>NC_137737.1:78473360-79148646 GCF_963264785.1 Psittacula echo
GAACAGGCTGCCCAGGGAGGTTGTGGAGTCTCCTTCTCTGGAGACATTCAAAACCCGCCTGGACACATTCCTATGTAACCTCATCTAGGTGTTCCTGCTCTGGCAGGGGGATTGGACTAGATGATCTTTTGAGGTCCCTCCCAATCTCTAGCATACTGTGATACTGTGATACTGCGATTGAAAGGCCACAGTAAGGTCTCCTGGAAACTTCTCTCCTCCATTCAGAACAAGCCCAACTCTCTCAACCTGTCCTCATAGGAGAGGTGTTCCATCCCTCTGATCATTTTCGTGGCTCTCCCCTGGACCCACTCCCAACAGGTCCATGTCTCTCCTGAGGGCTCCAGAGCTGGACACAGTAGTCAAGGTGGGATCTCATGAGAGTGAAGTGAATGGTCAGAACAACCTCCCTTGACCTACTGATCACACTTCTTTTGATGAAGCTCAAGACAAAATTGGCCTTCTGGTCTGCAAGTGCACATTGCCAGCTTATTTCCAGTTTTTCATCCACCAGTATCCCTCCCTCGTTCTCCACAAGGCTGCTCTCAATCCCGTCATCCCCCAGCGTGTACTGGTACAAGAATTTTTCCCCACCCGGGTGCAGGACCTTGCACTTGGCCTCATAAGGTTTGCATGACCCCACTTCTAGAGCTTGTCCAGTTCCCTCTGGCATCCTGTCCCTCAGACCTGTCAACTACACTACTCAGCTTGATGTTATCTGCCAACTTGCAGAGGATGTACCCAATCTCACTGTCTATTAGATGAAGATCTGGACACTGAACCACTGGTTTTCACCCTCTCAATGTGACCATGCAGCAAATTCCTCATCCACCAAACGGTCCATCAAATCCGTATCTCCAATTTAGAGATAATAATGTTGTGGGGGACTGTGTCAAAGGCCTCACAGAAATCCAGAGGTGTCGTCTGTAGTTCTTCCTTTGTCCACTTATGTAGTCACTCCATCATAGAAGGCCACTAGATTTAGTCAGGGAAGACTTGTCCTTGGTGAAGACATGCTAGCAGTCTTAAGTCACCTTGCTGTCCTCCATGTGCCCTAGCATACCTTCTAGGAGGATCTGTTCCATCATCTTCCCAGGCACAGAGGGGAAACTGACAGGTCGGTAGTTCCCAGCGTCCACCTTTCTATCCTTTTTAAAGATGGGTGCAATGTTTCTCTTTTTCCAGTCACCAGGGACTTCACGTGACTGCTGTGACGTTTAAAATATCATGGAGGGTAGCATGGCAACTACATCAGCCAATTCCCTCAGGCCTCTGTGACGCAGCTTGTCACGTCCTGTAGATTTATGTATGTTCATGTTCCTCATGTGGTCACAAACCTGATCTTCTCTTATAGCAGAAGAACAGAATTTCTGCCATTACTGTCTTACTGTCAGTGAAACACATATCCTTAAGAGTTATACTTCCCAATAATTTTGATTTGATTGTCCTTAAGATGCAAATATGGGGAAGAACCTTAGTCTAGAAAGTAACCCAGTGAAATATTAAACAAACATACATGCTAGAGAATGATGTAGACTCACATTGAGAAAACAATACTACTGTCATTAAATACTTGTCTCCCCAGCTATGAGAAAATTGAAAAAATCACCTGTGATTGTGCTCAAGAATTTCAATCTGTCTTCATCAAAAAAATGAGTACGATGACTACATTCCTTGACATGCTTGGGTCATATGACATACATATTTTATGAATGGACAAAAATTCATTGTTCTGGACAGTTACGTGATTCATGGAGGTTTTTTTTTTTCTTTTACTGTGTCACACCACACTTGTAACTTCAAATGACCTATTTTACATTTCACTTGAAGTAATTTTTGTTGTGACATTAATTTCTGTTCTTTCTTCTGCTTGAAACTCATTATAATTTCATACAGGAATACCTTGAGTTATATGCTTGTTTGTTGTTTCAGCACCTGATGTTGTAGAACAACAACAACAACAAAAGCATTTAAATATATTAATGTATTTAATTTTAGCATCAGTACTATCCCTCAGTTCAATTGCTGTTCTGCTGTGACTGAACCAAATTCTGAGGGAAAACTGTAGAGTCCAGGGATTATCTTTGTGGAATGAACATGTTCAGATACAGTTCTGAAATCAATGAACTGGAAAGATGTCTGCTCATGCTGGGAACACAACTAAACTATATGGTAATAAACACACAGGGAAGGTGTCATGCAAACAAAGCTATAGCCTGCAGCAGCAAATGACAGTTCTCTGAATTAGTATCCTTGTCCTTGAACTTAAATTTGGATATACTTCAAATCTTTCTGATTAAATGCTCGATACTGCACTGTGAAGTTAGCAGATAAATAACTCTCTGGTTTTGCTTGATAAAAATGACAAAAAAAAAAAAAAAAAGGAAGTGCTATGAAACAAGAAGTGTGGGGTGGGGGAGGGGAAGTTCACTTTACTACTTTTTTTCCTTTGGAAACAAAAAAATGTTGCAAAAGTTATGGTATTCCATAGAAATGTCAGCACTGCAATCTGTCTGCAGAAGTCTGCGTAATTGGGAGAACTTTCACTAAACACAATGTAAAAGCAGAACCAAGTAAAAGGTCATGTGTTATTATTCACTGTGTATTGCAAGAGGGAAGAGCAATTAAAAAAGCCAGAGGGAAAGGCAAAAGCAGCAGCAGTGCACCTAAAGCTCTTAGCTAAATTTTAGAAGAGTCAGAGTGGGAGGGTACCATATGTACTGGTCCCTAAGGCTAGCATCTTTAATTTCTGGATGTGATAAATCAAGGTAAAAACAAGAGTCACAGCCTAAGCTATCAGCAAAAGAAACAATGAACTAATTAGGAAAAAGGCTATTATTAAATGGAAATCCAGTAGGAGATGAATAATAAGATATAATATATCATTCAAACCCCTCCTTCCAACACACCACCACCATATACAAGCCCTGCTACATTATCGTTATGGATACGAGAAAGCTCGTTTTGCAAAATTAGAGTGCATCTGGCCAGATTCACCAGTATTTATCTGTTTTGTGAATTCTTGGATTGCAGTTCATTTTTTAAAAACAATTTAAGAAGCTGAGGTATGCAGATTGCTGTGTTTTGCTTATTCCTATGCTTTTACTTCATTCACAGTAGTTAGATTTTTACCGAGGTCAGAGTAATCCATTGCTCAAACCTGTTGTGAACAGTGATGTGGCTGACTGTATAAACTCATTTCATTTTCTGTTAAACTTTTTTAGCCAGCCAGATAAAGACAAGAACACCAGAAAGGCAATTTTCTAAATGATCATTAAGACAAGGAGCTACTAGCTAAATAGAACTTAGAAATCATAGATACTGGACAGATTAGTTCAGTTTTCTGAAGTTCACCTAGTCTGGAGTTTCAGTATATGCTATAACTATTTTGCAGGTGCAGGACTGTTATATACAAAATCCTGTTTGGGGCGAAAAGGAAACAAACCTTATAGGTTTATATGATGTATTGCTTTTATAATAGCAATCTTAATTATCTAGTCAATGAATTCTTTTTAGGCAAGATCTAGTTATTACCAAAAATAAAAAAGAATCCTACTGTTACAGAAAGTCTCAGTGTTAATAAACAGAATAGACATACATTCTCTTCCTAGTATACATCTTTTTCTGGTACTATGTTCAACCTTCCACAGACCTCCTGGGTCCTTGGTTTGATACCCTGGGTTGGTATCTTCAGTTTGGTTGTGGTATGCAGCAGGTTATTAGCATGTGAAGTCCTCTACCAGGAGGTGTATGATGCTGTCTATTTCTTCTGCACCTGAGGATTCAGTTTGGATCACTTTTATATATTTGCTAATGCACTTTTGCAAGTCCATGTTACATCTGAATTTACTGCACATGGTAAATTTTACATATTTTACATACTTATGTTTTCTTACACCAAGACTGGTTAGTCTTAGCTCTAGGTCTGCTTTTCTTTAACTGACATTTTTCTAGGGTTTTATAGCCCTGAAGCCTCCACTGCCTACCTTGGCTCCCTCTCTTTTTACCTTACACCTGCACTTTTACATGGCATCCTGTGTTCCAACTTTCCAGGCCCCCACTACTATTCCAGGGCTGTATTCCTCTACACTATATCACTATATTAGAGTTGTATGCATTTCATTCTGCACAGAGTAAGTACTTAGCACTACTATTTGCATAAAAATATGGTTGTATCTGATGAAAATAAGCAAAAAATAAAAAAAAATAAAATCAGAAGTAGTTACCTTGCCATTAGAAAAAAAAAAAAAAAACCAAAACAAAAAAAAACAAACAAACACAAAATCATGGAACTAAGCAAAGTAACTCCATGAGTTTCAACACAAGTTGAGACAAGGTGAGTCTGACAAGCCTCAGTTTTGCAAACTCAGTACAAAGGCTGTGGTCTGTTACTAGAAAAGTTGGTATATGGACTATGCTCAGTTTTTTGCACTTCAAACATTCTAACTGGTCTGTCATGGTTTAAGCCCAGCCAGCAACCCAGAACCACGCAGCTCCTCTTTCACTCCCTCCCTCCCTTCCCCCACCTGCTTCCAGAAAGATGGGGAGGAAAATCGAAAGAATATAATTCCCACGGGCTGGGATAACAACAGTCCGGTAACTAAGGTATTGTGGAGACATGGTTAGCAAGCAAAGGTCATGTTCCCATGTCTGAGCTTAATTAAGCACAGATTCTGTGAAAGTGAGAAAAAACACCAGTTGTGTACAGTTGCCAGCAGTAGAAAAACCCTGGAAGTTAACCAATAGAGATAGAAGACCAGCCGGCCTACCTTGTAGCTAAAAATTGTCTGTGAACTAGGAGCAGAGACCTTGAGGGGAGGATGTGTATATGAGCAGGGGAAAATCACCGAAATGCACCTGGAATGTACCCAATGCTGTATATGCCAACCAATCACTACGGGAAGCTGTGTGTACGTGGCAGTTTGACACTATATATACCCATTATTTGAGCACAATAAACGGATCACTTTTATCAATCATATTGATTGTGCTGTGTTCCCTCCGTGCGCGACGACATATTGGCGCCCGAACAGGGACCAACAGAGGAACCCAGGTACCCGTAGTGGCTGGGAGAATTGCACACAGAGCGGGAAAGCACCGGAGAAGCAGCATCCAGAGGGCTGAAAGAAGAAAAAATGCTCGGTTTTGCTGGTTGAAGATGCCGGGCAGAGAACGGGCAGTGAAAGAAGAAAAAAGAGGCCAATCCTGAAAGAGAAGAGGAGCCTATGATAAAAAAAAAAGAATCGGACTACTAAGTAGTCTTAAGGTGAAGCCCGGAGAAGAGACAGAGGTCAATCCTGAAAGAGAATAGGAGCCTCTGAGCCTGGAGAACGAAGAGGAGCCTCCGCCGCCCGCTAAGTTGGCCTGCTTGCTGGTGAGCTGCATTGGTACCAAAACTTAAAAAAAAAAGAGAGAGAGTAGTGAAAAATGGAAAGACAAGCGGCCTTTGATTTATTTAAGTGCTTCTTAGAGAAGCGGGATCTAGGAAAAGGGCTTACTGCCCTCTTTGATTACGGAAGGAGACGTGGGGTGCTATCGAGAAAGTTGTCTCCAGGAGAGGAGCTGCCGAGGCGCTGCGAGTGGAGGAAGGTGCCCCGGGAGGCGCGGCCGGAGCCCCCGGGCCGCGCGGCCGAGAGGGCAGCCCTGGAGCTGCAGCGAGACTGCCAGAAACCGCGGCAACAGTAACAGCAACGGCAACAGCAACGGCAACAGCAACGGCAACAACGGCAGCCGCAGGAAAACGCGAAGTGGAGTCCTGGTAACACTCCCCTTTGTGCGACAGGGCGAGGGACAGGGGGGTTCCCTGCAACGAGCGACAACAACCCTCAAAGCCTACCCTGGGGGAATCCTCCCTGCTGACGACAAATTGGCCCCTACAGAAAAAAAGACAGAAAGAAAAAAAAAAAAAAAAAGAAGAGTACCCTTATAGCCTTTTGAACATGTTATATGAGTATTGTGGCAGGCTGGGGACTTGAAACACCATATACAACTCATTTGATAGTCTCTTTGTTATCCACATGTACTAGAAGTTGGGAAATATATATCCATGTATATTTGTGTTTCTATTAGCCCTTGGAGACTTTTTAAGGATATTGCTGACCACTTCTTCCCATGTAGGCTGGCCACCTGCATCGGAATGAGTGTGCATTTTGGTCAGTGTAAAAGGCATGAGCCCAAGGCTCATGCAATGTGGGGAGGCAGAGCCTCTGCGGGGACACCCGCTAAAGTGAGCCTGCAACCTCACCCTGTGATGATGCTGCTTGGAGCTGATTTTTGATTGTCTTGACAGGTCCTTACGCCACGTTCCGTATGGGGGACTGTGTAGTGGAAGTAATGATTGTCTGGGCTTTGTGTTTTGAATATTGTAGTTGTATGGAGTGTGCTTGTGGGATCCCATGCATGTGTGTGTGTCTGTGTGTGTGTGTTGAGGGCAGACAGTGTTCTATGTATTTTTTGTTGTTGGGTTTGTGTAAAAGTTTTAATGGGTAACAGATTAACATTTTGGACAAGAAAGGGTTAATGCAAAAGTGTGGTTGCTGGCAGGTATTTATGGCTGCTGCTAAGCAGGCAGGCAGCTGTAGCTTCACATTCCTTTCCCATCAGAATGCCTTTGAATCACTCTAACCCAGCTCCTTCTCAGGAGCTGATAGAGGGTATGTTTGTATCCTCCTACCTATAGATCCATGGTGGCTACCTGCAGTTTGTTAACCCTTACCATAAGCTGGACAGACAAGTGGAGAAACCTGATACCTCAGCTATAGGAGCTGACAGTAAATACCCCGAGCAGAATGAGATAGAGGAAGAGAAAAATAAATGATTGCAGGACATCACTTGGGGGTAACTGAAAAGTAACAACTTGAATAGGTGTGCTTGTAACGTAGCTATTATTACAGGCTGTGATTTGTGTATAAAACCACCTGTATTTACTAGCCAGTTACTAATGAGAAACTATACCTTGTACTGTGTGGATTTGTTACTTGTAAAAGAGATGTTAGAGCATGCAAATTTGCAGCAGCTACTAGAAAATGCTAAGACAAAAACTAGAAGGATTGTAATACAATGGTAGTGTAGAGGGAAAAGAAAAAAAGAAAAAAAAAAAAAAAAAAAAAAAAAAGAGAAAGCCATCTTCAACATGCAGCACAAGAAGCTACACCAGTAGACCTGGACAAGAGCCTGAACATTTGGACTCTTATCAACCACAAACCTTGAAAGAAGTGAAAGGGACAAGTTGGGAAGAACCAGAGAAAGAACACTGGGTGGAACCGAAGAGAGAACAGCAAGATAATTTCTGAGGACTGTAAATTTGGAAACAGGAGGATGCTTAAGACATGATAAAGAATGTGTAGTCAAGGGAAAGTGAAAGTTTCGATATAATGAGTAGTGATGGCAAAGAACTATGTTTAGAAATAATTGGTCAAGCAAAAGTGCGTGGACAGTAATGTGATTAGCTGAGAAAGTGCATGATCAATAAGATTGTTTCGTGATGGAAAAGTACCAAAGGAACTAACCCACTACTAACCGCTAGGCAGAATACTATAAAAGCCTGTAAGTACACTCAATAAGGGATTTTGTTTGTAGCCAGAAACGGAGTCTGTGCCTTAGTTGCCACAGGATCAGGCCTGGCAGGGGGTGCCGTCCCGTATAAAGTCCCATATAATTGCCCATGTACAGTAGATATCTTAGGCATGTTTATCCCTAATAGCACTATGGTAATATACAAAAGAGGATTGTGTTCTTGAAGGTCAAAGCATGTTTTTCATTTGAGCTGACAAAGTAAATTTTTGGAACCTGGGTGAAATAATAGCTGCCTCATTTTTAGCTCCCAAAGTAGCTAGAGCTCAAGCTTTAGCAACATTAAATAAACTAGGTTGTTGACTTGCGAAACAGACAAATGCTACTATGCTTGCACTAAGTGGACTTTTAACTGATGTCGATAGTATTCGTCATGCCACCTTACAGAATAGAGCAGCAATAGATTTTTTGTTGTTGGCACAAGAACATGGTTGCACAGAGTTTGAAGGGATGTGCTGTATGAATTTGTCAGATCATTCAGAGTCAATTTATAAAAGTATACAACAATTAAGAGAAGGGGTCAAGCGACTAATGAAAGATGATGGGATGGACTGGTTGACAAAACTCTTTAAAGGATGGGGAATTTCTGGATGGCTTAAAGATTTGCTTATGCAAGGTGCAACTATATTATGTGCAATAGTCTTATTCGTATTAATAGCAAGTTGTATGCTGCGATGTGTGATATCAATGCTTAAGAAAAGTGTAGCGTCCGTCTCGCTTGCTCAAAAAGAAAAAGGGGGAATTGTGGAGGTATGGTTAGCAAGCAAAGGTCATGTTCCCATGTCTGAGCTTAATTAAGCACAGATTCTGTGAAAGTGAATAAAAACACCAGTTGTGTACAGTTGCCAGCAGTGGAAAAACCCTGGAAGTTAACCAATAGAGATAGAAGACCAGCTGGCCTACCTTGTAGCTAAAAATTGTCTGTGAACTAGGAGCAGAGACCTTGAGGGGAGGATGTGTATATGAGCAGGGGAAAATCACCGAAATGCACCTGGAATGTACCCAATGCTGTATATGCCAACCAATCACTACGGGAAGCTGTGTGTACGTGGCAGTTTGACACTATATATACCCATTATTTGAGCACAATAAACGGATCACTTTTATCAATCATATTGATTGTGCTGTGTTCCCTCCGTGCGCAACGACAAGGTATAACACAGAACTACTACTGCTGCTACCAATAATAATAATAATAAGGGAAATAACAAGGGAAGAGAATACAACTGCTCACCACCTGCTGACCAACACTAAGCCCGACCAGAACAATGATCTAGCCCTTCCGCGTAACTGCCCCCAGTTTATATACTGGGCATGATGTGCTGTGGTATGGAATACCTCTTTGGTTAGTTTGGGTCAGGTGTCCTGTCTCTACTTACTCTCAGCTTCCCCTCACAGTATCACAGTATCACAGTATGTTAGAGATTGGAAGGGACCTCAAAAGATCATCTAGTCCAATCCCCCTGCCAGAGCAGGAACACCTAGATAAGGTTACACAGGAATGTGTCCAGGCGGGTTTTGAATGTCTCCAGAGAAGGAGACTCCACAACCCCCCCGAGCAGCCTGTTCCAGTGTTCCGTCACCCTCACTGAGAAGAAGTTTCTTCTCAAGTTTAAGTGGAACCTCTTGTGTTCCAGTTTATACCCATTACCCCTTGTCCTATCATTGTTTGCCACTGAGAAGAGCCTGGCTCCATCCTCGTGACACTCCCCCTTTATTTATTTATTTACACTAATAAGGTCACCCCTCAGTCTCCTCTTCTCCAAACTATAGAGACCCAGCTCCCTCAGCCTTTCCTCATAAGGGAGATGCTCCACTCCCTTAATCATCTTAGTTGCCCTGCGCTGGACTCTCTCCAGCAGGTCCCTGTCCTTCTTGAACTGAGGGGCCCAGAACTGGACACAATATTCCAGATGCGGTCTCACCAGGCCAGAGTAGAGGGGAAGGAGGACCTCTCTCGACCTACTGACCACCCCCCTTCTAATACACCCCAGGATGCCATTGGCCTTCTTGGCCACAAGGGCACAGTGTTGGCTCATGGTCATCCTGCCGTCCACTAGGACCCCCAGGTCTCTCTCCCCTGCACTACTCTCTAACAGGTCGTTCTCCAACCTATACTGGAACCTGGGGTTGTTCCTGCCCAGATGCAGGACTCTACACTTTCCCTTGTTATATTTCATCAAGTTTCTCCCTGCCCAACTCTCCAGCCTGTCCAGGTCCCGCTGGATGGCAGCACAGCCTTCTGGCGTGTCAGCCACTCCTCCCAGCTTAGTGTCATCAGCAAACTTGCTGATAGTACACTCAATTCCCTCATCTAAATCATTGATGAGTATATTAAATAATACTGGTCCCAATACTGACCCTTGAGGCACTCCACTAGATACAGGCCTCCAACTAGACTCTGCCCCATAGACTACAACTCTCTGGCTTCTCTCCTTCAGCCAGTTCACGGTCCACCTCACCACCTGATCATTCAGACCACACTTCCTCAGTTTAGCTATGAGGATGCTGTGGGAGACTGTGTCAAATGCTTTGCTGAAGTCAAGGTAGACCACATCCACTGCTCTGCCATCATCCATCCGCCGTGTTATTTCCTCATAAAAGGCTATGAGGTTGGTCAAGCATGACTTCCTCCTCCCTGGCAGAGCATGAGACTCAGAAAGTCCTTGATCAGACTAAACATTACTTAGCAACAACTAAAAACATTGGTGTTATCAGCATTGTTCTCAGGCTGAAAGTCAAAACCACAGCACTGCACCAGCTACTAAGAAAGAGAAAAATGACTGCTACTGCTGAACCCAGGATACGATCTATAGCAGTGATTATGTCAGACCATCAAGTGTACCCTTTGTTTTAGACACAATTATCGAGCAAGTCAGTAGTTTTTTAAATCACAGAACGCTTTGGGTTGGAAGAGACCTTAAATAACATCTAGTTCCAAACCCCTGCTATAAGCAGGGACATCTTCCACTAGACCAGGTTGCTCAAAGTCCTATCCATCCAGTCCTTGAACACTGCCAGGGAGGGACAGCCACAGCTTCTCTGTGCAACTTGTTCCAGTGACTCACTACCTTCAGAGTAAAGAATTTTTCCTAATATCTAATTTAAATCTATCCTCTTTCAGCTTAAAGCCATTCCCCCTTGTCCTGTCACTACATACCAAAAGTCCCTCTCCAGATTCTTGTAGGCCCCCTTTAATTATTATCACTAGACAAGTAACTAGGCATGGCTCTTAAGCAGGCCATGCACAAATGAAAAGTTCTTATATTCTTCCAGTTGTCTGCCAGATTGGTCAGGGTTCAGGCATATGCTGTGACCAGAAGCAGAACATGAAATCATCAGGTTTCAGTTGTCATGAAAGAAAGTAAAAAAATCACAAGCATAACCTACCAGGTTTATATTTTTATGCATACAATAAATAGTGTAATACTGAAATAGGCAATAATTTGCTGTAGTTAGTCTAAAATATTAATTCAAGACTATATAGCTTTAATGTAAAAATTCCACAGTACGTGGATTATTGATTCATTAGCTTTAATGTTAGTCCCAGTAGCTGCAATTAGAGCATGCTTTCTTTAATCATTCATTAACATATCTGTTATGTTGCCATTAAAATGATTCAAAGACATTGAATTCTTACAAAATCATCATAGCTCCTTATCTTTAATTGATACTTAAAAAAACTTGCCACTGCCTTTTTATTAATAGTGCATATGGATGATAAGATAGTTTAAGTTACAATGGTTTTTGGGGTGAAGGTTTTGTTAGGTTTTTTTAATTATAATAAAATATACTGTTAAAAAATTTAATTGGCTAATAAACTCCAAAATAAACTTTTGAGTAAGTATATAGCCACAATATTTTATTTAGTTTTCCTTTTTCCTTTAGCTATAGAAAATCTTAATAAAATACAGTTAAATTAAAAAAAAAAAAAGGCAATTAAAAAGAAAATTTCCTTTTTTTCCAGGACATTATCAAGCCATATGTGAAATGCAAGAATGACATTTTGCATAGTTTTCAGTAAACTGAGTTGCATTGATTAATATAGCTTACTGCTCATTGTAGAAAATTATTTATGGTGTGATGAGATCAACTCGCTACTACAGAGATTACTCTGTGCTACGATACTTTATTCTTAATATTTTTTGAAGCATTTCATGGCCTGTTATGGGGTGGCATTTTTTTTTTGTTTAGTTTTTTTCCAGTGACAAGGTGGTTATCTAATTTTTGTTTGGTTATCAAATATTTTATGCAGAAAAACTTTCTAAATAAATGACATCATATAGCTTAAGCTCTGTCGAAGTGGAAATGATAAATGTAAAGCCTAAACAATCAGCACCAAAGCATGATGATAATTGCCTCATGCACAATAAACTTCACTCTAATAATGAAATCAATTTTTATACTTGCATTTTAATTAACAGTGAATTAAGAAACCAATAAAATAGGAGAGTAAATACTAATACATAGAAATTTCATGTATATTTCAATGAGTCTGTCAAGCAGTAGTTGTCACAAAAATATTTTTTCTTGTATTATTTGCTTTTAGTCATAACTATTTCTGCAAGAGGCTGGTACAATATGTGCTGAAAGAACTACTAAAAACCCAACATTACTTCACGAAAAAAACCCCAAACAACCCAACAAAATGCAAAACTTTAATCAGTGATAAAACGCCTATCTGAATTTCCCTTTCTGAAAAGGAAAATCTTTCAAAGATCTGACATAATGCTTTGTACTAATCCTAAATCATTCCCAGTTGAGAAATACTTTCTTCCAGAAAGCAAGAGAATAATATATTTTGGGGTCTTTGTGTCCCTGTGTTGAAAACATTAGTAATATTTCAAGCATCTGTAATTCCAGAGTAATACTTAAAATATGTCGAAATATAAGAAAAATAATATCTTTAGTGATTTTGATATGCTAGTTGGGTAGTAGTAGAAGTTTGGAAAATGGGTTACAGGAACACAGACAAGAGATGCAAAAGAAATTAGAGTTATGATATATTTGTGGTTTAAAGTAAGGAATGAGTATATCAGGACTGGTGTTATGATAGTAATGATAGAAGACAGGTTGGGTTGCACAGATGACTATCATATTTACTGATTTAATCATACTTTTATAATTTAGTTGTATAAGAAGATATTTGGATGTCTATTAAAAATGAATTTAATATCTACACATTGTACCTCACACTACTCACACTGAGAATGCAACAATCTGAAAAAGTCTGTCTACTTTTCAAGGAGTTCAATTAAGTTCATATGCAGCACTTAACATAAACATCAGACAACTTTATGTTCATGTAGCTGCCAAATTAGGACCTTTGGGCTTCATAGTAATTTTACCTTTTCTTTGAATCTCAAAAGTGCTTATATTGAATTGATCCTTTTGCAATACTACATACTAATATTACCTAACAACTTATGATTGCAAATGCATTCTGAATTCATATAATTGTTTGTATTATGTATTACACTAACAATGAGTATAGAGATTGATAACCTCTTCTCCCTGCTTCTGCAGAAATTTAATGTCCTTTTGCTATTAAAAAACAAACAAAAAAACAGTAAAAAATAAAAATCTTAAAGAAGCTGAGACTGATAAAAAATAGAATATTAGATTTCCAATAGCTAATAGAACACCCTGAAAGCCTATTTAATTTTGAGATTACATTTTGTGTTCTAAGACTACTTAAGACCATGAACTATAAGCAATGGTTTTTTCCTTCCTTTTAGTTAAACTAGGATTTGGCTGAAGTTCACTCTCTAACTTTGTTTTACTTAAAAATATGCCTTTAACAATAAAAAGAGCTACCCAAATAGAAATGGAACTTTAAAACTATTGGCGTACAGTAGGAAAGGGAATTTTACAAACTCCTTCCATTTTAAATGGTTGCTGTTTTGTGATGGGTAGATCTGCTCCGTACTAGTATGTAAATCAGATTCAACAATTCTTGCCCTTACCCTCAGAGAAAACTGAGAGCTGAGGTTTGTCAGGATCATTAAGTATCCAATGAACTCCTCAAACACAAAAAGGAGGGATTCAAGTTATCGTAAAATACTAGTTAACGATGACATCATATTAGCAATTGCCAGAAACTATGTCTACGTTCATGCACACTGCTTCCTTTATATGACAGTATCCACAAGAATATTACAGACCAAACTAATAAGGTGTGTTATTGATATATCAAATATATTATAAATTTAAAATCTGTAGCATATAGTGTTTTCCACCTGTGTACTCTGCTCAGTGATTTACCTATAAGGGTCATTGTCAATATTGCTGCTATATTTTTGTGTTTCTATTATGAGTTGATTCATGACATTAATTTATTCTTCCCCCCTCCCTCTTTTACTCAGTCCCCATCCTATGTTGCTAATCCAAAATTCAGTAAAAGGCAAAACTGATTCTTAGAAACAGGGATGTAGCTCACGCAGCATTTGCTGTTATAGATCTCATATAATAATAAAATCTTTCTCTGACCCCTGTTCAGTTGTAATCACAGCATAAGAACACAGCTAGGCATTTCTTTTATAAGCTATAAGTGCTGTATAAGCCTCTTCATAGCAGTAAGGAATCTAGCTTAGCCAGGTTATTTATTGAAAAAAAAAAAAACCAAAACAAAACCCAACCAAACACCTAAATTGAAACAAAATGCCAAAATATTTCTATAATATTGTTTTCTGTGACATAGGAAGTAGGGGGTTTTATAGACATGTCTCTGTATTTTATTTGAGATTCTTGTTTTGTTAACCAGGGATAGAATTACTAGGGGTTTTTTTTCCCTCTAAAATAAACATCATAAAGCAAACTGGTGAAGAATTAATCAAGTGGACTGAAGGAAGAAAGTATGCCCTAAGAACTTTATTTGAAGATGGTACATTAAACTGCATTGAATATTGAATTTATCTATATGAATACCAATGAAAAAAATCACATAATGTCATGTGTTTTATCAGTTTTTTATTTTGGATCATGTATATTATCTACCGGCAAGGCTGGGACATTTTCAGCTGTTAAAGTCAGATACTATGAAAGAAAAAGAGGAGATAAAAATTTAAACCAATATTAAAACCTTATTTCAGAAAATACTTTTTTGTTTATTGAAAATGCTGTTAATCTTTCAATTATTAAAGATGAATCTCACTGAATGTAGGAGATATTTCAGATGACTCAATATTATACAATGTTTCTTTTATTTTTTTCTGAGTCATCTTAATGGTTCAATATTTTTTGCTCTTTATGTTATGAATATGAATTGAGATTAATTTAATTTAATTACATTAACAGATACTGAATTAAATTTGACATGAATACATGTTGTCATGCCATTCCTATGGTCCTATGGTCTTTCATCTAAAGGCATTGTGATTTTAGAATGTTACGATAAATTACAGCTGAACAGCTGCACATTTTTTCTGGCAAAGTTTGGATTTGGGTAACTTCTTAAAAATTGCTTACAGTGTGCAGAAGTAGAAATGCTGTTGTTAAAAACCAGCTTATGCTTACTTATGAACATCTCTGATAGATATGATTTTGATTCCAAAACAAGAAAAGTAATGCTATTATCTGTACAGGAAACCACACACTAGCATTTCACTGTCGCTTCTTGGTTTAATATCTGAAGATCAATGTTTTGAATTAAAAAAAACCAACTTCATAGTCATTATTTTGTAGCACAGGTAAGTGACTGTGTTTATATGTAAAGCAGAAAAGAACAGGACATTTGTACCAGAACTGAGAGCTCTGTCAAATATGCCTAAAATGTAAAAATGTGGATATTATTACTTCATTTGTGTTGGTAAAATATCTTATTATAGGAAACCTGTAAGTATAATGAATCACAAATATTAAAAAGTATAATACTTAAGGGATTGCTGGAGGCAAAAAAAAAAAGTCTTGCTACTGGTACATCATTACTGGACAGTTTCTGATTAATGAGTATCAGTTCTTGTAAAAAAATTCAAAGAAAGAAGAATGATTCTAAGAATCAAAAGGGAAAAATACTCATCTATGAAGAACACTTGAAGTTCAGTGCCATGGAAAAGACTCAGGACTTTTTATTAATGTAGTTGGTATTGTATTACATTATAATCCTTTCCCTAATGTAGTTCGGGGAGTTATCTGCCAGTAACAATAGCTTAAAGATTAAATCATCATCTGCTGTAGTCAAGAGGTTTAACGTGCATGAATTTCAGATGGTTGTATCACCCCTTTACTGCATAGAATTAAAGTCATCCCAAGAAATAGCCAGCAGAAGTTTAAACCACAATACACAGTTTATTTTGTGTAAGCCACATAAAATCAGAATTATTTGTTCAGATGTCCTGGGTTCAGCAGTAGCAGTCATTTTTAATCCTTCTTAGTAGCTGGTGCAGTGCTGTGCTTTTGACTTTCGGCCTGGGAACAGCACTGATAACACATGTTTCTAGTTACTGCTCAAATGTTTAGTCCGACCAAGGACTTTCTGAGTCTCATGCTCTGCCAGGGAGGAGGGGAAGCTGGGAGGAAGCAGAGACAGGACACCTGACCCAAACTAGCCAAAGAGGTATTCCATACCACAGCACGTCATGCCCAGGATGTAAGTGGGAGCTACCCGGAAGGGCTAGTTCACTGTTTGGCCAGGCTCCGTATCGATGTGTGGTATTGTGTTCTCTTCCCTTGTTATTTTCCTTATCATTATTATTATTATTGGTGGTAGCAGTAGTGGGTTTGTGTTGCACCTTAGTTACTGGACTGTTTTTATCTCAACCCATGGGAGTTACATTCATTCAGTTCTCCTCCCCATCCCTCCGGGAGCGGGCCGGGGCGGGGGAAGAAAAGGGGGGAGTGAGCAAAAGGGCTGCGTGGCTGACTTACAGCCTGGGCTTAAAACATGACATCAGAATAACTAGTTTACTAAATTTCACAGTGACTTTCGGTCCTCTTAAAATGACTGCTTTTGAGCACTTCAGCAATACAAATCTTGACAGCTCCATGCCATTCAAGCTATAAACTGTCCAAAGAGTAAAAAACATTCTTAAAAATAATGGAAGATTCCTTTGACAGTACTATGGTTTATTATCCTTCTGAAGAGCGGAGACTATCCCCTGGGTTTTAAGTTCATTTCAATGTGTTTGTGACAGGCGTGTATAGGCTAAATATAGGTAAATAAATCAAATATTCAGATTAAGCAAAACTTCATAGAATTCTAATAACTTTGCCCATAATTATAATCTTAGGTGCCTTAGGAACACAAGTCACTCCTACAATGTTAGTAACATTTGTGAAACATCCTGTGAGGTAAAATATTAGTTTTATCTTAAAGTAGGAAAAAAAAAGGGGGTATTATTATGGAGTGCTGAATGTACTCAACAGAAGAAAGGAGATGTGTTTTCCCATTTTAATGTTAGGTTTGAAACAGGACTACTGTTCAAGGAAAGCAGATTGCATGAATATTTATTGAGAAAAACAAGTAAAACCAAGTGTATTTTTAATGTTTTCAGCACAAAGAACATAGGAATAAAATACATCCTGTCCATTTTGCAAGTAAGTATTTTTTCTACTTGAAATTTCAAGAATTATCTGGCAACATTCATGTGAGTTCAGGTGCTCTGACTACAAGACAGGATTGCAATGTAATGAAGTCTCAGAACACGATGAAGAAAAATTGACTCAAACACTTGATGTTTACTAAGCAGCATGAAAGTAAAAAGAGTCTTGGGTAGAGCTGAGGCACTTGAGTCCCAAAATACAATTACACAATTCTTTTCAGAGTTGCTTTCAGTCTGACTATGTAACGTCATGACTTACTTTCAAGCTCTCAGGAAACAAGTTTGTCTGATTAATACAGATAGGACTAGACAGATCTTTTACTGATTTGTGACTAACCCAGAATATAGGAACTAGGAATTTTTCATGTAAATGTTTAGAGAACCTTGATCTAACAGAAAAGTGTAAGGCTTAAGAAACCTAGTCTGGCAGTGAGTTGCAGATTTTTCTTCAGAGATTTGAACTTCTTCATTTTAAGAGGGAAATTAGATGTGTACTCGAGGATCCTAACTACTAAGCACAAAAGTAACAGCTTCTTCCCAAAACTGCATTTTGCTAGAAAACAGCCTTCCGCAATTTTTTGAAAGAGCCATTGCAGGAGAGGCTTCCAAATCCCTGGTAGAGTTGCTTAAGACTCAGAGAAAATCTCCATCAGACAAGGTGATACAGCTTTACACTTAACAGTTTTCTTTCTACCTACTTTAAATGGCACACTGCTCAACCTAAGGATATCTAGAGCTGCCAATTTAAAGCAGTCTCTCTCCAGAGACTGTGCAAAACTTAAGGAACTTTATTTACCTAGAGACCAGATGCGCTCAAGTAAAATAAAGTAGCTCATGAAATTTTTTTTGTGCCTACCCACACTAAGCATGTTAGATTTACACATACAGGAAACTGGTACACGATTTACAGCAGAAAATGCTCATCTTCCACTCTATGACTCTCCAGCTATAGATGCACTTGCAATTTTTATTATGACTATTTAATTATTGCAGTTGGCTGTGATACAGGATTAGCTGTAGCTGGGGTAGGTGCAGGTATAGACAACTGTCGGGCAGTATCTCATGGGCTCACTCCCTGGTTCAAGATAATAGTTCATCTTCTGATTAAATAATTTTTATCATTTGAGAAAGGCAAGGTGTTGCTACTTATTTGAAGCCATTACTTTTACTGGTATATTGAGATTTTTCTTTTAATTTAAGCCAATTACAGCAGTGCTAAACCGTTTGATTTGGTTTACTACAGAGATAAAAAATGAATGTATAATTTCCTGCATGCTTCCTCACTTCAATTTTTTTTTGTTTGTCCTTCACATGCCAGTGTTAGGTGTGCCAAGGATTAAAATTAGAGTACCATCATAGATTTGTGGCTTACTTCTAATTCCACTGAAGTCAACAGAAAAAAATCCTATGAGAGTTCAAAGACAAAAGAATTAAGTTATCTTAAGGGAAAAAAGAAACATTGTGTCCATTTCCATCATTTTTGTATTCTAAATGATTACTTAGTAACAATGTAAGGAGTATTAATAAATCCTAACCTATGTTGTTCCTTTAGGGCCATACTCACGATATTAAACAGCAGAGGGAATGTAGGCAGGCAAGCTCCTCTGTCACAATCCATAAAAGACTAATTCCTACCTATGTGCCTGCTTTTTTTTCCTAATTTCTCTAAGAACCTAATTTTGCTAAAATAGTCCACTGAAACTTTTTAACTGTGAAAATGTATGTCTAACAGTTGAAAAAAGAAGGGTAGTAAACATGAAATTTCCTTTTTTTTCTCCTCCTCCTCTAGTTCCTTCTCATTTCTGGTAATTCATGGTTCTGGGCTCTCCTCACTAAATGTCTTCTATTGAACTATTTTTCTGTAAGTTTACATACATATGTGTGTGTGTGTGTAGCATTTAACAAGGCTTTCAGAGAGAGTGAAATTGTTGCAGTGATTTTGGGCAACTAACACCTAACTGCTTACTGTAGGTTAGATTTTATTCGGTCATGCTTTCAGGGCATGACATCATAACCATTTGTTTCAATTGCAGCGTCTGCTTGTGTACCACAAGCATGTGTTCCCATCACCAGATTCATCATGTCAATATAAATCTTGAAAGTTTCTATGGCAAAGCAGATTTATGAGCTGATGAGAGTTCCCCATGCAGCTGTAGCTGCACAGAATTGGGGTGCTACTAGGACAAAGTCATCAGAAATGTAAGCTAGCAGTGTTATTGGGGACGAAGTAAAGGGAAGGCTTGTGAAAATTAAGCTGTAGTCATGGCTGGTTCTGTTAATTAGGCTTTCCCTTAGTCTGCAGTTACTTTGCTGTGCTGTCTCCACTAGTTTGCGCTGTATGAGGATTGCTAGTTAGAACTGCCTGCAGAGATCCCCAATAATTTCATTACTTTTTAAGTAAAATCACTTAATGGAATACATTGAAGAATTTGGAGCCATGTTTATTTCCCTCCTTCAAACAGAGGACAAACGAAAAACAGGATGAACTGGAGTTAGTATCAGGTTTTAAAGCAGACTGAGAAAGGTGGATATGGTGTCAAGGAGATTTTAAAAATTAGCGTGTGGTTTCTTCTTAGCTCCTTCTTGAGGGGTTTGAGTTGTGAATTCTGTTAGCTCTATAAGGAATGGGAAAAAAAAAAAAAAGGTGCAGAGAAACAGAAATTTGAAAACAAAACAAAACAATCCAGGGATACAGAACTTCAGTTTCAGCCAAGTTATAATCTTTAGGTACTAAATCTCTAATTCTCAGTTCAGCTGTCATTTTCTATTTATGTAATGAGTGTCCTTCCAAATAAAGAGGTCCCATTTACTTTAAGAAGAGATAAGGTGGACCAGGCAGTTACATAATTTTAAGATAGCCCCCTACAATGAAAGAATTTGGCCTGTCACTTCTTCCGCTTGTGTTTTGTGTTGGTTTACATTGGGCTGAAGGGCTATGTTCCATCATCTAAAGCATCTGTCATTTTCCACTGTCAAAGACTAAGGCTTGTTATCGATAATATAAAACTAAGTCAGTGCTCAGTTTGAAAGTACAGGAAAAAAAAAACTGTTTACACTTTCTTTCACATTTCCTGAAAAATCAACTTTACACTTTCTTTAGTTCTAAACAGATTTTAATTGCCATGTTTTTCATTTGTGCGACCAATGGATTTAGCTGGCATCAAACTCAAATTGGAGTTTGGTTAGGATACTGAAACAAGCATTCTATAATTTCTCATAATTAGCATTTTCCACCACAATCTTTTTACATGTTTGGGTGCTCAGTGTTATTTTCTTGCACATTTGATATTTTCAAGACGTTTCTCCAGGGTTTTCATCAAAGAAAACATTTTGATGAATTTTGTCTGGATGAATATACTGTGTCTTTAGCAAATGCTTGCATCAGAGTTTGTGATACTTCACCCTCGTAATTGATCTGGTGTTTGCAAACCATAGAAAATGCCTCAAAGGAAAATACTTTAGAGAAACAACCTTGAACACTGTCTTAATCTGCCTGTTTATGAGCAAGGTTTTGAATATCTGTTTTCCTTTCAACTGGTCTTTGCAAATATTTTGAAGTTTTACAACAGCACAGTTTATCAAAGCACATAAGGGGCCAAAAACCAGGAAATGGGAACAAATCAGGAAAGAGAGAGAATATAAATAGGAAACAGTGATGTGAGAGGTGGCAATAGAAGAAAAATTAGAGGGAAATAAGACTGCAGAGATCCCTTTTCCAATATCATTATTTGCTCTCAATACTTTTCCTATAATAAGAATATAAAATGATGAAATACCACGCGTTACTTACATGCTTAGTACAGTAAGACCTGCCCCACAGACAGATCATCCAGATGTCAGGAAAAGTAAGAAGTATAGTGGAAGTGGGATTTCTCTCCTTTAAGTTTTGTGATGCTCTTCTTCTAATGTTTTTCATTCTAAGTATTCATGTAGGTTCAATTCCAGGAGTTCCTGTGTGCATTAAAACAACAATAAATCTCAGAGAACACTTTTCATTTTAACTGACTGGAAGTAGAAAAAAGGTAGCAATAGCTAAAGCTTCATAATGCCCTTCCAACACAGTAAAGGTGACTTTTTAATACAGATGAGAGCATAAATTATTACCAAATATACCGCTTGGTAGGTATGGAGAAGAAAGCATCTGATTTTGTTCCATTTTAAATAATGTTAAATATGCTGGATTTAGAATTGCATTAGGAAAAAAAAAAAGTTTACCTCTGCTGAGGTGTCCTTGATATAACTTTAAAATATCACAGATACGATGCTCCCTCACACAACAGCCACTCTACCTGATATAGTAACAATTAACAGAATACTGTAAGTTATGATAGATTTTTACTATGACCATGAGCTCATTTTTAAGGAAAAAAAAATCAGACTGATCACTGGGAAAATATACTGTATGGAACCATATTACTCATAGAATAGAATCATAGAATCATAGAATAGTTAGGGTTGGAAAGGACCTTGAGATCATCTAGTTCCAACCCCCCTGCCATGGGCAGGGACACCCCACACTAAACCATGTCACCCAAGGCCTCATCCAACCTGGCCTTGAACACCGCCAAGGATGGAGCACTCACAACCTCCCTGGGCAACCCATTCCAGTGCCTCACCACCCTCACAGTAAAGAATTTCTTCCTTATATCCAATCTAAACTTAACCTGTTTAAGATTTAATCCATTACCCCTTGTCCTGTCACTACAGTCCCTAGTGAAGAGTCCCTCCCCAGCATCCTTGTAGGCCCCCTTCAGATACTGGAAGGCTGCTATGAGGTCTCCACACAGCCTTCTCTTCTCCAGGCTGAATAGCCCCAACTTTCTCAGCCTGTCTCCATACGGGAGGTGCTCCAGTCCCCTGATCATCCTTGTGGCCCTCCTCTGGACTTGTTCCAACAGTTCCATGTCCTTTTTATGTTGAGGACACCAGAACTGCACACAAGACTCCAAGCGAGGTCTCACAAGAGCAGAGTAGAGGGGCAGGATCACCTCCTTTGACCTGCTGGTCACGCTTTTTTTGATGCAGCCCAGGATACGGTTGGCTTTCTAGGCTGCAAGCACATGCTACCGGCTCATGTTCAGTTTCTCACAAACCAACACCCCCAAGTCCTTCTCTGCAGGGCTGCTCTGAATCTCTTCTCTGCCCAACCTGTGGCCGTGCCTGGGATTGCTTCGACCCAGGTGTAGGACCTTGCACTTGGCATGGTTAAACTTCATAAGGTTGGCATCAGCCCACCTCACAAGCGTGTCAAGGTCCCTCTGGATGGCATTCCTTCCCTCCAGCGTATCAACTGAACCACACAGTTTGATGTCATCAGCAAACTTGCTGAGGACACACTCAATCCCACTGTCCATGTCACCGACAAAAGATGTTGAACAAGACTGGTCCGAACACTGATCCCTGTGGGACACCACTCGTTACCGGTCTCCAGCCGGACAATGAGCCATTGACCACAACTCTTTGTGTACGACCATCCAGCCAGTTCTTTATCCACCGAGTGGTCCACCCATCAAATTGATGTCTCTCCAATTTAGAGACAAGGATGTCATGCAGAACAGCGTTGAAGGCTTTGCACAAGTCCAGGTAGGTGACATCAACTGCTCTTACCCTTGTCCATCAGTTCTGTAGCCCCATCATAGAAGGCCACCAAATTGGTCAGGCAGGATTTCCCCTTAGTGAAGCCATGCTGGCTGTCACCAACCACCTCCTTGCTTTTCATGTGCCTTAGCATGCCTCCCAGGAGAATCTGCTCCAAGATTTTGCCAGGCACAGAGGTGGGACTGACTGTTTCTTAATTCCCAGGGTCATCCATTTTCCCCTTCTTGAAAATGGGGGTTATATTTCCCTTTTTCCAGTCTTTGGGAGCTTCACCTGACTGCCATGATCTTTTAAATATGATGGACAGTGGCTTAGCAACTTCATTT
This sequence comes from Psittacula echo, assembly GCF_963264785.1. Lineage (NCBI taxonomy): Eukaryota > Metazoa > Chordata > Aves > Psittaciformes > Psittacidae > Psittacula > Psittacula echo. The sequence continues at coordinate 78,496,393 of NC_137737.1, forward strand.
GCCAGCTCCTTCAGGACCTGCGGATGGATTTCATCAGGACCCATGGACTTGTGTACGTTCAGGTTCTTAAGATGGTCTCGAACCAGATCCTCTCCTACAGTGGACCTAGGGTCTTCATTCTCACAGTCCCTGCGTTAGCCTTCCAAGACTTGGGTGGTGCGGTCAGAGCCTTTGCCAGTGAAGACTGGGGCAAAGAAGTCATTAAGAACCAAATCCTGGGTAGCCAGTTCTCCTGATAGCTTCCGGAGGGGGCCTACATTGTCCCTAGTCTCTTTTATTCACTGCATGCCTATAGAATCTGTTCCTGTTATCCTTAACATTCCTAGCTAAGTTCAATTCTAACTGGGCCTTAGCTTTCCTAACCTGGTCCCTAGCTTCCTGGACAACATCCCGGTATTCTTTCCAGGCCGCCTGTCCTTGCTTCCACCTTTTATAAGCCTCTTTTTTCCTTCGAATTTTCCTCAGCAGCTCCTTATCCATCCAAGGAGGTCTCCTGGCCCTCTTGCTGCACTTCCTTGTAGTTGGGACGCAACACTCCTGAGCTTGCAGTAGATTATCCTTGAATATCATCCAATAGTCTTGAGCCCCCCCTGCCCTCTAGGGCTATAACTTAAGTGTTACTGAAAAACAAAAGAAAATAGGTTTGAGTATGTAAATAAATGTAAATGTTAAGTTTGCACATTTAGTTTTGAGTTGTATTCTAGTTTTCAGGTAGTACTTTCTGTCAACTTAACAACTGGCTGGAACCTGCTAAACCCTTTTCTGATAAGCAATGCTACAGGGAATCCGTAGCAAAGAAACAGCTGCATGTGTAGATCTTTATAACAGTATTTTGTGCTGATGTATAAGTGTACGCAGTTCATCTTTGCTTTGATGTAAGACAACCAAGCAGGACATAACGGAAAATTGCATAATCTCTGGGGAAATCCATCCATCAATATCTGTTTTGGCTTGGATTGCAGACTATCCTAGGTTGCTGATTTCTGAAGTTAAAAATTTTATACACTACTTTATAAGAAGAAAGTGTTATTTCTTCTTGATTCAGAAAGAATATATATCAGGCAGTTTTAGCATGTCAAAAAGGAATTGAAATTCTTAGTAAAAAACATGAAAATTACATCAGGCAATTGAATCTAATTCCTAAAATACAAAATCAATTTCTTCCAATTAAGTAAGTTTGCATTTTAAGTATTACCTGAACTGTGTAACATGCTTGACATTCTTTGTTCCCTTGTTGTCATTGTTCATGTGTACCATGTCTTAACAGACTTCCATAACAGGTCCATGAAAGCCTGAACTCTTGCAGAGGCAAAAAATGCTGTGAATTTTTCCCATCAAATTTGCTAATGAAAAATGTTCATGGTGGCATAGTCAGGTCTATATCACTGTCTGATAGAAGTAGCTAGCTGTATTAATCCAGTATCATTTTCATTGCCACACAAAACTGCTGCCTTTCCAAAATGATTATTAATAGTTACAGTATTTATTGGGAGAATGAAAATATCTTTTTTTTTTTTTTTTTTTTCTATGTAGTCCAAGTTGGAGAGAAAGCACAGAGTTTTTTCTTGCAAACCCATACTGAAAATATTTGGTTAAGTGACACAGTAAGTGTCCCTTTGGACAGGTTCTCTACTGTTTTGATTCAAAGTTGTAAAGAAATATTTGACAAGTAATGTTAAGTAGTGCCATGTCCAATATTTGCTTTACATTCTTAGAAATGTTGTATCATCTCCCAGTATATGAAAAGATTAAATGGGAAGAGCAAAATTAGCTGTAAAATAAAGATTTGCAAGTGATCGAGTAATTGAGTTACAAAAACCCAAAAAATCCAGTATGTTAATAGGCACTAGAATGGACTTAATACTAGTAAAATAACCTCTTTATTTCAGTGAGGGCATATGTCAATCACATATGTAATGTTTTGTGATAGTGATAGTACTTTCTCTCTAGCTTATAAGTGATCCTCTTTCATGAAAGCAAAACCTGAATTCTTCCTTAAATGAGAATTGTTCAAACAAGCCACTATGCTAACATTTTAAAGCACAAAAACCTTACTGTATTATCATGTTAAGTGACTTTTATCATATTACAATGTTTTATCAGGTTAAGCAGTTTTATTCCTAAGAATACAGACACTTGAAGGAAGGTGCTCTGGTGGCAGTGTAACACATTGCTGTCTTCTTGCCAGACTAGTAGGAAGATATTTTTAAAATGTACATTTGTGTTAAAAAATAGAAATGGAAAAGTAAGTATTTTTCATAGTGCAAATTCTTTGTTAATCATTACCTATTTATAAAGAATTCAGACAACACCCTTCCTCAGAAGGATGATATGCTTGCTAAAAACAACTGCCTTAATTTCTTTATCAATGCTTGGATCTCCAGAGAACTCTGTGCTTCTCCAGAAGTCATGACTTACTACTGCTACTCCTATTATATTCTTTTTCATGTGAGATGCATACAGCTTCCCAAACACTGCTCTTGAGCACTGTTTTCCGCAATCAGTCCCTCAGAAAACCTTTCAGACTGTGTACGCTGGCTATACTCAGGCTGTAGGCATGACTGATACAATGGTACTCTGCACTACAGAAACATCTTCTAGGTGTCTTTTTCTTGTGGAAAAGTCTTGCTGATCCTGACCCTGTGAGAATGATTAACAGAAACAAGACAGCTGTCTCACTTTCTGCTGACTGAGCCATTTTAACAGGACAAAATGTGAAAGTATGAGCAAAGTAAACACACACTGTCCACCAAAAACAGAAATCTTAATTATAAATTTTTAATCATCAATGTCTTGATGCCACAGAGCTATGTCCCAATAGCTCTGTGGCATCAAGTAGGCATATGACAATGCATTTTCCAGATGCACAGTGAGCGATCCATAATTCATTTCAGGCAAAATCAGACAGAATAGTTTAAATAGTTTACAAAGATTATTCTGAGCATTTAAGATGAACTGCTTTGTCATCAGGATAGCAGGGTGATAGATTCCATGTCATTCTAGTGGTATAAAATGCAGGAAGACAACAAAAGGAGACCAAGATGAGATCTACAGATGTCACTAAAGGCCTAAAATACACTGAACCTCTCAGTAAATGAAACAGTGTTTGTGCAACAATCTGGCCAACAGTTAAACCTTTTCATTTGGGAGATTGTATTAAAAAAGACATTGGTTTACAAAAAGAAATAAGACAAATGGGTAATGTGAAAAGATACAATAAAAATACAATGAAAATAATATATCATTTAATTAATGCCTCTGTCCCAATTTTTCACCTGGAAAATGAGGGTTACATCAACATCCTTTGAACTTCTGATAAATCTGTATAAAAAAGGTCCTTAAATCACAGAGTCATAGAATTGTTTGGGTTGGAAAAGACCTTTAAGATCACAGAGTCAAACCATTAGTACTGCCAAGTCCACTACTAAACCATGTCTCTAAGTGCCACATCTACATATCTTTTAAATACTTTCATGGAAGGTGATTCCACCACTTCCCTGGGCAGCCTGTTCCAATGATTGAACACCCTTTTGGTTAAGAAATTTTTCCTCATATCCAATCTAAACTTCCCCTGGTGAAACTTGACATAGTTTCCTCTTGTTCCATGGCTTGTTTCTTGGGAAAAGAGACAGCCACCCACTTTGCTACACAACCTCCTTTCAGGTAGTTGTACAGAGAGACAAGGTCTCCCCTGAGCCTCCTTTTCTCCAGGCTAAACAACCCCGGCTCCCTTAGCTGTTCCTCACAGGCCTTGTGCTCCGGACCCTCCACCAGCTTTGTTGCCCTTCCTTGGACATGCTCCAGCATCTCAATGTCTTTCTTGTAGTGATGGGCCCAAAGCTGAAACCAGTATTTGAGGTGTGACCTCATCAGTGCCAAGTACAGGGGGATAATCACTTCCATGGTCCTGCTGGCCACACTATTTCTGATACAAGCCAGGATGTTACCAGCCTTCTTGGCCAGCCTGAGCACACGATTGGTTCATGTTCAGCCAGCTGTCAACCAACACCTCCTTTTCCACCAGGCAGCTTTCCAGTCACTCTTCCCCAATCCTATAGCATTGCATGGGGTTGTTGGGGACCCAAGTGCAGAAACATAGAGAGAAGGCAAGGTATATGTTTCTCTCAGGATGAAAGAGAAGGTTTTTCTCATGTACTGTTCTGTACTTAGAAGTTCCAATGTATTACTCGGATCATATTCATCATCTTTTTTTCTTGGTGATGAAATCAAATGGAATGAGAAACATTTGAAAAAACTCCTGAGATACCAAATGAAAGAGAAAGTAGGACCATGAAGGTTATTTTTTGGGCCTTTGATTTTTTCATAATCTGCTATTGAACTTCCACCACCACCACCATGTACACACACCACGGGCAACATGTAAGGAAATCTGGAATATTTGGTAACTATTTGTACATCCTTGAAAGACCGTGGCTTTTTGATGTCTCCTGTAAAAATGCTACCTAAACTGTTTCCACTTTGGAACAGTGAATGGGCAACTGCATACATTATCTTATGAGAAACTATATCTTTCTCCTCTGCCTTATCCAGGCTGACATTCTTCATATTATAAAGGATGATAAAAGGAGAACATGATGTGAGGTGACAGAAATATACTTAACTTCTGGAAGAGGCTTGCTGCCAGCATGTAAGTTGACTAAGGCATGATGTGATTCATCAAGCAGCAATTTTAGTGTGGATTGGATTAGGAATGATTTCTTAAGTGATAAATTGGGCTGAGTGAATGGTAGTCTCCTATGTAGGCAATTTCTTTGTTCTGAATAGAGGACAATGTTATGAACTCCCTTGATGTAATTGAAAATTTGCTGGTTTTCCTAAATAGCAGTTCCTACAGCTGTACCTTTCATGGAAAACTCAAGGTTTTTATCATGTACTACTCTGTACTTACAAGTTCCAATGTATTACTCAAATGATATTCATCATCTTTTTTTTTTTTTTTCTTGGTGATGAAATAAAATTGAATTAGAAAAATTTGGAAAACTACTGAGATACCAAAGGAAAGACTGTGGAAACAAGATAATTTTTATTTTATTAGTATTGTTTTCTAAGAAAACAAAATGCTACTCTCTCTTACTGCTTACAAAAGCCGCAGAAGCCCAGCACATATACCATACAGGAAACTGAAGCTGTTGTAGGGGTTACTAGCAATGTCTGAAGTTTGAGTTTTACTTTGCTAGTCCTGCTCAGGAAATTCTAACTCAGCCCAAAGGAAACCTCAGATGTGAAAGTATCCTTAAAATACACTGTTTTCTATAGGTGAACATCTTTAAATGGGAAGTAACAAAACTGCTATACTTAATATAGCCATTAACACTTCTGATTAATTAGTCTGTACAAGTACTTGCTTTCCAACAAATAAAGATAAAAAGGCCATAGAAATAGCAAGCAAAACCACACAACACTCAGTTTATCAACATACTGATATTTTCATAGACCTTTCTTAACCCGTTTACATAGGAGTGGGTTTGGAGAAAGAAACAAATATTTTCTCATGTTGTACCATACACTTTCATGAAGTAATGCCCTTGTTAGAAGGGGATTATAGGTTTTCTTATAGGCCCCTTAGGTACTGGAAGGCTGCTACAACTTCTCCCTAGAGCCTTCTCCAGGCTAAACAAGCCCAACTCTCTCAACGTGTCTTCAGAGGAGAGGTACTCCAGCCCTCTGAACATCATAATGACCCTCCTCTGGACTCACCCAAGCAGGTCCACATCCTTGTGCTGGGTGCCGCATATCTGAACACACTACTCCAGGTGGTATCTCACAAGAGCAGAATAGACAAAGAGAATCACCTTCTTCAACCTGCTGGCAGCACTCCTCTTGCTGCAGCCTGGGACACAATTGGCTTTCTGGGCTGCAAGCGCATATTGCTGGGTCATGTTGAGCTTCTCATCCACCAGTACCCCTAAGTCCTTCTCCTCATGTCTGCTGTCAATCCATTCTCTGCCCAGCCTGTATTTGTGTTTGGGACTGCCCACACCCAGGTACAGGATCTTGTACTTGGCCTTGTTGAACTTCATGAAGTTTCCTGTGGCCCAATTCCAGAGCCTGACAAGCTCCCTCTGAATGGCATTCCTTCCCTGCAGGGTGTAGATTGCACCAAACAGCTTAGTGTTGCCAGCAGCTGCTGAGGGCACACTCAATCCCACTGTCCCACTTGCTGAGGGCACACTCAATCCCACTGCTGAAAGGTGTTGAACAGGATCAGTCCCAATACCAACCCCGGAGGAACACCGCTCATCACTGATCTTCATTTGGATATTGGGCTGCTGACTGCAACTCTCTGAGTGTGACCACCCAGCCGATTCCTTATCCATGTGACCATCCATCAAATCTATGCCACTCTAGTTTAGAAACAAGGGTGTCATGCAGGACAGTGTCAAGTACCTTGCACAATTCATAGAATAGTTAGGGCTGGAAAGCACTTTAAGGTCATCTAGTTCCAAGCCCCATACCATGGGCAGGGACAGCTTCCACTAGACCATGTCACTCAAGGCTTTGTCCAACCCGGCCTTTAACACTGTCAGGGATGGAATACTCACCACTTCTCTGGGCAACCCATTCCGCTGCCTCACCACCTTCACAATAAAGAACTTCTTCCTTTTATCTAACCTAAACTTTCCCTATTTAAGTTTGAACTCCTTACCCCTTGACCTATCACTACAGTCCTTAACGAAGAGTCCCTCCCCACCATCCTTGTAGGCCTCCTTCAGATACTGGAAGGCTGCTATGAGGTCTCCACGCAGCCTTCTCTTCTCCAGGCTGAACAGCCCCAAATTTCTCAGCCTGTATATGACATACCATGCAATGTATCCTACATCAAATGTAGACAAATTTAGAAATATGTTTCATCATTGACACTGAAGAGTACATCCCTGTGTGAAATATTTTGATTTTTTATTTAGAATTCTTTTCTTTTTTTCTCCTCTTGTCTTGCAGTGCATATATACATATATCACGTCTTTCAGTGAAAGTGAGGAAAGCAACTGATATTAAATTTGGAAAAAGAAATTGAAGGAGATAATAGATATTGACCCTCCCCCGGAGGAATAAGTTACACTCGGTATCCTAGATTTCTCTGTAGAATTATTTTCAGTCTAATATAGATGAACATGATGATCTCTGGTTCTTTACACCTGTTTCTTTGTTCCAAATCAATTGCTTTCACATGCCTAGTTTATTGCACCTCTGTTTTTGCTCTAAATGTCTTCCTCAGGAAATCAGCATAACAGAAACCATCATATCACACAGAAACAATTTGGGGAAAATAGTTTTCTAGCATCAGTTTCAGAAATAAAAAATAAGCATGGAATGAATCTTGCTTTGTTTGTTGAAGGAAAAGCAGCAGTTTGTCTTATGTTTTCTTTACATCCTCCTAGTATGCTTCCAGGTCACAATAATCAATGAATTTGCAATGGCTGCTTGGTGTTTGAGGCTATCATACATGGGCAATGAGCAAGATTTTTATATGAGATCTCCCGGACTCATGTCCGGGACTGATCTCCCAGACCAGTATACCCAAAACTGGAAAAATCTCCAGAGGTGGTATGCTAGTTTTTGCACTTGTGATCATTGTCTCAATAATTTCTTTCACTGGAAGATAATTAAGATCTTAGTTTCTGCATTTTTTTCTTTTTCTTCTTTTTTTTTTTTTTTTTTTTTTTGGAAGGAGACTGAGACACTTAGGTAAATATGGAAAGGATTTTAGGTTTTAAATCTGAAATTAAACTTTTAAATATCTGTGGTATTATATTCTAATTTAAATTTCTTGAAGCCTATAAAACCACTTTACATTCAACAGCATGCAACACTTCTGCAGACTCAGTTGCAAAATATATCTGCAGTGTGAATTGGTAATGAGATGTTCAATCAGCCTAAAACAAATTCTTTCTACACAGAATATTATAACGTGGAAAAGAATTCTGAAGTCTAGTTTCTGCTGTGGCTTTTTACTTCAAATCTGTTTTAAACTATGTTTACTGTAACAGCTGATGCATTAGCTTATGTAGTTGGCAAAGATAACTTGAACTGCCTAGTACTTTTACACAATGTATTAATACAGAGAGGAAAACCAAATGAAATTTCAGTTCTTAATTTGAGAGGTCACTTGTGGATAATCATGTTAATGTTCTGAGGCCTATTTATTTGGTACTAATGATACTCTGTAGATTTGTAATGATTTTAAGACATATTTTGCAGGTTACTGAGCATGACAGCATGACTTTTTTATGTTAAAGGTACAATATGTAGATGCATTATTCACCACACATTATTCTATAAAATACTGTAATACAAATGTCTTCTTTCTGAGGCAGGATACTATTTAATCATTCAGTTTCCTCTTAGACAGGAAAACTTAACATATCACACGTTTAGTGTAATATTTGTTCATTGACTTTTCAGCTGAAAAAAATCAGTCACATCATTCCTAGTTAAGTTTTTAATCTAAGAAAATTCCTACCTGTTGTCCTGGGTTCAGCAGTAGCAGTCATTTTTTCTCCTTCTTAGTAGCTGATCAGTGCTGTGTCTTCAACTTTATTCTGGGAACAGTGCTGATAACACATGGATGTTTTTACTTGTTGCTAAGTAAAGTTTACTCTGATCAAGGACTTTCTAAGTCTCATGCTCTACCAGTGAGGAAGGGAAGCTGGGAGGAAGCAGAGACAGGACACTGACCCAAACTAGCCAAAGGAGTATTCTATACCACAGCATGTCATGTCCAGTATATAAACTGGGCAGAGTTACCCAGAAGGCCCAGATAGTTGCTCTGGTCGGGCTGAGCATTGGTTGGCAGGTGGTGAGCGGTTGTATTCTCTTCCCTTGTTATTTCCCTTATCATTATTATTATTGATGGTAGCAGTAGTGGTTTGTGTTATACCTTAGTTACTGGACTGTTCTTATCTCAACCTGTGGGAGTTACATTCTTTCAATTCTCCTCCCAATCCCTCCAGGAGCAGGGGGAAGAAGAAGCGGGGGGAGTGAGCAAGCAGCTGCGTGGTTCTGAGTTACTGATTGGGCTTAAACCACAACACCTGTGTACAGCTTCGAAATTGCACAGGGAAAAGTATTCCACTATTGCACTGTCAGGTTATTTTCACAGTGAGCAAACAAATAGTAATGCTATGTGAACAACATAATATACACAACAATTTTACTTTTAAAGTATTTTTATCATATATTTATTGTATGTTGCAGTTTCCCTCATTCCTTCCCATCTCCAAAAATTTATAAATTTAGGACACATTAGTAGCATACTTCACACTGAAAATATATGGTAAGGCAATATGGTAGTTATATCTGCTAGCTCAGTGGTTACTCCCTTTCTGTGAATACAAAAGGTCCATTACATCTTCTGACTGAGGAGATGCAATCTTGTCTAAACTGAAGAGACTATTCCATAACAACTTATAACCATTCTACCACATTTGCCTTTCCTTTTATTACAAATGTATGAAAAAAACCACCCCCTTCCTCTGTAGAGGATTGCATGAAGTATTTCCTGTGGCTCAGACTAAATGACTTGCTTACCTTCACAAATACTTTTCATACTGTCTTCATAAAGAAATTTAAATAAAAATAAATCAATATTAATGTATAGACATTCTTGATGTTTTAAAAAAAAGACAAACTTTAAGGAAAAAAGGTTCTTCTGTGAATCCTTAAAGTTAAAATGCTGACATCATAAACATCCAGAGGAATTTAAAGATAGTGTTCAAATTATGTACAGTGGAAATGTGATGCACGATGTAAATAACACCAAGCTGAGTGGTGCAGCTAATGCACCTGAGAGATGGAATGCCATTCAGAGAAACCTGGACAAGCTCAAGAAGTGGGCCCATGTGAACCTCACAAGATTCAACAAGGCCAAGTGCAAGGTCCTGCACTTGGGTTGGTCAATCCCTGGTATCAACACTGGCTGGAAGATGAAGGGATTGTGAGTACCCCTGCCTGAAGAGAAGGACTTGGGGGTACTGGTGAAAAAAACCCTGGATGCGAGCCAGCAATATGCATTCACAACCCAGAATCTCTCAGACTGCACACACAGAAGTGCTGCCAAGAGGTTGATGGAGGTGATTCTGCCCCTCTGCTCTCGTGAGACCCCCACCTGGCATACTGCATCCAGCCTTGGAGTGCTCAGTACCAGAAAGATAAGGATTTGCTGGGAGAGTTACAGAGGAAGGCCACAAAAACAATCAGAGGGATGGAATGCCTCTTCTATGAGAAAGACAGTTTGGGTTGTTCAGTGCAAAGAAGACTCCAAGGAAACCTTATTGCAGCCTTTCAGTTCTTCAAAGGGACCTATAAGAAAGATGGGGAGAGACTTTTTAGCAGTTCCCATTGTGATACGACAAGGGGAGATTCAGGCTAGACATGGAGACATTCAAGGCCAGGCTGGACATGCTTCTGAGCAATCTGATCTAGTTAAAGGTGTCTCTGCTCACTGCAGGGGGGTTGGACTAGATGACCTTCAAAGGTCCCTTCCAATCCAGACTATTCTGTGATTCTATGCAGGGAAAAGTGGATCCTCAGAAATTATATTAATGAAAGATTAGAGCAGCTATTTACACTGGGAAATGAGATGTAAAGTGTCCTGGTTTAGCAGTAGCAGTCATTTTTTCTCCTTCTTAGTAGCTGGTGCAGTGCTGTGGTTTTGACTTTCGGCCTGGGAATAATACTGATAAAGCCGATGTTTTCAGTTGCTGGTCAGAATGTTTACCCTGACCGAGGACTTTGTGAGTCTCATGCTCTGCCAGGGAGGAGGGGAAGCCGGGAGGAAGCAGGGACAGGACACCTTACCCAAACTAGCCAAAGAAGTATTCGATACCACAGCACGTCATGCCTGGGGATGTAACTGGGAGTTACCTGGAAGGGCACGTCCTCTTCTCTGTAGGGCTCTTTTTCCGGTGGGCGATATCGTATTCTCTTCCCTTGTTATTTCTCTTATCATTATTATTATTGGCGGCAGCAGTAGTGGATTTGTGTTATACCTTAGTTACTGGGCTGTTTTTATCTCAACCCGTGGGAGTTACATTCTTTCGATTCTCCTCCCCATCCCTCTGGGGGGAGGGGGAGAAGTAGAAACTGCGTGGTTCTGAGTTACGGCCTGGGCTTAAACCACGACAGTTCTTTTTGGCACCCAACGTGGGGCACAAAGGGTTGAGATAATGACAGTTCTTTTTGGCGCCCAACGTGGCGCCAAAACCACAGCACTGCATCAGCTACTAAGAAGGAGAAAATATGACTGCTACTGCTAAACCAGGATAGAAAGGAAATCTTTTAAAAAACCCAAAACACCACCACCAAAACTTGAGATCTCATGTGTGAATGACATGGATCTGTGTATTTTAATTTGAATTTGCAGAGCTTTGCAGTATGCAGTCCAGAAGTACTTTCATCTCCAAACTTAATGTAGCTGTTTAGTACTACATTATACTCCAACTTGAAAAGCAAGTTTTAAACAACTTGTTTGTACTTTTTTTTTTTTTTTTGGTTCAGCTTAGATTTCATTGCTGAAATATGGAGCAACACTGGCAATTGCAGGGCTGGATGTGTGCTCCTGTTGCTTTTTTCTTCATTTTTTCATCTGGCACAAGAACTTGCCATCTTCCCTTTCCTTGGCATTGGCAGCACCTGCACACCTCTCCCCTGTGCAACAGCAAAAGAGGTGCAAGGGGAGGAAGTGTCAGGACACCACCGAAGTTCAGGGATAAAGCTAGTGCCTAGGAGAACTGAGCTAGCCACTGATCCATCGTCTCAGCAGCAGCAACATACTGTCATTGCCAAGCTATGAGTAGCTACTAAGTAAACAAGTTTTCCTCATCTCTTTCACAGAAAAGGCAGCAGGCCAGATGGTAATGGGTCTCCAGACAGTCATTTGAACTGTGCAGGACTAATCTGTGTCTTATTAATCAGTTTGATTTTCATCATTATCAGAATGTATTCATCTTATGCAGAACATTTCAACATCTAGACAGCCTTGTTTATGTATTATTTGGCAAGCGAGAACAAGAGACTGTTAAAGCTGCAGTTAGAAACTCAGAATTCAAAGCACCTCCAATTGCACCCTTAATTCAGAAAAGCACAAGTGCCTTTATTTGTCAAAGAAACTGTAGGATGCAGAGGGACTAAGACATGAAGATGACACATGAATGCAGTCTTCAGGAAATGGCTGCTTTTTTATTCCTGCTGCAGGAAACACTGCAGACAGTAAGCAAAAAACAAAACAAAACAAAACAAAACAAAAAAAAACCCAACCAAACAAAAAAACCCCGTACATAAATGGACTGAATTACCACTGCTGAAAAAGGACATCATTCACACTCAATTTATCCTTTCTGTTCAGTATATTATCTACCCATTGAAAGAAGCAGAGTTTCTGTAGAAAATATGACTGTGTCACTTAAAAACTGTCCTATGGTTTATCAGCATGTAAAAAGCTTAACTGAATGTAAGTAGTATTGACATGGGTATCTCTAGCTTTTGAAGGCTTTGTTTTACAAGTTACAATAAGTCCTTTGGTATGGAAACCAAATTGAAGAATTATATTTTATTATTAACTGATCTTTCAACTTTGAACTATTTATGTAACTGTCTTGTAACAAAAACAGAGACAAAACAAAGCATTAAAAAAAGATATTATGAAAGTAATGACCATTTTCTTGCAAACATTTTAAGTTCATAGACTATACTCAAACAAAAGTTGGAGGGAATTTCGCAAAGCAAGTATATGATGTTTATTATACAAGAGAGAGAGAAAATACTTTTCTCTTTCCCTGGTACACTGAATCTGCTACTCTAGTATGAAAGCAATTTTTCCAGACTATACATCCCAATTTTATTAATTTTGATAAATCTTTCTATGTATTAGATTTGATAGTGTTATATAATTTATACAAAACAAGCAGAGCACAACACTCTTTATAGTGAGAAATCCTAGTATGTCCCAATAAGCAAATAATTCAGCATCATTAACCTAAAATGTCTGAGAAAGCTAACATTTTTAGCTCATTCTGAAATTACTCAGAATTCACCTGCAAGTCATAACACCATTTCAGAAATACTATTTTGGTGATTTAAAAATGCATGGTATTCCCCATAATGATATTCACATTTCACATGATAAGTATAGGTTTTTTCCGAACCATGTATCAGCCAGTGTCAGAATCTATGCTGTCATATGAAAGACAGCTAATAATGTGCTAGTTAGACAAGTACTACTATATACGTATGTGTACACTGGAAACAAAAATCAAGAATCTTGTGAGTCAGGTTTCAAGGTTTCACTTCTGTATGTAATCAGGAACAGATATTAGTTCCTACTTGAGATTTAATGATTTTGTAAGTTTAGATCATAGAATCATAGAATCATGGAATGGTTTGAGTTGGAAGGGACCTTAAAGACCACTTAGTTCCAGCCCCACTGCCATGAGCAGGGACAATTTCCACTAGACCAGGTTGCTCAAAGCCCCATCCAGCCTGGTCTTGAACACTTCCAGGGATGGGGAGGGGTATAGAAGGATATTCAGAGATATAGAAGACTTACTTGTCAGCTACATATTTCATTTCTCAGCAAGACCAGTAATACTCTATCTAATTGGAAAGACATCTCTTACCTTATGACAGTATTTGCAACATGTAAATCAATAGGGATAGATAAAATCAAAGAGTTGCAAACTAAACAGACCTATTCAGTTAAAAGAAAAACTGTTCAATGTTATCTCGCTCATACTTTCATATTTATGCACAAATTATCAAGATCTTAGACTTTCATTGGCCAACAGAAAGCTGACTTTTCAACAACTTTCAGGGCACAGTTGCAAGTGTTCTGTGCTCACAAACTTAGAAGAAAATCTAGGTATTGTGGACCATTTAAGTAATATGAAATGAGAAACTAAATATAAACTAGGCCAAACCCCAACCATTAGTTCTGTAATTTCTTAATCCAGAATATGAGTCTTCATAAAGTTAACATGTTATCTTGAGTGGACTTTTTCTCTCAAAAATAAAAAAAAAACCAACAACAAACCTTGTTACATTATAATACATTCCCCATTTTCTGTTTTAGTAATGTTGGTCCTCACTGAAGTGCGTATTTCAGAGCCTGGAAGGTAAATATCAACTCACTGCACATGACTCATTTGAAAACTAAGACACTAGCGTTCTGCTGCTTACCAGTAAAAATCAAAGTTGTTACCCTAATTCCTACTAGTATTCATTAATACTGGTTGAATTTCTTCATTGAAACCTAGTCAACAAGCTTTTATTAGAAACTTTCATTATCTTCCAAATGGACAAATGCCTACTTACATCAGCAGGTTCCTATACAAAAAAAAAAAATTAAAAATCGTAGAATCATAGAACAGTTAGGGTTGGAAAGGACCTTAAGATTATCCAGTTCCAACCCCCCTGCCATGGGCAGGGATACCTCACACTAAACCATGTCACCCAAGGCTTCGTCCAACCTAGCCTTGAACACCGCCAGGGATGGAGCATTCACAACCTCCCTGAGCAACCCATTCCAGTGCCTCACCACCCTTACAGTAAAGAACTTCCTCCTTATATCCAGTCTAAACTTCCCGTGTTTAAGTTTGAATCCGTTACCCCTTGTCCTATCACTACAGTCCCTAATGAAGAGTCCCTCTCCAGCATCCTTATAAGCTGCTATGAGGTCTCCACGCAGCTTTCTCTTCTCCAAGCTAAACAGACCCAACTTTCTCAGCCTGCCTTAATATGGGAGGTGCTCCAGCTCCCTGATCATCCTCATGGCCCTCCTCTGGGCTTGTTCCAACAGTTCCATGTCTTTTTATGTTGAGGACACCAAAACTGTGCACAACTTTCCAAGTGAGGTCTCACAAGAGCAGAGTAGAGAGGCAGGATCACCTCCTTCGACCTGTTGGTCATGCCCCTTTTGATGCAGCACAGAATACAGTTGGCTTTCTGGGCTGTGAGCGCACACTGTCAGCTCATGTTCATTTTCTCATCAACCAACACCCCCAAGCCCTTCTCCACAGGGCTGCTCTGAATCTCTTCTCCACCCAACTAAAAATAATCAGAATATTCTAGTGGATTGCTTACTGTTACAATCCGCCATGGCAGACATATTCAGTTATGCTCTTTGTGTATAGTCTAAAAGTTATGTTTATTTCTAACTTTGCAAGTATGCATTTTCATTGTAAAACTGGTAAAAATATAATTTGTCCAAGTAATTCATATAGCATTTAGAAGATTAATTTTTTACCCTTACACTGCAGTACTAACGTGTTAAAATATATTTCCCCCCCCTCTAAAGTTGCTTTATGTTGATTATTGTTTTCAAGATCTTTTCCTTTGCAAACACTCACATGTCTATTCCAAAAGGAATTCTTTCTTGCTAAACAGAATTTCATTCTCACCTTAAAACTACAAGTACAATTCAATGAAAGTATTTCTAAATTTTTTATTTTTTTTTTTTTTTATGCGTATAGAATAGAGAAATACTGATGCTAACAACAAAGCCAGTTCATGGATCTGGCTAATTTATAACATGTTATTCTTTAATTTGCTTAGTCATATGCAGAAGAGAGTATTTAATGCATTGTCAAAGTGCTGTTAGTAAGTTCTCTTTCAGTGATAAACAGTAAATGATTCTATGAAAGTCAGTTTTCAGGAGGATTTTTATGATACCACAAACTCCTTAAAGCTTTGTAATAAGAATGTAAGCTTGTTCTGGAAAGGTTTGCCTCTCCTAGGTTATAAAACTAGTACAATTTGCTTGAAATTCCCAAGCTTTGTTTAGAAAGAATTTTCCTCTTTTAGCTTCTTTTTCTTTGTTACTGTTTCAAGAAATAGTAGCTGTTACACCAGCAACTATTACAGGCAATTAAAAAAATTAAAGCAGAATTAAGAGGCAAAGTCTGCTAGGTTTAATCAGTCTTTGTACAAAATCAGAGATGAGTGCTGCAGGGATGTGGTGAGTGAAGGCTGCTTGACCAAAAGCTGTGTAGCCAAAACTGAACTCCATTGTTCCAGGGTGCTATGCCAGAGTCTTATTGCCTTATTTGCAAGACATCATGAATAATGGATAAAAAATGTAGACGGATTGGAATCCCTGTTGCTGCTGATAGGATAGACACAGCAAGTGCCAAGTGTTAGAAATGACCACATAGACTCATGAGTGGCCATCATGATAGGCTTACCCTTTAATAGGGGCAAAATTTGCAAGCATTCTGGGTTTGCAAGGCTATAGCATGGGTAAAATAAGTATCAGTGTAAGGTTATTTTGTTGCCTAAGTGACTGGCTACATTGCTTACGCTAAAGTCCATCTCATGTCTTCATGCACCCACTCTTTAACACCTGCATTAACTCATTACCTACAGCTGTGGGTGTGTCTTTATTTTAGCAGACTTATGCACCAATTAAAGGCCATAAATTAAGAAATGCAATTGACAATGCTTTAGCAATTTCTTACAGTTCAGAAGTAATGTTTTGGTCATCACAGAAAGGATACACTTTCATGAACTATAGTCACAACACGCTTTCAAAGTACTATCCACAGATTTCAAATATTCTCAGCTTGTGCCATTACCATATATCTAAGACATATTTTGGGGAAAAAAAAAAAAAAAAAAGCACAGAAATATATAAAGTATATGAAAAAAAATTCTTACATGACAATTTTTGAAGTCACTGCTTCTGGTTTCATTTTTTTGTTGTTAGTTTTTTAGCTGAATTGTATTAAATATTTACTTAAGAGGGAAAGCATGACTGGAAGGGAAAGAATCAGGCCTGCTATGTACATCTCAAACTATTTCTGATCAAAACACAAATGGCAGTTGAAAACCAAATAGCCCTTGTTTGCTTGCATGAAATAAATTGGCTCCTTTTAGGTCTCTAACCTCTAGTTTTTTGTAACTTTCTGGTCTGCTACAACCTGAGTTTGTGTAAAGACAAAAGGAATTTATTCTTTTTTTATTTCTTTTAAAGTGTCCTAAGTATCATTGAAAACTCTTTACTGTAAGGGTGGTGAAGCAGTGAAATGTGTTGCCCAAGGAAATTATGAATGCTCCATCCCTGGCAGTGTTCAAGGCCAGGTTGGACAGAGTCTTAGGTGACATGGTTTAATGTGAGGTGTCCCTGCCCATGGCAGGGGGGTTGGAACTGGATGATCTTAAGGTCCTTTCCAACCCTAACTATTCTATGATTCTATAACAGTAAACGAACATACCTAATTCATTAAGATTCATTACAAGCTTTGAAAGTGTCATGGTTTAGACTAAAACACAGCACTGCACCGAGCTTCTAGGAAGAAAAATAGATAACTGTTACAGCTGAAATAAGGACAGAAAGATACTGCCAATAAAAGCTTCTTAAATTTTTAGACACCATTACTAATTCAGTAGGTTGATGCAATACTGTTTTCTCAAAATATTTCATATAAACTTAATAACACTTGATTATCTAATGTAATTGTCAACCACCTCCTCCACAATAGTTTACAGAGATTCACTAAGTACTAGTCTCCTCCTGCATTGTGTCATTAGTTAAACAGCCCACTTTTTTACTGCCTAACAGAGTTTTCTCTTTGTCCTTCCCTCAGATTAATTTCAAAACTCAGCCTAAACCTTTTTTGTCCCTGGACAGCACCTCTGAATGTAAATGAACTAAAACTCAAATAAAACTTATTTTTTAATTAAATGTTGTAGGTAGATCTGTCTTTAAACAGAAAAACATTAATGATAAGTATTTCAGTAAAGGTAGCATCAAACCATTAATATTGGCAGAAATGCAAGTGTGCTCATAGATCATTTTTGGAACAAGTATTTCAGGTGTATGCATTACATACTGATAGTCAGCACTGGATATGTATGAGACATCCTACCCAAAATAGGTAGAAGAGTAGGAACTGCCTAAATATGTATTGCCTACTATTGCCTTCTATAGAAGTATTAATAGTTTCAGAGATTTCATCATAAAAATGTCATTAATTTAACTAAATGACCTTGAGGTGAAAAAAAGAAAAAAAAAAAGTCAGATATGCTTTGCATGGAAAATAATCTCTAAAAATTAGGAAACCCCCCCCCCCTGCAGTTTGAAACTGCTTTTAACTTCAGTTCCCGAAGTGTGGGGAAAGGTGTCAGACTACTGAGAACTGAACTATCTGGGCTGTTAAGAGGGAAACATGGCCTGAAAAACCACTATGAAACCAAGAGTGGCCTTATCGGTTGGGACAGAAATGTGACAATAGAGAAATGAAAGCACCTATAAGGTGAGCCAAGAGGAAGTTTGGTTGAGGTTTTTTTCCCCAGAACTGTGGAAACTTAAAGGTAAGATTTCAAAAGGATACAAAATGTGTGAGGTTTTTGTTTGGTTTGTTTTTTTTTCTCTTTTGCTGGATGAGGAAGGGATTGCAATTTAAAAGAAATAAGGGAGAAAAGTGAGTTATAAGAAAATCATGGGGGAACTATTGAGAGACAATGGAGGCATCAGTATCCTAGAGGGAGGGAAGCATTTAAAAAGGCAAAGAAAGTTAATTTTTCATGCTTGTAGCAGAAAAAAACAACTTACCAATAAAGACATTTAAGATCTTTGTGAACAGATGAGGACTGGCAACCTTAGCAAGACAGAAATTAGAACTCACAACTCTCAAAACCTGTCACTAGAATACTAAATTATTAGAAGCTGACATGCATAAGTTTTCTCGATGTTCAGGTAATTCCCTCTCAACATTTTCAACTTTGATTTCCCTTTAAAACTAACATGCAATAAGGTAGCTGGGCAACAAGATCAGTATTACCAATGTCACTGCGACATTTGATTAAATAAATTCTTGCCTGGCTTATCATACGAAAATTCTGGATTTTCATTGCCAGCACTTAATTAATTCCCATCTTTCTAATTTGATTACCTCCGCATATTCAACTTGCATTTTAATTGCGAGTAGTGTTTCAGAAGCTAAATATTGCCTAAATTATCAATACTATTGAGATTTGTTTAGTTTTGTCTTACTGTCACATGTGTGCTTCTGGGCTGGGTCTTTTCCTTTCACACGTGGAACACATTGTGATGTAAAATCCAATTTCTATTAGGGCTTGAAGGCTAAACAGGTTAAATAGTAACACTGTGTCGTGGTTTAAGCCCAAGCTGTAAATCAGAACCACGCAGTCTACTGCCCCCCCCCCACCTTTCTTCCCTCCGCTTCTGGAGGGACGGGGAGGAGAATCAAAAGAATGCAGCTCCCACGGGTTGAGATAAGAACAGTTTAATAACTAAGGTATAACACAAATCACCACTGCCGCCACCAACAATAACAACGACAAGAGAAATAACAAGGGAAGAGAATACGATACCGCCCGCCGGAAAAGACAGCCCGCCCGACCAGGGGACGTGCCCTTCCGGGTAGCTCCCAGTTCCATCCCCTGGCATGACGTGCTGTGGTATGGAACACCTCCTTGGCCAGTCTGGGTCAGGTGTCCTGTCCCCGCTTCCTCCCGGCCCCTCCTCCTCCCTGGCAGAGCATGAGACTCACAAAATCCTTGGTCAGTCTAAACATCGGTGTTATCAGTTTTTTGTTCCCAAGCCAAAAGTCAAAAACACAGCGCTGCAACAGCTACTAAGAAGGAGAAAAAAAAAAAAAAAACAACAAAACTGACTGCCACTGCTGAACCCAGGACAGTATCCACCCCTTGTTCCATACCATTCACGTCATGCTCAGATCCCACATTTTCCATATACCCTCACTCTCATCTCGGTGCACTGTTAGCTTAGTGCACGGACCAATTCCTATAAAGCTACTGAGTCCATTCGGTTCATGATGTTGGGCTCCATCTCTTGGAACAGTCTTTCAGGGCAGAAGAAGCTGTATGCAGTGTTGGATCGTTGCCTGCTGATGCTGATCATTCCTTTACTGTAGAACTCGTCCGTTTCTATCAAAGTTCATTCTCTGTTGGGATGATGGTCGGAGGGAAGTCAGAGCCAGTCGCTGGTGCCCTGCAGACTTCTAGTTGATGGACTATAGCAGGCAACAGCGTACAATTGAGTTCATTGTCTGTTTTCCCCTAAAATCAAATCCCCTTGAGGTACGCATCGGACTTCCCCATCTTCCCGCATTACCCACCAAGTATATCCAGGTCCCTGAGCAAAAGCAATCCCACGAGTGGGTTTGCCTTTACCTGAAGCAGGAATAACCCAGACTGTCTTCCCCAGCAAATTCTTCATGTGCACCACAGGAACTTTGTCCCCCTCTACAATATGTAAAAGTTCTGACTGTGCTGGGCCAGCCCTGTTGGCAGATCCTCTGGTGTTGACCAACCAGGTGGCCTTTGGTAAGTGTGTATCCCAATGCTTGAAAGTTCCCCCACCCATTGCTCTCAGTGTAGTTTTTAACAGCCCATTATATCGTTCGATTTTCCCAGAGGCTGGTGCATGGTAGGGGATGTGATATACCCACTCAATGCCATGCTCTTTGGCCCAAGTGTCTATAAGGTTATTCCGGAAATGAGTCCCATTGTCTGATTCAATTCTTTCTGGGGTGCCATGTCGCCACAAAATCTGGTTCTCAAGGCCCAGGATAGTGTTCCGGGCAGTGGCGTGGGGCACAGCGTATGTCTCCAGCCATCCGGTGGTTGCTTCTACCATGGTAAGCACATGGCGCTTGCCTTGGCGGGTTGGTGGGAGTGTGATATAATCAATTTGCCAGGCCTCCCCATATTTATACTTCAGCCATCGTCCTCCATACCAAAGAGGCTTTAACCGTTTGGCTTGTTCAATTGCAGCACATGTTTCACACTCGTGAATAACCCGGGCAATAGTGTCCATTGTTAAGTCCACCCCTCGATCACGGGCCCATCTGTATGTTGCATCTCTGCCCTGATGACCTGAAGTGTCATGGGCCCACCGGGCCAAAAATAATTCACCTTTATGTTGCCAATCTAAGTCCATCTGAGCCACTTCAATCTTAGCAGCTTTGTCCACTTGTTGGTTGTTCTGGTGTTCCTCAGTGGCCCGACTCTTGGGTACATGGGCGTCTACGTGACGTACCTTCACCACCAGGTTCTGCACCCGGGCAGCGATATCTTGCCACAGTGCAGCAGCCCAGATGGGTTTACCTCTGCGTTGCCAGTTGCTCTGCTTCCATTGCTGCAACCACCCCCACAGGGCATTTGCCACCATCCATGAGTCAGTATAGAGATAAAGTACTGGCCACTTTTCTCGTTCAGCAATGTCCAGGGCCAGCTGGATGGCTTTCACCTCGGCAAACTGACTCGATTCACCCTCTCCTTCAGCAGTTTCTGCAACTTGTCGTTGAGGATTCCATACAGCTGCCTTCCATCTCCGATGTTTTCCCACAATACGGCAGGACCCATCAGTAAACAAGGCATACTGCCTTTCACTTTCTGATAGTTTATTATATGGTGGGGCCTCTTCAGCACGCATCACCTCCTCCTCTGGTGACATTCCAAAATCTTTGCCCTCTGGCCAGTCCATGATGACTTCTAGAATGCCTGGACGACTGGGATTTCCTATTCGAGCTCGTTGTGTAATTAGTGCAGCCCATTTACTCCATGTCGCATCGGTTGCATGATGTGTAGAGGAGACCCTGCCTTTGAACATCCAGCCCAGAACGGGCAACCGGGGTGCCAGGAGGAGCTGTGCTTCAGTGCCAATCACCTCCAAAGCAGCTCGAACCCCTTCATAGGCTGCCAGTATCTCTTTCTCAGTTGGGGTATAGCTGGCCTCAGATCCTTTGTATCCCCGACTCCAAAAGCCGAGGGGTCGACCTCGAGTCTCCCCTGGAGCTTTCTGCCAGAGGCTCCAGGTAGGACCATTCTCCCCAGCTGCGGTGTACAGTACATTTTTTACATCTGGCCCATTCCGGACTGGTCCAAGGGCTACTGCATGAACTATCTCACGTTTAATTTGCTCAAAGGCTTGTTGTTGCTCAGGGCCCCATTTAAAATCGTTCTTCTTCCGGGTTACATGATAGAGAGGGCTTACAATCGAACTGTAATTTGGGATGTGCATTCTCCAGAACCCCACAGCACCCAAGAAAGCTTGTGTTTCTTTCTTATTAGTTGGTGGAGACATTGCTATTATTTTGTTGATCACATCTGTAGGGATCTGGCGACGTCCATCTTGCCATTTTATTCCCAAAAATTGAATCTCCTGTGCAGGTCCCTTGACCTTACTCCGTTTTATGGCAAAACCAGCTTTCAGCAGGAGTTGGATTATTTTCCTCCCTTTCTCAAAGACTTCTTCCGCTGTATCACCCCACACAATAATGTCATCAATGTACTGCAGGTGTTCTGGAGCTTGCCCCTGTTCCAGTGCATTCTGGATCAGTCCATGGCAGATGGTAGGGCTGTGTTTCCACCCCTGGGGCAGTCGGTTCCAAGTGTACTGGACGCCCCTCCAAGTAAAAGCAAACTGTGGCCTGCATTCTGCTGCCAAAGGAATTGAGAAGAATGCATTGGCAATATCAATCGTGGCATACCACTTGGCTGCCTTTGACTCCAGTTCATACTGAAGGTCTAGCATGTCCGGTACAGCAGCACTCAATGGTGGTGTGACTTCATTCAGGCCACAATAGTCTACTGTTAGTCTCCACTCTCCATTAGACTTTCGCACTGGCCATATGGGGCTATTAAAGGGTGAGCGGGTCCTGCTGATCACTCCCTGACTCTCCAGACTACGGATCAGTTTATGGATGGGAATCAGGGAGTCTCGGTTGGTGCGATACTGCCGCCGGTGCACTGTTGTGGTTGCGATTGGCACTTGTTGTTCTTCGACCTTCAGCAACCCCACAACAGAGGGATCCTCTGAGAGACCAGGCAAGGTGGACAGCTGTTCATTTTCCTCAGTCTCCAAAGCAGCAATACCAAAAGCCCATCGGTACCCTTTTGGGTCTTTGAAGTACCCTCTCCTGAGGTAATCTATGCCGAGGATGCATGGAGCCTCTGGAGCAGTCACAATGGGGTGCTTTTGCCATTTCCTTCCAGGCAGGCTGATCTCAGCCTCCAGTACAGTCAACTCTTGGGATCCTCCTGTCACTCCAGAGATATAGATGGGTTCCACCCCTTGACAGCTTGACGGCATCAGGGTACACTGTGCACCGGTATCTACGAGAGCTTTATACTTCTGCGGGACTGATGTGCCAGGCCATCTGACCCACACAGTCCAGTAAATCCGATTATCCCCTATCTCCACCTGGCTGGAGGCAGGGTCCCTCTAACAGTCATCACAACGTTGGACACCTAAGTCGTGTTGAAAGGGATTATTCTTCGTTATCACAGGAGCTGGAGTAAAATCAGCTCTTCCGCTCCATCTGGGAACCTGCTCACCAGAGACTGAAGCCGCAGCTCTCATGGGATGATTAGTCTTGACCCTTGTTCCTATTTTCAATTCATGCACCCGTTCCTCCAAAGCTGAAGTAGGTTTTCCATCCCACTTCGTCATGTCTTCTCCATGATCCCGCAGGTAAAACCATAGGGTGGCCCGTGGTGTTTGCCTTCTATATCTTCTGTCTTGAACAATAGGACGTCTTTTGTTAACAGCTGAGACGTATGTTGGTACACGTGAGGAGCTGGATAAATCAGATAGATCGTCCCTCAATTGTTTGACATCCTGGGACAGTTTTTCCACAGCTGAGATGATGGAAGGGGTGAGATTGTCTTCGAACTCTCGGAGTTTGTGAATCATTTCATCCACTGTTGGTGTTACTATGTCACCCCAGGTTACCGTTGCCAATGAATGGGCATATGATGACAGTGCATTCCGTGTAAGTTTTCGCCACATGGGTCGTGTACATTCGACTTCATCTGGGTCTATGGGTATATCTCCGTTATTCGGTTTGGTGTGATAGATCATCTCTACGATGGCTGATTCCCTCAGAGACTGGATGCCTTTGTCTAAAGTAGTCCACTTGGCTGAACGACTCGTAACATCATCCTTGTATGGAAACCTTTCTTTCACAGCTGCCAAGAGCCGCCTCCAAAGACTGAGGGACTTTTTCTCTCTTGCAATTGCTTTGTCAATTCCCCCTTCTCTAGCAAGTGATCCCAGCTGCTTGGCTTCCGTACCTCCTAGTTTGTGACCATCGGCCCCATTGTCCCAGCATCGGAGCAACCAGGTGATGATGTGCTCCCCTGGTTGACGGGTAAAGTCTTTTCGCATATTCCGTAGCTCGGTTGAGGTCCGAGGTCGAGAAGTCACCTCTTCTTCTTCTTCTTCATCATGGGATGATGACTCCTGATCAGGTGGTGGCCTGGGTGGTGAATACATTGTTTCTTCATCTTGCTTCACCCTTCTTGCCTCTTTTCTGCTTTTTCTCTTGCTTATGGGGGCAATCGATATTGGTACGAATTGGTCCTCTGGTTTAGCTGCAGTCATTATCACTGTGCTTTGAGTAGCAACTGTACTTGTCGCGGGGGGTGGTGTAGCTGCTGTGGTTGGGGCTGGGGTAGCTTCGCTATCTGTTGCAGTTGAAGTTTGAGTAGTGGCTGTACTTGTCGCTGGGAGTGGTGTAGCTGCTGTGGTTGGAGCTGGGGTAGCTTCGCTGTCTGTTGCAGTTGAAGTTTGAGTAGTGGCTGTACTTGTCGCTGGGGTAGCTGCACTGTCTGTTGCAGTTGAAGTTTGAGTAGCGGCTGTACTTGTCGCTAGGGGTGGTGTAGCTGCTGTGCTCGGAGCTGGAGTAGCTGCGCTGTCTGTTGCTTCGCCCTCAGATCCAGGGACATTTCCTTCCTTTTGAAGGTGCTGGATAGTGTTGAACAAGGCCCGGTAAGCATAGGCCAAGCCCCAGCACGTTGACATGATTTGTCCCTCTCTGGTATGACCAGGATGACAGCACACCTCATTTAAGTGTTTTACTAATTCTTCTGGATTTTGCACTTGTTCGGTGGTGAAGTTCCAAAACACTGGAGGGGCCCACTGACCTAGATACTTGCCCATACTATCCCACACACCCTGCCACTCATGGCTGTCCAGCCTCGGGGAAAATCTCTCGGTCCCCCTATTTTGTCGTCTAACCCCAGACAAGGCCCAAACCTGACTCTGCTTAACTCTTGAGATCAGACGTAATGGTTGTGGACAAAACACACTCTGTATGCGTGCCAACATGGTGACCCCCATCACAATCAGCAAACAGGTCGCAACAATATTAAAAGGCCACTCAAAAACTTCAAAACTCTCAAACGATGCTGTAAATGGTCTGGAAGGGGCACTGGGAGGGTAAAAGAATGTCTCCTTCATAGGTTGACCACCCAGGAAGGAGAAAAAAGATGTATAGTTGCTAAGCATTTGTATTATATACCTCCCAAAGTATAAAGGTGGTGACCACACTGGGAACATAAGCCAGATCAGTTTCATGATCAATTTTTCTATTGTATTACAAGTCATTACCATAAAATATAATGAGACAATAACCTTAGCCCAAGCCCCACACTTGAAAAACACTAACACAGCAAATACCGGCTCTAAGTAACCTACGGCATATTGAGACTGTGAGATCAAAAACAACAACTTTGAGAGCCAATAAATCAGCATTGTGACAAGTGACTATCAATCCAAAACACTGAATGCTTATCACAAATACGATTAGACACACTCCGGTCAGATCTGTCGTTATCTCAACCCTTCGTGCCCCACGTTGGGCGCCAAAATAGAACTGTCGTGGTTTAAGCCCAAGCTGTAAATCAGAACCACGCAGTCTACTGCCCCCCCCCCACCTTTCTTCCCTCCGCTTCTGGAGGGACGGGGAGGAGAATCAAAAGAATGCAGCTCCCACGGGTTGAGATAAGAACAGTTTAATAACTAAGGTATAACACAAATCACCACTGCCGCCACCAACAATAACAACGACAAGAGAAATAACAAGGGAAGAGAATACGATACCGCCCGCCGGAAAAGACAGCCCGCCCGACCAGGGGACGTGCCCTTCCGGGTAGCTCCCAGTTCCATCCCCTGGCATGACGTGCTGTGGTATGGAACACCTCCTTGGCCAGTCTGGGTCAGGTGTCCTGTCCCCGCTTCCTCCCGGCCCCTCCTCCTCCCTGGCAGAGCATGAGACTCACAAAATCCTTGGTCAGTCTAAACATCGGTGTTATCAGTTTTTTGTTCCCAAGCCAAAAGTCAAAAACACAGTGCTGCAACAGCTACTAAGAAGGAGAAAAAAAAAAAAAAACAACAAAACTGACTGCCACTGCTGAACCCAGGACACACTGCAGTTTAAGTTTGTTATTTTTCTGCTATGGAATAACTTTGAGAAACTTAGCATAATCACAGTTGCCATGTTACTTGATCTAAGCACTTAAAACATGCTTTTTGGGTTTTCAATTTTATTTTGGTGTGGGGTGTTTGTGGAGTTTTTTTTCAGTACACGACAATTAAAACATAAAAGGATATCCTATTCTTAGCTATAAAGGGTTCTAATTTTTTGCTATGAACGGAGGAAGGTACTATATTTAGTTTGCATAGTTCTTTCAGAAAACAATGCAATAGCTCTGTTTCAAAAGTGCCCAATTCAAACATTTGAATGGAGAGATGTGGGTCAGTGGAGAGGCTACGTTTGAGACCATAGAATGAATTAATGGCCATTACCGACAAAGAAAAAAAAAAATTGTTTTATTATTACCTAAAGCTTTATACGTATGTGGCCAAAATTCATGAAGCTTTGTAAGCTTTGTGAGACTTTGGGTACTTCAATATCAGTCTTTATATTGCATCCATGGGATATCACTATGCCCATCACTTCAAACCAGGATGTGCAACTGTGTGTTTTCTTGACTAATAGCAGTTTTCAGTTGACCTTTGTGCTCTGTAGAAGTTCAAGGCTGTAATTCATCAGCTTCATTTAGACTACCATTATGAAACAAATCATTATTCATTATTGTTAGAAACATTGTTACTTTTGAAGGCAACTTTGTTAAAAACAGTGCCACTTGAAGCTGCTATTTGAGAGAAAATACTAAAGCCTTTCACCTTTTTTCAGACTGCTGAATGCTTAAATCAGTTCAAAGAAAGCATATCTAGATTAGCACTGGTAACAGTGAGAGTATCCTGCAGGGCATGTCTAACATAGACAAGGAAGGTGATCTCTTCTGAATTTTTTTAGCTGCACAGCTAAAAGACTTTTTTCGTTTTAGTCAGACTCATAAGATGTCACTGAATGACATATCCCTAAACAATTCTCTCCCACTGGAAACTGATCTAGAAAAGCATTTAAGTACCTCTTGTAAATGAAAACACTGCCAATAAAGTTAGCAAAACTGCTGCGAAAAATCTAAAGTTATGCTAATGCAATTTGAGTCAAAAGTTCATTAGGAATCTCAAATTTATCTGGAAGCAGACTAGGAAGCTAAAAGCTCTCTCCTCCAGGGTTGCTAAGCTTCTGAGTTTCTTGAAATGTCACTGGTCTTGAGACAGTAATCTATTTATTTTACTCCATTTTACAGAAGAATAAACTTATTTTTGCCTAAACTATATTTCCTACTGATACTTAAGTGTGAGTTTCACACCAACAAACAAGAGAAGAATTCTGGGTTCTTTAAAAACCTCAATGGTACTTGACATTGCTCCCAAAGCCTGTGTTTGCCAGGTTAGAAGTGACATGACCATCAAACTATTAATTTCATAGAATTGTTTCTAGTGTCATTAACTACTGCAAGCAGGCACTCCAACGCTAGCATGTATAACGTGTAGATAAATACCCTGACCTGAAACTTCTGTCTTCAAGACCTCTGAAGGTCTACCAGTCCAACCTGTGCTCACAGCAGGTCCAACCAGATCAGGTTGCAGGGAGACTCAGCCACGTGGAGTTAAGAGAGAAGATTTCAGAGCTGAGTTTACTGTCAAAGGGCTTCACCTGGCATGCTGCTTACAGTATTGCTGCCTACCATGCTGTGCCCTGTGCAGATGCACATGTGCAGCACCAGCACTGGGTGGGAGGCATCTGCTGTGCGGAGCGGCCAGTGCTGCTCGTTGCCGGTCCCAGCCCGCTCCAACGGCCCCACTGCAGGGCACCACTGAGCCCCTCAGCTACGGGCCGGAGCCTTGGGAAAAGCCTGAGTAAGGAAGGGCAAACGCTGCCAGGCATCCAGGGGAGCCGGGTGAGAAACAGCCCTGCTTGCCCCGAGGGCAGAGCGGGAGGAGGGCAGGAGGGGCTGCAGGCACTGGGGGGAGACGGGACGGACTGATGTCTTACCACACTTGTGCTGTGCACAGGAGAAACCACAAGCCCTCCAGAGACTGGAAAACAAAACAAAAATTAATTTTATTGCAAACTTCCCTAAAATTGTGTCAGGACAAACAAAAGTCTTGGCAAGCTCTTACAGAAGAGCCAAAGTAGATGGAGAAAAGGATAAAGGAAAGAAAAATAGAAAAAAAATAGGCTTATCATCCAGAGCTGTCTTCTCGGTCAGCAAGTTGAAATTCTTTTAGTTGTAGTTCCTTTAAGCTACAGATCTTTTACTCCTTTCAGTCCAGAATGATAAAGCACTAGGCCTCACTGCCGGCTGCTTTTTTATACAGTCAGGGTCTCTTGGACCGCCCCCCCGCCCCCAGGCGGAGACTCATTTCCCGGCCGCACGCGCGGCGGCAGCTGCCCTGGGAGGTTCCAGCCGGTGTCAGGGGTCTGTCACGAGGCCCAGCCCCAGTTCCCGCTATGCCCTCAGGGCCGCAGTGCGTTGTCGAGCAGCCACAAGGGTTGTGCCGCTCTCTCTGGGCAGGTTCTTGCCGGGGCAGTTGATGTGCGCGGCCTCAGGGCAGACAACACAGGAAACCGTCCCTCGTCTTCGTGGGGCGCGGCCCCTGCTCTGTCCCCGATCACCAACACGCTGCTCACCATGAGCAGGTGCTTAGCCTCCCTCTGCTGCTTCTGTCTGTTGTTTTGAGACGTGCAAAGAGGGGCCCTTGACTGTCACAGTAGTGAATGTGAAACTTGCAAGGTGTAGGGATCTTACCAATATCTTTAGTAGATTTTTCATTGGCTAACTAAATTGACCACTTAATATTGTGAAATACTAGCTCATTCCTCTAAATGAGATAACAAGGTTTTACTGAGGGACAAAGTCAATAAAGCAAAAGCAACAGCACTGGGTGCGTGACCGTAGCCAGAGGTGCACTAGCATTTGTTACAGGTTTATATGCTTTCACTATTGCTTTAACCCTATACATATTCATAATTCCCACATATAGGCAAGGAATATTATAACTAGCTGCAGGAACTTATTATCATAAGTCTCCTTCTCTTGGTGTCTGTGCACTGCTTTCTGGTGACTGTGGGCAGGGGTCTTGAGGATGAAGTCAGGAGTCTTCCTCATGTGAGCAGGGGTCTTCAAGATGAACTAAGCAGTTTTCCTGCTGGTGTACTTTTCACCTGTGGCACAGTGGGATGTCCCAGTAATGATAAAACTAGCTGAAACAAGCCATATCTGTAATTCTTCTGATAGCTGGCAAAGATTTAGAACAGTGTGACCTTCCTGCAAAATTTATTGCAGGATGGGCAGACAAGGAGTATCCAAAGCTAGCAGATGTTTGGGAGGCACTGTCTCTAAACCAACTGATGAGTAGAAGGATGGTGTGAAATCGTTCATTCATGTTTAGTGGGGCCACTAAATTCCACAGACTTACAACACAAACATTGTTCTTTATCTTCAACCTAAGTTAGGCTAAAAGTACTTTAACCTTATGTTTTCCAGGCACTAGCTCTTCTTATACCAAGGCCCACCCCCACCCCCCTTTTCTTTTACCTTTACAAACTCTTTTGCTATGTGACTCCATTTTGCTCAAGAGTTCTGGCCATTTTCAACTTGTTGTCTAATCTTGTGTCTTTAGCGAGCTTTGCGAACTCATGCAGTTATAGCCACATAGCAACACCTATGATTTGCAAAAGCCAATACATCTATGTGTTTATCACAATATTTTGTTTCAGTGGTTTTCAGAGTTTGTTTTTGTTTTCCAGCCACTGGATCTTGCCAGGTATGCTAGATTATTATTATTTTTTTTTAATCTTAGGAATTATTTTCACTTGATGGGTTTTGTTTTCTTCTTGTAGACAAATTAATTCTACAACAGCATGCATAAAAATGCACTAGAAGCAAATTTGCAGCAAATTCTTATATAACAGTTTCAGCATAACATAGTAGATTTTTGCAGTCCTTATCTAAAAGGACGCTGTTTGCCTGACACAATAGTATTCCTGGTCATTTCAAGATAACCAACACATAGTGAGCAGACAGAAAAAAAAAAAAAATCACTATGCTTTTATTATTTTAAAGTATTTCCATTTAATAAGAGTACTGCATCTGTTGGGAGAAAAAATATGAACAGCAAAGTGCAAATGTGTATCTCGTAGCAACAAAGAATCAGAACAACTGTCAGAAGATTTTAGAGGAAATAATACACATTTTCAAAGGGATTTTATTGTTAACTACTTGTAGTTCTTTACATACCACTGTGGACCAGTAGATCAGTTTCCATGGATCTTTAAACTTTTTCTTTTAGTTCTCTTTCTGTCATGTCTCCCCAGGTTATCTGCTGTATGTTTCTGGTTTTCAATATATTGCACCATAATTGTGAAAAAATGTGTCATTAATGTTTTTTATTTAAGTACTTTCTATCTAAATCCTTGCCTCAGATGCTTGGAGCTATCTGAAATACATTTATCTACTTTACATGAGATTTATTCTAAGCTAGATGTACTGAACACTGTAATGCATTTGGCTAGCTAATAAAATATCACAGTTTTAATTAGATGCCATATCTTTAAATTATCCTTTTAAAATTATTTGAGATAACCATGTTAGTTACCTAATTTTGGAGATTCGATATACAGTCAATAAAAAGCCACCTTAGGATTTCTCTTACTTATTAATGTTGCTTCCTATGCCTTCCAGTAACTACTTTTCAGTTTCAGCAGGTTTTAGTTCTCCTAGATTTATTTTTTTTAACTCCTGCCTAGTGTTATTTAACTTGTGCTTTCCCGTGAAGGATGGCATTTGCGTGTTCAGCAGTTACAGTAGACATGCTAGACATGCTGCGGCACTGCACTGTGCTGAAATCAGAGCTAAAGTCTTGAGGTCTGTTTCCAAAACTTTTATTTGCCTCTCTCAGCAGAGTTGAATCTTCCCTACTTAAACAAGTTCCACTAATCCAGGTTACATTTCAATAAAACAATACAAAGGATTGAAAGTCCTTGGCTATCTCTGGATAGTTTCATTTAAGGCATGGATACAGTGAAGTTTGCCTCAGATCCCATGCATGACATTGAGAGTCCCTTAACCTGTGCCTGTGCTTCACTAAGATCATTGTTGGGCTGCATCAGCATAGCATTTGGGACTGTGAATTCTAAAAGAAACTTCGTTGTTTGAATTTGCAGTAAAACTATATCCATCATTAGAAAAAACGAGCGCCTGATTGAAACAGCTTGAACAATTGCTCAGTGCTGTGTGTTTAGATGATCTTAGTGTGTTCGTAATACATATCTTCCAAAGTTTTGCAAGTTTCATCCAAGGTAGATTTCCACTTGTTTTCCTTTAAAAAAAAAAATAAAATAAACATAGCTTGTTTATTTTTTTCATGTGCTGCTACCCATTTTGGTAACTTTCCTCTTTTTGATTTTTAATTTTTTATTCGATTTTTTTTTTTGACATTGACTTTAATATAAAGAAAAGAAAATCTGTGGAACACTTCTCTGTATTTTTGTTGCTTTGGATTTTCTTTTATTTATTTTGTCCTAAGATTAGAATGAATCTTTCACAAGAGAACAAGGTTTTCTTAGTAACTGGAGTTACAGAGCAAAGACTTGGAAAATTAACTCAGCAAAATGAAATTCAACAACACTTAAAAACCTGGGCTTTATTTTCAGAAATTTAGTGAAATATAGAGAAACAACTTGGTGGAATGGAAAAGTCATTTTGTTGGCATCGGATTTTGTCTTTCTTGGCCTATATAGATGACTCAGCACTTCTGCAATAGTTTTACTATTACCTTAACCTTGCATTTTCATTATTAGCTTACTGTGCCAAGTTTAAGCAACTATTCAATAACCCTATGTGTAAAAGTAATGTATTGAAGTTCTAGAAAATGTACATATGTGCTGAATGATTAAATTAGCCAGTTTACAGTGTTGAACAAGCATTTCAGATGAGCGGTGTAGACCATGCAGATAAAAAATGCAAGGTGTTATATTCTTGCAAACACTTATTTTGGAAAAGAAGAGGCAAACACTGATATAATTGTGAAGTTTCTTTTAATAATTTTCTCTGATGTATTACATACAATTTTTATGTGAAGCACTGTATAGCTGTGCACTTATTAAACAGCGTTATTTAATGCGCCTTTCCAAATGCAGAAGCTTAACAAGAGAATTCAAAATTTTCCAAGATAAGTTAGGTAAGAAATTAAATACACTGCGTGTGCCTCTAACATAAGTCAGAAGCAAGATGATGATTTTATTTTTTTTTTACAATAGCTAATACTGAAATTTATTATAATTTTTGTTAATGAATAACTTACTAGGAAGAACTACTTCACTAAATAAAGTCTAGGAGTGTATAAACTGAAAGATGTGACAACTGAGGAGATTTAACTAAGACGAATTTATGCATGTATGTGTTGTGAATAAGCACACAGTAGAAGGTATGAAGTGATAAAATATGAAGGAAAGTTTGAGACCAGAAGTAAATGAGAACAAAAAGATCACTGGAAAGCTTAAAAGATTGAAATTGATGAGAAACTTTTGTGTCTGTAGGGAGGAGAAAGATGAAGTGAGGCAGGAAAAGAGAAGTTCACTTCAGATTCCTCTTTGGGGGTGCTTAACAGTAGGTGACAATGTAAAAGTAACGAAGGAATTCAGAGTGGAGTGAACATCAGAGACTTTGAACTGTTCTGGTTTATTTCCTTCCTCCTTAATACCAGCTCCAATCAGCCCCTTCACAGTATCTCTTTGGGTTGGTATAATTCAGAAAATTACCTTCTGCAGTGCAGAGCGGTACGGTTAATTTGGAGAAATTACTTCTAGGGAGCTATACATCTATTCTAGGTTGGTAACTCTTTTGGGGTCTTCTGTTGCCAGATTGGGACAAAAGTGGAGGTGACATACAGCCAACTAGATATCTGACTGAGAATAATGGAAAGTCTAGTAGGCCAAGAGTCAAAACAGGACCATAAATGAAAATGCAGTTTTCTGATACTCTTATTTACCCTATGACAACTGTCTGATAACCTTGGATTTGGTTGGTATCAACTTCTCATTCTGTCACATTTTCCTTTTCTTCTTATTTTGAGCAATGTACAGTAGCTCTGACGTGCCCAGATATTTCTAGCTTGAAAAAGGAAGAATGAGAGAAGGGAAGGTGCCAGTAACAGCATAAATATTTTCCCTTTTGGTTACAGAGTTCTGGATAATTAGATACATTAATAACTTGCTGTTACCAGTTTTATTTTAGTGTTATATTTTTTTTCTAAATTCTAGAATATGTCTCTTAAGGGACTTTAAATACCCTAGAGAGCACTGGCAGTTTGAAAAGACACTGAACTCTTGACATGAGTCTTCCCAAGAAGTTTCAAATGTAGGAGCCAATGACTTGTCCAAACAGACTATAAACAACTACATACCATAGATATAGAAGATAGTCACCAATTAAATCACAGATAGCTGTATCTTTAAGTATCCTTAATCCATGTCACTAGTAAATATTCTCAGAAAAACAAAAATAATCAGGTTCTTAAGATGTACGGTATTGGACTTTTCAGAAGCAGGCCTCTAAGTGTCAAAAAATTAAATTAAAAAATCATACTGAAATTGCATCTATCAACAGTTTAAATAGAGTAATTTCATAATTCAAAACCAACCAAACAAAAAAAACCCCACAACCAAAAAAACCCACAACAGAACAGAATGAAAAAAATTTGTGCTGTCCTAATGAAAAAAGTTACTGTTTCCACAGAGACTTGATGATTTTTTATAAATTACATCCCACTCAAAAAATTTTGTCTTTGATTAAATTAAACCAAGTTTTGCCTGTGGGAGAGGTGAAATATCCTTTTGATCTTTTTTAATAATGTAACACAGGTCCAAATATCATCTTTCTTACATTGTACATGATCATTAATGCCTCTTTAATATCAATACCCTGTGTACTACGAATGGTAACCTACACTATGCTGTACAAATCCAGGCAATGGTTAGCAACAAGTAATGGCTGGTGGTATATATGAGTGTCCTAACCCCTTCAGGTAATATTTAACTATTATATTACTTTTATATATTTACCAGAAAAATTCAACTTGAAAAAGAAATTGCATGCTAGTATTATCAGTTTGAAGATGTCTCCTGGGCAGCCAAATCATTGATTTTTTTTTTTTTTTTTTTTTTTCAGTCAGTACTGAATGGATACCCTAATAATGCCTGCTGTCAATTGTGTTTTGAAGATTTTTCTTTTTAATATTTTTTTCACCCCAGACAAAGTGCTATATTTATTTCTGGAATAAGTGTTCTTTGAAATCATGAAACCAAAATAACAAACAATATAGGTGCCACCTTCCTACTTCATCTCAGTTGTTTTTATAGCATTAAAGATTTTGTAACTAATGGCTCAGTCTACTTAAGTAGACTGAGATAAATATTCAAGATCTCTTGGCTTTTAATGCTTCTTAAGTAAAACTGTGCACCTGTCAAGGGAAAGAATATAGTTCTTTCTTTTGGTCATTTATTCTGTTTGGAGTTTAACCTCAGAGCTGAAATAAATGATGTTCAC
This sequence comes from Psittacula echo, assembly GCF_963264785.1. Taxonomy (NCBI): domain Eukaryota; kingdom Metazoa; phylum Chordata; class Aves; order Psittaciformes; family Psittacidae; genus Psittacula; species Psittacula echo. The sequence continues at coordinate 78,531,142 of NC_137737.1, forward strand.
GGACTAAAATGATATATGATTATTTGGAGGAGCTGGTTTCAGAGAGGCAAAAAACTGAAGGCCTTCTAGATGTCACACTGACATAAACTATAGAAAATCATAAGGATAATGTAAATAAATAAAAAAAAATAAATAGTTTTCCGAGTTGGTGGAAATCTTATAAATTTGTAGGAGGCTCATTTCCAGTGCAATAGTTTCTTCCTGTGGGTTGCTTTTTAAGTTAAATTATACTAAAGATTTAGTGTGCATTTGCCTTTCATTAGACACAAGAAAATGATCAGAGAAATGATGCAAATGTCATAACACCTAGAAAAATTCCTGGCAGCATCTCCTGTGGCACTAGAGGTATACACTCCCACTGTCATTGTTTGCTAAGCGCATCACTGCCCCCTTTATTTTTGATGCATAGGCTATTATTTTTTCTTGGAATAAAAATGATTCAGTATTAATCAACTTTTTGTGTATCATTAATTCTGTGGGGGTTTATTTATTTATTTTAATGTTACATGCAGATGATACAGCTTCCCACTCCACCATCCCAAAATCTGCTGACATTAATAGGGGTGTTTTAATATATGTGTACTAATGTCATGTTTTTCTACATGAAATTTCATAGATTGTATGTGTATGTAAGTGCATATATAGAAATAATCATCTTTATGCACTTTTTCTTTAATGTATCATGAAATAGAACCTTTAGAAGAGCTTGTTTATTACTGTGATTTCTTCTGTAAACTGCCACAATGATACACAACACAAAATGATATCTGCATATGTATCTAAATGATTTAAAAGAGTAGAGAAATACCTTCAAAATGCTGGCAAATCTCCTCTGAACAGTTTAAGACAAACTGTACATGCAGCTAGCCGCATTTTCTTTGATTTAAAAAAGTATACCTTATTCAAAAACCTTCCACCTAAAAGGTTTACTTCAGTCAGAACTATGTCTTTTTGGCTGTTGAAAAGCTGTGTTTTCATCTCAAGATGACAGTATGTCTCAAAATGCACTGTAGTGTTTTACTTCAGTTCTTTACTGCATCCTGGTTTGGTTCAGTTTTTAAACCAGAAATTATTTACTGCTGCATACATAATCATTCTGACCCAATATTTTTTTAATTCCCCACTCTTTCAGTTAACTGGTAAGAGAAGGATAAGAACAAAACATAATAAGAGTTAAAAAAATAAAGTAAATATTATGGTCAGTGTCACATTTGCTTCCTCTTCCATTACTGAGAAAAAATACACACCATACATCCTCTTAAACAGAGAATAAGAGATATAGTGCCTGTATTGGTTTCCTGTAAAACACCCTGGTGTAACAAATATTTAGCCATATAAGCAGACTTCTTTCACCTTACTCGGAAATGGAAGAAGAGGTTTTGGGGCATATGTAACCTAGCCCTAATCTATTTTATGTGCCTGCTGGTATCCTGTATGGCTCTCTAGTAACTTAGGGCTCTGGGAATAGTAGTAAGAGAATTATGGTTACAGAAAATATCACAGGTACAATAGTTTAACCAAAATATTTTTATAAGTTCTTTTGGCATGCAGAAGCTCTCTTGATTGTGGTTCACATTTAAAAGTATCAGCAACTAAAATTAGAAACACCATGCCATTGTCCTGGGTGGTTCATTCATTCATGCACATGAAATAAGCCTGTGTTCCGTGGTTACTTATTGATTTGCTTATGCATTGCTGGAGAAAGATGGAAAGATTTCTGCATGCTTGGTTAGACTAGAAATGCTCTGGTTTTTAATTCAGTGTATGATTTAGATAAAGATATTCCCTAACTTTGGTTAACATGCCAAAGTTTATCACTGTTTTAACAAATACATCTATTGTACTGTAGTTTCCCTCTTTATCCCTCTTTGCTCTTCTTTTCCCCAGGTAAATACAAATCCAGCAGAAGTTTTGAAGTAGAGATTGGATGGTAGTTCTTCAGAAATAAACTAATCCATGGAATACAGCTGCTCATACTTAAGCTAAGTAGATAATGAAATAGCCTTTTGTAAAGGTTAGCTTGCAGCTGGTTTTGTGAAGCCCTATTCAAAGACAAAGAATGTTAAAAGCTGTTTTCTAGCTTGAAAATAAAGCTAAATGCATTTAGCTTTTAAAGTCAGTATTTTTTATTTTCAAGGCATATATTAGAAATGTCCCTTCAGATTCTGAGAAAATAACAACTGAGAGATGCAAAAACATTGTGTTTTACTAAATGATGACAGATATTGCTAGAGTTAGCCTTGTAGGCTAATCTTCATATGGCAGAGGTACATTTGGGTCATGTACTTACTGACTTTCCTTCTGGTGTGCTGCAAACATACATGTAAATAAATAGCCATATCAAGATCTACTCTCTTTCATTTTTGGTTTTCTGTGCGTCTTCAATATAGTGTAGGAAAAAAACCCCAAATAACCTGTCATGGTTTAAGCCCATAGTAACCTGGAACCATGCACCTGCTCACTCACTCCTCTTTCAGAGTTTACAAATAAGGTTGAGACCAGTACATTTTGAAATCATTAAAATATTCTACATAAATTACTGTTAAAATGAAATATTGTTTGATTTTTCTTTCCATCACAATATGTTCAAGGTTCCTTTTTGACATCTTCAAAGTACTCTAATGAAACTAGACAAGCTCATCAGTGACCAGACGAGTTCAGCTGTGTTGTCAGCAAGCAACAATCACACAACATACCATTTCTCCTGCCCTGAAAGCCTGTTACGACATATGAAGCCCAACATCATGGACAGAATGAACTCAGCAAATGTTACAGGGATGGTCCATGGACTAAGGAATGTCTCTGTGTGTATATACACACACATATATATATATATTTAGCCAGACAAAAACACCGTGGTATATTGAAAAATGTGGGACCTAAGCATGATGTAAATGGTATGGAATAAGGTGTGGATACTGTCCTGTGTTCAGCTGTAACAGTTATTTTTCTCCTTAGTAGCTGGTGCAGTGCTGTGTTTTCAGCTTTAGTCTGAGAACAATGCTGATAACACACCAGTGTTTTAGTTGTTGCTAAGTAATGTTTACCCTGATCAAAGACTTTTAATTCTTTCATGCTCTGCCAGGCAGGAGTGGCACAAGAAGCAGGGAGGAAGCAGAGACAGAACACCTGACCCAAACTAGCCAAAGGGGTGTTCCATACCACAGCACATCGTGCCCAGTATATAAACTGGGGGGGGTTGGGGGGGTGGGTGTGTGTGTCACCTGGAAGGCCCAGATCGCTGCTCAGGTTGAGCTGGGTATAGGTCAGCAGGTGGTGAGCAATTGTATTGTGTAGCACTTGTGTTTATTTTCTTTTTCCCTTTCCTGTTTAGTTTTATATTCTCTCCCCTTGTTATCTCCTTTATCATTATTATTATTGATGGTAGCAGTAGTGGTTTTGTGTTATATCTTAGTTACTGGACTGTTCTTATTTCAACCCGTGGGATTTACATTATTTCAGTTCTCCTCCCCATCCTGCCAGGAGCCAGAGGGGAAAAAATGGGAGGAGTGAGTGAGCAGCTGCATGGTTCTGAGTAACCAGCTGGGCTTAAACCATGACAGGTTATTTGGGTTTTTTTTCCTACACTATATTGAAGATGCACAGAAAACCAAAAATGAAACAGAGTAGATCTTGATATGGCTATTTATTTACATGTATGTTTGCAGCACACCAGAAGGAAAGTCAGTAAGTACATGACCCAAATGTACCTCTGCCATATGAAGATTAGCCTACAAGGCTAACTCTAGCAATATCTGTCATCATTTAGTAAAACACAATGTTTTTGCATCTCTCAGTTGTTATTTTCTCAGAATCTGAAGGGACATTTCTAATATATGCCTTGAAAATAAAAAATACTGACTTTAAAAGGACAGAAGCTTCAGAATATAACTGTATCTAAGAGTGCTGCTTTTGATATTCTGGGTATTATAAAAAAGATTAATTTCTGTCTTTTATATCTGCAAATACTTAGAGTGAGAAATAGGGATTTAAATCCAAAATGTCTTTGAAATATAGCATGCTGTTATGAAATAACATAATTGTACCTTGCCTGGATGATATGAAAGTTAGACCAACAAGGCATACTGCTTTCTCCAGAAAACCTTACTTTCTCTTAGCCTGACCCAGAAAGAATGCCATTTTGAGAAAAGCAGCATGTCTCTAATGAACAGAACAGTTGTCTTATTTGGATTTCTTTTTTACTTTCTGGTGAGCCATAGCAGGTCTGTCTAATCCTAGCTTTGCAGCGACCTCAACTCAGCAGCCTAGAATGTTTTGTTTTGATTTTTTTTTTTTGGGGAGGGTGCAGTATTTTCTTCCCATATGTTTCCTGACACAGTGAAAAGTTAACTGCTGCTCTCTGTAGGCACTGTTTCCATCTCCCTCTGTGTAGTTTCTCTCCGTGGAGTAAAAGATTGTTCTGGAAACATTCCTGGAATCTGAGGAAAATCTTTTGACATTTCAGTGGGGGTGGTGATTTTGTCAAATTTACTGCAAACCTTAGAATTGTTCTTCCAGCTCCAAATAAAACAAAAATCTCAAAATATTCTTATAAAAATAATAAGTATTTTATTACCCTTTGTAGAAACCTGTCTTGGTTTAAGCCCAGTTGGCAACCCAGAAAAAAACACACAGCCCACTCTCTCACCTCCCTGCCCCTTTCTTCCCCCCACTCCCGGAGGGATGGGAAGGAGAATCAAAGGAATGTAACTCCCATGGATTGAGATAAGAACAGTCCAGTAAATAAGGCATAACACAAACCACTGCTACTGCCACCAATAATAATGATGATAAGGGAGATAACAAGGGAAGAGGATATAACTGCTCACCACCCACCAACCGATACCCAGCCCAACTGAGCAGTGATCTAGCCCCCAGTTCTACATCCTGGGCATGATGTGCTGTGGTATGGAATACTTCTTTGGCTAGTTTGGGTATGGAATACTTCTTTAGCTAGTTTGGCTTGTCTCTGCTTCTTCCTGGCTTCCCCTCCTCCCTGGCAGAGCATAAGACTCAGAAAGTCCTTTGTGAGAGTAAACATTACTTAGCAACAACTAAAACCATTGGTGTTATCAGTGCTGTTCCCAGGCCGAAAGTCAAAAACACAGCATTGCACCAGCTGCTAAGAAGGAAAAAACAACTGCTGCTGCTGAACACAGGACAAAAGCGTATACTCATTGTAAATCATTACTGTTTATTGCTATTACTGTTAACATTCAACTGCTTTCTAATAAAATGGTGCAAACATTAGCATGACTCTTCTTGCAGTTCTTGGGAAAGTCAATGAATAAAAATAAATAAATAAAATTATTATTTGGCAGTATTTACTGAAGTTATTTCATGTTATTTAATGACAACAAAGGCATTATTTCCCATTATATTTCTGGGAATATTTTGTGGAATGCAATTAGGAATTTGTGAATATGTGTAGCTAGTAACAAAAGTTTAATTGGTTAAAAGCTAGACTCACACAATTAGGGGAAAAAAATACAATATCATATGTTTCCAGACAAAATTAGCCAGCATTGCATGAGTTCCAATGGAAAAAAAATTGTCAGCTGAGAAATCGAGCAATTAATTATGCAGAAGAAATGCAAGGAAACTGTAACCTTTGCATGAACAATTTACAAATTGAAGGTGAAATATATTCATTCTGTAATTAATATCTCCATCACAGTGATGAACATAGCTAAGTGATTGGCCAAAATTCACAAAAGACATTGATGATAGAAATGAGTAGGGGTGATTATCTCTAGAACTTGCTATGTGTAGTTGCCATTAGATTGGACAGTCTACAGTTTACAAGCTATTGTATAATACCTACAGAAGGAATTTTCTGCTGTTATCAGCTGCTTCCTGCTCACACTTTTTTTCTGTAGCAAACCCATTGATTGTGAGTGATGTGCCATGCACCATCTCATAGCTTTCAGTTTAGTGTTAAACTTTAAATTTTTTTACTCATTTAAGTTATACTAATTTTTGAAAAAATTCAGGAGTGTTAATTTCTTCACAGTGAAACCTAGGAAGTATCATGGTAGTCTCTTTGAGTGCACCACATTTTCTGCTCAACTTAAGCGTCCTGAGACCTACATTTGAAGAAATTTCCTTTTTTTTTTTTATTTAAAAGCAAAAATTAATCAAGGGCCATAGTACATTAAAAATGTTGTACAATGATATTCTGTTTTCCAGGATCCTGTTATTCCATCTGTATCTCTTAATTACTAATTCTGCATATGGCATTTATGACAAAATGAATATAAAAACCTATTTGCTAGGTCCTAAAAATACCTTTGCTAATAGTCTCCCGTAGGCCTTCATTATACCTTATAACTTCACGTGATACCGCACGGAAGCATAATTTAAAAATGCTAGAGCTTGGAACTCTCAAATACTTGTTTTCTTAGGAATGAATGTGTAGCACAATGAATGACCTAAAAAAAAGAGTGTACCCAAGCTTCTTGGCTGATGCCCAGTTTGAAGGTAAGATCTAAAAAGCTGTTGGCTGTTTGAGTCTTCCTTAAGTAGGTTTTTTTGGTTTGGGGTTTTGTTTTTGTTGGTTTTTTGATTTTGGGGTTTTTTTTATTGCTACTGTCCCAAGGCTAAAATTTTATGGTCTTTTAGAAAGCTGTATGCAGAATTCATTTTGTGCTACATTGTGACATTTTTCAACAAAAAGAGAAAGCATTAAATGACTGAAGTGTGAATCCTAGTCTAGAGGTTCATGTTACCACAAAGGGCATTTTCAATGCCAGGTTGGACACGGTCTAGTGTGAGGTGTCTCTGCCGATGGCAGGGGGGTTGGAACTAGATAAGGTCCTTTCATAACCTAACTATTCTATGATTTTATTGTGATGGAATAACGAAGTGTCAGAGCTTGAATGTAGATTCATTTCCTATAACTTTTAGGTAATTTCTTGACTCCTGCATAAAAATATCTCATAGAAGAGGACTATGTCTCTAGAAAGATACTATATGTTATTCAGAATATTTGCTTTATGTATCAGTGCATTTTTCAAAGGATAAGAAATAGTTGGAAATATCACTGTGGTAAAAGATATGTATACAGAGCCCAGAAAAGTTTTACGTCTACTTTTGGAATAATATCAAAGTGTCAATTCCTAAGCTTCAAGTAGTCATGAAAAGAAAACAATTCACATTTGTAGTTATCAAAATACCTATCAAAACCCAAAAATAACACTTCCGTTTTTGCTTATGCCTGAAACTGTACAATTTTACTCAAAAAAAAAAGAATAAAGCTGTGCACAAAAGTAATATACACTGATCTTAAAGGATAGGTTTAACTGTGTCTTATTATTTTATTTGCAAGAATTTTCCCTTGTCTTATTACGACTAAGCCGTGCAAACCAGAAAGGAAGAAACACGCTGCGTGTATTAGCTTCTGTTTCATTTAGGGGCAGCCAATTATAACAGATTTATGTATTTATTTGTTTAGAAATTTTAAACTCATCTGATTTGATAGGCAGTTTTCTGGGCCAACATTTGTTCACCCATTTTTATTTTGGCATCAGATACTATACTGTCATCTAAGCAAATCTCCTTTCCTTTTCTGTTGAGTCTGCCAATGAGGTTGCCATTCTAATTAGTACTTATTTTTTTATGTGTGCATATTTATGATGTGGGTGCTTACTCATTGGGCAGTTGTCCAAGGTAATAAAGTGACTTTATGTAAACCACTAACTTGACATTAAATGATAAAGGTTTCTCACATTAACCATAGACTAAATTTTAATATAAGGTACCTGCATAGTCATGGCCTCAGTTATGTATTTTGCCTATTCTAGTGACATCCATTACTAAAATGAGACTTGCCTCTATCTTTCATGTGATTTTGAATTGCAATTTAATATGCTGTAATTTGGCTAAAAGTTGTCTGTTGACAATTAACATTTTTCTTTTCCAGAAAGCTTAATGATTAAATTTCTGCACACAAGGTAGATGCTGATCTTTTAGCTGGAATCAGTAAAGGACAGACTGTCTTGAAAATGAGACATTCTTTCAGTGACACTTCAGAAGGATTCTTCTCTCAATGCAGACTGATCAGGTTTCAAGGCTTGAGAAGGGGCAACACTGTCATCCAAATATGGATGAAGTCAAGAGGTAAATTACTTGGGTTCAGGTAATTTACCCCTGGGGTTAGAGTTGAGCACATACCTGCACTCTGAAGTCTTTCCTGCTGGGTAAGGACAGTCACTCTTCCTCAGCCTGCAGTTCTGTGTCACCCCACTGAAACAAGCATGAACTCTAATCTAGGGTGCTATTTACACAGAAATCCATAAAAGTCTCCTGACTGATGTTTCTTTGGTATTGTCTTTGGAATAAAGGAGCTGCTGATTTGACTAAATTTTTTTGAGGGGTTGGGAGGGGAGAAAGTAAAATATGTAAAACAGGTGAATACAGAGATTGGAAAACAAACAGTTCTGATGATGGTTTTGCAAACCGTAACGGGTAGCTTGACTTCGTCTTTTTTTTTTCCTTTCTCAGATAAAGACATTGCTATTCCCGTAGCAAAAATATTTGTTCACCTGAGGAATTTTAAGACATGATGCTCTGAGGGGAAAAAACCAAAACTAACACAAACAAAAACCCCAAACACAACAAAAAACCAACCAACCAAACAAAAAAAGACGCTGTGTGCATCAGCAGCTACATTGGTTTAGCACAGGTGCCATTTCAGTGTATTATCTGGTAATTTATTTTTTTTTTTTACACTGTAATCCTTCTATTCGATAGGATACTGTTCTTCGGCGTTTTTTTTTCCTTAATTCAAAGTAAATCATAGAGATGAGAGATTTGGCTTTGTGATTTGGAACTTTGGGTAAACTTTAATGTTAACAAAAGGTGCTTATTTTTTCACTCTGGTGCCTTTTTCCCTTTACTACAAAAATATTAAAACTGCATTCTGCTTCTTGGTACATGTAATTTAATATTCATCTATCCAAGATACAATTTTTTGTTTTAGAGTGAGACTATAACTTTTCTTTCCCCTTCCCTCTGGTCTAAAATTCATCAGTAATATTGTATGTTACTCTTACAGCATTCAGCACCCACCCAAGTTTTCTGCCTTTATGATACTTACTTATTAATACTTCTATTTATTTCTAATTTTTTTTCTGAGATATTATCTTCAAATGTTGATTTAGAAAATTGTAGCCTTTTAGATTAGGCGAAAGGCATTGTATTACCAAAATATAGCAGCCTAGGCAACAGAATATTTAAATTTTATTTCCAGTTCTATCATGGACCAGTTTTACATTATTTATTGTTTTTTACCCCATCTGTCTTGTTTCTTTGTAGACTATCTCATTACATTTGGGGTCTCATGCAATGGTGTACTCATTTCTTGAGATCCCTGTCAACATATAAGCAACTTGAAAGCTTTTGAACATGAAGTGAGTAAACACTAATCATATTGGCCCGGCTGGGAAAAGCATTGTATTAAGACAGAACAGACCAAACTGGGAACATTTGGTGGGATGGAGATGGAAGATCTGCTCCAAGAATTCTAATAAGGGATGGCTACAAGGTCAGAACAAAATAGTTTTAAATATGACAGAATTTTGGAGTTTAATGCAGTAAAAGATAAAAACCTGTATTTGCCTTCCAAAGAGAAGACACACTTCTACAATATCTTATATTACTTGTTTGGTTTTGACATGTTTACAATTAAAACATAAGACATAATTGTCACTGATACTTTCTGCCTCCCAGATGAATGCTTTAAGCACAGAGATTAAAAAAATCTAGTAATAATTATGCATTCGATTGAAAGAGCATCCTGGTTTCATATTCTGAACATCAAATTTGTCGTTAGACTCTGATATTGCACTGAAGAAAAAAAAAATGCAGTTTCAACCTGCAGCAGTCCTTCCATTAACTCTTTTGTTTATGCAGTGGATCAGATTCCATGAGGTCTAGGAGAGTTCTGACACAGTAAGACTACATGGCACAATTACTACTGTCACATTATGCTCTAAGAGATGTGCATGTCATTTCATGTACTTGATAAAATACTGTTAAAAAAAGAATTTCATTGAAGTTCTACAACATCCCAGTTTGATTTTTTCTTGATATATGTGCAAATTCTTGTTGCCTGGATTTTTGCCAAAATCTTTTGCCTTTCAACACAGCATTTCTGGAATTCATGCTAATGCCACTGATCACATAAAATATTTAAGTCTTTAAATATAAAATTGAACCATCAATAATGAGGGTAATAATTGAAAGGATTCAACATTTGCTTCTAAAAATTCAGAGAAAATCATATTTGCTGTTCATACCAATTATCTAGGCAAGTATTTATCTCTTTCTACTTTTGGCTATCTAGACTTCAACAGGAGGTGAAGTAGGTGAATTTACTGCCAATCTCTCAGTCCTCACATTTGGATATTGGACTATGTATTGGTCAGTTTGTATTCACAAAATATTTTCTATGCATAAGTATGTTGTGGATTTGTGTGATGCCTCTAAAAAATCTTGCATGAAATAGCTCTAACAAGAATCTTGAAGTATTTGATTTATATGTTGTTAATCTGAGTTGCTTTTTGGTAAAGATCCTAAGTTTGGTCTTATTGCTTCTAGAGTATTTAGATGCATGTATTTTAAGTATATGGTCTGAAACTCCTGGTTTTATCTGTCAGTTATGGTAATGAGTAAGAAATTGCACAGGGAAATCCCTCCTCAACCTATTGTCAGGAGAAGACTGAATTATTTTCCAGATTATCTAGAATAGATAAAAATATTCATAAAATCATAAAAGGGGTAGGGTTGGAAAGGACCTTAAGATCATCTAGTTCCAAATCCCCTCCCAAGGACAGGATGCTCCACACTAGACCATGTTGCCCAAGACTGTCTAAACTGGCCTTGAACACTGCCAGGAATGGAGCATTCACCACTTCTTTGGGCAGTCTGTTCCAGGGCCTCACCACCCTCACAATAAAGAACTTCTTCCCTATATCTAACCTGAACTTCCCCTGTTTTAATTTTAAACCCATTACCCCTTGTCCTATCGCTATAACCCCTGACAAGTCCCTCTCCTGCATCCTTGTTGGCCCTCTTCAGATACTGGAAGGCTGCTGTGAGGTTTGCACACAGCCTTCTCTTCTCCAGGCTGAACAGCCCCAGCTTTCTTAGCCTGAATTCAATTGCCTGAATTGCCTGAATTTTTTGGAACCAGGGCCCAAGTTAATCTTCATCAGAGGGCTTATCATTACTGTTATCTTTCGTAAAACGTGAAATATTAAAAGCCATACCGTTTTTCTATTATTGGGCAACTTCCCTCTCTCTAAATTTTAAGTTTATACTCTCACAATTATAGATAACAAAGAGACTGTGAAAGTGCTTAGGTTTGCAAACCATGAACTGATACCTGAACCAGTGCTAATAAGAAACCTCTGCTGTTTCATAGTTTTGTATTCTCAGTCCCAAGATGAACTCTCATCCAGTCCCTAGTGTAAGATCTACTGAGAAGGTGTTTCAAATTAAAGGTAGAATACAAGCACAAGGCTGATTTCTATTAGGACAACTTATATGTGAAAACTTAGAAAAAATAGAAAAGACTACTAATGGGACTTCCAGATCTGCTGGTTGCAGCTGGACATGGTAACTGCAAATCATTTAAGATCTGCTAGAAAAGAATTAAGGACGGGAGGGATTGTTTTTGTTGTTTTATTTTTAATTCATCTGGCTTGTGCCTTGTTAATGTGAGAGAGGCTCTTTGGGAAAAAAAGAAAAAAAAAAATCAAGCGTACTGTTTTGCATATTGGAAGCTTGACATGTATTAGGGACAGCAATAAGAAAGAACAAGTCCTGTCATATTTCACTTCTCTACTACTAACCTAACTTTAATGTGTACCTCTTGATCAATAAGAAGATTGCACAAAAGTAGCACTTTTCATAATCTGTTAAAGCTAAAAGGAGAGTCAGTGTGCATCCTGCTAATTGCATATGAACACTTCAATGAATAAGGAGCTTAAAATGGCCCTAAGTCTCTCTGAATTCAAATGTGATATAGCTGCAACATTATACACATGTTGAAATGTAGCACTTTTTTTTAATCTTGTCTTTTTTTCTGAGCTGGGTTATGCTTTACTGTCTCCTTTTGTCTACAAATGTAATTCCTGGTATTATTTAAACTGAAAAATTATGCTTAATTTGATCTTGTTCTCTGCAGAAATATAGTTTCTTTCAAGCATGAGCAGTTGATCTAAAGCTGTTTAGCAGTTTAGCTGTTCTTAACACATCGCCATCTCATTTGCCAAATGCAAAACCGATACATTTAATCTGTGTTCTTCCAGATATGTTATCAAGGGAAGAGGGATTTCTTGTGTATTTGTTCATTTAGTTGCAATTGCATGCACATAGAATCATAGAATCAATTAGGTTGGAAAAGACCTTTCAGATCATCAAGTCCAACCATTAACTCAAGACTGTCAAAACCACCACTAAACCATGTCACTGAGGGTCTCATCTATACTTTTTTTGAACATTTCTGGGGAAAGTGATTCTACCACTTCCCTGGGCAGCCTGTTTCAATTCCTGACTATCCTTTTGGTGAAGAAATGTTTCCTAATATCCAACCTAAACCTTCCCTGGCACATCTTGAGGCCATTACCTCTTGTCCTTTCACTTGTAACTTGGTGGAAGAGATTGACCCCCATGCACATTCTTATTTAAGTGTGATGGGATGGCACTAAACCTCCTGAATAACCTGCAGAGACAGATACAGGTATAAAAGCATTGGTATACAACAGTAAAATTAGAACCATGCAGCTAAAGCAAACATCTAAATAGTCCCAATGTATAAAAATACTATTTACTTGTAAAAGCAGAGAAACATATTAATCTTAGGTGGGAATCAAACCAGAAGTTGTTGGAATTGTTTGTAACCTTTTTGGTGAAGTTGTCACTGAATGGAAACTAAGAAATGAAAAGACCAAGAGAAAGAGAGATCAGGTAACATTCACATTAATATTACTAAAGACATTTTGCATAGCTCTGTTTTGTTTACACAGTGTAATGACTTATATCTGCAAGTGAACTTTATCAATGTTTAAGCCAGTACTAAGGAAAAAAATAACAACTGACTGATTTGAAAAGGGGAAATACACAGAATACTTTTAGTGAAGTCAAGTAAAGATACTTTATTTATTTTTGTAGTATTAAGCAGAAATAGTATTTTTTATCCAAATCAGAGGATACCTGTGCTATCTAAAGGCTTCTGTTTGGTTGCATTAATACATCATTATTTCAAAAAAGCACCCTCTCTGTTCACGCTGCTAAAACCATGACAGGTGATTTGAAGAATGTTACCAATAATCCATAAAGATTTGTCTTTATGGTTGTTTAATTCCTTTTCAATAATTATTAAACTATAGACAAGTTTGTATAGCATATAGATGTTTTATTGGCATCTTTCTTAGTAATTTCATCTTTTGTGTGTTTAGCCTTTTGTATGAATTACGTTCCATTTATACCATGTTTATGGATATTTTCTAAGTGACTAATTTTTTTTAGTTTACTGAAATTCTTTTGTAGCATCAGAACACTTGAACACTGATACAGGAATTTTGAACGTTGATACATACATAGGAATAGGAGGGCAGATGACTTATAAAAACAAAAGAGGTTTAGCAGATAGCAGGATGTGTGCACTCTGGAATAACTGCAGTGAATGAAAGAATGGGTAGTTGATTCTTTGGAGGCAGCCGCAAGCTTATGGCTTTCAATAGTTGGAAAAATGTATGTGTTTAGTTTAAAAAGAACTGCCAGAAACTCAAAGAACTCAACCAACTTCCTTGGGTTTTTTCCATTATAATAGATCAAAGGCAGGGGATTTGGAACTAGATGATCTTCAGGTTCTTTCCAACCCTAACTATTCTATGATTCCATGATCTAGAACACCAGTCAGGACACTGCAAAGCATTGCTGCGATTGCATGGTGAGTTACTGGAAGTGGTGTTATTGTCAGAGAAGAATCTGCAGCTAGTTTGAATGGAAAGGAGTGATGATGTTACTTTTAGAAGAGTAGCATTTTTAGACTGGGTAGTGCTCTGTTGAAAGTTTTTCTTAATGTATGTACTGTGAAGTATTTTGCTCTTCCTTCCTTAATGAATAGCTTTTTGCTCCTAGTACTATCTATGCATTCCTCCACAGCACGTAGGCTGTTTGGCATGGGATCCTCTTCTCCCATATTACAACCACCTCTCTTTACTGTTTATCACTATGCTTTCCCTGTTTGGTTGGGGGTTTTGTTGTTGTTGTTGAGTTTGTTTGGTTTTTTTCACTTAGTGACCTTTTTATGTTGTGCTGTCCATCCTTCATATCTTTTTTGGAAAAAATCCATCTGTGTGGAGTCTGTTATATTTTTGTCTCTAAGGTCCCACAGAATGGTTGTGGTTGTAAGATGTAGTTTCTCGCTACTCGTGTGGTGAGGGACGGAAGCACTAGTTCCCTCCGAACTAGGGTTAAGACATAGAGCATTCACAGAATGCGGGTCAACAGCAGTTTACTGCGCAGTTACAATTCCTTATATACGTTGCCTAAGTGCCTCCCTAGAGTCAGCTGGATCCCGCCCCTCCTGGCAACTTCCCATCACATCACGTGATCTTCCGTGCGCCAGTCCCTACAATAAGAGACCTCTGTAGGTCATCTTGTCGAATCCACCCCTGCCCCAGCAGGCCCACCTAGATCCAGTTGCCCAGGACAATGTCTAGACAGCTTCTGAAGATCTCTAATGATGGAGGCTCCACAAACTCTCTGGGTAAACTATGCCAGTGTTGAGTCACCCTCACAGGACAAAAGTGTTCCTTGATTCTCAGAGGGAACTTCCTTCATTCAGTTTGTGTCTCTGGTCCTCTCACTGGGCACCACTGAAAAGAATCTGGCTCTGTCCCCTTTGCACACTTCCTTCAGGTATTTGTAAATATTGGTAAGATCCCCTCTGAGCCTTCTCTCCTTTAGGGTAGCGAGTTCAAGCCCTCTCAGCCCTTCCTCATGTGTGAGGTGCTCCAGTCCCTATGTCATGCTTAAGGTCCTTCGCTGGAGTTAATCCAGAATGTCCCTTGTCTCTCTTGTACTGGGGTGTCCAGCACTGGACACAGCACTTCAGGAGGAGTGGCCTCACCAATGTTGAGTAGAGAGGAAGGATCCGCTCCCTTGACCTGCTGGCAATACATTACCTAATGCAGCCAGTAGCCTTCTTTGCAGTGAAGGCACCTAGCTGGCTTATGTTCAGACTGGATGCTAATAGAACCACCAGGGTCTTTTCTGCCAAGCTGCTTTTGAGTTGGTCAGCCCCCAGCATATACTGGTGTCTGGGACTGTTCAGTGAACAGTTCAGGACTGTGAAGTTCAGGACTTTGCACTTCACCTGGTCCTTCATGAGGTTCCTGTCAGCCCATTACTCCAGACTGCAGGGGTCCCTCTGCATGGCAGCATGACCCTCTGGCATTATCAGCTAACCCTCTTACACTTTTCAAACCCTGATTTTGTATAACTTTATTAATGATTTTTGTAGTGATTAATATTATAATAGCTGAATGTTTTCCAAACATTAGCTTATCCTCTCAGTAAGTGTCTTACATAGGGCCACAATGTTTACCTTTTTCCACAAAATAGAATTCGAGGGATAGAGAGAGACCGTGGTAAAAAGTACAAGCTGACTTAGTGACAAGACACAGAACACCAGACTTAATTTTTACCATATTTTTCTGTTATTATAGCACAGTATGTACTGAAAATGTGACTGTTCAGCATCTCTTTATATCAGACCCAGCTCTTCAGTTAGAAACTTAAAAATAATAGGATATAACAGGAAGACACCCATGAGAGAAATATAGTTCAAGTGACACACTCAGCATCATGTAGGCATAAGCGGCAGAGAATTAGATAAGGTCACTACAAATTTTCTGGCTTCTGCACTATGAAAGACAATCTTTTCTAGACAACTGTTGCCGTGCTGTGACTTACCCATAGACCAGTCCATCTTGTGCAATGAGGAAGGGTACTTTTGTGATTCTATGAAGAGAGATGGAAAGTAATTACAAGATGTGTGTAATAAATTGGCTTTTTTACATATATGCACGATAATATTTTCTGTAGGTTCTATTATGCATAGATGGCCTTTGTTAATTTTGGAGTACTTGGGTTTTATTGTTAGGTTTTGATGTACAATTTCGTAGAGGTTAAAAATATATCGAACATGGAATAAAACTAAGAGGAATGGGATCATCAGGTTCCATACAGATCATTGCTTGTTTTGGAGTCTCTAAAAACACCACATTGATCTCTATATCATGAGTGCATAAAAGAACTAATATGCTCTCTTCCTCCATGTGGCCCAACACTGAGTGGGCAGAATTCCAATAGGTTTGACAGACATTTGCTGATACTGATATTTAGGAAAATGGGATCTGTGGCACAAGGATCTAATTCTGGATTTTTTCTTCCTCATCCTTCTTACGCTTCATCGTTTTCCTGCAAATGCAACTGTTGGCTTCCAGGATCTCTGCCAAGTTTGCAAGCGGAAATGACAGAAGGAAAGCATCTCCACTGTAGTATGAGTAGGTGTCATACTAGACAATTTCAGAGGATAAAGCTGCTAACCTTGACGACAGATGACAAAAGGCAGCCCCACACTCCCAGGTAAGATATGCAACTCTGACTGTTTATCTTGGTGCTTCCTTTTTAATTATTTTTATGTATTTTTTTTCCCCGTCCTAGGTTTTCTTGTTCAGTCTCCTTGAATTTATGTCTTTACCCCTCTTCTGCCACTGTTTCTTCCTTCTTGCTTCTTTATCAGAAATAGGTTGGTTTCTTTTTCTTTGCTGACCATGCCAGCCTCCCCTCCTTCTGCTCCTACCACTCTTCCTTTATTCTAATGCTCCTTGACCTAATCTGTCCTCATTGGTAAGCTTCTGTGACTCAAAGGCCAGCTGTACCCTGTGGAGTTTCACATTCTGCCTTCAAAGCATGAAGGCTGTTTTAATCCTGTGAGAATATTCCAGCTCTATACTTTTTCCTCATTCTCTGAAATCTTGGTATCATTTTGGCTGAAATGTTTTTAAATTATTTCTGCCTGAGGCAGACCATCAGCATAGAAAATTCAATCCTAAACAATTTGTTTGGTAAATTTATAAGCAACTGTAAAAGGACTCTTCTAATGAGCAGTATTAGCGTTAAAAATAGCTTATGATACCACCTTGTTTTAAAGTTACTGTCATGTATACGAATAAGTACATGGCTATATACCTGTTTTGCCTTAGATATTCATACGCTATCAGTATAAATAAATACTGGCTTTTAAATTGTTGACCAGATCAACAGGCACAGGAGTTAGTGACGAAGTATGACTTTTCTAGAGTTAAACCTTAACTCCAAAAGTTGGTCCAATTTAAAGGTGTAAGTGTGACTTGCAGTAACTATGCCTGAATAAATTAATGTATCTCTAGGAAAAGATTGATTCATTCTAGCTGAATAAAAACCTAGCTGAAATATACCAAAATTACTCTGCAGAAAATGGGGTAAGCACACATTCAGTTACCTCTAACTTCTTGTTCCTGAATAATTCCACTAGTTGTTTTTTTTCACTAGAGAATTTGGCTTAGGTGTGTGTATGTGCGTGCACATATGAAGAATAGACTTCTGTATATATACACAAATTATTTCCTACTTCATGGTTGCCACTTAAATAACAGAAGACAATATTAAAAGGAATTGAAGTTTTAACCTTAATTTTCAACACTCAATATTTTGTTCATCATCCAAAAAGCAGTCCAGCTTCAAAGAGCTACTTGCCAGCCATGTGTATACATTTCCACATATTTGTGTCTCCTCTCGTTATAATTTAATTGGTGTATTACCATATTGAAAGTGCAACTTTTATTCTAAGACAATCTTTAGGTTTTTACTATTGGGCCCAAGCCTAGACCTGATATTTTAAGAGGTAGAAGCACAGTTGGTACAGCCAGAAAAGAAAGTTCCAAGATCTTTACCTTTAGATCAACGTGAAATTATTTGCCCAAAATAAATGAATTTTATGCTTTCAGTTTTGCACAAATAAATGGGTAAACTTGGAAGACAGCGCAGATGTCTCAAAATTGTCAGTTCCACATGGATCACTGGGAACTGTGAATGTATCTTTACACAGTGTTGCATCAAATGATAGCAGAGATTAAGAAGCTTGAGTTAGATTTTGCAGACTTCTCCTTTCCTGGGAAATGACTGTGAATGAAAGTCTCTGGAAATGAGGAGCAAACGGACACATGGAAATTGTAATTTTTTACATCGATATTACTATGGTAAATGGAGAAGGAAAGCAGTGGAATTTTTTTTTACAGATGTGCTATGCATTGCATTATGTATGTGTCCAGGGACAGCCAAAGCTAATGAACTTCATTGTCTTTCCTTGAAAGAGTAAAAATCTATCACGGTAGATAAATTTTTCAACTCCAAATCATTTCATATACAGTTGTAAAGAGATTCCCCACACCCTCTGACATTTTGCTGCTTTGCTTCTATCTCCAGATGGTGTGTTCACGTGCTAGTACAGTATGTTACTTAAATGCCGACTTGCTCATCTGCCACAAGGTTATGCTTAGGTGGTGGTCATTTCTGTTCCTACTGATAGTTACAGATCTGGGGAAATGGCAGCATGACAGCAGTTGGTTACATTAGGAACTCATACCAGGCATGATAGGGTTCTTGCCTTTCTTTTTTAATTGTCTTTTTGACTTGTAGTTCACAACTGAAAACAAGCCTAACAACTGCCAGTTATCTATCCCTTAGATTTTCTAATAACAAAATATTTTTCATTGTTAGTTTCTTTCTGACTCTCAAATACATTTTTCAGACCCTGTTTTAAGAAAATTTAGCTTTCTTTTTGGTTTTTTTTTGAAGACTTTTTTACAACCAGAGAAAGTCCCTTATGATGCTTTTTAGATAGAGCAATACTGACATCCATTGGTTTAATCTTAATGTGACTTTGTTAACTCTCTCCTAACTCATGTACACATAACCCTCTACAGTATCACAATGAAAGGATTGGACTTGATATGATCCAAGAAGGATTGTGCTAAGACCAATTTTCTGTATTAGAAACATGAAACCAACACAGATTAACTTGATGAAAAGAAACACATTGCAAAATGTGAAGTACAAATACAGCAACTGAAATAAAAATGGGCATCACGAGTATCAACTGGGGAAAAAATATTAATGAGGGATTACTAATGCTATTTTTTCAGATAACCTCTGGAAATTTCAATACCTAATATTATACAAACCTGTCTTGTTTTATATTAATCATAAAACTGGTGATGCACGAGGAAAAAATGTAATCTAATAGCATAGGCAGTTCAGTGAAGAAAATAACTACTCAGTGATTTCATCTGAGCAGTCTGAGGTTGTAATTTAACTTGGCACCAAGCTAATTTTTTATATATATATATGCATAAATTACACGAACACTGCTGTAAGATCACTGGTAGTATAGGAAAGTGGTTATATTTAACCAAGAAAAACACACCACAAAAAGTGGTGGTGTTTTCAGTATTTATTATTACGACAAGCTAAGTAGATGAGGCTGATTGCCTTAGACTTCAAAACCACAGAACCATTCTGCCAGCGAAGGGAGGAATGCAGGCTTTAACAAAAACCCCTCCGTATGCTGTACCCTCCCACCGCATTCACTTGCAAATCACTGTGTGCTTGGAAAAGCCTGCGCTTCCCTAGTCTCCAACCTTCCCAGGGTAAGTGCGGCGGCTCCGTCAGCAGCGTATGTTCGCTCTCCCGCTCTCGTACTCGGAGGGAGAGTGTGTGTATGTGTGCGAGTGTGCGTGTCTGGGCATGCTGCGTGTGTGTGGTGGTGGTGGTGTGTCTTTTTTTCTCCCTAATCAGGAGCTCCGAATGAAAGCCTGTCAGGGGAAGAGCTTCCTCTTAGCTTTGGTTCCCGGCTGTCCAGAGTTATGTGATGCTGGGAGAAAAAGCCTGAGTTAGATCCAAGTAGGATCAGCCTTAGAAAATAACTGGAGAAAACAAGCAAAAAAAAAAAAAAAAAAAAAAAAAAGGAGCCTAATAGCTCGTTTTTCGGTTTGGTTGGGGTGGATACTACTTCACTTTCTCAGAAGCAGAATAAAAGGTAGGAGCCTTTCTTAATTTGATTTTGTTAAGCTTTTTGTAGTTGTTGCTGTTATTATTATTATTGCATGAACAGTATGGTGTTTAATTCAAAGCATAGAATTGTGCTGCTATATACAACTTTTTTACATTTTACGAAAATGCTTTGGGAGTAATGAGACAAGGAATAGGAAATAACTGCTATGTATTGTCTCCTCCAAAGTAAGCTGATATCATATTTATTCAAGATTGAAACACTAACCGTTTTTATATATATATATGTGTATATATATATATTTTTCTTTTCCTCCTAGTACACAAGCTAGCTTTTGAGCAGCAGTTCCCATCTGTATTCAGTTCTTGCAAATTCAGTAGGGGGGAAACAATACCACTAGAATTGAAAAAACCCACAATGTTTCATAGTCTGTTACGAACATAGCATGAAACATGCACGTATGTGCCCTCACTTTTTGTATACCTGTGCAAGTCTGTTGCAGTTCACTGCTATTTGTTCTGCCCTGAACTGAATTTCAGAATGATTATACACACTCAGGGCAAATGCTTCGTATGAAGGAAATCCCTGTGGAGAGGCATAGCAGGGAGCATACAAGCAATATTTAAAATTTCTGTACATAGCTGTATACACACAAATGGGAAAAACATTGCCAGGTTTGAGATTTCAGTAAAAGGGGGGTGGGGGAGGGAAAGGAAAAGGTGGAAGGAGGAAAAATTTAATCTGCACCAGAGTGAGCATTTATTGTCACTGCTGCAATAAAATCCATATTTGATGTGCTATTAAATTAATGCAGCACAATGCAAGGCTAAATCCATGCTCCGAACTACTATTGATGGCATTGTCAGGTGCATTAGAAATTTGCATTCGGCTAATACTGTACATGGTACTAGTTGCAGCCATAAAAATCTAACAATCCTTCAGTTTAAGAGGATGTATCTGCACGTGCAATCAGTGACAAATAGCAACCAGCATTTTAAAACTGACCTATCATCTCTGTTGCTTCCACACAAGTGGAGCTGTTGCCTGTAATCTTCATCTTTCATTTCAGTAAAAGCCTCTGTATTACCCCAACTGCACACCCATTGCTTTTAAGGTATTTTTTTAATTATACAACTTGTTGTGTGTGCATGTGCATATATGACTGTGTGAATGTGTGCACAGTGTAAGGAAGCAGGCTTGGAAAAAATTACGGGTTTTTTTGTGGTTGGGGTTTTTTTTAAGCTAGTAGGCTTTACATTTACATGGTGATGTTACTGGAGGGGGAAAGCATGAAGTGGAAGACAGGAACATTCTTCTGGATCTCTAAATCCTTTTAAAACCTGCCATTTACTAGGATTATTATGAGTCTGATGTAAGCATTTATTGGTTTTCCAGTTACTCAAACTTTTATGTTAATTGGTTACTTTTTGAATGTAATAGTAGACTGCTATTTTAGAGGAGAAAATGAAAGAATGAACTTAGAGAACTGAGAAAGGCAAGTTAAAAAGACAAGCTATCTTTCTCAAAAGTTGAAAAACAGCTTTTTTGGAGTCAATATGGGCTTACATCAAGAGAGGAGTACTTCTTACGTTATAAACTGGTAATCTAGTTTGTGTCTGAGGGAATCTTCTCATATTTCTAAATACTTAGTTATATAAAAGTATGAATGAAGAGGTCATTGCTGTAGCAGTTTCTGTTAATTTTAGTTTAGCTTTATGTCTGTGTTTTCTTTGTTTAGTGTCAAGATGATTCTGTACACTTAAATAGGAACTTTATAATGTTTGAAGAATGATTATAATACAGATATTTTAACTCAAATTTATATTTATAATGCTTTGTGACTGTTTATGGAAAAGTAAATAGAAAAATATATCTGAAAGGGACTGTACATAAGACCTTGTACATTCATAAATTCTCTTGTTGCTTTGTATTAGAGTAAATGAATGTAGATATACTAAAACTTTGTACTTGCATGTTCTCAATAAACAAAGGATCTGTGAAGAAAGAAACTGGTGAAATACTGAAATGTGCTCACAGTTGACACTGTGGTTACTGTTCCTTTTTGTGCCTAGCTGTAGTTGAAAAATGCATAAAAATAGTGTTATATGTCAAAGCAAATGAGCTCATTGTTAACTAAATGTAGAGATATATTAATGAGATACACATCTATACATGCACACTTGCATACAAATTTCTGCTAAGTAATATAAATTACATTTTCGTTGTTAAATAATTAAACGTAAAAGGCAGAAAAGATTAATTTGAAAATAATATCTGCCTCTGATTCTGAGAAAGTAATGTGCTGATCTCAACATGATTTCTCAAGAAAAAAGTGATGGAAAGAGTACCTTTCTCATCTGGATAATTCTGTGCAGGTGACTTAGTTTCTATGGCTGTTAACCATATTTACAGCCAGGGTGCAGGGCAAAGTGATTTTATACCTTATCACACCACTAGGTTGCACTAATGAAGGGGGTCAAATTCAGGTTGAAATATTGTTGAATGGTAGCAATGGGGTGAAGTTTCTGACTTAGCGTAATATTATTTTTAATTAAGTCATTATCACTTGAAACCAGTCATAATTGGACTTCACAGTACGCCATTGTTCATAGACGTGAAAAAATCTGTTATACAGTTAATTCTTTCATATTATGTGATAGACAGAAATGGAAGGAAAAGACTTATGATTTGGGTAGTATATAAGGGCTTAAAAACCATTTTGTGAGTGCCTTAAGTGGACCACATAAATATATATTCTGTATTATCATTGTAATAGCCATGGGCTTTTTTATAACATACTCATTGATATATCATTTATTATAAAAGAGGAAAACTGAAACTCAGAAATAAAATTTCCTTTCTTATGAGCAGTTTAAATATGCCAAAGTAAAACATTATGAAGGGTGACTTCACTGCACATAAGGATGCCATACCATAGCACATTCTCAATTACTCTGAATAGTATACAACTGTCAATAAAAGCTCATACAGACTAAAGGTACAGTTCACTAAAACCTTGGTTGACAACGCACATGCTGCCCATCCTGCTGTACCTTCAAACACCTCCTTTTTGAAGACAAACCAAAAACTATAAAAAAACCTACAAAAAACCTACCACCACCACAGGGAAAAAAAAAAAAAGCCCCCAAAAAAACCCCAACACAACACCACCACCACCACAACCCAAACAACAACAAAAAACCAAAAACCACAACCCCAAATCATACTTCCACTACCATTCAACTTCTGGAAAAACTTGACAGCAAGAAACAATGAAGAAACAACAGTCTTCTGAATTCTGGCTTGAGCTAAATGTTCCTTAAATCTCTCTTCAGGCCTAGAGGAACTCCTATGTAGAATGTTGCATCCTTTTTCCTCCTAAATTTACAGCTCTTCAGCTTTTGAGTCGTTGGCATGGTGGCTTCCCTAACTTGCCTGTTTCTGGTGGTTAGAAGCTCTACAACAGAGCAATAGAAAATAATCTTCATCTCTGGGAGCTGAG
This sequence comes from Psittacula echo, assembly GCF_963264785.1. Taxonomy (NCBI): domain Eukaryota; kingdom Metazoa; phylum Chordata; class Aves; order Psittaciformes; family Psittacidae; genus Psittacula; species Psittacula echo. Next base: position 78,554,772 of record NC_137737.1, read on the forward strand.
TGCGTTACAGTTATCAAGCTGTATTACTACACACAGGAAAAGAAACCAAGTAGGCTGAGCACTGGTTTTACCTTTGTTCTGTTTTCACCTGGTGGGAAGCCAGAACACTACCCAAGCAAAGAGCTGTTGAGCTTATAGGTTGTTTACTAGTTTATCAGTCCAATTTTTAGTATGTGGAGGATCTGCCAAAAATCTGCCAGTTGGAGCTCTATATGTATTTCTTTGTACATGCAGTCTTCCTGATTACTAATGTCAGAGCCAGTTACTTCAAGTGTATGTGTGCAGTAGGGGCAAAACAGGGAAAACCTTTGTCATGTACAGGGATTGCATTCTAGCAAGCAGAATACAATTTCTCCTTTAATTTATATCAACATTTTATTACTGCACTTTTTCTTTAAGCTCCCACTACCATTTCTTGCCTTTACTTATATAGAATAGATGATATCTATCACTTTTTTGATTAAGAAGCTTGTCCAACAGGAGGGATAAAGCTCTAGCAGTATCTCAGAGATACTCCCCAGCTTGTACTGTCACAGGGCATCTGATCTGGGATATAAACTCAAGTCTTCTAGTTGGAAGTGTGAAGTACTATCTCTGTACCAACAGTCTGCATCAGGGGAATACAAAGACTTAGGAAGCTAACGGGGTATAATGAAAAGCAACATGACAGGTGTCCTTTTTAATATTGTTCCCACATGCACATCATTCTTCACATAATGTTTTTTTTTATTTATTTGTAACTTCACTATGGTATCTATGAATTGTAACTCAGAGTGAACTTTGAGTCATATTTCAAACAGTAAGACATCATGTAAAGAAGAGAGCATGTGTGTGTGTGTTTCTGTAAAGATGGCAATTCAAAAAATGATTTGAAAAGAGGTATTTCCAGAATTCTGTTCCTCAAAACCTAGAACTGTGCTCTTCTGTGTTTTACAGAAAATAAAAAAAATATGTTTCTTACAAAGAAGTGCATAATATGTGAGACATATATATATGGTTTATGATTTTTCTGTTAATACTCCATCACCTGCCACATTACAGATTGGATGTATTGTATTCAGTGCTTCGCATTACTGCATAAAGAATATGATGTACCAACCCTTAACCAAGTAGTATCATGATCCTTAAAAATGAATACAATCCTCTTGAACTCCGGAATGCTATAATATCCAGTTTTTTAAGACATAAAGAATAGATACTAATGTAATTTTCAGTTCTGTAATCAAGGCTCAAAATGTAGTGTCCAATGGGACTGTTAATTTTTTTCTCAAAATTAACATAAAAATATATGTGACTGAACTCTTACGGTGTGCTTGTGTCTACCACACTTTAGTTGGTCACATGATATTTACATCAGTTTAATGAATGAAAAGATTATCTTATTAATTGTTATGCTATCCTAATAGTAAGCACAAATAAAGCAGTGATATGCCTGTGTCTAGGAAATTTAGATGCTATACATTCTGTCATTGGTTCTTCTGAGTATCACAGGTCTACACTTGATTTTTACTTCCACTAGAATCAAGAGAGTTTTGTATGTAGAACTTCTTGAAAGCGTTTCATATTTTACACATAAGACAAAATACATGCACAAAATCTTTGCATTTGTAAATGAAGGTAAGAAAAGAGGTAGGAACCTAGAGTATTTGTAAATAATTATTTGAGGTAGTGTTCAGAACAGAGGAAGGATGTCAAGTTTATCCTGCTTCTAAGATTTCTAAGAAAAAGTATCCCATAAATGCATAAATTCCTCTCTCTTACAAATAGTCACCTACCATTTTTCCCATGCCTTTTGTATAGTGAGTGGAATTGGAACCATAAGTGCACATAATGTTCAAGATACAGGACTTGGTCAATATCAGTAATGTTGCTGTGTTCATAGTGTTAGCGCCCCTCCCTCTGTCCCCTGCCCCTGTCCCCTGCCCTGGGGTAGTGGAATGTCTAGGGCCAAGGCTCCTGGAACCCTGCAGAGGTCTTCGTATTGGTACTGCTACCACAGATGAAGTCTCCTAAAAAGGGATCTGGACACCCTTTTGAAAATAGGTTATGAAAGGTGGTGAAAAAACAGACCACTTCGTATCTCATGACGCTGAAATTTCCTTGACTCTGTTGCGTGGTTTATTAGGTGCAGTATTTTTTCTTCTTCATATAGTTATCATTCTCATAATGTTCTTTTAATGATACTGTCCTTCACTGGACCTTAAAAAGGTGTCAGATATGGCCTTGAGAGGCATATGGGCTTCAATTATGAATTGGGACTGTACTGTCATATTTTCTCCGTATATCTTTCCATGTTTTTGGTAGAGAAAGAAAGTGGAGAAATGTGTACCTAACCTTCTTTTAGTCTTGCTTGAAAGCTGTGGATAGTATTACTATACTTAATTTGAAATAAAAAGGGCTTCTTCCAATGTTCAGATAGTTTTCTCTGTTTTTTAAAAATACACACACTTATAATCATGTTTTCATGTTTCATTCCTTATTAGAGAAATATCTGAGCCTAAACATATCAGACAGGGTATGAATCTAAAAGTTTCTATATAGGTTCGTCTCTGTTTCATGATACTTAAGATTCCTTGAAGACCTGTAGATAGATTTTATCTGTGTGTCACCCAAAAATTAGTTAAAAGTAGACTTAAATGTCATTGATTTCTCTGCATTGAAGATTTTAATATATTCACTAGAAGTGTACATATGCTAATTAGTTGAACAACATTTAATTCTTAAAATAATGTGGGTTTGGGATGGTTTTGTTTGTTTTTATAATGTTCAGGATACTCAGAAGATGACCTGGATTTTCAGTACAACTATCAGTTAGAAATAATTGCAAAAAAAAATACACCCCAAAAATAGAAAGAATAAATAAAAACACCAAAACAAAATACAAAGCACAAACCCCTCCCTCCTCAACAGAATGTGTTTAAAATAAAAAAATCCTAAACCATTTTGAAGCAGAAGGCTGACAATATTTCAGCTTTTATTTTCTTTCAACCTGTAAGAATAATTTTTAATAACAAATTACACAAATAACCTTTCACAAAAAATTTACATCATGCTATAATTCATATTTTCATTATCAGTATAGAAGCCTTCTGATTTGTTTTTTTTTTCATTTAGTAGGGAGTGGAGGGCTAGAGCATCTCCTATGAAGATAGGCTGGGATAGTTGGGCTTGTTCAACCTGGAAAAGAAAAGTCTCAAGAGAGACTTTATAACAGTCTTCCAATACCTAAAAATGGCCTGCAAGAATGCTGAAGAGGGACTTTTTACAAGGATATGTAATGATAAGACAAGGAGGAATGGTTTTAAACTGAAAGAAGGTAGGTTTAGATTAGACATGAAAAAGCAGTTCTTTATGTGAGGCACTGGAACAGGTTTCCCAGAGTTGTGGCTGTCCCATCCCTAGAAATTTTCAAGGCCAGCTTCACTGGGGCTTTGAGCAACCTGGTCTAATGTGGCAGGGTGGTTAGAGCTAGATGATCTTTAAGGTCCCTTCCAACCAAAAAACATTCTATGATTCTATGATTTTCACATGTCAGTACTGTTGTATTTTATATTATTTTTTTTCTTTTTTTCTTTCATTATAATCTTTATCCTGCAAAGAAAGCTATGTAGAGATACTAGGCTGTCCTCATCACTTTCTGCTAAAAATCAAACCAAGACTAATTAATCATGGTAACCAACCCTTGGCTCACCTAGTAATAGATTACAGTTAAAAACACATGATTTCAGGCAACAACAAAAAACCTCAAAAACCCAAAACAACAAAAAGCTCCCCCCTAACAATAAGATCTATAAACATCAGAATCTATAAAATCTCTATCATAGAATAAGGGGAGTTTCAGCAGTGATCAACAGCAGTCAACCATTTTATCAGCAGTCTTTAACCAAAATAGTCCTGTATTAAATGGTAAGTAATAATGTCATAATGACATGTCACCATGTCATGGTAAGTAATAATGACATCAATTCATGAATGAGTTACTGGATATACCCAGTCTTTTTTCAGCTATATGAAAAAAAATTAAAAATGTTTTCCTTTCTAAGACTTGGGAGGCAAGACAACATTATGACATGAAAGATAGTTTGAGATCTGCTTAAGCGTACATATATCCCAGTTCTCTGCTGCTTCCCACTTCCCAAGGCTGAGTTTTAAAGAGTATTTTTGTCTCCTGTTCTGCTTCCCATTGGAATGGTTTCCACAGGCTTTTGGCAGGAATCTGCAGTTTCCTTAAAAGAGCGGGATGTAGAACACTATCCTGAGTACCATCCTAAGGAAGTACGATTCTTTTCTGTCTGTTGGACAGAGTTTATTTCTGTCATTAGTGTGCTGAGATGTGTTCTTTCCGTTGAGTAAAAGTGTGGTCAAGATAACGCTGAAGCTGAAATCTTGATTGAAATGAGTGAACTGAGCCCTAGGCATATTAGATACATTTGGTTCTCTCCTTGACTTAATACTTCGGGGCATTTTATTGACAGTTTGTGCCTAAGATCTTAAAAGCATATGTATTATGTGTTACTAGATCTATTTTTTCCTGGTAGTTACATCTGAATGGCAGATGTACAAATACGGACAGATGGATTTTCCTCTCTAACAGTATTCTTCATGAAATATATATATTTGCATTGCTTATACAATTTCTTCAAATTTCTCTTCTTAAGTGGTTTCAAATGAAATAGTACCCTGATTTGACTGATTAATTTGAGAAAAAGTTATAAGGTGGAAACGTACTACTTTTAAGTTCATTTATATTATTTAGGCAGTCGTTAATCATTCTGATGATCAGAAGAAACTGATCTTACTTCTAAAATTTAAATATGTGTGTGAAATATATGCACGGAATGGAAAACTGAGACAAAACTATCAACTGGTTCTAGTGGAAGATGTCCCTTCCCGTGATAGGGAGTTGGAACTAGATGGTCTTTAAGGTCCTTTCAAACCAAAACCATTCTATGATTCTATTATGTCTGCTTTTTATCCTTGACTGGCAATGTATCTGAACCCACTCTGAAACGTGTGCTATTAGCAAATATATCCTAATTGTGGCTTGGTTTCCTCTAGCTTTTTATTTGAGGTCAGAGTAATGAGAGTTAGAAAAGAAAGATTAGCCAAGACATAGTGTATTGTAGTAACAATCCCATAAAAGTTTTTATAAGCATAAATCTCCAAAAAGAATTTTGAAATCTGTGATGTGAATTAGAAGGGTCACTGGACTTGAGCTATTCTAAATTGGATACCTAGAAGTTTGTGACACTGAAGGAGAAATCAGTTATTTAAGTTCTGATATGCAAAGTTTTTTTAAAAAAGCAGCACCGTAATTACAATTAAATACATTCAGGGGTTTAAATTATCCTTGTTATACTAGTGTTCTAGAACAGAACTTACAAATAGCCATTTACAAATATGTCTTTCAGGTTTCCATTTATACCAGTACCACTTAGTTGAACACAAATGGTAAAGCTCAAAGCAGTTCAACTTTCTAAACCACAGGACACAAAAACCTGTGTTAACACAGCAATGCCTTCTTGCTAGATTTTGGTTTAACTACATTCAGGAGAGGAAATACCCACCTTTTCCTTCCTACATGGCTGCAGCCATCAAAATCCAACTAGTAAGTGCATATGTACATAGGGTTGGAGGTGTTTTGCCATTTGGACAATCTGTGAAAGCCAGGTCTAATGGAATTAAAACAGCCTTAGGTGGATCAGTCCCACAGCTGCCAGTTAAATAGTTCCAGCTCAATCTCTGGAAAAGCACCCACACAGTCTCGTCTCACAGTTATACATGACTATCATGTAATTTTAGTGATGTGACTCTGGGTATGCCTGTTAGAGTCCGTTTCTAGCTCTAGAATATTAAAATCCATCTTTTCAAAAAAGGGCACACAAGTAAAGTCTTGATACCTCAGCACTAAAAAAAAAGGATTCCTGGGCTAGTTTAGAAGACATTTTATTATCATTATAGTGGATTAAAAGTGTGCAATTGGTTATTGGGACGGTAACATGAAAAAATTCATGACATTATGTGGTATCATAATAGCATGATGGCTGCAAATCTGAAAAGAATATTTTAAAGAATTAAATTCAGTTCTATGCCAGTAAACAGAATTCATCTCGATGATTCTAATGCATAATCAAGCACTGACTTGTCAAGGGTAATCCATTAGTGCTTTAAAATATATGAGCTAAAATGAAGTGCAGAACAAAATGCTTGAAGATAACTTAATATGTTTCTGTGCAATCAGAAATACTGGCAATGAAGATCTGGATAATGCTGACGCAAATATAGTTCTTTTATAATCTTGACATTGTTCAGGGCCTTTTCTCTTTAAAGGAAACAGTTATAGTGACTTAAAGAAATTTGCTGATGAATTAGTAGGTTTATATTCTGAGATGCTTAGTTTCTTTCTGGCAAAGGCTGTGAACACTTTTCAATTTTTTTTGTTGTATTTTTTTGACAGATAAATGTAGTACACGAAATAATTGCCTATGAAGTAATTATGACTTGAAAATTTTCATCCCCCAGAAGTCTTTGAAGTTTTGTTTTGGTTTCATGCAGTTAGCACACTCTGACCTGTTCCTATCATACAGTACTATTCTTTGAGAAGGATGAGGTTTTGTGGTGGGAATAGAAGAGCTTTCATTTGACAATGAGAGATCCCATAAGCTAGAAATATAATTTTGTCAGTATTTCACACCTTCTATACCACACAGCTCTTTTCAGAGTTCACTAAATTTGAGATCAACTTTTCTTTTTTTTCATTGCAGTTGGGAGGTAAAATTAAGTGGCATAAAAGAATAATTCTTAACGCATAAGTTGAGGAACTTTGATAAATTTTCCTTTAGGGAAAACTGAAAATTGTTGATGGGTTTACAGTTACTTTGTCTTGTGTCTGCTTTAGTTTTTATTCATACATTTGCACATGTTCTTCCTCCTGTGTTCTGAAAGGAAATATATCATTCTAAATGCTCATTGCATGTTCATTGCAATTTTCAGGAAACTTAAGCTTTAGTAAAACATTTATTTTCTCCATATTCATTAACTCTCGTAAGCCTCCACGTTTCAGCAGTTTGTCAAAGTAAGCAGAATGATGTTCATAACTTGCTAACCAAATAGAAAGTCAAATGTATAACATTCCCTGAAAATTTTGTTCATTGTTTCAGATGGGAACCTAGGAATGCAGATATTTTTAATCTTTTAGTGCCATCTTGTGGCAAAAGGATAATTATATTAAACCAGGAGGTACCCTCTTTTCTAACCCAGTTTCTATGCCTACCAGCAAAATATCTTGCTTTGGTGATAGGTATATATGTCTGAATTTTTATAGTGACTGTAAAGCAGTGAACCAAATCATGTGCAGGACAAAGCTCTCTCTGGTTGCAGCTTCATCTTCTTCTATTTTTTTTAATCTTTTCAAGTGCATTACTATAAATATTGATTTGAGAAATCTTACAAAAATTTAGTATAATTGCCACATAGAAATAGACTTTTAGTCTGTAATGCATTAGATCTCTGTAGGATATTTAAATACTTAACTAGTTTGAGGTAATTGTCAATAGATTTTTATTATATTAGTGTATTAAATCTCTGTAGAATAATTCTTAGCTAGCTCAAGGCAATATTCACTTCAACATTCTGTAATGTTTAACAGAAAGCCAAGGTCTGTGCTAGCATTCTTGTTTTTAATTTTATTTTCTAGTTTTGGCTTGGGAAAATTCATACCAGCCTGCATCCAACAAAGCAATAACAGCACAGGAATGCAGTTTATTTTACTGATATTTTCATTGGGATTCAGCAAGATGAGTGATTTTGTTTCTGCGCTAAATGAATGCTAGTTTGATACCCGGGTTTTTGAAGATAATGCTTGTAGATATCTGCAATCAGTACAGATCACATTCTTGCTCAATTTCCTAAAGAGTTTTCTATGTGATAGTCCATATTTGTTTACTTATTTATCTCTGACTTCCGGTCATGCTGAAGTTTCTAGATGCAAAAATACTACTCCCTGTCAATAGCTGGAAAGAAAATCAAGATGTCAGTCCTGCTTTTACTGAATCCAATTGTTCTCATTCTTTCAAAAGGAAGGATGATTTTTTTTTTTTTTTTTTTTAAGACATTTATTGTAGTCTGGTCCAAATAACATCCAAATATTTTGTAGTCAATTTCAAAGATCAATTGCAAATTATAGCTTTGGGATTTACAATAACACCCTTTTTCAGACAAGGGGTATGCAAGCTTGTAAAAATTAAAAGTGCTATTACCTCAGGGCTAGAACAGAGACTGTAATTTTGAATTTCAGTCCTGTACTATAGCCACAAAAGACACACACACAAATACAGTATTTTTGATAGTATATCCTCCCAGCTGCAGGAGGAAATACTATGAATCAAAATGAGTATCAAAGGAGAACAGTTGAAAATCTCATCTTTCAAATGGAAGTAGTACTCCACCTGAATACTCTTGCAATGTCAAATACTTCCATCCCTTCATGTACACATGGTCAATACTGCCTTGTTGTGTCTTACATGCTTTCTAGACTTATACAGAAAATAAAAATATAAGGATGTTAAAATATGTGTTAATATATGTATTAAAATGTTTGTCACTTGAATGCAATTTTTAATAAGCAGCCGCTATCTGAGCATACAGTTGTATACTGTGCCACCTCCTGACTGCAATAAATCAATCAACGGCTGAAGCATTAATTTTGGATGGTTAGAGATTGTGTGAGTTCTCTGATTAGGGTTAGCTGGGTTAGGTAGAGATAAAACTCCATTGCCTATCAACAGGAATGGAAAGATGAATCATAACATGAAGGTAATAACATACAGAATTGAAGCAGTTTTGTGCATGTATGTGATGATGTGATTGTTAGAATTTTTCTTTCTGATTCCAGTAAAATTCTCTTGACACCTAACATACTTGAATGCTTCTCTCTCTTTCTGTATCTTTTGGTGCCTTCTATAGTACACTTTGCCCACAAGATTAAAGTGGATGGGGAATTAAAGAAAGAATTGCAATTGCCCATTCCAGTGAATTAATGTGGTATTCCCTTACAAGGAAGACCAGCCTAAATATGTGACATAGTCTTTTTGATAGAAAGGCGTGAAGCATAAGACATGACTCTAAATAGTATTTGTATAAATAAAGTTATGATATTATGACATATATAATAATAAATCCAAAATATCATTTGTAGCTTTTTCAATCCATATAAAATCAGTTTCTATATCATTCTATGATCTTTCTAGGCCTAACAGAGGGATTTTCTATAACTACAGTTCCTAGGCCTGGTAGAGTGTAAATTTTCTTACTTTGAAAAGTTTAGTCAGTATTTAGTCATTTAACAGTATTTTCTGTCATTTCCAAGTAACCTGTGAATGGTCTGTAAAAATGACGTTTTAAAAAGCTTTGTAGAGAGTTGTTTACCAAAATTGCATCTTCTTAACATCTTATTCTGGATGAATGCACATTTGTGTATGCCTGGCACTGTAATTTTCATGTGGCTACATTTAACGCAAACTGAATGAAGAATATTTTAAAGACTATTCAAGAGGGGAAAAGTAGAACTCTGTTAAATATATTAAAGATTTTTAAAATTCGGTTTATGGGATCTTTAAATGTATTTACTTATAAAAACTATAAGTAAGGCAGGCAGCATGCTTCACCTGAAACGTGGAAAGAGACAGGCAACAAATCAAGCACATATGTAGAAAGATGATGTAGCATATCAGAATTTACCAAAGAGAGAGTCTCCAATGAATAGTGGTTGTGTTTATGCAGTCCAAAAAGCAGAAATGTAACTGTGATAAGTCAATGGATGTTGTGGAGGGACAGAGTTTCTTGGGTTGATTGATGACATTTCAGGAAATGAGTAAAGCCTTATTTGAACAGAAGAATTTTGAAACTTGGAGAGAAAGTGGTGTCAAGATTGTATCTCTTAATTCACATGAGAACGTACACCGCCAGCCTTCAGAAAATGAAGGAACAGGCCATATGCAAAAGAGGAGTGATAGTGATAGAAGTCATACTGGTTAGGCCAAGGGTACAATCAGAAATTATGTTGATATGTGATTAAGAGAATTTATAGAGAGTGTTTTGTGGATAAGAGGGATGTAACATAAATTTAAGGGGTAAAAAGAGAATGTAGATAGTTAGGAAAGTGTTTTACATGAAATAATCCGAAGTATCAATGGCTCCATTGAAGTTAGACAGGGAAAAGGAAACATGGCCCATTAAACTGATTATTCCTATTTAATAGTCAATGGAGCTTCTGGTTGTGAAAAAAACCCAGAAATTAATGATTTTGTGATTATAATCAGGAACACCTGGAACTCTGTATAGTACCATTTCACAACATGTGCTTGAAAGAAGTGGAATTGCTGGAATTTCTTCATAGAATCATAGAATAGTTTGGGTTGGAAAGGACCTTAAGGTCATCTAGTTCTAAGCCCCCTGCCATCGGCAGGGACACCTCTCACTAAACCACGTCACCATGTTCATCTCAGTTGCCATATCCCTTATATGCTTTCTCTGCAAATTACACCTTTGAATAGTACATTTTTTCTTTTAATCCTAGTGTGCATAATTTAGTTAGAATTTTAGGTAGGTAAGTAAATACGTTATTTATGCTGGAAACTGTTAGATCCTGAATATAAAGGGAAGACAGAAAAATGCCTGTCACAAACCTTGTCTAGATGATCAAAAAGAAAAAATGTTTTTTAAAACTGTTTCTGGGGTTAGACTGTCATATCTGGTTGATTGCTGAGCTGTGGAAGTCATAAATTTAGTGTGTTCTCCTGACTGTCAAAATTATTTATGTCTAGTGTGACTACAAGCCAGTCTAAGCAGCATGCACCTAGGCTGTAGCAATGAAAAGAAAATTCATCCTACCCTACAACTGCAGTTATATATAACTGACATGTTTCAGGGCCTGAATGCCTAGAGAAAGTCTAAACAAGACATAAAGGTCACAAAAGTACAGGATCCCAACAACCATGGGTGCTGTTGTTACATACCAGACATAGGTTTACCGTCTTTTCAGACACCTGCAGAAACAGGCTGACTGAGTTTGTCACTATGACTTTGTCCTTGAGAGATTAAAGTATTTAGGGCAAATCAGGACATGCTATTTAAATTGAAACTTTCTAAAATAAGAATAGTGACACTGATATTTCAGGTTATCTACATTTTGGCATTAGGTTAAAAGATCTTTTCTTTGCCAAAGTGAACTTGGCTGTTTTCTCATGAAAAGGAACAGAGAAGCCTATGTATTCAGTGCAAATGAAGGACTTTTTTCCTTCCCTACCTTTTACAGTGTAGAAATAATTTAATCTTTCTCTGAGGTATGAATATAAAAATAAGACAAAATTTTAAATTTTATTTCACTGGTGTAATTAAGTGTATGTGCTTCAGAAATAGAACTGTATTTTCCTGCAATGGATTTATATCCAGGTCCTTTGATGCAGAGCACACTGTGAAACACTGACATGGAGATAGTTGTCACTTTTGAGTATTGTAAAGAGAATTCAGGAAACAAAACACGAAAGAATTCGTAGTTCCTTAAAAATGGGAGCAAAAGTCCTGCCTTAACAGATGTTATATAATTTTTTTCCCCCTGGTTTAACAATATTTCAGCAATAGTCTCACAATGTCTTGTGCAGGAAACAAAAATTTTCAGAGAAACTAAAACCTTGTGTCTCTAGAACTGTCTCTGTCCAATGGCACTCAATCAAGTTCTTCTCAGCCGAAGGAAAAAAAAATTATATATCTTCAGAAATTCCAGTGGATTTATGGTACTCTTAGACCAGGTTACAGCTCTTTCCTGGCTCTTCAGAGTTTGTGACAGCTGATTTAACATGCAAAAGGAATGGTAACAAAGATCAGCTGTCCTGCCTTTTTTTTTTTTTTTCCATTAGTCCTGGTTGCTATCCTCAAGAACGAGACAGTTTTTGCGCTTTGAAAAGACCATAGGAGAGTCCCCAAAATCCCAAGGGAGGGTAAATAAGAGTTAATTTACAGTGCCTCCTTCTGTGTGTTTTGGTACTTTCTCTGAAAGGCATTTTGGTTAACAGCAGCAGTCAGGTGCTTTGTCAATTAGGTCATGCTTGAAATACTTTGTACTTGCTCATGCGTAAGAGGCATGCATTTGAGGAACCTTAAGATGCAGGGCTGGACAGCACTGCAGAAGCTCCTCATTGTCAGTAGATTTCTGATACCATCCTCCTAATTAGAGGGAAAGAGTTTGCCTTCAGGGAAGGTTAAAAGCCATCTCATACTATGTATTGCAGTCTTGGAGGATGCACTAAACTACAGAATTTTGAGTGCCTTGGTATGTTGTTAATGTGCTTTCATGTGTGGGAGATACCAGCATTTTGTCACTTACTTAAGCTTGGGTTTAATTTCCATTAGTGTTGACAGGATATGATCATCTCTATAAATTTTAGCACATTTAAATTGTTTTAAACAATATGTTTAAAATGTTTTTAAACAAAGTTTGCAGATACATACACACTCATCACCCTCACATGCTTTGGCCAGCTTAGTCCTTAACCAAGGTTATGCATTGTTCTGAGACTTTAATTTCTCAACAGAAAATAAGAATAAAATGGCTCTGTATTTCTGATAAGAACTGGATGTTAGCCATCAACATCATCTGTCTTTGTCTCAGTTTGTGCTTAGCAGTATTGTGTTCAGGACTTCTAATTTTTTCAGACATTTTGTTGGTTTCCACCTAGATTTTAATAAAAGAGTAATTTTCATTCCCCACGTAATTCTTAGAATTATTTTTCCAGTAAGTATTTGTCAGTGGTTGATTTAATTGATTTAAAGACCAAGATGAACATTCTGCCTTAGTAGTGAAATGTGGAGGCCAGGTGGAATGAATGAATTATATATACAATACATGTGATCAGAGCTTGTCCTGGAAGGGAAGTGCAAAATGAGAACATACACTGAGCTGATCATTCTTATTACCTAGGAAGTACTTAAATGCACTTTTGCTTCAGGATGCATTAAGCAGAAATGTTCATATCCAAAGCAATATACAGAATTACATCTTTAATAAAATACCAATATGCTATCTCACTAAAAAGGCTACAGGATTGTAAGTCAAACACTGCCAAATATTTTAGAATTATTAAATAAAAATGTAAGACTATACGTTAAAATTATGAGGGAAATCTGATTGCGAGCTTTCTTTTCTGGGATTTCTTTATCCACATATTTTACTCCTGAAATTTTAATGTTTCTTGTGTTATCCTTTATGTTTCTCTTCACAAGCTTTCTAGAATTAAAAGGGATGTTTTTGTAATGTTTCTTACATCCCACGTTGCCCAACTGTTACTCAGAACTTGATCACCTACTTTTTGTGCTGTGCCGGTGCTGATATTTTAGTGTTCCTTTTACATGTCAAGTACTTTGCTTAGGACATACTTCTTGCATTCTTTGCTTTTACTTCAAACTGGGGGTGTTTGACTTTCATCTGTACGATCTAATATAGCAAAATAAAAGTTTAGTACTTTGAAATCCTGGGTTTTGTGAACAAGACTGGGGTTCACTGTGACAGGTTAAAAGGAGCCTGAAGTTCTCTGTGAGAAATTTTATTATGTAGCTGAAATGTAGAACTTCTTAAAAGAAAATATGTGAATTCTGGCTAAGCATATAAAATTTCTGTTCTAGTGGGTGGCTAAGTACTGTGATACCTCTTTCAGGTATGCTGTTCCTAAGCTGTATCACTAAGATGCACAAAAATTGGTTAAGCTTTGATAGACCTAATTTGAGTAGCAAATATAACCAGTTACTTACAAAGCCAGACTAAGTCTAGGTATTAGTACACACATCCAGATACTTCTTGGATAGTTTATGATACTTTGTGATCCTTTGCATATTCTTACAAATAGTTTTTATTTCTTGTATTTCTTCAGTCTCTTGCTCATTTTAAACCATGGATTTTATGATATGCTTTGGACCTCATGAGAATATTCGGTGCTATCAGCAGTGTTCATGCTGTACAGCTGTAGTTCCTGGATAGTTTTCAGCATATAGTGGATATTAATTATGAAAATTTAAATAATGGTAAAGTCAGGTTTTATCATATATCACTTATTAGCTATTAATAGGTATATGAAGTAGTGGGGGGAGTTTAAGTTGCAACAGTGAGCTTAGGTACTGTACTATCTGTTTGAGCACTGCCTGGTTGTTTGCAGAACAGCAAGGGCTTCAGCATCACTGAAGAGCTTCAGGCCTTATAAATAATGAACACCTACCCCACCCACTATCTGTGTTCATTCTACTTAGTCTGTAAGTAGGAAGAGGAAGATAACTTCCTTGGGATCTTTCAAGGCTGATGAAGAATCAGTTTACTAATTTAACAAAATGTCGATTTTTTTTTTTTTTATTTTTTATATGTTTAAAAATATTGGTTTATTTGCTCTGCCTCTTTCCACCAAAATAACTTTGGAAACATAACGTTTTAAATTTCATGATAAATGACATATCACATCAGAGCTAAGTGCTATCTGCAATGGCTGAAATATCGAAAAGAATCAAAACATTATACTGGAGACAGGTCATCCTTAATAGCAACGTGATTACAGTTTTCATACTATTTTTCCTCTCTGACAGCATTTCTTCAGCATACTTGGAATTATTCCATCTTCTTTCCCTTGAAGACACAGCGGGTATATAAGCATTAACCATTGTGTGTTTGGGCCCTTGGGCTGTGTTTCTTGTTTCCAGTGATGTTAAAAGGTACTTCTGAAAATCCAGTAGTCTAAAGTGACAACTCTAAAAAAGCAAATGTACAGTGAGCTGCCACTAAACAAAATATGAGTAGGCATTTATTTTTTCAAATTATGTCTAATCCCTAGAGGGCTGTGGAAGCCAGCCTGCAAATATTACTTATTTTATGTTGAATGTAGGTTAGCAGACATTTTTATTACTTTTATTTCACAAAATAGGGTCTATATGATTAAGATTGGCTGAAATAATTTGGTCCTACTTTGCTCAGTTAATATGTGAAAGTGAAAGATCTAGAAGTATATATTGTATAATAGCCTTTTATTACTTTTTACAGTGTAAATAAAATGAAGTTCAGGATTGGTCTTCTGGGTATAGCAGTTACAAGATTAAGGATAGATAAATGTGAAAAGGGAAGTTAATCTCCAAGATGGTCTTAAGAGATGAATTGTACTATGTAAATGTGTGCTAGTTCTGTCTGTAGATGTAATTATCATTACAGTTACAAAAAAAAAAAAAAAAAAAAAAAAAAAATTCACTGGGCTGGTTTTTGTGTTGGGATTTTTCATTTGGTTGTTTTTTTCCCTAGCTATAAATCTTCTCAACCATTACTTTTTGTCATGTTCAGTAGATACGGATAACAGATTATCCCCTGTCTCTTTTACAGAAGTCTTTCATATTTGAAAATTGAAACTTGTTCTGCCCTCTCACCTGCTTTTCTGTTTTGACCTAATGGCACTAGTTTTTTCACTTGTGGTAGGATAGTCACAATGACTTCTCTTTTACCCTGGCTTCTTCACACCTCTTTTAAGGTGTGATGTTCAAAACCGAATTTATTGTTTTAGCTAAGTCCTTCTGGTATTGCCTGAGTAGAGAAGATATACTTTATTTTTCTTACAGGTAATAATCCTCTGTATATATCCTCCTTATAGTTTATTTTTTTGGATCCAGATGATGCTGTTAGTTCCTATTCAGTGATCTGTTTGCTTCACTAGCATTAAGATATTTGACATTTACTGATTTTTATCTGTCCAAGAGGCATAATAATTATTCAACTTAGAAATTTAGAAAGAATTTAGAGTGGAATTGGAGTGGAAAAAATATTTTTAAATAAGAGAATGAATAATTACTCTGAAACTGCTTCAGCCAATTCATGTTTTTTACTAGTAGTAAAAAACTAGTAAATTCATTAGTAAATTAACTAGGCCCCAGTGCTTTAAAGACCTGTAACTTGCAGTACAAAGTATGTGTTCCTGAAGCAAGCCTGATTCCCATGCTGAGGTGGTTTTATTTTATCAACACATGAACATGCCAGTACTGGGTTGCTGGGTTTTCTAAATGTCTTGTCACTGAACAAGGAGTCCCGTAACTTAACATAACTGAGTTGCCTTGCTCACAGCTGCACACCTTATCCAGTGTCATTCCATCCCCTTCAGGAGTTCACATCACTTCCCACCTATGAATTGTTTATGGCTTTCTCTGATGTCTCATGGATCTTAGTTGCAAAACTGGCTTGTCACACAGCTAATAGGATTGCAAAGGCTGCCCATTCTCATTGAAGTTCTTCAATTAATCTTTATCCTGACTTTTTCTTATTTGATGTTGAGATATAACATCTTGCTGCCAATATTAATTGTATTAGCTACTTGCTCTAAATTTACTTTTAGGAACAATGCTGCTCAAAATAGACACTGAATTCTCTAACTTTCATAATTCTATCCATAAAAGCACTATTTTTCCACTGATTATTGAACCAAAGGTTTTAGTCTTGCTCTGACAGAATTATTTCACTTGACTTCTCATTTTGTGCCTCGACTCTGTCCATTTTACCCCTTTCTTTGTGTGCCATTCCTTTATATTTCTTTATTTACTTATATTTACCAATACAACATATTTTATATTTTTTACATGCTTGCTTCCCTATATTTTGAATGTAGTGATAGTGGCTTAGCCAAAGTCTGTTCTTTACTTTCCTATCCCACTTTTGCACTAGAAAAGCTTTTGTTTGTGCCATATAGTTTCTTTGAAAATACTACCCCATCCTTTGGTCTTCCTGTCTTTCCTGCACATAATCTTCCAGTCCTATAGCATACTTCACCAGCTCTAGGTTATGTTTATGATAGGATTTTCAACTTTTACAACAAAAGACTTCAAGATTTTCTCAGTTTACTACTGCATTTTTTCTGTTAATATACAGATGTTGAAGGTGTTTGATTGATGACTAATACAGTACCTTCTTCATCCTTTCTGACTTGCTGTCATGGGTTCTTTTTCTCCTCCTTCGCCTAAATTGCATATTTATGTTGGTATACCCATGTTTCGTCTTCCTTTAAAATCCTTTTTGCTTGTACCCATGTTTCATCTTCCTTTAAAATCCTTTTTGCCAAGTTAGTAGTTGAATCTTCCTTATTTCCATTCAAGTCCCATGAGAAAGAATTCATCTTTATCTAATAGCTCAATGAAAAATATCCCCTAAATTAGGAAGAAAAAGCAGTCCAGGTGACACTGTAAGTCACAAATTTATTTCCAGAATATTATTCTATAGAACTGATGTTTCTTTCCTAATGAGAAGGTTCTCTAAAAGATAATGAATAAAACAAACTTGCTAATGAAAAGAGTAAGAGGTGGTTACAGAGGTTGATACTGGGGACAAAACTTGCATACCTTGTCATGGATGAGCATTTGTAGCAGACTTCAGCAGTTTGCATAAATAGAGCTTTTGGGAGAGAAATTTTCCAAATTCATCGAAAAAGTTGCAGAACAGGATTTGCCAAAACACTGAGGGAGGGAGGCTTTGAAGAGGCTGCTGTCCAGTTGCAGATCAGAAGAAGGGACACACATGCAGCACCTGTCAGGACAGTAGATGGAAATGGCAGTAGCAGTGCTGCTGCTGTGACCTAAGCGATCTGTGATATGACTTCTTGCTGACCTCATTGTCTGGTTGTGTTTGATGTCTTACCTCCAGGTTGCCAGAAAGGTGCAAAACTTTCAACAGTGTGAAAATTACTTTGTATCATATTCAGTGTATGGCCATATTTTTAAACAAGTATCTGTCTTCTAGAGCAGGTATATTCATTGTGATGACTTCTTCCCCCCTCACCTCCCCTTCATACAGTTGTCTTTCGGAAGAATTGCACTGAGTAATGTGATAAAGACATTGCAAATCGGAAGGTTTGTTCATAGTCACATAAAAATTTACACTTGAGTTCTTTGATCTTGACTCACATAACAGCTATTACAGATGATATCTCTATTTTACTTTATAATAGTGTTTAAAGGAGAGGGAAGAAATCATTGCTTGACACTTTCTCAAAGTTTTGCTAATGTGTGCGTCTATATTTTTTATAGCATCATAGTTCTGTGCTTCTCATCACTTCGAAAAAAATCCCCATAGTTTTAATCCCTATTCTCTAAATATGATAATATACACTTTAAATACATATGTCACATTGTGCTCTGAGTGACACCAGTGAGTATCTTCAGCAAGTACACTTCAGTCACTGAAGTAGCTGGCTTTTTGCTGCTGAAACTGACAAAAGGTCCTTGACATTCTGGTAGTAACATAAATATAACACTTTCATTGACATTATATTCTTATGCTAGCCTGCCTTTCTCAAACAAGTGTTTGGAAAAGGACTAAAAGAAGCACAAGGGATAAAATGAAAATGTTAGGAAAAGAAGGTATAGCTATGAACATACCAATGAATGTTCACAATATACGCTAGAGCAAATAACTCATGAATGACACTGAGTAAAAAATACAAAAGTGAACAGAAGGAGCCATAAGAAAAAAAGAGTTGATTTGATGTATTACCGTTTAATTTATGTGACCTTTACAGCATGTTAGGAGTCACTTTTACTTGCAGTTTGGAGTCACTGTTCTTTTGGACCATAATGAATGGATGTAAGATGTCATGGAGCCTTTCCCCTATGTTTGTCTAAACTTCCAGACTAAGTCCTAAACTTCTTGTAAGTGCTTGCTTTGCTGTAAAAATGAGAATAGGAAGCTTTAAATGTTCAGCATTGCACCTTCCCACACTGACAGTAGTGTTGGGTCCATCCATGTTTCTTGGCAGGTGCAACAAATAATATTTGTAGCAGTATGGCAGAAATTCAGCCTGACAAAAGCCTTCCAGAAGTGAGAAGCTGGATGCTGTTAAATAAAAATATCAAGGCACACTGGATAAAACAGTAGTTCTTTAGCTACTAGTTAAGTCATGGTATGCTTTTGATGGAAATGGATTTGCTTCCCCAGGAGTGATTTTATTGCAGATGGTCAATATTTCCTATATTGTCACTTCCCAGAATATTTTTTTGCAGAAGGTATCTGCATGTACTGTGTATGTGTACTCTTCTATCTGTATCTTTGTGGATTTATTTCCTATCCAGCTTTTAGATGGCAGTGTATTAGAAGATACAAGACCGAGATTTTCCTGATGACTTTGCAACCCAAGAATAGTAAGGAAATTTTATTACAGACAGTTCTGTGGTCTTCTACAGTGCTTCCCTCTTTGCAAGTGATTTACAGGAGTCGGTTGGTAAAAAAAGAACAGGTTGTCTGGTTCTTGTTATCCTGAAAGATTTCTGAAAAACAAAATGAAACAAAACAAACAGACAAACAAACAAAAAAATAAACACCCCCTTCAAAAATGCTTTGGATGGATGTTTTGGGTTAACCCTGGTAGGCAACTAAGCACCACACAGCTCTTCTGCAGTCCCCTTTCAGTGAGCTGGAGGAGTGAAAGGGGAAGGATAAAAGTGAGAAAACTCATAAAGACAGTTTAATAGGGAAAGAGAAAGTTGTGCTTACAAGGAAAGCAAAATAAAGAGTTCACTCACTACTTCCCATCAGTAGGCAGGTGTTCAGCCATCCCCAGGAAAGCTCCATCACATGTTTACAGTTACTCAAGAAGACAAACACCATAACTGAATGTCCCCACTTCCTTCTCCTTTCCTTAGCTTTTATTGCTGAGCACATCATCCAATGTATGATATCCCTTTGGTCAGTTAGGATCAGCTGTCCCAGCTGTGCCCCCTCTCAAATTCTTGTGCGTCCCCCAGCATACTTGCTGGGGAGGGGTGGGTGGTGTGAAAAACAGAGAGGCCTTGACTCTGTGTAAACACTGGTCAACAAGGGCTAAAACATCCCTGTGTTATGAACACCATTTTGGTTATAAATACAAAACACAGCTTTTGTATAAATACAAAACCATATGAGCTACTGTGAAAAAAACTTAACTCTATCCTAGGCAAAATCAGTACAATGATGAAATGAATTGAAACATTATAGTTTATTATTGTTATGCATCTAGTTGGATTAAGTTGGATTTATTTTTGCCATAGATGAGTATTTTAAGGTATGAATTGCTTTATAAAAATATTTTGTCTGTCATTAACTAAAGCTATTATTTTATAGTGTCAAAAAATTCTATGTAAAGTATCTTAGCTATATGCCACGTATATCTATATGTATTTCACATATGCATAGTTGAAGGGGTTTGCCTTTAAATATGGGAGAGCTATCAAATTCCAGCTGTCCTAAGAATAACACCTTTGTTCAAGGCAGTTTTCTCAGGGAACTAGGTAGTATTTACATCATTATTTTTTCACTTATGTGGATAGGATGAG
Source organism: Psittacula echo (assembly GCF_963264785.1). Lineage (NCBI taxonomy): Eukaryota > Metazoa > Chordata > Aves > Psittaciformes > Psittacidae > Psittacula > Psittacula echo. The sequence goes on from NC_137737.1 coordinate 78,575,136, forward strand.
ATGGAAGTCTGTTTATCACTGAGTAGACACTTTGTTTGAGTACATTGTTGACTCTTGGAATTAGAGAATTATTTTTCTGCAGTCTCCTCGTGATTACCTATTTGTGATCTTTACGAAAGAGATTTCTCTTCACTTGCTGTTTTAGACCTTTGGTAAATTTACAGAAGAATATTCTGTAGAGAAAAATGTGCATATATTGCCTAAGACAGAATCACTTATTCAGAAATGATATTAAAATGTTGCATACAATACAGCACACAGTAGGCATAAGCCCCTGTAAAAACAATTTAAAACTTTTTGTAGAAAAAAATGCTTTTTAGGCTGTAAACTTTGACGATCCAACCACAAATAATTTGTTTTAAGTTTGAAAAAAGAGACTGCTGTTTAAAAAAAAAAAAACATAATAATTAAATTATTAGCTGTACATATAACAGTTTTTTGTTTCTTTCCAGAAAGATAATAATTGACAGATAAAAAAAAAATACAATAATCTAAGTGTCTTGTATTTCTCTTGGACTATAATTATTCAGCCAAATTAAATACAAAACAGAGTATTTTTCACACAGAAGTATGCTTTGACAATTGGATTGCAGTTAAATTATAGACAATTGATTTCAAATTATAGTAGTAATTTATTTATCTCAGATTCAAAATACAGATTGGAAAATCTCATAAATTTTGCTTGCATCATAAAATCTTTTCTTTACCCACAAAATTAACAGTAGATCAGGTGTATTGCTGTAAGTCATTGAGGTGTAATCCTACACCAAAATCTGTCGGAAAAATTATTGATTTTGTAGCTAACTGTATTTGTGGAAATACATAATTTTAATTATCTGTTAGTTTTACAAAAGAAGGAATTGGATAAACCTGTAATATATGAATCCATTTTCACTTTAACCCTGACAGTTACCTTGTTATTGTAATAAAGTAGACTTAAATCATCTTGCACCTTGTTTTAGTTGTTTGCTTGCTAGCTAATTGTTACAACATATGTGAATTGTTTTCTGGCTCTTGTGGGTGCAGGTAGAGAAGCATTTGAGTGAAATAAGAAGACTCATTGTCACTTTGGGTGTGGTGTGGACAAGCAAGTACTCTACATAGTAGATTTGCTCTTCCAGATTTGCATTTTCAGTTTGGATTAAAGAGAGCTGTTAGGCAAAAATAATCTCACTGGAAGCAACACAAAGGCTCTGGAGGGCTGGTAATTACTGGCTCAACAGTTAATATTGGTTGTACACACAGGTTTCCAACAGCCATGTAAACCAAATCTGTGACTGTAGTGCTACAGAAAAAAAAAAAAACCACAACCAAAAAACAACAAAAAGAAGAAAACCCAGCAGGTTTACTTGAAAGAGAATGCTGAATAGCATTAAGACTAAAATACAAATTTAAAAGCAAAACAAAGCCTTGAATATTTTCAGTTTTCTCTTTGTTTCCCTTCAGAACAGAAACTTTTCTATCTTTATATAGCAGGAATATTACATACTTTGCTGAATAAGTATCTCTGTGTCTGCAAAGTTTATGCATACACACATGCATACAGAAGTAGAAACAAAACAAACAAGTAACTGCACTCAAACTAAGTAACTTAAAACTTTATAAGCTGTCCATCACCACTCAGGACCTGTGATAAAACTGTTACTGTCTGAAGAGCTCTACTTTTGTAATCCTGATTCCAAACCTTTCATGAAATTGAGGTTATCTCACAGAATTCATCTGAGGAAGAAACCAGTGAAACACTAAAATCTGTCAAATAACATGTACTTCTCCACCTTTTTTTACCTTTAGCTTTTTATGTTATCCTAGTTCCTGATGATTTAAAAAAAAAAAAATTACACACTATTGGTTTGCTTATATGACTATATTTTTTCCTTTTCTTTTTTTTTTTTTTTTTTGTCTGGAAGGAGGATTTCTCCTTTCTTATGAGTGAAAAGGATGAAAACTCACCAGCAAATGCTGGCTTTAAATAATACACTGATAGGCACTGTAGCTGCTGTATATTACCCGCTGATTTCCGAGTCACTATATTTCAGTATTCTAACTTAGAAGACTGCTTGGACAAAAACTGTCGTAAGAACAAAAAGGGAACATCTTTTACCAAAGTAATCCTCAGCTTCCCATCATTGTTTTACAAATACTAAAAGCTCACAAAAGTAGAAATGTCCTTTCATTTTCTCAATTGTCTCCTGCAAAGAAATTGTGTCTAGAATTTATCTGCAAATGATACTGAAACCTCATTCTTTTTACTACGGAATGTTACAAAATAAAGCTCATTTACTGTGGAGATGGTACTCTGTGCCATTCTGACACACACACACACACACAGACACACAAACCCAAACAAAAAACAAACAAACTCAAACCTGAAAACCTGAAATTGGTAGGCAATGCAGGTCATATTCTGTTAGGTAGAGTGAAACAGTTTAATGCAGTATGTTGGATGATTGTTTCAGAGCAATACTAGTGATCTTTGGGGAGAGGGAAAAGGAGGACATTTTTTTCTGTCAGATGGATCATGGACAGCCTGCTCAGGTGTCCACAAATTTAGACCACTTAAGTTTTCAAGTCCCTAAATAGTGCAATGATGTTAGTCTGAAATTTATGGGCAACTGGACTTTTATGATTGTTACATGAAAAAAAGGTCTTTCAAGGCTCACAATATGCTTTCAGAATGTGTTAGCACCTTGGAAATCACTGATGAAAGCACAATTTTATTGAATTTTTTTGTGTGGTTCCTAGAAATACTAATTGGTGTTGGGAACAGAAGGCAGGAGCAGTGAAAGACTGCCAGAATGCAGATTAGCAACAGCTATAATACAGTATTCTTCCTGGCTTTGTTTTTTCTGCCTCTGAGACATTCTTAAATGGCATGACTGCTGGGCAGCTGTCATTCTCTCTTACCTTTTATTGTATGTTTCATCAACAATGAAAAAGACTACAGTGTTGAATAATTTCAGTGAGAGGGGCTGTGAGAGGTCCTAAGACTTGGTGATCAGAAGAGTCTTCTGGAGAGGAATGGCCTTGGTTAACATCTCTGCTTGATTAGCTGCCATCTGTACTGAATTTGTGAATGATTTTTAAGTTAATGTAAGTCACAATTTGGAGAGAAAATATGTTGGGGGGAAAGCCCCCCTCCCTCCCTTTAAACAAAGCCTCCTTTCCTGTATTAAAAATTTTTAATGGGATTATTGTGATGATATAGGAGAAACCAAGAGAAAAGAAAATCTAGTATCACATCTGTCGGGATAATCGTTCATTTTAAATTGTACCATGGATCAGAACTACCTTTTTGCTTGGCACCTGATCCCTCTACTTGCACATGTCATTACTCAGGAATATCTTCATGCTGTACACCATTGCTACTTCATTACTTGCTGCTAAGCAAGGTTTGAGGGTGGGAGAGGACATTAAGAAGTCAAGGGTCTTTTTTCCTCTCACTCTTCACTTTGTCCTGATTGACAATATGTACATTCATTCACATATTCACAATGTGTTTATTCATTCTCCAGACACTGGGAACCATGCTTAGACCTTCAAAATACAACTGCTCATGCACTAATCACAAATGTCTCCCTAAATTTACCTTATTATCTCACATCTCTTGAAGACAAAGCCTGCTCATGCTTACCCAAACAACTTCACTCAATATTTCATCTGACACATAGGTTTCTTCATTTGGAGAAGCAAAGCAGACAGTTTTTGGTCACCTATACATAGGAAACTTTTACTATTTCAGTGATATCAGTTTTCAGCAACTTCTTACCGGAGAACAATGTCTCTCCTGTATATTTCTATGGGCTCCTTATACATTGTATGATTTATGTTTTAACAGGTTGCCAACTTCATCTTCTCATATGTAGCCTCAAAAACGTTAATGACAGCCAGCACCTTTTTTAAAATTAATTTTATTCATATTTGAAAGTAACATCTACTTGGCCTGTACATCTTCCCTCACCTAATAGCATAGATTAACTTCCATAAAACATTGTTAGTCTTCCTACGGACTAAGCAAATTCTGCTTGTTATTCCATTTTCTAGTTGCTTATCAGTTCATGTGCAATTATGTCAATGTTCTATTACTTGACTTATACAGCTGCAATAATTTCATTGTATTTATGGCTCTTCAGAGCATACTTTATCCTAGGGGTAGGAGCAGCTTACTATTTTTCTTGTTTACCACACCCCCCCACTCACTGAGCAGCTGTATGATTTTACTTGACTAATATAGTAAGTCCATTACTATTCACAAACTTGATGATCTCATCAAAGAAGATTGAAACAGGGTAAATAAATACAGGAAACAGAATAGGAGCCTTTCAGAAGAGGATGAATACAAGACCACTCAGAGATTTTGAAAGATGCAATTTGCCTCCTTGCCTGCCACATACTTGCTCTGCAATCTCAGATGACCACTTTGTTTTTGCTTGAGATTTGAATTCATACAGTTTAGAATAGCAGACTAGAATAATAGAATAATATTTTATTTTTATATTCTTAGAGTAACAGAAAAGGGTATATTACTTCTCTGCATCTTGGATGAAGCAGTAATGAATGCTACAATGGCTGCCAGTGTTTCTGTAGTAGTAATGATCCAAGGACTTTACAGATGAAATACATCTTTTTTAATAAAGTCAAAATATTTTACTAGCCTGTTTGTTTGCATTTGGAAAAAAAAATAAATCCTTTCAGGCATAGGGTCCCTTTTTTTATATCTAAATTAGAAAAGATGGACTTACAGACTAAACAGAACTTGAGGACAATTTATCTAATTTTAATTAGAACCTGTCAATTACATGAACTCTGTAAAGAAAAACATATATACGTATTAATAGTTTTCACTAGTGAAATAGAGTGGTATGAAAAGGGTGCTGAAAATAAAATAAAAAAAAGAAGAAGAAGAAAGATACTTGGTTCTCAAAGGAAAGGGAGGGTTGGGTAGTTTATAACCTGCGGACATGCAGAGGTTGGAAGGGAAGAGAGATATACTATAAAGTGTAATAAAACCAGAAACTCATTTGAGTCCATTGTTTTTGGCTTCCAGTTGAGTTTTGAAGTTCTGATCCAGGTTTATCTTTGAAAGGTATTTTGTTGGTTATCCTTGAAAATCAGGAGTGAAAGATCAGAGATGGAATGTCTGTTTTGACAAAAAATGTCTCCTCTGGCAGCTGCATGTAGCCTTTCACCAATTACCTGTGCAAGTTCATTCCAGTTCAAGGTGGTTGCTGATTTCCACCCATGTATTTTTCAGAAAAGCATACAGCTTAGTGTGTGAAACATATTACATTATGGGAAAAAGCACTGTAAAATTCGGTGACCTATTTCTCCAGAGGAGTGTTCTTGTTGGGAAGAGTTCCTCTTAGCATTATTGAGATGGGGAGTGCAAGTGTTCTTCAGTAATCATTTTTTTTACTGAAATAATATTTTTTAAATATTTGTTTTGTCAAGCAGTGTTCTACATAGATGACATCTGGACAGGAAAAGTAGGCACTTCCTTACTGGCCTTCATTAAAAATTCAGTAACTGTCTACAGACTATCTCTATGATAGTCCTGTATTATTAGTATTTTCTCAGATGGCTGTGGTCAACATCAAAAAACGTGACCACTAAAATGCAGCATATAGAAAACTAGGAAACCAACATATACATCTCTTTATAAACAGCAACCTTAAAAGACAAGTCCAGAAAAGTTGTACTATACAAACATATTCATAAATATCATCAGATTTCTGAAACCCACAAGTTTATCTGACTTTTCCAGCTAAGATTGGTAATCCAGTCAAATCTATTGCATTGGCCTAATCTCTCTTACCTTGAAGACTGAGGCAGTAATAGAGATTATATAAAGCATAGGACTATAAAGCTACTGTGGGAGGCATTCAGAACAGTCTTGATTCAAGTGTAGAGCCCATAGTCAGATTATGAATAATTTCATTTATCTGATCTATGTGTCTACCTCTATGTTCTTAAACAGCACTGCCAGTAGATGTATAAAGGATGCTTACTAAGTGTGTGAAGAGCTCTCTGAGTGTCAGTATAATTACAGTGCTGGTGGAGTTTTACAGTACACAGAAGCACTCTTAAGAGAAAATTTCCTTACTTCCAAAGTTTTGACCTGACCCATGTCCATCACCAATTTATCATGCCCATATGTCATGCCTTGTAAGGGTGATGTGCTACTTAAAAGCAGGTTTCTCTTTCCAAACTAGTCAAGACACAGCCTTTTCGTTACTAAGATAGGCAAAATTATAGTGATTTTTTAATTATATGAATTGCAGGCATTTATACTTAACCATGGTGTAAAACTGATTTTGAAAAGATGTCAGCTTTAGCCTGCTGTATACTGTTTTAAAGCAAGTACCATTTGGGAAAAAGTAGGATGTGATCTAATTAGCTCCTATCATCATATCTCCCACGTATGATGTAGGAGCATATCAGCATATCTCCTACAACTGATTGTTTCACATTGCATAGGCAATATCAAATCTTATATTGCCTAATTTTAATATGTGGTATATTTCATCTTTTTTTGCAGTGCACTGTAGATGGCATAATGTTAGGTAAAACAGGTTACAGATTACTATACACTGTACATATATGTAGTATATCCTTAAGAGCTTTCTGGTCCTGATTTAACATTTAAAACAACTCAGAAGAAAATTTATAAAAGGGGCTCTATAATTTTGACTCACTAATGGTGAAGAAATTATGATTTTGTTGTTGTTGTTGTTTTTATTTTGTCTTTTTTCATAATTTCAAATCATCCTGGCCCAACAAACTGTGGTCACCCCACAAAGGGACTTTTGCTTTGCTGTAAATGAGCATGATACAAAGAGCCATAGCAGCATTTTTTAATATGCTAAAATAATTATAAAGGCATTGAACACAAGGTGAAACTCCAAGCAGTTTAAGAAATACTTATAGTTAAAAATTTCAAATGCATTGCAAATATACCTTCTTGTAATTTGAGGGTTTTTTTTAATGTCAAATATAATATTTATGGTGAATATTAAACAGCATTTTATCAATACTTACACTTTTATTCTAATAAATGTAAGAGATACAATCATATGCTTTAACAAACTTTCTTAATATATATCTCTCTTACATTTCAACTGTGAGTTTCCATGAGAAATGGTTGTTTCCATTTCTTCCTGTCTGCTAAGAAAGGATGTAATCCTTCTGCTATCATCTAATTAGCAGGAATGTGACTATCCATGCTGCAGGCACAGGCACTAACACAAGTTTGAGGAGCCACTGTGTAGACATCAATGAACACTTTATTAAATTACACAGTTTTCTAAGCAGGCACGGTCTCTCAATGCCCCAATTCTTTATGCCTTAGTGAACTGCTTCTACTCTCTGAAGCTGTGAGGTTTCAGCCTCAGCCTCAGATAAAAACTCCTGATGAGATTATGGTGAGTTTTTAGATATTTGGCACACTTCTGTGCTTATTCTGTTTCTCTCATAAGGCTTAGATTTTGCTGGCAGGTGAAATCGTTTGATCGCAAAGACTAGGAGATTTAAAATTCCACCTGTCCTGAAGGAAAAAAATGTCTTTTTTGTAACTCTTCGGCGTTATCCATTACAATTCACCCTGTTTGGGAAAACCCTTTAGTACAGGGAGGAAGAATATTAAGTCCCCAGGTCTAGATATTCGATGATCTCTCTGTTTGGGCTCTTGGCAATATTGAGACAGAATTTGCTGATCTTTTCCAGGAATATCATGGTCTGTCAAAGATGGAAGGTAATGAATGGGAGAAAGAAAATGTTGTGTTAACAAAATCTCTTTAGCATATGCTCTTGTGTCCAAATTAAAATGTTACAGTGATGCAAATTACTTTCTCTGATAAACCACTTTTCCCCTTCTATTTCACACTTCTTCAGAGAAGAAAACAATATTCTGAAACTTGGTTTTTTCCTGCTTCCCATCAGAACTGGTAACTGTCCTCCTCTCTACTATCACTTTCTTCTCCCCTTCCCCTAGCACGCTAAATATCAGAACAGTTGTTTGTTTGATTATTTAATTGTGAGAGGTGTTTTTTGGTGTGGTTTTTGTTGTTGGTTGGGTGGGGTTTTTTTTTAAATAAACAAAGCATAATCAAATGCTAAAAGCTGTTGTGGGATTTCTGTTGTTTTTTCGATAAATGAAGTAGAGAGCTACTTTATGAAAAAGACTAATAATGGAATATGGATGTTTCAGAAGGCTGCATGGACATGGCTAAGCACAAAGGGATAATCATTTAGGATGGGGTACATGGGGTGAATTCAAGGTAGAGTAGGAAAGAGCTAAATTCACTATCTGGGAGAATGTAGCAGACAATAGAAGGCAGAAATGAAACTCCAAAAACTTACAGAGGGAGACTCAGAGGAGTAGGACAGACCTTATAAAATGGGAGGGAACTGTGTGACTAGGACTATATTATCTGTTGTGGAAAAGCATGCTATGCTGACTGGCAAACAAGAGGATTTAAGTTGCTTTCAACCCACAATAGTAATCTACAGATGCTTTTGAGATTAAATCAGATAAATGGAAAAGGGTGGGGTTGGGTTGAGCTGTAATGAATAATAGATATTCATATATAGGAGAATAGAATGGCCACTGGTAATAGTGACACCAGACGTAGGAAAACACAATGAGGAGAGCAGCCAGACTGCGGTTTGTTCAGACAGCTCTTCCAAACCTTTAGTCACATCTCCTTTTGGCTGCTGACTACCACAGCAAATATATAGGAAGTTTTTCTTAGTGCATGACCTAACTCATCATTGTTGCGATTGAAGTCAGTTGCTTTAACTATCTGTGGTGTGCATTGAGAATAATTTCTTATTTTCAGCAGTGTTTCTGAAAATTAGTCTTACCACCTTCTTAATCTTTTTTTCTTCCTGTAGAGTAAGTAAGTAGATGTAGTTGTACTTTCCTCCAAAATTGCACTTTTTTTCCTGAACATTGTGATGTTAGTTTAGTTTCTGATTATATACATGTTGGTACTGTGATGTTCAAACCTGAACAGAGGATTTGAAATGAGTGGAGAGGGAGGATTACTTCATACTTCTTAAGAATAATATTCCAGCTTACATATCTCATTCCTGCCCCCCCCTTATTTTTTTTTAAAGGTGAGTGATAAGGAGATCCACCATATTGAGAATGTTCAGAACTATTATACTCCTATTCCTCAATTTTCTCCAGAACTGTGCCTAGGTAGTTTGTTCCTATGTTGTGCAACCTATTATGATCTTTTGACTTCTCTTTTTTTAAAATAATATCCTGCACATTTCATTTATTTTTTGGGAATATTTTGAATTTTAATTGTGGTGGTTTTGTAGTTGTTGCCTTTTCTCTGTTGTTTTGCTCACCCTTTCAATGCCCTGCTATGTCTTAAGACTGAGGGTACCAGTCTTGCTTTTAAGAAGGACAGGGAAGGGTTGTGGTGAGGCACCTGGAAACCTTTATGGGGAGGAGGACAATGTTCCCCCCTGCAGGGGAGCTGGGAGGAGTGAGGTCTTAACCTTTTCTTCGTCCTCAGTTTAGTGTCTGCTTGGGGTTATATTGTGCATTTCTTTGAGTACCACATTTATGAACTACCAGTGGAAGGTAGACTAAATCTTTTTCCACTTCAGAATCACTATAGTGCATATTAATTTGTTTTTGTAAAAACAATTAGGATGTGTACTATATAAATATGCTTAAAAATAAGGCATAAAGTATGCTTCTATGTAATCTCACTGTTGCCCAAAATCTGACTTTTGTAGGAAAAGTTATAATTGTCAGTATTTCCCTTGTTCCTTTTTTCCTCTGCTTGTTTTTCAGTCTTTTTCCCTGTGAACTACAAAAATAGTATGAAAAACTCTCGTTTGAGTGAAGTAGCTTTGATGATTGTGAAATATGATTTAGTATTACTAACTAAAATGCATAATTCTTGAACTTAGTTGCTTTTTTTTTTTTTTTTTTCAGTTTAGCATCAAACTGTTCATATGTATTTCAGATTCCTAAGTGGATCCAAGGTTGCAGGACTTCATAAAAAGGACCAAGTTCTAAAATTCAAAGGTATAGCTGACTACTTTGCAAATTCATGTTATAATTTAATAACTCAAAGCATGGTCACTGTGGTGTGTAAGCGTTCCGCTGAAGGCTATGAAATAAGCGGCTTACAATTTACCAATTATCTCCTTAGGTCAGAACTGGGTAATTAAATTATGAACAGCTTTAGACAACTTCATTGGGATATCATATATAAAGCAGGGGACATAGACCTATAATACAAGGAATGATGGGATTAGAATATCCATTAAGAATTTATAATTGGAAGATCTCATTAGTTTGCTTCAGGTAGACACAAAAATCTTTATAAAAAGTATTATTGTCTTTTTCTCTTAACAGATAATTTACACCTTTAATTTACAGTTACGGAGGGAAATATTTTTTAGTGTTTTCACTTACAGTCTCTTGCAGAGGTGTCTGTTTAAAGAACTTGTTCATCATACTGTGCTCTAAAGCATTATAACTTTATACCTGGTCTTGATAAAGAGATGGCAAATAGGTCAAAAGAACTAAATTAGCTGAGCTGGAGATTCTTCTCAGGCTTATTGAAAACTCAGCCTTTCTGCATTTAGCTTTTCTGCACTTAACTTCTATTTTTATTTTTAAATAGTTCTTATTATTTCAAAACCTAGCCAGATTGCTTAATTTCATTTCTTACATCATAAGCCAGGAGTCAGAGTTCTGGTGAAATATAGAGGCACCTTACCAAGTTACCTCCTACAAGGAGGCAACCAAAATGGTAGGAATTGTGTCTTATGGCTAATGGCTGTAGACACTATGAAAGAGGCTCTGCAGCCTGTGGTAGCAGCTTTATGCTGGGGTTTGAAAGGGACCAAAGATTTAGAGAAATAGGGCAGAAAATAAGAAGAGTTTTTCACTGTGGCTGTATATAAGAATAACTCTATTGGTGTCACCTTTGCAGAGCAAGAACAAAAAGAGAACAAAGTATGCTTGTGTTTTCCATTATAATGAAATTTAAGATTGTTCTCCTCATAAAATTCTGAAGTAGTTTAACCTAATTTGTCATGAAGCATCTTCAGTTCCAAAAATGTCTTTCTTTTGTGCAAACATAGCAAAAAGGACTGAAAGACAAGATTAGAGATGTAAATGGATAATAGCTCCCAACTGAAACAGAAATGGAAAAAACAGAAATGGCATTGCATAAATACCTTTCTTTAAACAAGCTTTTTCAAATGTTATGCAATTAAAATTCAGTTCATTTGACCAATGTTAAATACAGAACAAAATTCTTAAATGATAGCTGTCCCAAGTAAAATTTTTTGCTGTTCAAATCTGTTCTTCACAAAAGAGGAGCTTAATAAAATTTCTGAAGTAAAAAATTATATGTATACAAGCATTTGACTTTTTTCTTACTTTATTTATTTACTGTAGATTAGATCTGCTGACTTCCAAAAGTAGCCATACATTAATGTAGAAAGACAGACAAAAAGAGGAAATAGCTTACGAAAGAAAGAAGTCCTCATGGAGCAACCAGTAAATGGAAGTCTGAGGAGAAGTACATCAGTTAGAGGTGCTCATGGCCCATCTTAGATTTCAGTTAAATCTCATGAGTTTCAAATGGTATGAATATGATTTAGAATTACTATGGGGGTTGCATGACTGAGTAAGCAAAATGTATTTTCCAGATTTTGCAAAAATTACATTTGAAATCACATGAATACAGTTGCAGATGCAATAAAACATTTTCTTCTAAGTTCTGAGAGATATAGAAGTGATTAAGCTGTGGAAAGGGAGAATGGCCTAATTGTTTTAAAATTGTTAGCTGAAAGATAATGGTGTAATTATTAATAGCTTCAGTGATGATTGATCCACTTTCTCCATACTAGAGATTGAGCCAAGAAAATTCAGTAAAAATAATTCCAAAACAAAACTCTATATAAACTAGAGCAAAATTGGGCACAGTATTCCTCTGTAGGAAGTTTAATATTATTTAGAAGGACATAAATATGGAACATAGCACATATTTATTAGTTTTCAGAAAAAAACATATTTTATTAGTTTTCAGAAAGCTTCAATTAAAAAAAAAATATTGATTTTCTTTTTTTCTTTTCTATTGTGGGAAAAAATTGAGAAGTACTCTTTTGGAAGAAGTGGCACAGAGAAATTTGAAGAGAACAACTGGTGAAATAGTTTCATTTAAAACTATTTAACCTATTTAAAATTATTTCTGTTCTTTAAAAAAAATCTTACTTGAAGCCAGCAAAAGTATTAGAATTCTGCTGAGTTCTCAGGCCCTCTTCTAAGATAAGATTTTCACCAAAATTTAGACATTTTTTCCAGTTAGTTTTCCAGGGAATTAAAATAAGAATAAATTTATCTTCTTCCATTGACTGTTCCAGCTCTGGCAGAGTAGTACAGAACCAAATATTAAATGCATTACAGAACTGGGACTTCTGTCTTTTTTCTGTAGTTAAATATTGAAAGGTTTCCTTCATCTAATTCTCTTCAAACATGTCCATTATTTCAGTGCTTTTATTTATTTAATTGTTGTTACTTGAGTCTGTTTTTTCCTTGCTTGCTATCTTATTTTTAAAGGTAAATGTTTTATTGCTTTAGCTTAGATTACTATCAAAATCGTTGCATTTAAAGCAGGAAGCTGACTTTCACCAGGAGTCTCACTGGAGGGAAAAGACCTTAGTGGTATGTACCTCCAGTAAGCAGCTATGCTTGCCAAGTGCATGTGCATTAGCTGCTTTTGTAACTTTAACAAATTTCATCCGAGTTTTCATTCCGCTGACCTAATTTAACATGAGGGAAATTCAATAACAACTCCTAATATTGAAGCATTATTTCCCAAGAGGAATTTAACAACACTTCTACATCAAATAATAATATGTGAATAATGGAATATATATACTGATAGCAATAAGAAAGTGGGGAAAAAAAAAAAGCCTCAAAGAAAATGTATCTGCTTTTCAAAAACCCCTAATTTTACATAGCTCTACTCTGAAAAATCAAAAATATTTAAGGTGACAGTGAGCTATACATGATGTTATTGAAACCAGGGGACACATGGGATCGCTGTGTACAATGTTACTTATCTATCAAAATCAGAAAAGAAGAGAAAAAAACAACCCAAGCTTTTTACTACTTGAGTTTTGTGCCACATGTGGAAGAATATACAAGGGACTGCAACCACCATCCATGCATTTTGTTTTCTGTGAACACGGCAAAAAGAAAAAAATCCAAACAACTCTGATTAGAACTTGCCGAAACTATACCCTATTAACATGACAAATCCTAGGTTTTCTTGATTTACATCCCTGACATACAGAACCAAAACATTACCAAATGATCTGGGACAGAAGTGAAGAGAGCTTGCCTATATTTGTCTTGCTGAAATAACATCTCATGACTCTATCAGAAGGAAAACAAAGATGAGTTAGGAGAGGCTTGCCTTTCCTCTGCAATAGTATTTCCCAGAATGAGATTAATTTCAGTGCTATCCAAAATTAATTATTCAGGATACTTGCAAAAAAAAGCCCTCATTTTTTAAACACTTCCTACATTTTAAAGCTAAGTTTGCATCACTCCATATTGCAAGATCATCTCAAGAACTCTAAAAATTTGCTTCTGGTCATGCTGTGTTTCTTCTAATGCATATGATGTTCTCTTTCACCATTTAAAATACCCTGAAGAACTGGTGTTTTACTATTTCCTAATTTCTAAAACCACTTTGTGTTGGCTTTTCAGTTCTCTTGATAGTAAGATTAATAAAACACTGGAATTCATGTAAATCAAGTCAGGTGGAAAACATTTGAAGCAAAGGGAGCAGTATTTAATGTGCAAGTTTCAGCAATATTAAATCCACAGTCTATATAAAGAACACTCCTAGAAGTTTCTAAATTGAAAGTTTTTAATAGGAAATAGTTGGTCATCTCTTGGCACTCTTACTTTTTCTTAGGAAATGTTTTGGGAGCAACTACCTAACATATTCACAGTGTTCTCCCTATCTGGATAACCTTTATATTCCTAACCAGGTTGCTTTCTGTCATAATGTTTTGTATCTGCAGGATACAGCAGCAGGGATGTTGAACACTGGGGAGTGAATGCATTTCAACTTACATTGTCTCTTCTCTGTTTACATTCAGGAGTTGGTTACTTTATACAGTTCAGAAATGAGTTGCTGGAAACTGCTTGGCTGCATCAGCAACTAGAGACATCAAAAGGAAGTCCAGAAAACAAAATTGTAGACTCCATTGCTGACCAGCTTGAATAACTTCAGCAGTGGAGAGCTATGACAATACAGCAAGTCCTACTACTTCTGCTGCTCTGGATGTGGCTGCTGCATCCCTGCCATACAGAAATGCTGTTCAGAAGGACTCCTGATCTCAGACCTAAAAGCTTTGGAGGACGTGTATCAGGAAATGATGGAAAAACAATTCACCGCCAGAAGCGAGGCTGGATGTGGAACCAGTTTTTTCTTTTAGAGGAATACACAGGATCTGATTATCAGTATGTAGGCAAGGTAGGTTTCTCATTAAGATTTCTGTATAATTGTCAAGTTTACATGATCTTTCTAGAGAACCATCGTTCCTATGTTTTATTCTAATGCATGAGAAGCAAATTTCCAGACAATATATATATATTTTGCTTGTTGTACTACAATCACTAAATTAATATTGTTAGTTACATTTACTCAGAAATATTTGAATTAAATCAGTGAAAACTACAAAAAATGCTCCAGTCCCTTAATCAACTTAGTGGCCTTTTGCTGGACTCAGAGTTGGACACAGAACTCCAGATGTGTCTAACCAGGGCAGAGCAGAGGGGAAGGAGCATCTCTCTTGATCTCCTGGTGATGCTTTTCCTAATGGAGTTGCGGGTGCTGTTGAGCTTATTTGCTGGAAGGACCCCAAGGTTCTTCTGTAAAACTGCTTTCCATCCATTTGGGCCCCAGCACGTACTGGTGCATGGGATATATTATGTTTATATTATTATATTATAAAATCACAGAACAGTTAGGGTTGGAAAGGATGTTAAATATCATCTAGTTCCAACACCCCTGTCATGGGCAGAGACATCTTCCACTAGACCGTGTTGCTCAAAGCCCCAGTCAACCTGGCTTTCATCAATACTTCCAGGGATGGGGCATCCAGAACTTCTCTGGGCAACCTGTTCCAGTGCCTCACCACCCTCACAGTAATTTCTTCTAGAAATGGTCATTTCTTCTAGAATTTCTTCCTAATATCTAATCTAAATCTACCTTCTTTCAGTTTAAAACCATTCCTCTTGTTCTGTCTCTACATGCCCTTGTAAAGTCCCTCTCCAGATTCTTGTAGGTCCCCTTTAGGTACTGGAAGTCTGCTATAAGGTCTTCCCTGAGCCTTCTAGTCTTCAGGCTGAACAAGCTTAGCTCTCTCAATCTGTCTTCATAGGGAGGTTCTCCAGACCTCTGATCATCTTTGTGGCCCTCCTGTGGACTTGGTTGAGCAGGTCCACATCCCTCTTGTGTAGAGTGCCCCAGAGTTGAACACAGTACTCCAGGTGGGGTCTAACCAGAGCAGAGCAGAGGGGGAGAATCACCTCCCTCAATTTACGAGCCATGATACTTTTGATACAGCCCAGCAACTATATTACCTGAAAGGACTAAGAATGTTATGGGGATTGAGAAAGGAAATGCATATTAAAATTTATGAGATTTAAGTACTAAGTAAAAATTGAAGAGTGCAAGCTTATGAAGGAGTAAATTGCCTTTTTGTTTCCACTTTTTATTTGTTGCTTTGTCTGTAATTTTAGCACCATCATTTGAATGATACAACCATTTCCAAAGTGTTGCAAATAAACCTTATATTTATTTCATACACTTAGCAATTGTAAAGTCATGCCTCCCAAGGGTTCCAGTGTATCTAGGCTAGATTGGTAGCTTGTAAAAATTGACCTTGCCTATAAAATGAGAAGTGTCACTGTACCAAAACAGTAACTTATTGTATTTGGAAGCGTATTGCTCACACAAGTCGCAGGAAATAAATAATTCTGCAGGGCACCCTGAAATTCAAATAACTTGGGCTCCTTTAAAAACCTGCTGATTGCTTTTTTTTCTTGCATTATTTCTGAATATTTATGATCCTAAGTCATAAAGTGTGAGTGTTGTTACTTAGTAATTTTCTCCCACTGATAATAAGTGAAGGAAGACGCTTTAGAGAGAAAATGGTTAACATTTTTATAGGCTAACTCATCTGCAATAGAAAAAGAGAGAGGGATGTTGATAAACACAGAACTAGTTTGAGAGAAAATAAGTGTCTGCAAATGGGAAGTGCTATGTAAAGATAGGTAAAATGGCAAATAAAGAAACTTGAGGAGTAGTCAAGACTATGCTTTCAACTTTTTTTGTCTGCTTAGAGCAAAAAAGTTTTAATTTGAGCAAGGGAGTTTAGAAACTGTTGAATATCACATTACTCTTGAAACCAGTATCTACAATTTACAGTGTTATTTATGCATTAATTTATTCCCTCTTTAAGTTGGCTTGAGATTGTTATCTAGAGTAACATGATGGAAATTAGGTTCAATGAATGAATGGGATAGGTAATCTCATAATAGCTGAAGAGTTCCTTGTTTAAGTCAGCCATTGTGAAATGGTGGCACTGTACATATTGACTGATTAGGGGCATTCACTGGTTTCTTCAGGTGAATATTTATTATTATGATAAGAAAGGAGGATGGTCATCCTTTCCTTTATGTAATACACAGGATCCTGAGGATAGAGATCAAAACAATGTAAGTGAATTTTATATATGCAGAACCTCAAATAATAATTGCAACTGTAGTTTCTAGTAAAGGTTGAAGCCATAAAAATAGTATTGGAAACCAGACCTGTATATGTGTTACACAGTTTATCTTTGAGCAATCTTGGCAAAAATATAATAGAAGACAGTAATTCTGAGTAAAAGAACTTTTCTCAATTTCAGAGAAACAATTCAGGGATGTTCAAAAGAAGCCTAAACCTCATATCAGAAAAGCCATTTTATTAATATTTGAGGTATATAGTTTCAAAGCCCATTTATTATTTCTCAAATAAAGTGGAGCAATTACAAAGAATTGCACATTTTCAAACTTGTTCAGAAAAACTTCAATTTATTTTAGGTATATCCAGAAAAAAAAATCTTTTAAATCTAAAATTTATACTCTAATAGTTGTCCCCTAAAGGAAGCACTGTTGTATAACAACGTCTTAATCTGTAGTCATTAAAAATTAAATTTACAAATAAATTCTTCAGCCACATTGAAATTTATTTTTCTTCCTTACAATTTCACTAGATCTGACCATTTGTTTCATTCTTGTGGATACTTTTTTTCCAGTTTGATTTCTGAGATAGTGACATTTTCCAGAAATTTTTATCCTAGTAGTTTTATTGCATAAAGGGTCATCTGACGTGAATTTTCAGTACTTTGGGACACTGAAGTTCTTAGTTGCAATGCAGTAGTTTTTAGTATCTCAAAATAAAATGTATCATATAATTGCATGTAAATTCATATGAATTTTTGCATGTATTGCTTAGTATTGCTTCATATAGTCCATATGACAATGATAAATATTTTACATAGAATTTGGCAACATCAGAGGTAAAAAGATGCAGTTTCTTGAAAGTTCATGTTCTGTCAACATACAGGGATAAAGATTAGCTAAGATCAGTGCATAGAGTTGTCACTGGTAGAGAAACAGTCAATTTTAAAGAAAGATTAAAAAAATTTCCTGAGTGAAATGAAAGCCAGAAACTCTACTGGGCAGGAATTTTGACTGGACTTTCCTGTCTGAAGCAGCTATGAAAAATACTGGTTTGGAAAAGGTAATAAAAAAGACTATGTTGTCTTGATTTCAATGTGTTCACCATCAAGTGAGACGTAAAAAAAAACCAACCTATCCCAGGGAAGTGTTTCTGGTGTAGTGGCAAGATGAAGACTTACCAAACCCTTTTAAAAACTTCTGTACTTTGATTCCTGAATTCTATTCTATGTTTCTATCATAACTCTTTATTTTTTAAAAACCTTTGGTACCATGAAAGACTAAAGAGTAGGATTTTTAATTGGAAGTATTCATATGCAGGCTTAATATTTAGTGTGAAGAAGCATAAAATGTCTTCCCTTTCAGGTGAATGAAATCAGCTCTGTGGCTCTGAAGTTCTGTAGAGGTTGAATTTTCAGCTAGAGCAGATTCCTGTGACAGGCATAAATAAAGAAGGATGGGAATGGGAGTGAAGACACTCTGCAAACTGAATAAATTAATTGTGATCTGCTGTGTCTAGGACTCAGCTGCCAAGGTGAAAGAGGACAGCTTGTCCTTTGACAGTGTCCACTTGGGATTTTCTTTTTTGTTGTTGTTGTTGTTTTGGTGTAACTCTGCTGAATGCAAAAGGCAAGCTGTTCACATCTGTGTACCTTCAAAAACCTTCACTCACTGAAGTTACAGCAGTGGGGTCAAATTGACGCTTAAGGGACAGAGACATTTAGAAATTTTGTCTTTCTCAGCAAGACTTAACACATAGGCTGTGAAGAGGGTTATTTAAGGCACCAATTTTTGGCAAGGATATGGAAGCTTGCTTTTGGGGGTCCATTGCTTGTAGATATTTCAGCACAGATTAAGAAATATGATTCTTTTCTTTTTGAAGGACTGGTTTCTTTCTGCCTTTTCTTTTAGTCCAGACTACAGGAGCTAAAATGGCTTCTCCAAACACGAGAACATCCATTGTTCTTCCGTAACAGAGGCATCAAAAGCTTCCTTTAAGATTGTCCAGGAGGTTCACTGTTTCTCAGTGAGCTCTGAGATGAAATTCTTTGTCAAACTCTTTTGGAATACAGCTTAGTAGGGAGTTTATTACTATAACTGGTTAGATCTATCATTTACTCTAAATTGAAGTTTTAAAGTAGAGGGTTTATAATTTCTTTTTGCAAATGGACTATTTCTTTGGAAACCTCAGTGTGTTTTGGAGTCTCTGATGTCTTGATTCATTAAACAGCAGCAGAAGGTACTGGTTGGTGGCAAAGAGCTAACCTGGCTGAATAGTAAGTTTTTATTCCCATAAAGAATGAACTATTTGTTAAATACAGTACTGGATGTATACCTACAAGGCACTGTTTTTTGCTGGATGACAGAGGACAGAATTAACAATTGTTGAGGAATGCAAAGGCTTTGTAATATCCACCAGTCTTTTAGTGAAGACTGAAGAAGCCACCAGGAAGCCAAAGCCAGATGTATTTGAAGGCTGTGGATTCTCAGACTTCAGCAGATGTGCATGTGAGTTTCTCAAAAGTATTGTCTGGTAACAAGGGAAGAGGAGTTAAGTCATTTGGGTAAGGCATACTCAGGGCATACTCAACCCAACTGCTTAAGGGGATAATCCCCAATCCCCCATGTCCAAATTATCTGATGGTAATTTTGCTTATATGTGCCAGGCACTGTAGATGAAACACCAAAGTGAGAATTCTCAGTTGCCCCTTTAGACTGGCAAATCTTCACTGGAAGCGGTGAAGAAGAACAGAGACTACAGTGAAAATTCAGTGCTTCACAGTGAAATAGTACTGGAGTGGATTACTGGGTTAAGGACACATCCAACAGATCTGAGGGTAGACGTTCCAAGGCATTCCAAGTGTAACTTGCCTCACTCAGAGAGTTCGGTGTCAGTATTTGTTCTTTTAAGGATGGATGTATTGAATGTGTCTCTGCTTAAAATCTGTCCTTACAAATGAAACAGGCAGACTGCTTTGGGATTGTGCTTTTTCTCTAAAATGATAAAGTCAATAGGACCATTCATTCAACCAGAAATACTTGGCATTGCAATAGACTTGTTTCATAAAACCAGTGAAGCTTCATCAGGTGCCGGTAGCTCAAATGGACAAGTGACCTATTAAAGGAGATTAAAAAAAAAATCACAGAAGGCAAAGGCAGGGACTGGGAGAATGAAGAACCACCCGCAGTAGGAGAATATCAGGTTCGAGACCATCTAAGGAACTTAAAGGTGCACGAGCCCATGGAACCTGAGGAGATGCATCCATGGGTCCTGAGGGAACTGGCTGATGAAGTTGCCAAGCCATTATACATCATATTTGAGAAGCTGTGGCAGTCCAGTGAAGTTTCCACTGACTGGAAAAGGGGAAATATAACCCCAATTTTTAAAAAAGTAAAAAAGGAAGACTTGGAGATCTGAAGGCTGGTCAGTTTCATCTCAGTGCCCAGCAAGATCCTGGGGCAGATCCTCCTGGAAACTATGCTAAGGCATATGGACATTAAGGAGGTGATTGGTGACAGCCAATATGGTTTCACTAAGGTCAGTTCACACCTAACAAATTTAGTGGCCTTCTGCAGCATGGTTACAGCATTGGTGGATAAGGGAAGAGTGACTGACATCGTCTACCTGAATGTGCAACGTATTGACACTGTCCCAGACAACATCCTTGTCCCTAAACTGGAGAAGCATGGATTTCATGGCTGGACCACTTGATGAATAAGGAATTGGCTGGGTGGTTGCACTCAGAGAGCTGTGGTTAACAGCTCAATGCCCAAGTGGAGACCAGTGATGAGTGGTGTTCCTCAGGTGTCGGTATTGGGACTGGCGCTATTCAACATCTTTGTCAGTGACATGGACAATGGGATTGAGTGTGCCCTCAGCAGATTTGCTGACAACACCAAGCTGGAGGGAAGGGATGTCATTCAAGGAACCCTGAAAAGGCTTAAGAGGTGGGCCAGTGTAAACCTCATGAAGTTCAACAAGGTCAAGTTCAAGGTCCTGCGCTGGGGCAATCCCAAGAACAAATACAGGCTCGGAAGAGACTGAATTGACAGTAGTCATGAGGAGAAGGACTTGGGGTTGTTGCTTGATGAGAAGCTCAACATGACCAGGCAGTGTGTGCTTGCCGCATAGGTGATTAGAATGTTGGAGCACCTCTGCTATGAAGACAAGCTGAGAGAGTAGGGCTTGTTCAGCTTGGAGACTAGAAGGCTTGGGGGAGACCTTATAGCAGCCTTACAGTACCTAAAGGGGGCTTACAAGAAATCCGGAGAGGGACTTTTTATAAGAGCCAGTAGTAATAAGACAAGGGGGAATGGCTTTAAGCTGCAAGAGTGTAGATGTAGATTAGATACAAGAAAGAAATGCTTTACTATGAGGTTGATGAGACAGTGAAACAGGTTGCCCCTAGGAGTTCTGGATGCCCCGTCCCTCGCAGTGTTCAAGACCAGGTTGGCTGGAGCTATGAACAGCCTGGTCTAGTGGAATATGTCCCTGCCTATGGCAGGGTGGTTGGAACTACATGATTCTGTGCTACAACACACATCAGAAGGGAAGGAAGAAGGGAAGGAAGAATATAGGCAAGGATAGAAGAATGAAAACAGTAAACCAAAAAAGATGAAAAAGAAGTCTAACAGTGGTGTCATCCAAACTGTCTTTGCAGAGAATATCTGTTTTGACAGAACTGGGAGGCAGTGTGTTGCATATTTTTCTTACTGTATAAGTCGGACACAAGGAAGAGAGCTCAGAGGTTGCCAATGCCTGCATGGGTGCTGCTAGGGAAAAACTCTCTGGCTAATAATGCTAATCTAGTTGTAAACAAATACATGTGTCTTCTTTAACAACTAGTATGGTGAAAGAGGGGAAATGCCTTGGTTCCAGGTTTGTATCTGCACCAAATCTTCACTGGCAGTGAAATCGGTGTCTGTTCCAGGTTCATATCATATATCTCTTTACCTACCTAATTGCCAGATGACCTTGTGTCACATGGCAAGTGATGCTCTGGTGACCAAACTGAACCATAGTCTCAAGAAGACAGAAACCATGCTCTGAGACTATAGGACTCCAAAATAGAGAAGAACTACATGAAAAATAACTGTAAGACACTGCTCAGGTAGGCATGTCTTTGTCTTAGGTAGACACAACTAAATGTGCTTGTAGACAGCAGCTTGAAGTTAAACACTAAGTCCAGGGCTTTTTTTCACTTCTGTGGTACAGTTTTATGTGTACTTTGCATACTATTAAAAGTAATGATAGCTGGAAGAGTTATAGTGAATGAAGCAGGATATCATCTCTAAAAGTTATATTTGCTCAGCTTTCAAGCAAATGCTAATTTGATACTCTGTTCTTATTTCTCCTTGGCCTCTATATGACCTTAGGTATTATATTTAATGAGTTTAACACTGTTAAACATAAGTTTAACACTATTAATGGTCTTTAATTGAAATTCAATGCATGGAAGATGCAGTAGATCCTGAAAAACATGAGGTGGTTTTAAGCATTATTTGCTTTATCTCCTTAAGGAAAACAAACTAAAACTGTATACTGTTTCTTGTAGGGAGTACAAAGTACAGGAAATAAGGCTTGAAACATTAAATTCTACTAAACAGAGTTATCAATCAGTTGAAAATTAAATTAACTTTTTCTTTCACATTCATACTTGAGTGCAAGACATTTATCAATTTGATGAGAACTTAAAGTGATGATACTGAATGTTCAGTATGGTCCTGCTAGTTACTGGGATAGGTTTTCTGCCACTGCCATTCTCAGTCTCTGAGAAAATTACTTTAACATGTGTTTGGGTATTTTTTCACTTAATAATCCCCTAATAGCCATTTTGAAACTAATTTCTAAAAGAGACAATTCCACTCTTTGCAAGAAAAAAAACTGCAATACTGTTGATCAGTTGTTGGGAAGATTTAGAAGGAAGATAGTTTAAGCTATGACACCTTCCAAAAGGTGTAAAATCACCAGTAAGATGCATTTTGCTGCCTTCAGAGAGAACAGTTGTATCCCTCTTGGGTGGTTTCCAAACTTGGAGGTTGTATCTGATTATGCATTGCTCTTAAAATGGCATCATGCTTCAAAAT
The DNA here is from genome assembly GCF_963264785.1 of Psittacula echo. Classification (NCBI taxonomy): domain Eukaryota; kingdom Metazoa; phylum Chordata; class Aves; order Psittaciformes; family Psittacidae; genus Psittacula; species Psittacula echo. The sequence goes on from NC_137737.1 coordinate 78,598,006, forward strand.
ACTACAAGAAACAGGGGAATAGTTTACTTTGAACTCCCCAGTTCCTTTCAGTTCAGTTTTTCTTTCAATTTTAAAATTGTGCCTGCTTGTCACAAAAGATATTCCAGAAAGGAAAGAACTGACAAAACTGAAATTATTTATATTCGAAGTCATACATCAGGAAAAGTAGAGTTCTCTTCACCACAGTACATTCATGCATTCATTCAAGGAATTAAAAAACATGGTAGAAAAGAGAGCTTTAGAAATGTTTGACATAGGCCTTTTCAAAAACTATAAATGTATAAATAGCCAATAGTTTCAGCAGGAGTTCAAAGGCTAATCCTCTAAGGCCTCTTTTTTTTTCCCTCTTGATTTCTTTTTTTAAATCAAATGCAGATGACCTTCTAAATATGTACACATATAACTATATTTTCTCCCATTTAGTTTAGAAACTGTTTTATGTTGTAAAAATACTTTTCTGCTTTTTTTCCTAAAAAGTTTTAATAATTTTTTGTAATGACATATGATTTAGAAGTACACATGCTTCAATACAGTGATTAGTAGAATAAATCTTCGAATAAATTAGTAGGACAAATTACACCTGATATGCAGAGACATGAAGTAGCAATAAAGATTTCTTACTTCTATATTAAGAACTCCATCTTCCAAAGAGAACTTCTGAGTACCTTTTTTTGAGATATGGCATTTGATATAAACTATACATAAATTAAAATTTCTGAGTCTCCATCTTTATGATTGCTAATTCCACTACAAATGGGATCTCTAAGAAGTAGAATTATTTAAGAAATATTATTTCGACATGAATATAATAATCAGAAACTATTACTACTTAGGCAATCAGGGTTATTAATTATCTAGCTTAGTACTAAATGATAAAAATGATATTGATATTTTAAATTTTAATGGTGAGAAAAATGACTAATGCAACTGTGTAAGAGGTGACGTAAGCAGGGAGAAAAAAAATGAGGGTTCTATTTGAATTTTGTGTTTTAAAGAGTAGGAATTTAAAGAAATGTCATTTTGAGGAAAATCTATTTTGAGGAAGAAAACAGAAAAGATAGACAGGGTTATGCAGTTTTCCAAGCCATGTTACTTAAATTTAAGAAAACTTTTAATGAAGTGGAGGTACTTGTGAAACATTAAATTAATGTGACAAAGAGAATATATGAGTTTCAGGAGAGGCTAAATGGGTATAGCCAAATAGTACCTATGATGGAATGCAGCCAGAAAAGATACAGGACTTCTGTAAATTGATACGAATTTTTTTACTTGCAAATTTTCATGGAGCAGTCCTTCTGTACTTTAAAAATACCTGTCACCTGTAAGAGGTACTGTGCAAGAGTATGACCACATTTTTACATAGTGATGCTAGTGAGGATGTCAGTGGAGAAGATTCCTTAGATGACTTAAAAATACCTTTAGGACTCAGAAAGATGTCTTTGGTCATTGGAAAAGGGTAATGAATTTGCTAGATAACTAATACAGTTGGAAGATAAGGAAAATTATGATTATCTCTTTAGTTATGTCAGGTTATGTGACAGACCATTGGCTATGTGTAAGGAATGGCATGTTGTCTAGTAAAAGCTACATAAAATAAATGCAATAGCTACAGGGCTGCTGAGCAGTGTGATACTGAAAAGAGCTGCATGGGATTAATCAAGGCTTAACATTTAAGAATAATGGTAGAGATTTCAGTAATACTGCTGTATTTGCCAGAAAGGGATAATGATGTGCTACAGAAGACAAAATAACTGAAGGATCAAGAAATACTATTTCAAGTGCTGTGTAAGACTGTGTACCATAAAAGAGAATTAGGAAGTTTTTCTAGGAATTTCCTAGGTTTTTTTAGGGGGGGCTATAAGGATGCTGGGGAGGGAGTGTTCGTTAGGGACTGTAGTCATAGGACAAGGGGTAACAGGTTAAAACTTCAACAGGGAAAGTTTAGATTGGATATAAGGAAGAAGTTCTTTACTGTAGGGGTGGTGAGGCACTGGAATGGGTTGCCCAGGGAAGCTGTGAATGCTCCATCCCTGGCGGTGTTCAAGGCCAGGTTCTACAGAGGCTTGGGTGACATGGTTTAGTGTGAGGTGTCCCTGCCCATGGCAGGGGGATTGAAACTAGATGACCTTAAGGTGCTTTCCAACCCTAACTATTCTGTGATTCTACAAATGGTGTACAATTCTTTTTATAGAATTATAGAATAAATGATAAAGCAGGATAAATCTCCAAACTAAGGAGATATAAAAAAAAAAAAAAAAAAAAAGCAAAAACCAAACAACCCAAACACCAACAGCATAACCAATATAATATATTTTATTGGAAATTAGGAAAAGGGAGATTAGGAAAAAGCATGCTTCTCATGTCTTACAAATATCGGAAAAGTCATGCAAGTTTTATGGAAATATTGACCGGGCCTATCAGCTGATTACCAGAGTTCACATAAGTTAGAAATAATTTTTCATCAGTGATGTAGTCCACAGACTACATTTTTTAATACAGCAATTAATATTGCAAAGGAAAGCAATTACAATGTAGTATGGTTCTTAATTTGTAGCAGGAAATATCAGGATGGGCTTTATGCCATATATCCTGTAAAAGAAGTTGAGGAGTACAGTTCACTGATCTGATGATGCTGTCTTGTATATATGTACATAACAGGTAATACTCTGTGTGATTTGAGCCAAAATTTATATCCAAGTCTGATTATTTTGGTATTTTAGTCTGATAGTGGAATAAAATAGGCTGCTATGGTAGGAGAAGTTTTAATTTAAATTTTAATCATTGCTACCTACCTAGTCTTAATACAAAACTGATTAAATTCACTTAAATTTCACTATGTAATTGTAATTCTGTACGTAATTGAGGTGTCCATAAGATGTCTACAAGGCGCCATTGCAGATAAATGCCCCCAGACCTTTCCAGGATACTCTCCACTGGACCAGGTTCATTAGGGCGGAGTAAGTTTGCAGATGACACAAAACTTGGAGTGGCTGACAATGGCAGAGTGTCGTGCTGCCATCTAGAGGGACCTCAGCAGGAGAAATGGGCTGACAGGAACATCATGAAGGACCAGGTGAAGTCAAAAGAAAGTTTGTGGGTCAGGGTTAAAGGGAGAAAAGCTATGGGGCACATTATTGTGGGGATCTGTTACAGACCGCCTGATCAAGAGGAATCTGTGGATGAAACGCTCTACAGACAGATAGGAACAGCCTCACGCTCGCAGGCCCTTGTTCTCATGGGGAACTTCAACCACACTGATATCTCTTGGAGCGATGGTACGGCCCGGCACAAGCAATCCAGCAGGTTTATTGATTGTTTGGAAGACACCTTCCTTCTGCAAGTAATAGAGGAGCCGACAAGGAGAGGTGCCATGCTTGACCTTGTGCTCACCAACAGGGATGAGCTGGTTGGAAATGTGACGCTCCAGGGCAGCCTTGGATGCAGTGGTCATGAGATGGTCGAATGCGAGATCCTCAGGACAGTGAGAAGAGCGTGCAGCAAGCTCAGTGCCCTGGACTTCAAGAGAGCAGACTTTGGCCTCTTCAGGAACCTGCTTAGGAAGATTCCATGGGATACAGCCCTAGAGGGCAGGGGGGCCCAAGACTGTTGGTTGATATTCAAGGATCACTTGCTCCAAGCTCAGGAGTGTTGCATCCCAACTAGAAGGAAGTGCAGCAGGAGGGCCAGTAGACCTCCTTGAATGGAGAAGGAGCTGCTGAGGAAACTTCAAAGGAAAAAAGAGGCTTACAAAATGTGGAAGCAAGGACAGGCGGCCTGGGAAGAATACAGGGATGTTGTCTGGGAAGCTAGGGACCAGGTGAAGAAGGCTAAGGCCAAGTTAGAATTAAAATTAGCTAGGGATGTGAAAGATAATAGGAAGGAATTCTGTAGGTACATAGCGAGTAAAAGACAGACTAGGGACAACGTAGGCCCCCTCCGGAAGCTATCAGGAGAACTGGCTACCCTGGATTTGGAGAAGGCTGAGGTTCTCAATGACTTCTTTGCCTCAGTCTTCACTGGCAAAGGCTCTGACCGCACCACCCAAGTCTTGGAAGGCTAACGCAGGGACTGTGAGAATGAAGACCTTAGGCCCACTGTAAGAGAGATCTGGTTCGAGACCACCTTAAGAACCTGAACGTACACAAGTCCATGGGTCCTGATGAAATCCATCCGCAGGTCCTGAAGGAGCTGGCAAATGAAGTTGCAAGCCACTGTCCATCATATTTAAAAAATCGTGGCTGTCAGGTGAAGTTCCTGATGACTGGAAAAAGGGAAATATAACCCCCATTTTCAAGAAGGGGAAAATGGATGACCCAGGGAATTACAGAAACAGTCAGTCTCACCTCTGTGCCTGGCAAAATCCTGGAGCAGATTCCCCTGGAAGGCATGCTAAGGCACATGAAAAACAAGGAGGTGGTTGGTGACAGCCAGCATGGCTTCACTAAGGGGAAATCCTGCCTGACCAATTTGGTAGCCTTCTATGATGGGGCTACAGAACTGATGGACAGGGGCAGAGCAGTTGATGTCATCTACCTGGACTTGTGCAAAGCGTTTGACACTGTCCCACATGACATCCTTGCCTCTAAATTGGAGAGACACCAATTTGATCGATGGACCCCTCTGTGGATAAAGAACTGGCTGGATGGCTGCATGCAAAAAGTTGTGGTGAATGGCTCATTGTCCGGCTGGAGACTTGTAACGAGTGGTGTCCCTCAGGGATTGGTGTTGAGACCGGTCTTGTTCAACATCTTTGTTGGAGACATGGACAGTGGGGATTGAGTGCACCCTCAGCAAGTTTTCCAATGACACCAAGCTGTGTGGTTTGGTTGATACACCGGAGGGAAGGAATGCCATTCAGAGGGACCTTGACACGCTTGTGAGGTGGGCTGATGCCAACCTGATGAAATTTAACCATGCCAAGTGCAAGGTCCTAAACCTCAGTCAGAGCAATCCCAGGCACAGCTACAGGTTGGGCAGAGAAGAGATTCAGAGCAGCCCTGCAGAGAAGGACTTGGGGGTGTTGGTCGATGAGAAAATGAACATGAGCTGGCAGTGTGCGCTCACAGCCCAGAAAGCCAACCGTATCCTGGGCTGCATCCAAAGGAGCATGTCCAGCAGGTCAAAGGAGGTGATCCTGCCCCTCTACTCTGCTCTCGTGGGACCTCATTCAGAATATTGTGTGCTGTTCTGGTGTCCTCATCATAAAAAGGACATGGAACTGTTGGAACAAGTCCAGAGGAGGGCCACGAGGATGATCAGGGGACTGGAGCACCTCCCGTATGAAGACAGGCTGAGAAAGTTGGGGCTGTTCAGCCTGGAGAAGAGAAGGCTGCATGGAGACCTCATAGCAGCCTTCCAGTATCTGAAGGGAACCTACAAGGATGCTGGGGAGGGACTATTCATTAGGGACTGTAGTGACAGGACAAGGGGTAATGGATTAAAGCTTAAACAGGGGAAGTTTAGATTGGATATAAGTAAGAAGCTCTTTACTGTGAGGGTGGTGAGGCACTGGAATGGGTTGCCCAGAGAAGTTGTGAATGCTCCATCCCTGGCGGTGTTCAAGGCCGGGTTGGACAGAGCCTTGACTGGCATGGTTTAGTGTGAGGTGTCCCTGCCCATGGCGGGGGGTTGGAACTAGATGATCTTGAGGCCCTTTCCAACCGTAACTATCCTATGATTCTAAATGCAGAGTCCTACATCTGGGCAGGAACAGTCCCATGCACCAGTATATGCTGGCGGCTGGCCAACTGGAAAGCAGCCTGGCGGAAAAGACTCCGGTGGTTCTACTAGCCACTAGGATGAACTAGGTGCCAGCTAGGTGCCTTTGCTGCAAAGATGGCTACTGACTGCATTAGGCAAAGTATGGCCAGCAGGTCAAGAAGGGGATCCTTTCCCTCTACTCAGCACTGGTGCGGCCACTCCTCCTGGAGTGCTGTGTCCAGCGCTGGACACCCCAGTACAAGAGAGACATGGGGCATACTGGAGAAACTCCAGTGAAGGACTTTAAGCATGACATAGGGACTGGAGCACCTCACACATGAGGAAGGGCTGAGAGGGCTTGAACTCGCTACCCTAAAGGAGAGAAGGCTCAGAGGGGATCTTACCAATATTTACAAACACCTGAAGGATGGGTGCAAAGGGGACAGAGCCAGATTCTTTTCAGTGGTGCCAGGTGACAGGACCAGAGACAGTGAGCACAAATCAAATGCAAGAGGTTCCCTCTGAAAATCAGGGTACACTTTTGTCCTGTGAGGATGACTGAACACTGGCACAGGTTTCCCGAAGAGGGTGTGGAGCCTCCATCATTAGAGATATTCAAAAGCTGTCTAGACATTGTCCTGGGTAACAGGGTCCAGGTGGCCCTGCTTGAGCAGGAGTGGGTTGAACAGATGACCTGAAGAGATCCCTACAATCCTCAGCCCTTCTGTAATGTAATTGTATCTTATGATTGAAACTATAACTTCTTTTCTTAGTAATTGGTATGTAGCTAATATTTTTCTTGAGAATATTATTCTCTAGAATAATGGATTTCATAATTTACTAAAAGGAGAGGGAAAACTGATGGGTAATAAGTGTGAGTTACATTTAAGAGTTTATACATTTTCCACCTCTCTTCTCTCACAGATCTACCTTTAAATCTTGACTACGTCTGTAGGGTTTTAAGATATCAATACATTGCTTCTGGAATATGTATCTATTACATGAATAGCCTCACTGATGTCATTGTGATATAAATGAAGCCAAGATTTATTGAAGACATCTTCGTCCCTCATTGTTTGAAATCTTACCGTGTTAGGTGTAGCATCACTTCAGATTCATCATTACTTTCCTGAGACATATGAAAAATGTCTACTCTCTCTCTTTTCTTCCCTTCTTTGGGATTAAATTTTACAATAACACTGTATTATCATGGATATCACTGGGAGATCATTTAAATATCCCCTTAATGGTTTTTATGCCTTAATTCTAATATATATATACACACACACCCTCACCTTAGCTGGCACTTTCCATTTCCCGGCTGGAAGACATTGTCATTCAGTTTTCTGTGGTATATTTGTTTTGTTTCCTTTAAGTAGATCTCTTCCAAAGATACATATATATATAGTTTAGAATATTCATGAACAGAAATGCACACATAATAAAGGCAGAAAATATTCACAGCTCTTACCAAGCTACATGTTACGGTGATTTCAGGTGGAAACAAAGATGATCCTATTTAACCTGTTTTTAAATGGCCTCCAGCATCAAGCAAAATGAACTAAGCATCACTATTCTTAATGGTGTTCTGCATTTGTTTAAAAAAGCGTGTAATGCTTTTTTTCTATAGTGAAAATTGTAAATTAGGATAAATGAAATTGTAAATTAGGATATATAAAAAACTAATGCTGTTTTAATGATTATTTTGTTAATGACGCAGATATTTTAGGAAAACATATATAACCTATAATAAAAAAGAAAAGACATCTTTTTAACAAAAAAGGAATTACCTGAAATTGCTTCTTAATTAGCTCTTTGTTGTCATTAATGCAAAGAACATGAGGATTAGTGGTGACTTTTCCTTTAAAAAAAACCAAAGCTAAACAGACAAAACCAAAGCTTTTGAATATATAAAAGCTCTTCTGAATTCAGTAAATGAAAGATATGTATTGCTTTAGCTTATTAGACTTTCTAGGCCAATCCTTGGTGGAATAGAGATACTGTTCTGTAAACTATTTAATCATTCAGTTTCACTGCACTTCTCTACTTTCTGTCTCCACCTGATGTATGGACTGTGTTATTACAATAAAATTGAAAGACAGCATGCATATTGGCTCATGCAAGAACTCTTTGGTGTATGAAATTCAATTAGTCTCTAGGTCATGCTAGCTCAACACTTGTGTGCCTTGTGGTGTAGAAGCTGAAACAGTCTAATGAAGCTGAAACTTTCTTGTTCAGCTGAAACTTTCTTGTTCTAGCTCTCTGAACATCAGCTAAAGACCTTGGCTTGAGGAGGGAGTTTGGTTATTGGAACGTTGACTCAGTGCATCTATATAAGATTCTTTGTTGCTTGTATGATGTGTTGTAAAAAAAAGAAACTGCCTTTCTCAGGTGAACTTCTAGAACATTTTGTCAGTGACAGGACCATCTACCTTCTCCAGATTGTGAAGCATTTAGAAAAAGCTACAATAATGAACAAAAATGCAAGTCTAGTGATGAAAAAGTACCTTTACTGTATGATTATTTTGTGGAAATTGAGAATCTTGAAGATGATATCACTTTGTCATGAAGATTTTAGGGAGCTGGGAAAATAATATTTCTAATCCTGTCATAGATATTGCTTCACCAGGGATGTGGAAAGAAATCCTAGAATTATTATTAATTTTAATTTATCTTTTACTATTGTAAAACTTTGGTAGGAACAAACAAAAATCTTGAACAGCAAGGAACTACTGTAATGTTTCTTAATAAAAATGGTAACAATGACTTTTATCTTTCCTTTAGATAATGAATCAATTTAAAGTAAACTAATATTATCTGAAAATGCACTGCAGACTGGACTTTTTAATTTCTGTTTGTTGCTACTTCTCAGCAAGGAAAAGAATTTCAGAGGTCTCCTTATCTTGCATTGCTTGCTATGCTTCCATTTTAGTTTGCTCTCGCTTTATCTTTCAAAGTCTTACAAAGTTTTCCTTTTAAAATGTGCCTTTTTCCTTTTCACTTGTTTCCTCTTTTAAATAACACACAATAGCACAGGACTGGCAAAGCGACAACATAACTGGGTGAGAAAATGAAATGTGTGACATTTCTCATTAAAACTTAGTTCAAAACCTTGCATCACTGAAGAGATTTGCTTTAAATGTTACCTAAAGGATAAATTGAAATAAGTGAATCTTTTTGGTGGGTAAAATCTGGCTCAAAACCATGACGGTTAAATATGGCAACAAAGAGAATATGGCATAGGATATGAGCTATTTTGACAGTCTTTTAAAATAAGAGTAGCTAATGTTAAATTGCATCATTTAATAATTCAGTTCGTGATGCTTAAAATAAATATGTCCATTGTGGGAATTCTGTATCAACTATGATCTGCTGATTTCATGTAAATCTGCTCACTGTTGAGATTATGTTTAGAGAGACTATCATCATTATTCTATCCTGTTGAATCTGCTAATATTATGTGTGCTCTTGAAAACTCAGAGTGAAATTGTGAATGCTTCCACAGGTATATTTTGGCATCACGTGGCTAATGTGATTACTTAGAAAACAGCTGATAGGTTACATTCTAATAGGTTAACTTTTCCCTGAAATTTGACGTCAGAATTAGGAGAAAATAAGGACTTGTTTGAATAAAATCTAAAAGAGTAATTCAGGAGTGTACTGAGGTCTCATTGTTTCTGTGATACTTGGATTAAATTGAAATGTTGACAAATATATTGCAGAAGAAAGTAGAATCCCATTTTCTAGATTTTACAAATAAAAATTACTATTATAAAGTAGGAGAGTAAAAATGTGTTTAGTGAGGTAATATTGGAATAGTCTGTTATTTGGAAAAGAGTATAAAAACAGAAAACTGTAAACTCTGCCAGATTGGACAGAGCCTTGGGCAACATGGTTTAGTGTGAGGCATCCTTGCCCATGACAGGCGGTTGGAATTAAATGATCTTAAGGTCCTTTCCAACCCTAACCATTCTATGATTCTATGATTGGAAGTTCTCCTATATGATATAGCATATTAAATTAAGATAAAAATCATATTGAACTGTATTAATGCCTACAGTAGGAAGGTCTGGTCTCTAGTTATCTGAATACCAATCACTGAATCATAGAGGGACTTCTGAATCTGAAATTCAAATGGAAATAGGTGTGACAAATCTTAAAGTCTTCCTCTGGCATTGTCATAAATAATCTCCAATTCCAGAAGTAGTTTGTATGCTAAAATGGATCTGACTAAACTAATCTGCTCTGTTTTTCACAGTAGCGTCTTCTGGCTTTTTTGTGAAAATAGGATTAACACTTTGTATGCTATTCAAAAAAAGTCCATGACCTTTATATTCAGTTAGTAGATTTCAGACTGTGGTGGAATTCAAAGTGTGTGAGGGGAAGAAAACCATCGCTGCTGTAATTGGCAGGTTTGATTTTAATCACTGGATCTCAGTTAACATAGAACCCACACATTGTAATTTTCAAGTAATTTTTAAAGCAGAATTCTTATGTTCTTCATCTAAAGACTTCTGAAAGACATTTCACAACGATCCTTTACAGATTTAAAAGATACTGAGCTGAATTTGATTGTGGCATCTTTTCATTAGCTCATTTTAATTTTGGTTACATTTACCTTTAAGAATAAGATAATATATATTCATGAACTGTTTTTTCTTGCAGTTAATGAAAAAAAGAAATCCATCAGTTAGAACATGTTTTTCTCTCTTTCTTGGATTGGTAACTCAGTTACTTTTTTAAGCATTCACATAACAATCCATTTTGTTACCCTCTCTAAATATTAACTATCTTCTGTTTAATGATAGAATTAATAATATCAAATGGTTTACAGTACCTTCCTTTTTCATGTATATGAAATCTTTCTCAATTTAAAAGTTTGTTCCACCAATTTAGGTAGATGTACAAATATGCAAAATTGTGTTCCACAGTAATTGCAGTTCCTGTAAGATGAAATGGGGCTATATATAATAAAACCAACAGATGCCCTGGTTTTTATAAAGTGAGAAAAATTATATATAAAGTATGTTTCACTGACAGCTGAAAAGGGAAGTGTTTCTGTGGAAGAACAGCAAAAAAATTCACTGAAACAGGAGTTTGCAAAATATCAGTGGCAGATACAAAAACAAAACCACATCTTCACAGCTGATCATTTTGTGCAATAAAATTTCTAAATGAAACAGATGTCTCTGCTTTTCTCAGCTTGGCTGACATGAATCACAGATGCCCATTAGCCAAAATAACTATAGGAAACACTTTATACTAAAAGTAGCAGAGAAATATTTTGCAGAACTTTTTTTAATACTAGAGTAAAATGACAAAACTTTGCAGTGCTGACTGACACACAGCTCATGCATTTCAGAACTGAGTAGAGATTCAGTGTTAAAGGCTGTCAAGTACCTGGTCTTTAGCCATCTTGAGTCCTCTGATAACATCTGGATTGCATGAAGAGCTAAGAAAATTAAATAAGAGGTATTCTTTTTCTAACTTACACATAATACACATTTTCATTCCTTTAATTATCTCTGGAAGCCTTGTTTGTTGTATATATAGCTTTTTATTTCATGGTCACCCACAAGACCTTCTGAAATATTCTGAATTTGAAGTTTTCCTACAACAACTATTGACTGTTATATTTAGGCATAAAATTCAAATTGGATTGCCAATCCAAAGGGAAGTTATCAGCATTCTTTAGAAAATGCAAAGTGTTATAGCTTAAAGTGTTGCTCTAAACTATGCAGGTTGATATTCCTTATAAATATGTTATTCAGAAATGCAACTAGCAGCTCCCTAAAAGCCTTTATGCGGATGTCTCAAAATCCTTTTCCAGTCTTTTGGCTAATATAGGTGGGAAAAAGCTATAAAGTTTGAATTTGGTGAAGGTAAGAGGTGAGTAGTGTAAAAAAGCTTAGTAAGAATTTTTTACTTAGTAAGTGAACTTCCAAATCACCTTAGGAAAAATTTTTGACACACACCTAGCTACAGAGGAGCAATAGGAAACCATCAACATTGATGGTACTTTCCATATTAGACAAATAAGTATGCTGAAAAATTTAACTCTAAATCTAGATTTCGATAAAAATATAGTTGTTTGAAATTGTTCATATATATATGTGGTGTAGGAGTTTTCTTCATTTTCTGATTTAGTTCTGGTCACTACACTGTGTTTGTGCTTCTAGTGCCAAGCAGCATTCTCAGGCACCAGAATATGGTTACTGGAATTGCTATTGTTTTTTTTTAAAGTTCCTGGCATGCTTTTGCTAACTATCACTCTCCAAAACAATTTACATGCATGATTCATGAGTTAAATTTGGCCAGATCCTATTCCTGGGAACTGTTTCCATGGGGTTATGCTATTCTGGAGATAGAGAATTTATTAGAACGTATTTTTCCAGACTCTACTGATTTCTGAATAAAAGAACAGGCATTGCAGCCTCAATGTACTATCATCAACTTTTGTAAGAATTTGTAATACCAGATTTGTCTTTGGAAAGCATATAGGAAAACTGCATTTAATTTAAAGATTTTCTTCCTCCTCCCAATCTTTCTTGCTCAAACAGTGCTTTATTTTGTATTTCTAGCACACATGTCTAAGGAGGAGCAACCTCCTATAACTGCTGTTCATCATTCTGCTGTGAAAATACTGTATTATACCATGTTGGTCATGGGCCACTAGTAAGCTCTGATACCACAATATGTTTGAAGATAAGGTGGTGTCTCCTCTCTGGAGAAGAAAACACTTAAAGTCTTTCCAGAACTAGTTACACTAAATGACATTACAGAATGGGCTGCAGCCTGCAAGATACTGTCCAGTCCCCTGAAAAGAATGTTACTTAGAAAGGTGAGAAGTCACAACTTTAATTGGCCATCAAGAGAAGAGCATGGGGGGTTAAAGTTCACAGTTCACTCCCAAAAAAGGAGTAAGAATGGCCTGAAGCATTCAGTTTGAATTCAGCAAGAGAAACAGAAGGTAAAGAAAAAAATAAGATGTATTTGGGAAAGATTCCTCTTAACATCTACTTTCCTACTCTTCATTTTTTGGTGGAACTTCCTATTTGTTATAGAATGAAATAAAGATTAAGGAAATACTTATTTTGTAAAGTAAACATACACATATGTAATGTAAGTAAAGTTTGTCATTCTTTGATAAATATTTACAGTGTTTCCCAAGGTTTATTTCTGAACTGAAAGAAAATTTTCTTATGTAGAAAATCAAAGTTCAGAGCCATGATGAATTTCTGAATTTCTACCAAAAATGCTTCGATCCAGGATTCCACAAGCTCCACTGCAAGTATATTTGCAATTCTTTTTTGTAATCAGAGCTTCTACTTGATTTCAAACTTCTGATGAACTCCAAAATAAAAAAGTATACATTTCTTGCTGAAAATTAATCTGAATGTCAAATTCTTTCAGTTAATTATGCAATCAGTGAAATTGGAGGGAACTTTCCAACAGAAATTATGGTTAGTGTATGCAAAAGATCAAATGAGCCAGCCACATTGCTGTTCTGAACAAAGCAATGTAATACTGATTTCTTTTTTTTTTTTTTGTTATGGGTGTACTAAAATCAGTCAGTACCACAGGTCATTAAGAGATGAAGTTAAGCTTTATATTACTTACATAATGAGTATTAAATCAATACTGAATGCTTAATAAATTTGTTTCTTTCCTTTAGGCTACTTACATTAGTTGATGGAGTGAAAATGATAATAATTTGAAATTAAATGTTCTCCAATTTAGGAGAAATATAAATAATATGATTTTTTTTTTTTAATTAGTATGACATTAAACCAGTTTTTCGATTTTCCTTAATCGTCGTGTATTCTGTCATGTCTTTAGCTACATAGTGAATTTATAGCTAGCACAGGAGGTTGGGAATTTTTAATAGGATCTCTTTGAGGAAGAAAAAGGTCAGTATTAACATAAGAATCTTCTTTAAGAATTGTGGTGCAAAGGTTTCTTAGCAGAGAACAGGTGTTGCTGCAAAGCTAAATCTGCCACAACAGTCAAGTCAAAAGATTCTTAGAGCTGTTAGGAAACAAATGCTTCAGTATGTCATCATGACTGTTAGTCAATGGTGACTGAAGATTACTGTGTTTTGTTGGTATTAAACGTGTTTTTTTGTACACAGAATTATTTAATATAGAATAATTATTAAAAAAAAAAAAAATAAACTGCTTCTAAATAAAATGCTCTAATTTTATTTCCTTTTCAGCTTCATTCTGACCAGGACAAGGGAGATGGATCCCTGAAATACATTTTGTCAGGAGATGGGGCTGGTACTCTTTTTATAATTGATGAGAAAACAGGTGACATTCATGCTACTCGGAGAATTGACAGGGAAGAGAAAGCCTTTTACACCCTGCGTGCCCAGGCTATTAATAGAAGAACTCTGAGACCAGTGGAACCTGAATCTGAGTTTGTCATCAAAATCCATGATATCAATGACAATGAACCAACATTTCCAGAAGAAATTTACACTGCTAGTGTTCCTGAAATGTCAATAGTGGGTGAGTGCTTTATACTGAGGCACAAATACCTGTGCTATGTTGCTGGATAAGTAGTTTCTCCATCCTCTGAAAAGGCAGTCATGCTCAGAATTCTGCCTGATGGGTTAAGTATTTTTCATGTGATTTGTTTGTTCAAATATTGGAATTGCATCCAGAAAGACATTTTTGTGATTTGAGATCTGTTTCTACTTGGACTATTTAAATTACTAATTTACAGTGATTTGGGACATAAATATAAATAGAAAGTTGTCAGTGGTGAATTACTCTCCTCCTGAAGAACTGTTAAAATAAGATTACTAAATTAGTGTGCTGAAAGCTCAGTAATTTTTTTCGTTCATTTTCACTGGAGGTCCCCAGTGGTGATAAGTATTGAATGGAGAGCTGTCCCCACTTTCACTTTCTGTGGCTGAAGAGAGTCACATGTTTAGTCATGTGTTGTTGATACACTGCATGAAAGTAGACACCCTCTTTATTCTCTTGGCTTTCATTTTTTTTAGTGTATGGACAAATCCTCTTGCGATTTCAGTTCCTCCCTTAACTCAGTCATGAATGGCAGCTTCACAGATCTTAAACAGCTGCTTGAGTTAATCTTTCTTCTGTTTGCAATGTATTTTGAGTTCTTAACTACAAAGTTGTGGCCTAGATCATGCCAGCTGGTCAGACTGAGAAACAATGGCATTTTGGAATATGAACTATTGCTAAGTAGTACATACAATTCTTTAGCAAAAAAAGCTTAAAAACATATAGAGTTTCTTTTTAAAAATTAATATTCATTTATTCATTTTATAACTGTAGATATAACACTATGTTCTAGTATTCAGAAAACAATAACTTCAATAACTCTTTTGGCCTTTATTACAATTTTAATTACTATCACTGATAGAACTAGATCAAAGAGTTTTATATATACAGGTATTGGAAGTTTTAGTACTTAGTTTCATGGGCTTTGGAAAGTATTAAAAGAGCAAGAAAATACATAATTACTGAAAGAGAATGGCCCTAGCAAGCTGTGCAGCAATGTGTGTTTCTATTCTTAATAAGATATTTCAATCTGCTTTTAGTTTGTGATTGAATAATTTTTAAAAGTCCGAACATTCAGCAAGCAGGCTTTAGTATAAAGGAAAAATAAAAAAAGATTGAGGAGAAAATCTATTAGATGGTTGCATAGGGCCATACTGGAATTCCATTGAACTAGTCCACATAAAGAGAAGAACTGAAATGTCTTCTTTCTTTACTGTTCCAAAATAGACAAAAGTTAATACTAATTTATTAATTTACTCATAAGTTCTCTAGAATCATACATTTCTGTAACTGTATATAGCTTTAGGCAGAGCATCCCGAAAAAGCATTGCTACATTTTCTAGAGAAGCATATGGCAGGATTACAGTAGTGTTGAAAAAAGATGTCTTAAAGCTTTTTCTTTAATTTTTATGTTCTTTCTATAAACTCCAGAAGGTATTACTTAAAATTTTCGAGGAAAGATTTTAAGAAAATGGCTCAGTGTGTTCATACTATGCTATTTTATAACATTCAGTTATGATCTATTTATTCCTACTTTTGCCAGTCTCAGTTCCAGAAAGATCATCTTCTTCTTAAGTGTTCTCAAATATCTAAGACATTATTTCTTTGATTCTAAAATACTTAGGATGTGAGGTTCCAGATTATCTGAACATCCACATATATCATAAAAATTTGAAAGTGCAAAATATCCCAAAAATTACACTGATAGTTGTCATTGTTTAAGCCCAGCTGGTAACTCAGAATCATGCTGCCGCTCGCTTACTCTCTCCTTCCACTCCCATCTCCGGGCAGGATGGGGAGGAGAATCATAGGAATATAAACCCCACAGGTTGAGATAACAACAGTCCGGTAACTAAAGTATAATATGAAATTACTACTACTGCTGCTAATAAGGGAAATAACAAGGAGAGAGAATATAAAACTAAAAAGGAAAGGGAGAAAAAACCAAACCCAAACCAAAAAACAATAAACAGCAGTGATGAGTGATGCACAGAGCGATTGCTTACCACCTTCCGACTGATGCCCAGTCCAACTCAAGCAGCAATCTGGGCCTTCCGGGTGACTCCCCACAATTCATGTACTGGGCATGACGTGCTGTTGTATAGAATACCCCTTTGGTTAGTCTGGGTCAGGTGTCCTGTCTCTGCTTCCTCCCATTTTCTTTGCCCCTCCTTACTGGCAAAGCATGAGAGACTGAAAAGTCCTTGATCAAAGTGAGCATTACTTAGAAACAACTAAAACACTGGTGTGTTACCAGCATTTTTCTCAGACTAAAGCCTAAACACAGCACTGCACCAGCTACCTGGAAGAAGAAAAATGACTGCTACTGCTGAACCCAGGACGATAGTTAAGACGAAAAAAAAAAAAGGAATCTTGGATACATTTGCAGTAGCAACCCTGTGTCTTGCCCAAATATTTACCCTGAAACAAATAGACTGTTCTGTCAATAAAATTACCTTGATTTAGAGAATTATAACTAGGTTAAAATCTACCATGTCCCTGGATTTCATAAATGTGGTAATTCAGCTGCTAGACTACTGACTATCTCATTGGTAGAATTTGCTTTATTTCACTTTATGGCTTTTAGCTTTATGGCTGATCCCTAGAGGCATATGTTTGTCTGCGGTCCATGAGTGGATGACGTGATTTTAAGAGGTATTCCTCAAAGTTGATTCATTTCTGATTGAATTTTCCAACTTAAAAAAATCTACTCTGTAATCTCAAAACTAAAGGCTAAATGGACAAGGAGAGAAATGTTCTAAAAGCACCCACTGCATAGAACTTTTGAGACAAATAGAATTCATTAGAAATTTGGGAGTCATCTTCAGTCTTGGAAGTCTGAAGAGGTCCCAGTTGACTGAAAGAATGCAAATGTCCCAGTTTTCAAGAAGGGAAAGAAGGAAGACCCTGGTAATTACAGGCCTGTCTCACTTAATTGCCTGATAAAATTATGTGAAAAACTCTCCAGCACACAGCTAGACAAATCCATAATACACTGAATGAGCAATTGCCTGACGAGTCAGGCTGAAAGTGTTATAGTAAATAGGGTTATGTCATGCTGGGGGCCAGTCACCACTTAGTTTTCCCAGGGCTTAATTTTAAAGCCAATGCTCTTTAATGTTTCCAGAAATGTTTTGTACATTAAGTAAGTTTGCCAATGATACTAAACTAGGAGGAGCTGGACGCCTCAAGGGTAGAGAGGTCTTAACTTGCAAGGTAGAGAGCTGGGAAGCCACCAATCATCTGAAATTTAATCACAGCAAGTGAAGGATTTTCCACCTGGGATGGAATAATCCTGGTTATGCATACAAATTGGGAGAGCAGCCCTGTGGAAAGAGATCCGGGGGTTTGGATTTGGATCAATGACAAGTTGAATTTGAGTCAACTGTGTGCCCTGGCACCCAAAAAGGCCAACCATGTCCTGGGGTGCATCAAGCACAGCATAGCTAGCTGGTTGAGGGAGGTGATTGCCCCACTCTACACTGCATGGGTGTGGTCCCACCTTGAGTACTATGTGCAGTTTTTGTATCTCAGTGTAAGAAAGACATCACACCATGAGTGTGTCCAGAGGAGAGCAACCAAGATGGTTAAAGGTCCTGAGGGCAACACTTACAAGGAGCAGCTGAGGTCACTTGGTTTGTTCAGCTTGAAGAAGGGAGGCTGAGGGGTGACCTCATTGAAGTCTACAATTTCCTTAAGGGGGCCAGCGAAGGAATAGGTGCTGATCTTCTCTCTCTGGTGAAATATGATAGAGCATGAGGAAATTGAATGAAGCTGCATCAGGGGAAGTGAGGGTACACAGTCACTAGAAGAGGCTCCCCAGGGAAGTGGTCATGGTACCAAACCTGTCAGAGCTCAAGGAGGGTCTGGATGATGCTCTTAGTAACATGATTTAGTTTTAGGTAGTCCAGCAAGGAGCTGGAAGTTGGACTTAATGATCCTTATGGGCCCCTTCTTATCTCTATTTTAAGAAGTGTCAAAAACGTAGCTGTTCTGCAGGTTTGTAACTGTGTTGTCTATTTATACACATTTGTACTTCAACCACAGTGATATGTTCCATATGCATTTACCTGAATACCAGAAAGAAGATAGACATTGTAGCATATCTTACTATATATGCCTCATTGCTTTTAGAGCCACAGCATATAGTGCAAATAAGAGCTTAGATTTAAGAGATACTGGATTTCTGTTCTTACATTTTCAGCAAGATTGCACATATCATTCATCAGTATACCACATCTCTGTTACTTAATTACTTTGCAGGTTGTAGGAGGTGATCCTGCCCCTCTACTCTGCTCTCGTGAGACCTCACTTGGAGTATTGTGTGCAGTTCTGGTGTCCTCAACATAAAAAGGACATGGAACTGTTGGAACAAGTCCAGAAGAGGGCCACGAGGATGATCAGGGGACTGGAGCACCTCCCGTATGAAGATACGCTGAGGAAGTTGGGGCTGTTCAGCCTGGAGAAGAGAAGGCTGTGTGGAGACCTCCAGGGATGCTGGGGAGACACTCTTCATTAGGGACTGTAGTGATAGGACAAGGGGTAACAGGTTCAAACTTAAACAGGGGAAGTTAAGATTGGATATAAGGAAGACGTTCTTTACTGTAAGGGTGGTGAATGGAATGGGTTGCCCAGGGAAGTTGTGAATGCTCCATCCCTGGCAGTGTTCAAGGCCAGGTTGGACAGAACCTTGGATGGAATGGTTTAGTGTGACGTGTCCGTGCCCATGGCAGGGGGATTGGAACTAGGTGGTCTTAAGGTCTTTTCCAACCCTAACTATTCTATGATTCTATGATTAATAACCTGTTAAAATGGTAAACTTAATCACCAGTATTTCATTAATAATTCATAAATGAAGGTTGTTATTTCCTAATGTCCTTCCTTCACCAAAAGCATCAGAAGTGCGCAAGTAGCAAAAATGTGCAAGAAGCATTAAGAAATCTGTGCGCCCCTTGGAGTGCAGGGTTTGCTTCATCCTGCAATGCTTTGTACTATAAGGTACTACAAAGGGGGCCAGGAGATGAGAGACTATTAAGTCTTTATCTACTCCATCTGCCCCCATCCTTGAGTTACCAAATCATGATGTAGCCATACACCAGCCTCTTTCAGACCTCAAGCGGAATTCTTGATTTCTTCCTCAAACTATGGTATTAGTCAGATGGATACCTGAGAATGTGACTGTTTCTACTATCAAATACAGTGTTTTGAGGAAGGCCCATTAATTCTTTGTCATCTTGTTCAACTTTTTCCTGCTGCTCGTTAGTCATAGTAAAGGCAGAGGTAAATGGGCCAACTTTAGGGTCTTGCACCTGGGTCAGTATCCTCAAAGGCATCCTTCCTGTTCTCTTGAAGTCTTTGTATGATTACTAGATGTTTTATTTTCTTTCACTTTTTTCTTTTCCTTACTTTCAAAGTTTGTAACTCAGAATATTCTTACGGTTTTAACAGAAATCTTATGTCCATCATATTCTTATCTATCTCTTTCTGCTCATTTGAAGGTTAATTTTCAGTACTGCAGATCAGTCTATTTTCCTCCATACAGCTTTTCCCATGGTTGTTGCCTACTGGTATCTTTTAGACAAGTTTTCAGAACTTCCTGCTATTTAGACCTCTTTTTTTTTTTTTTCCCCTCTCTTTTTTTTTCTCTTTTTTTTTTTTTTAATCATCGCATTCTTTACTTGTTGCTATTTCTCTATTCATCTCTTGTAGCCTATTTATTTCTAATAATTTCTTATCTTTATTGCATCCCATATCCTCAGTGCTGTTTCTACAATCTGTCGTGCTCCCTCACTGGTCTCTTCTGCTTCTGACTTAGTGATATCAATATATGCTTTATAAAATGTAATCTACCTCTCAGTTTACATGGGAGTTACAGGTTGGGTATCCCACAGTTAGCATGCCATCTCTACCTGTGGTTCTTTTTTTAACTTTCTCTTTAGACAGCAGTTAGAGCTACTGTTGCTTGGCTTTCTCCATAGTTGTTGTTTTTTTGTACACTCTCTCATTAGTGCTATTCTGCCAATTCCCAATCCTTAGTCCTCTCTGCCATAGCAATTATTTTATAATACTTCCTTCTTTTTTCCTATAAACAAAGATTTGTTTCTTTTTACAGTTATCTCACCAAACTTTTTGCATTTTCTGACTTATAATTTCAGAATCTCCATAATGACAAGTTTTGAAAACCCAAAATATTGTATTACATTTTTTAGATTTTTTACAGACTCTGATTTCGCTTTGCACACAAATCCTACCATCAGGAGAGGAGATAAAAAAGGAAATAAATCCCAAACAAACACAAAAAAACCCACCCCCAAGATTAAACATTTTTTCTTTAAAACAAACATCGTAAAAGAATTGGAAATACCCACTGATGTACTTGCTTTCGGCTTATTGTTTTTAAAGTTACAGGAGTACCATGTAGCAAAAGACCTTTCTGACATTGATTTCTCTGAAAATTGAGCCCTTTCCACTTCTTCTCTGTTATTCTGCTGCATTAAACAGTTTATTTTAGGGGAGAACGTGTGTTATTATTCCCTCTCTTTTCCACTAGAAAGAGCAGAAAATTCCTATTAATTAAACTTGTTATTTCTATGGATAATTTACTATGGAGGGTACATGCTCTAGTTAAATATCACATAAGTGGGAGTAAGAAAAGGAAATGTAAGTTTCAAATTTTGCTTTACAATAGATATTCTGTGGATTCTTTTTCTA
Organism: Psittacula echo; assembly: GCF_963264785.1. NCBI lineage: Eukaryota > Metazoa > Chordata > Aves > Psittaciformes > Psittacidae > Psittacula > Psittacula echo. The sequence continues at coordinate 78,618,948 of NC_137737.1, forward strand.
GTTAATTATCTTCAGTGATTCTTATCTAATTTGTCTACATTGTAAGGTCAAAGTCATTAATAGTTGTATGGTGTTCAAAAATGCTTGCTAAGAACACAGTAAAAAGGGCCAAATACATTAATTACTATTATAGTACCAGACCCTAGGGAGATTCAAATATTATAATTAAAATTATGTTAAATTATGCCTTCTGAGAACTACAATAATCTGATAAATGACTGTTTATTTCTGGGCCTAGTTCATCACCGTATAGTTCTAGTTTACTGTATAATAAATTTGCAAGTATACAAGGAGAAAATTACAGAATTCATAGGTCTTACTAATAACATAGCTCCTGTAATGCTCTTATATGTTCCAGATTGTCCACATCACTGTCTCCTTTATGCAGCCCTATAGAGTTTAGATTAGACTCTTACAAACTTCATCAGAAACAACCTGTGCCTATGTAAAAGACAGAGTGACACCCATACCTGGTAGTGCTGCCTAAGTCACACTCACTTTGCAGCTGTTAAACCCCCCAACAGCACTGATCATATTCAGTGTCTTCAGATTTCTGGTCTGGGCTTCTGATTAGATCAGTGCATTTATAATTTAGCATCTTCAGTGACTTCAGTGAACTGAAGCAAAACAAGGCAAGCTGATGGTTTGACAGTTGACATGCACAACATAGCTGATACGCTGATATACTCCTCTTGTTAGCTTCTTTGCATAGTTTCAGACAGTTTTTTTGTGATAATCACTCATCTCTCAGCGTAAGCCTAGAGACCATGTTTCTCTTCCTCTTGCAAGCAACAGCCAATATGAAAGTGGCGACTTCTGCTTCCTGAATGGAACACAGAAGTCTAGCATTGCCCTTGCACTTTTCCTACCAGGTATTTCTACTGGTGGAAGCAAAAGCCAGATTGCTGAGGCAACATTAAAAGTATAGTTCATCCTTACTGCTTTTGGGTAATGGGATACACAACCCACTGTGTAAACCATGCTGTGTAAGTGATGAAATTAAGTAGCCCAAATCTCTTCACACAGACTTCAAAGGGAAAAGGATCAAATCTACAGTTTTCAGAAGTGTATGATAGATTTTATTGGGAGTATATGCACCCATGCTCCCTGCAGCTAGAGAGGACAGCTGATATGATTTGTTCTGTTTCATGTGTATGTGTACTGCACTTATTAATATGTGTATTATGACTAAGGCAGCAGTAACTATTATACACATCTTATTACATAGCAAATACAATTGTTTAAGATTTATTTTCATAGAATCATAGAATAGTTAGGGTTGGAAAGGACCTTAAAGATCATCTGGTTCCAACCCCTCTGCCATGGGCAAGGACATCTTCCACTAGACCAGGTTACTGAAAGCCTCATCCAACCTGGTGTTGAACACTTCAGGGATGGGGCAGCCACAGATTCTCTGGGCAACTTGTTCCAGCGTCTCACCACCCTCACAGTAAAGAATTTCTTTCTTATACCTAATCTAAATCTTTTAGATTAAAGCCATTCCCCCTTGTCCTATCACTACATGCCCTTGTAAAAAGTCCTTCTCCAGCATTCCTTAGGCCCCTTTTAGGTATTGGAAGACTGTTACAAGGTCTCCTCTGAGCCTTCTCTTCTCCAGGCTGAACAACCCAACTCTCTCAGCTTGTCTTCATAGAAGAGGTGCTCCAGCACCTCTTCATGGCCCTCCTCTGGACAAATTGAGCAGTTCCATGTCTTTTTTTGGGGGGCCCCAAAGCTGAACAGATTACTCCAGGTGGGGTTTCATGGGAGTGGAGTACAGGAGCATGATCACCTCCTTCGATCTGCACTCCAGGATGAGGTTTGCTTCCTGGGCTGCAGGCACATACTGATGGCTCATGTTGATCTTCTTCTTGATAAACACCCCGAAGGTCTTCTCCTCAAGACTGCTCATAATCCAGTCTCTGCCCAGCCTGTATTTGTGCACACTTGTGGGATTAGGGAAGTTTAGATTCAATTCATGTAGGAAATAGGGAAGAATGTACTGAAGTTGACTATAGATCATAAACATATTTGAGAAGTCCAATTAACCTTATTAGAAATTTTCTTTGTGGTCTGCTTGAATGGAAAATGATGCTTTTGGATCTCCACCTAGTACCATGTGAAACTAAGTTGTCTTTGGATGTTTCAGGTACTTCTGTGGTGCAAGTTACAGCTACGGATGCTGATGACCCTTCATATGGAAACAGTGCAAGAATAATTTACAGCATACTTCAGGGACAGCCATATTTCTCTGTGGAACCAGAAACAGGTCAGGCAAATTGTCATTATTTCCATTAGCATAAACTGTTGGCTTTTTTTCATTTTGAAAATCTTTTATCACCTAAAAAAAAATAATTAAAAAACCTAACTGAAATGAAACAATCTTTATTGCTTTTTTCTCATAATATATAATTCTTATAATAAATACAAAAAGTTCAGAGTTATTACTGCTGACATTATGAATTATAAATAACTTTACAGTGATACTATTGATACCTTAGGATCTAAGTAGCAGCATTTCTGATAAAGGCAAGAATAAAGGTCTGTGTCCTAGAAAATGTTTTTCTTTTTTTCTTAATGATTCCACTTGGGCTAATAAAAGGTGTCCTTTCTACTCATAAACCTTGTGCATAAATATCTTGAATCATTTTAGCATGAAATGTAAACTGTAAAGGGAGCTGTGATGCAGAGCAAATTTTTTTAACAAAAAGATAGCCTGTACTGAAGGCTATTCATAAAGCTTATGAACAGAAATTTGTACTTTAAAATGTGAATATTTTAGAAACATATTTCACAGACTAATGCAAAAAAAGATGCATCAGATTGCTGCACATCAAAAATAAAGAGATTGTTAACATTTTTATTATTATTTATTTATTTAAGGCATCATCAGGACTGCTTTGCCAAACATGAACAGAGAGAACAGGGAGCAATACCAAGTAGTTATCCAGGCAAAGGACATGGGAGGCCAGATGGGTGGATTATCAGGGACCACCACCGTCAACATCACTTTGACTGATGTCAACGACAATCCACCTCGATTCCCTCAGAGTAAGCTGCATTTAATAGTTGTCTTGCACTGTAAGAGCTTCAAACTGAAGAGTTAAGCAATCACCATCTGGTTTAATTTAGAGTAAATCTAGATTACGGGGCACACATGAACAAAAGGCTTATGTACTGATTTATTCACTATTATTAAAGCAGCATATTAAATGTTACAGCATTTGCTTGTTAGCTACATGGTCAAATATAACTGCAGGAAACCTGGAATACTTTCCAGTATTATGGGAGGGAGTGGTAGGTGGACTTGTAAGAGCATTAGAGCAATGTTCTTTTCCTTACCTATTGCTTAAATCCTATACTCTCCCCCACTGGAAAATAAAACATGTAGTAATTCTAAATATGCAGAAATGTTTGAATTGTAGTATCTGCTTAAATATTTAATCATAAAGAACGTGGAAAAGAAATTACTTGAAGGGAATCAAGCAGATTTGAACTTTTTCAGTTACAGTGCTACAAAACCTAATAGAAAATTTCCCAAAGTAAAAGGCATTTAACTCTTTTTTTTTTTACAGTTTAAGTTTACCAGTGCTTTTTATAATGATTTTTAGCTTCTGATAGTACAACTATCAAGACTGTTTATCCTCAAACTAAAATATAAAACCAAGCTTGGTCTCTATGGAAAATGGAAATATTAAACTATGTAACATCAAGCTTTTTAAAGGTGAAGCATTTAAAATACATTTGAAGCCTTTTGCTGGTGGTTCGGACATAGTTAGTAGTTAAAGTTTTCGAAGTATCCTCACCACCTGTTCTTTCTTCTGTATAACTCTACTGAATCCACTAGTTATTGATTATCAGTTTTCAGGCTCAAAATAACAAAATTGGTTTCAAATGATTCTGACTTTTACATGCTCTTTATAGCACAAATGCAGTATGCAATTTTGTTCATTTTGGCATTGTAGTTAATATATATGTGTTTAGCTAAGATGTTTATCACCATGTGATTTCTTATCAAAATCATGAACAATTGAATACTTACAGTTCGTGCATTTCCACACAGACCCCATTCTGGACAGAATTTATTGGTAATTTGTTACTTTATGTTCTTGGTATTTCCACAACTTTTTGATTTACAATTGGTCTTGTTCCCTTTGCATATAGAGGATTACAGTAATTTGAGTGGCATGGAGGCAAGGAATGCCGGCACTTCCATCTGGGCTTGGCCTTTTTTCTTGTTTCTTGAACAGTGCGCTAAATTAATACTTAGAATGATAGAATCAACTTTCTAGACCAATTTTACATGACTTATCTGGCAGTCCAACATCATATTTGAGTCAGATAAGGACCTGATGTAGCAGATATTGGAGCTTTGTTTCAACTGTAATATTACAAGTGTTGTCAGAAGTAAGGAGATGGTGTTGGCCAATGATAAATGGAAAAAACGGAAAATGGAAAAAGTTGTTTACGGACTTTGGAGCCTGAGTCGGACTGAAACTCAGTGCATCTGAGTTATAGCAACTTGGATCTTCTGTGAGACTGTAGCCTGTTTTACTCTATAAAAATATTCACCTTTATTTTATATGCCTATTTGAGAGTAAATAAGTAGAAGGGTAAACATGAATAAGTTTACTTTTTCATTCTTTATGACTGACTGAAGTATTTCCAGACATAAGTGGATAGACTTTAATCTTCCAGCTGATTTTCACTCTCCTCAGTACATGGAAAAGCTTTTCCTTTCCTTGATCCTCCCATTTTTATTCCTGAAAGACAAATGAAAGAACATTACTCACTGGAGTAAATGCAAACAATTATTCTCTTTGAGGAGGAAGTGAGAGAAAAAGGGTGGGCAGCAGAATTTTGCAAGAATAACTGTAGTTTGGTATAGTTTGTGTTCTGATACAGTGTCTAAAACTCACTGCATCCAATAATTAGTCAATGCATTAAATATCTTCAGTGGCAAAAATAATAAATCAAAGTCTCTCAAACTCTGGTGAAGATTTCTATAAATTGATAATTACTTATAAAATTATCTTTCAGATTATAGGTTTCTGGTTATTTTCACTCTGTGTTTCAACTACCTTTTTAGTAATTCAAGATATGAGCTCTCATCACTTTGTAGAGCTAGTTATTGCAGTTGGAGTCAAAGTAATGTCCACAAAAGCATAGCTTAGGAGTGTAGTTTTAAGCACTTTAGAAAAAAATACGGGGAATGTTGACACACTATAAAACTAATTATGACATATAAATATTAATTGGGAAAAAGGTGGTCTTTCATTGTAGTCTCACAGTACTGAATAAATACTAAATTGGAGCAGAGGGGTTTTTCTTCTGGGTTTGGTTTGGTTTTTTTTAACCATCAGGCGATTACAGACAGATTATACATTAACATCGCAAAGTACACAGATTTATGTATTAGAGAAAGGTAATGAAAATGTCAGAGCAAATGCAAGATGAATCACTCAATTGAAACACCAAAATGTAACTAAGAAAAAAAAAAAAATTCATTAATTAGAATGTGGAGTGTATGTAGCCATAAAATATATCAGTTTCATGTCAAAAGCTGCCTAAGTAAACTTATATGAAGAAATGAAATTTCAATATTTTTCATTCAACATTTAATGACAAATGTGAATGTGGTGTTTGTTTGTTTTTTTTTTTTTTTAATTTTGCTGGGGTTTTTTGTTTTTCATTGGTTTTTGGTTTTGTTTTTGGATTTGGTTTTTTTTTTAGTGTTGGCAAACTATAGCATACTGAAACAGAAAAAAAGAGTTCTGTAGAATGAGAAACTAAGTCTCAAATGTCCCAATAAATAATAGGGTTTTTTTCAGTGAGTATTCTCCAAAATAAAAACAGTTCCTATGTCACTCTGTAGCCTGTCATACAGTCTGTTGAGAGACACTTATAATCTCCACATGACTTACCTGTGCATTGCTGAAGATATTACAAGATCATGTTGCCAGTGGTCTTCCCATTCTGCCTTGCCACTGGTCTCTGCCTATGATTCTTCCTGATTGCACAAAACTAATGACTCACTTTATGTACTTTTCTGTACTTCTTATTTGTGATGACTTGTAAATGTGCTGCGTTTTGGGTAGCCTGTTCAACTTTTTTCTGTTGTGGTTGCTGGCCTTTACCATTTCCACTGTTGTGTTACTGTTAACTGTCTTTCTAACTCACCTTACTTACCTTAGGAAGTCTGTAAGTAAAACAGCAAATCTTGGAACAGTTAACTAAGGATAAAGAAGAAAATGTTTTTCAGTAGAGCTTTGATGACTTAACTTTCATCTTTGTAATGACAGCTGTATCTGCATTAATTCAAAAACTTTTTTCTGACAGTTCTTCATAGTGCATAATGTGTCCCACGTGTTTTCCTACCGTATGTTCTGACAGATGGGACCAAAGATCTCAACCCGTATTTACAGTTTTCACAGTAAGGCTAGGACATAGAATACTAAAAAGTATGGTAAAATACTTATTTCAATTTATTGCAGCATGTCTGAATGGTGACAGTTTTATTCCTATGTTTCTTACCAGCTCTATGACACCACAATAAAGGAATGCAACTGAGCTGGAAAAGTAGCACAAAACCAAAACTGCAATATTCATAAGTCTTATTTAAGTATGAATTAACTGGTTTAACAAGTATGGGCATACTGTCTGCTTGTGGTTTTTCAAAAACCTATCCTGCATTAACATGTCATTCAAATGTATTTAATATTGTATCTGACTATCTAAATTTGAAAGCTGAAATGTCAGTCTGCTGCTTAGACTTGGCCAGAGAAGGGGATTCTGTTCTTGGCATTGCTTCCATGATAAAATAGATGTAAAATCTACTGTATCCCAAATATAAATGTATACATCTATATAGATGTGTCCCAAAGTTAACCAAATACCTTAGATATTAAGGGGAAATAGGCAGAGTGAAGTCTGAAAAGGACAGAGAGCAGTCCTTTCAGATTTTGAGGGATGACATAGACCAGAAGAGTACAGACCTAGCTGGTTCTTCTTTGAGATAGAATAGAGGTCCTTTTCAATAATGTTTTTCAATGAATTTGTTTCCTATGATTTTTTTTTCAATCTTTTACCTAAAGTTTTCTTCCGTATTGCTGTCTGCCTCGCATTTTGCCCACCCCCCAATATTAATTGACAAGTTCTCTAGAATAAAAGATACAGAACAATATGCTATCAGTTATTCTGTGACAGTCTTACTTAACACCTATGGGGCTCCTGAGTGGTTCTTTGTCTCTTTGCTAGGTACCATCCACCTCCGCATCCCCGAGTCCTCCCCAGTTGGGACAGCCATTGGCAGCGTCAAAGCCACAGATGCAGACACTGGAAAAAATGCAGAAGTAGAGTACAGAATAATAGATGGCGATGGAACAGATATGTTTGATATTGTGACACAAAAGGACACACAGGAAGGCATCATAACTGTGCGAAAGGTGCTAAGAACATTCACTAAATTATTTTTGTGTCAATGTTATGCCACAAATGTTAATTGCAAAAAAAGTGTCTAGATCATAAGATGATATGTTCTAACTGCTTAATGTTTGCAAGCATCCCCCATCAGTAAGGTACTATTGCCTTTTAAGATGAACTGTAAGTAACAGGTGGTAACAATATCTGAGATGCAGCATAGGTTTAAAGCATTATTGCCAGAAAACTACATAAAAAATGACCCATCCCCACTGTGTTGGTACTAATTATCTCTGATTTCAAATACACTTCTTTACTATTTATGTGACCTGTTTTCTTCAGCAAGCAATATGAAGTTCACTCACTACTGTGAGACATGTTTTCCTTCTCTAGGATATTCTCATCAAGTGAGTTTACCAGTGTATGCCAGAACACAAACACACTCACAGAAGTGGAGTAGCAAGCTATATTGTTTTGCTACTATTTCCAACACATCAGCTGGTTAACATATGAGCAGTGAATAATGACAGTGTCCCTGTTTCAAGGCTAGCTTTAGCTTTGCCCTCTGTCTTGCATGTCAAAGCACTTCCAGAGGTGTAAGATTTCACACTTAGAAATGCAATTCACCTGATCTTCAACAACTTCTCAAATGAATTTCCCTTCCAGAAGTCCCTCAGTCCTTCTCTTATGGATTTTGAGAAGTGTTTCTGAAGAGTTCAGGCAGTTTTTCTAACATAAAACACTGTTTGTATTAGCTTTTAAAACAAATCTTAAGCACAGAACAGCGAATTAAACACTACTATAAAATATATCTGCACAGCTCCTGATATGGCAAACAAGGAAAAGGTAAGTTCTGCAAAGATCAGTGTGTTCCTTTTAAATCTCTCTTTGCTTCTATGTTCATAGTCAGCATTGCAGCTTATCTGGGAAAGAATTAAAATACAGAGTTTGAGGCCTGATCATTTTTCGTTTCCTAGAAGTTTGCAAAGGCTTCCCTTGAGATGCTCCTTGCTTGCTTGCTTGCTTCAGATTTTTCACACTGTAGAAAACCAGGCTGCTGTTATATTCAATCAATAATCTTGAAAAAAACAGTCTAATAACTTGATCAAGCACAAAAAACAATTGTAAGTTATAACACAGCAGCTCCAAAAATGTCACCAAAAATACTAATGAACAAGATCTTATTTTGTCATTAGCAATCTGACACACTTTGCAATTTTCAGCATGCTTTCTCCTATTGATAAATAAGTAGTTTATTTAAACAGCACAGAAAACAGCATTAACTAGCAAGGAAGAAGATATCATCAGTTTGTTCATTTATGCAAATATTTTTTAACTGTTTCTCCACATTGATTATCATTATGTTTTCAGTGGTGAACAACTACAGCTAATGTTCCTTTACTGAGCCCATAGCTTACAAAGTCTGAATTTAATACCTACTCCAGTAAAGCTTTTTCAGTACAAGTTTTTCTGAACAAATTCTCACAGCCAACATAATTGCTTTGCCACGATTTCATATATTTGGGACAGTTTTGTTAATTACTAGTGATATGTTGGAATACCTACATAATCCATGTTTTGCAGTATAGCCTGAAGATATGTCCAGACTTGGTGTGAATGTACTCATAGCAAGTTTACATCTTCATGGAACACCTTCAAATTAAGCCAGCTAGTTAGAATAAAGGAGGACTAACATGGCTTCTTTCTTATAGGCTTGACACCAGCATCCCTTAACAGCAGCATGCTGCACTTTATAAGACCCACTGATAGTCTCAGATCTAGGTTAAATAGCAGCACTGTGTTGCATTTCTGTTATATTCATAGATATTCTCCTTTCTGCTCTAAATACTGTTAAAAAAAATATTTGGGGCAAAGGGGAAACTCATTCTTTCACTTGACTTTCTGCTCTTAAATAGAATATTTAAATTTCTGGTATCTTTTGTGAATATTAGTTTGTATTTTAAAGCAGTTAGGCAGAAAAAAAAAACCCAGTCTTCTATCACCCTTTTCACTGATGAATGAAAACCACCAGTTTGTTATCTCCCTGAGATTTTGAGGGAGTTCAGGAAGTCTTTTTGTGTCAGAAAGGTAAATTCTCAGCTTGCTCATTTCCTGAGTATCATTAATTAGCTAACACTTTTCATCTATGACAGAAAAGTTTGAAGGAATAAAGGTTCTTTTCTACTCAAAATGGTTCCTAATTGTAATCTTGAACCTTCCCTTCTTCCATTTTAAAAAGGAACTCTGACAAAAATGTCAAATCTATTTTGAAAAAAAAAAAAAAAAAAAAATCCCTGATGTTGGATTCATTAAAATAAATGCAATGGAAAAATATTAAGCTCTTACTATTTCTCTAGATATTGAGAACTTTGATACACCTTCCCTTCCTTAAACATAAAACATTGTTGATATTTAAGGCCAGTTACATTTGTTTGACAATAAGGATACTCAGGCCATTTTGTGTATCCAAGAGTTTATAGTATTTCCTGGGAAATATTAGTATTAATACCTTGTTTTGAAATGTCACTATTTTTAAGTCTATATTTCAAGTATTTTAAATGTTTATATGATAGTTTCAAATATTCTTGTGAAACAACTGAAAAATTATGTAAATAATCAGTAGATTTGCACTGAAAAATCTTTTTGTTGTAGTGCTATGATAATTCAAATAATACTTAGGAAAAGGAACTTCCTCTAAAAACAATGGAAATTTTTTACTCTGCTGTGGAAAATTTAAACTGTATTGGGATTCTCCCAGCCCAGGGCAGGATCTGACAAAGCTTGAGTCCTTTTCAGTTTCCATTATGTATATAAGTCAACATCTGTCAATATATAATGTAATTTAATGAATGTTATCATCTTCATTTTTAGCCACTAGACTATGAGACAAGACGACTTTATACCTTGAAAGTAGAAGCTGAGAATACCCATGTGGATCCACGTTTCTATTATCTTGGGCCTTTCAAAGATACAACTATTGTGAAAATCTCTGTAGAAGATGTAGATGAACCTCCCATTTTCAGCAGATCTTCTTACCTTTTTGAGGTTCATGAAGATATTGAGTTGGGGACAATAATAGGAACGGTAATGGCACGGGATCCTGATTCGGCCTCAAGTCCAATAAGGTAATACTCCAGTAAGAAATTAGACATTGAAAAATTAATATCTTTTAATTTTTTTCTACTACTACTAGATCCTACATGCTACATTGCATCTAGCTGAATGTAGTAAGCTATATTTTGCAGGGGTGAGGTTGGTGGGTGTGTTTGGTATAAGCCTTAAGAAACAGGTAAGCAACACTGTCCAAGTTGGATGTGTGTTGTCTTGCAATACTGAATGAAGTACAAAAATTATATTCTGGCAAAACAGCCTTATTTACTGACTCTAAAGTCAATTGCCACATACTTCTTAACAAGGCCCAGCTGGTAAAACTGGATTAGGAAATGAAACTGAATCTAATTTTCTCCTATGGTGATTCGTGTGTATGGAAAAGATAGGAGACAACACCAAGCCTCTGAAATTGAAGAATATAAAAATAACTTAGAATTATATTTTTACCCACTCTAATTGCATGAGACAACTGACAGTTTTAGTAGTTGTATTTTCTAAATCGTGACTGGAAAAAGAACAAACTTGGAGCATTAGCTTAATTTGTTTCTGACACAACTTGATGAATCAAGTAGTGATGATACATATGGCAGGTATCATCACTATTATTTACACAGAGTAGCAACCTAAAGATTATTTTATGTAATTTTTCTATGTTTTGTTTATGCTTCTTTTCATTCTCTCATAGAAAATTTAGAAAAGGCAGGTGAGGCAAACCAATAATAAGAGCAAAGAAATTTCTAAAAAGTGACAGGGACCATTGAACCTAGATTTAATTTGCTTGAAGATAAAATCAAAGATATATTTGATAATGCTGTTCATAGTACAGTCATTTCATTAGCTTTCATTTAATGCTATCTAGTTGAAGACAAGAACATTAAAGCAATTTGCATAGCACAGATCAAATTCTCTTTAGTATTTGCTCTGTTCCTCAACTTGCAGAACAACCTTGTATATTCATTCAAACAATAATTACTTAGAATAAGTATTTGCAGGATTTTACTTGTTACAATATCAATACTAAATACAAAGTACTGTCTGTTTACCCCAGAAATTAACAGCTAACATTTAAACAAAATGATTTTGAAAAGTGTCATATTTTGAAATGAGAGAAGTTTGTCTAATATATTAACACTGCTATTAAAAAAAATATTGTAGCTTCAGGTTGTAAAATTGATTCAGGTTTGTGGGTTTATTTCTGGTTTTCTGTTATTTCTAATTTTCTGTTATTTTTAAAATATTAGCTTCTGTTTATTAAAATTGTAAGTTCAGCTTTCTATAAATTGAGTGCAAACGGCTTCCTGTTGCACTTACTTGGTTTTGTTTGGTTTATTGTATGTGGTGGAGTGAGCAAACAAAACCCACCAAAACGTTACAGACATTATTTTCATATTATAGCAATTTTTTTCATTTGGTTCAGTTTAGTTAAATACTGTAAATAAATCCAGATGCACCTAATGAACTATTTAGATCACTCATAAAAGTTCATGGAAATATGAGCAATTGTTTCTGTCGCACTGTACAAGTATACTAACACACCTTTTTTTCTAATTTGGCCCAATTCTGCCAGAATCCTACATTAAATTCCACATCAAAGGTTCAATCCTAACTTTGAAGGCAGTGTTAAATATTAGAAAAAAAAAAAAAAGAAACAAAAAAAAGGAAAAACATTGAAAAAAAAAAAGAAAAATACATTTTGCCATATTGTATTAGTAGAATTTTTTTGCCTGTGGAAGTACAGCAACTATAGCAACACAGAATGTCCCTTGACATCACTATATTCTTGAAAGTTCTGCATGTGAACTTTATTCAACTTGATTTTTTTTTAAACTTGAGCTCTAGTAAATTAATACATTGTAAAGTACAGAAGCAGAGCTTATAACAGTAATTTTGAAAAGCTCATAAATTAGCTGTCAGTCTCAGTCTGAAGGAACAGCACATCAAAGATAATTTTCCTTTCAGGTTTAAAAAATCCTGTAATTGTTATACTGAAATTCTGACTTTTTTTTATGATTCTCATATGTCTATAAAAGGTCAGATATATTGTATATTTATTAAATTCTTGTAATTTTTATTCCTCATTCTATGGAATTAACCTTGAGAATTTTCCTAAGTGTTTATAGAAACTAAATATATGTGTTCTCAAAACTAACCTTTGTAATGTAATACATAGAACCTAAAAATTGTATTGACGTAAGCTTTCTTCCATTTTCTATCATTATGACAATACTTTTCCTTTCTTTATCCATATTTAGGTTTTCTCTGGATCGTCATACTGACCTTGACAGGATATTTAATATTCATTCTGGAAATGGGTCCATCTATACTTCTAAGCCACTTGACCGTGAGATATCACAATGGCACAATCTTAGCGTTATAGCAGCTGAGATCAGTAAGCCAATTTGGTCTCTTCTTCCTTTCAGTTTTCCTTAGCCTGCAAAGTTTACAGCTGTGACTTCATGAGAAAAACACTCTCTTCCTTCCATCCTGCCCCTTTCTATTAGATATTCTGGGAAAGTAAATTGGGGGTAGCTAACAACAGCTGTCTCCTTGTTGTATCTTTTTCTCACCTACATCCAACACTGATTTTTAATGTTCAAGTTCATTCTGAAATGAACCAATTAAATAATTCTGTTTTATTACTTTTCTTTGAGCACAATGACATGATTTTGCTCTTAAGGTAGCAGAGATCAGGATGATAATCTATGGTTTTGTCTCTATTGTTTTCCTTGGAAATAATTTCATTATCTCTTCCTATCATATCTACACTTACAGCTCTTGCAATCAATACATCTTACAAGTTAGGTTCAATTCGATCCCAATGCTGTAGCATTTCTTGGAATATTTTCATGTTAAAACTACAAATAGGAAAGCAGAATTCCTCCTAAGCCTACTATGTTATTAACTAATAATAATCACCCAACAGAAAATTTTTTAAGGGACAAGGCTCTGATTTTTTAAATCAGCCAGTGAAGATCACTTGCATTCAGAGACACTGGCATTTTTTTAGGGTTAATTCTGTATCAGTCAAAAAAAAAAAAAAAAAAAATTTAAAAAATGTGCTCATCAGCAGTGAACAAGGTTGGCAAGAGCTACACTGCAGGGAACTGAATGGAACATTGTCTCCAGGCAATTAACCACTCTTAGCCTGCCTGTTCCCATTTCTACGGTCCAGACTAATAGGCTGGTTGTACTGAGAACACCTGATAGCTGTATTTTCGGGTTTTTTAAGCCTTTTCTTTGTTTTGTTTTGTTGGTTTTTTTTTCCTTCACAATGCATTGTCCTGAGCTTACAGTCCTTCACGGTGCTGTCCAGTATTGTACAAGTACTTTTCAGAAGTATTTATATAATGAAAAAGCTTAGTATCCTTGTATGATTGTATCACAGTGCTAAACATATTTCCTTGTAGGGATACTTTATACACATTTACACTTTGGACCTACTTGGAGTGCTGGCAATCTCTAAAGTGGTATGTTAGTTTTGGAGAAAAATGTGACTGGTGAGATTTAGGTCTTTAAAAATATTACCTGTAAACCATGACACAATCGGAAAGCAGTGTTACAAACAGAACTTATTTGGAAAGTTAGTACAAGAATGCAAAAGGCTATGAAAAACAGTTCCTGAAACCTGACATTTTAAACCATTCAGGATGTCAGAATGATCCACATCATACTCTTTAGCGAAGGTGTTATTAATAACAAGTGAACTTAACACCAGCTACTCCTGAAAGTTTACTGCTTTATTTGAAGCAGCTTAAAAGTAGGAAAAAAAAAAAAAAATCTATAATTTTTATTCATCTCTACTGTTACTTATCCCATTCGATTAAAGCTTCAAAATAATATCCAGCAGAATTCCAACGAATGCCTGCACCTTTTTTACTCCCAGGTATTATTTCAGATTCTTGGTATGGCAACTAGATCAGCAAGTGAGAATAGGGACACCTGTATTCCAGAATTAACCTATAGTAATGAGAACTCATTTAAGTAATAATAGGGGTTTGGCATTTGGCAAGAGGGGGAGGTTACTATTCTCGTTTTTTAACCTAAGGTCTGAAAATTTACATTCACATTTTTTAAGGTAATTTAAACATAAAAACTCTGATTCTAATCAATTTGTTACCACATTATTTGGGGGATGCTTTCATTGGCTTTGATGGAATTTCTCCCTCCTTACTAAAGCACAAGAAAGGAAAATCAGGCTTGAAAATTTCTTGAAACATATATGCATGTTGTGGTTTAAGTGAACTCTGCCTCAGCCAAAACCAGCACAATGCTAAAAGTCAGCAACATCTTTTCTGTGTAAAACAAATCACAAATAATTTTAAAATAAAAACCTTACAGCAGAATAATACTCCTGAGCATACCAAATAACCAAATTTGTCATTACAGTAGTGGGCATACTTTTCGTATACTATATTTGCATAGATCATTAACAGTTGCAGTCCCTATTTTCATGTAAAAATCTTAATTGCTCACTGGATACCAATGCCTTTAATTTACTTTTTACCCTAAGCAAAACATCTTATTTTTCAGGAGGTCTGATTCTTATCTGGTATCAGTTTATATGCTAAATTTTGACCTGTTTCATTCCTAATCTTGCATGACTTCCCTGCCCATAGCAGGGGGTGTTGGAACTGGATGATCTTAAGATCCTTTCCAACCCTAACCGTTCTATGATTCTATGACTATTGCTCATGAAATTTGTAAGAAACCAGAACACATTTAGTAGGAAAATAAACTAATTTTTTTCTCTTCTGTCAGACAACCCCAAAGATGCTACTCGTGTTCCTGTCTATGTAAGAATTTTGGATGTTAATGACAATGCCCCACAGTTTGCAGTATTCTATGATACTTTTGTCTGTGAAAATGCGAGAGCTGGACAGGTATGCCTTTGGTAAACACTTCCCATTTTCCAGTTTTGCTATGGCACTTAATTGTAGATCATGCCTGTCACCTGCGAGGAATCATGTCCGAAATAGCTTTTGAAATGTTAAAAATGAAAGCAAAGTAGCTCTGTAGGTGAGGCTTAGAGTGAAATATCAATATATTACAACAGCATCTGTGTGTGAATTACCACTTCCCTTTAGCTAACCCTATACTACTGTTAAATCCTCACTAGGTATATCCAAGAGACATGGTCATAATTAGTTTTGCTGTTATCTTCACCAAGTAAGATGTTACATGCAACTGCAAAATGTTTGATCTGTATTTTCAAAAATTATCAAATAACATATTTCAGACATATTTCTATCCATGCTGATGGTGATTACATACATTTACATCTGTCATACCTTTTTTTTTATGTTAGACATCTTTTATTATAGCACCAAAAACTTATGAAAACATAAATTTTTTTGAACTGGTAACATAATACTTTGTTTTGCCTCTTAGAGGATACAGAATGTGTACTTCAATTTAAGTGTAATGACTGAACTGCTTATTATCTAGCTCCTAATAGGCAGTTGCTTATTAGAACTGTTAAAAAACTTTTCTCATATTACAGCACAGCATGTTCAAGAGTACAGTCAGCCAATAATAAATCCTTTAAAATGGCAGCAGTAGCACCTCAGTGCAATCATTTCAGCACCTTTGAACAGAATGTGGGAGAAGTGCCAGCTTATCTTAATTGTCTAAGTCCTACAGGTGTGGTATTCAGGTTGTATTACAAATTTTACATTCAGGTTGCCATTCTTCTTTCTAAATATCAGCTGGAAATTAGAACAGGCCCAAATTTATAAAGCGTAAGATATATAAGAATGGTACAAAGCAAGGGCATTTG
Source organism: Psittacula echo (assembly GCF_963264785.1). Lineage (NCBI taxonomy): Eukaryota > Metazoa > Chordata > Aves > Psittaciformes > Psittacidae > Psittacula > Psittacula echo. The sequence goes on from NC_137737.1 coordinate 78,635,254, forward strand.
TCTGGCATGACAGTTACAAGAGAATTCAAGCTGTTAGGTGAACAGAAATCACCGCCTAAACATTTAGAACTTTTGACAGTTGCAGTGTCTTCTATAAATTCTAAAATAATATTTAATAATTCTCAACATGAGATATGGATTAAGAATTGGAAAATTAAAAGCACTGAATTTTCCTCTTCCAGTTTCATGAAAAGAATTCTGGCTAAAAAAAATAAATGCATTAATCCACAAATCTTACTCTGTCCAGGCAACTGACTATAGAGGGAACAGGAAATGTTCACTAGAACAATTATATTATCATATAAACATGTTTTGAGGAACTCTAATTTTTCTGAGCTATCCAGAATATTCAGATCAGTATAATTTAGAATATAAAAGTTATTTTTGCATTCCACTGATTTTTTGTTTGCATTCAGAAAAAGCTGTCAGTTAAAAAGTTGAAATAACCCACACTAATCATTTAAGGCTAAAATAAAAAGCTAAGTAAGTTTTATGTATCCATAAATGTTTATTCAAGTTGTTACAGACCTCAGCAGTGTCTCCTTTATCAGGAAAAAAAGTGCCAAGTTTACTAAAAGGCCTATAAACTTTCATTTTTATTATTAAAGAAAATTTAAGTTGCAAGTGATAAAAAAAAAAAAAAAACCAAAACCTCCACAGGAAAAGAAAGAATTGCAATGCAAGATAACATGAATAGTCCATTTGAATGTAATTATATTCTTCTTGCTTACTGGTAGATATAAATTAGACTTGTTATTTTGGAATTCAGGCTGTCCTGAGATTGAATCTAACCAATCCATAGTGAACATGGTGCTCTAAATTTGATTCCTCCCACATTTATGCTAACTTTTTTTCCTTTCACCTTTTCATAATTATGTCTGATCTATGATTAAACTGAAATCTTCTGTTAGATCACTGAAACTATTATAATATTTCACCATTCATGAATTCTGTGTTATTCATTTAAACATTTCCTGTCTCCTACTGACAAACATTTAAATGAGTATTATAGTTTTCCAGTTTCATTTTCCCTTGAAATTTCCATTCATTTAATTTGTATAGAAGTATATATAGAATATACACACATATATATACACATATATAGACACACACTATAATATAGAGATGTGTGTCATTTTAATGGTGGTTGTTCTTTTGACCCCCAAAAAAATGAGAACAGCCTTGGTGTGATGGCATAAAGGGACACAGACATTCATGGGAACTGTACAAGGCTGACTCAATAGGAGTTGAGGGGAAGAAACAGAGAAATTCCCAGACTGCTATAGCCCTGTACACAAATAAGTTGAGCTGTCCTCCACCCCTAGGTGAAAAGAGTTAGGAGCTGGGCATCTGGGCAGATGAATTCCCACTGGTTTTGTCAGCTCCCAGCTGCCACACATCTGGCAGCTCAGCAGCCAACTTCAAAGATCCTTTAAGGTAAAAGACAGGAATCATGTAGAAAACAGAATTCAGTCCTGCTTTAGAGAGACTGTACATGGAAGCTGAGTATGTTTTTTCTACATATGCATTTTCACTATAGTAATGGTCAGAAGACGGGCCCTTTCTTCTCCCTTTGTAAATGACCTGCCAAAAGAAAAAGAAGGCATGAGTTGACCTTAGACAGTAGCTAGGTGCCCACACAGCCACTCGACCAAGAGAAAAAGACAACAGCTGCTGAATCCTCAACCTCCTCTGCCACTTCTTCCTCCTCACACTCTTCCCAACTCCACTGTGGGTATTCCCCATAGGCTGCAGTCCTTCAGGATAAATCTGCAGCATGGGGTCCTCTGCAGGGCTGCAGGGAAACCCCTGCCCCACTGGGGTCCCTCCCGGTGCTGCAGGGGCATCTCTGCCGGACGCCTGGAGCCCCTCCTGCCCTCCTCCCGCTCTCCCCTCTGTGCTCGCAGGGCTGTTTCTCACCCTCTTCCACTCAACCCTGGCTGCCGGGCACCGTTTGCCCTTCCTTAGCCAGGCTTTCCCCGAGGCGCCCGCCCGTGGCTGAGGGGCTCACCTCTGCCCTGCAGTGGGTCCGTTGGAGCCGGCTGGGACCGGCTGTGTCCGTCACCGGGCAGCGCCGGCCACTGCGCTCAGGGGACGCCCGGAAGTGTTGCTGGTGCTGACAGCACGTGGGCGCCTGCACCTCATGCAAATATATCGTGATGTTTAAATGGGAAACTGATTAGTTTTCTTTATTTCCCTTTGGTTGTTCACGACTTTGTCCTACTCTAACACTGTGTTGTAGATGACCTTTAAGGCAGAGTTTACTGTCTGCATTTCCTGTACCACACTCATTGTCTCCTTCGTTTTGATAGAAGCAGTGAAATAAAGGACAGTGGAGGAAACAAGTAAAACAAACAGAGCTATTTTGGGAAAAAAAAAAAAAAAAAACCACAAAAAAAAAACAAAACCAACAAACCCAACAAAAAACACCTAAAAAAATTTTTTAAAATTTAAGAAAAATCCAGATTCCAGACCTCAACCTTCTCTCAAACAGAAGCTGTGATAACTCTTTTTGCTCAACTATCAGGGAGTCGAATATACCTTACTATACCCAAATGTTGATGCTGCTGTAATTGTCTTCAAGAAAGATGGTGTAGGCTAGCAAAAAAAATCACCAAAATGAGCTATATAATTGACTACATCTCTACTTTTATTATTTCTCAGCAAGGCAAGAGGAATCTGCTTTCCCACTTGCTCGTTTGTATGTTGTGTTTGTTTGTGTTGTCTGAAGCTTGCTTCATGTACAGGCCTTGAAAGTGCACAAGTGATCATGCAGTGCTTCAAAAAGTTAACAGAAAGGTGCTGCTCACTCCAAAGACCAAAGGCCAATTCTAAATAAACTTCACCCACACTGAGCTCCCAATCTGCTGAATAGCATGTTCCTTGTGATGACATGCAGGAGGAACTCGAGTGCACCAGTGACACTACAAGGAGAACTTCCCATACTCAAACAGATGAGTACTTGCTCTATTGGAATGTGTATGCGGCCTTATTTGAAAAGGAGCTAACAATGCACTTCCAGTGTGAAATTCCAGTAATATCCTCATTTGCAAAATAAATTTACATTTTAAAAGTTTAGGTTCTAATTGGGAATAGCAAAGCAAATAATGCTTTTGTTTGTGATTTTACAATTTAGAGGTGCTGTAAATGTCACAATGTATCTAAACATTTTCACTAAGATCATCCTTAAAACTTTGCCTTTTAATGAAATGTATCAGCAAATAAACTGACACTGTGTAATATTTAGTCAACCAAATGTTTGCTGGCATTTTTTAATTATCCTTACATTTTCATATCTAAATGATGCTTGCAGCAAAAAAACACAAGCTTTTTTAATCCCCAATGCAAGCAAGTTAGCTGAATTTGCCTCCAAATTATTTCATAAGGTTAAACATGATCATTATTTGAACAGACAAGTTCCCTGAGAACTTTAATTGGTACAACAAGTGAGGGATGGAAGAATTAATAGTTCTTTTCTTGCTGTCTGTTGTTCTGATAAGGGATACTGGTTGGCAGTGCCATACTAGGTGAACAATCACTGTAAACTGTAAAAGATTTTAGGCTACAAAAAAAATTCTACTTGCTCCTTTTAAATTGTATGGACATTCAGAAGTGGAAGAGTTGATTTTCAGTGACTGCATTCATGATTTTCAGTTACGAGGTAAAATGGACTACTGTTTTCTCAACTTAATTTTGCAAAACCCTCTAAATATTTATTTGCTAATTGCTCACTAAATAGTTCAAAGGTTCTTTACTTAAAACCAAGTAGTATTCTTTGCTTGTATTATCTGAGATTTTTTTCGTTTACTAAGTTATTAGATGTTTATATGAGAAAACAAATTTAGAGAAAGACAAAACTGCAGTTGAGAAAGCAAGCAAGCTGCTGTATTTAAAGAAATCCAGCTCTTGCCTCATGAAGAAATTTGTTGGTGTATTCTGGATGGACAGAAAGAAGTTGGGAGTTAATCATGCATTTTTAAGGCAAACAGGAGTACATTGCAAGTATTGATGTTAAAGATGATCAGCCCTGACAAAAGCTGTGATACTAAGAGAAATGGCTGCATTTGGAAGAACTGGAAGAGGAAAATCAAAGAGGGTTTAACAAGTATGACACAGGGACTAAGTAGTGTCAAAAATTGGATGTAATTCCGTGCTTGGCAAAACACAGCAATTTAAAATAATGGATTAGAAATGAATAATAAAACTTATCTATGCTAAAGGTCAACCTATTTTTTACAAGTTAAATGTAGGAATATAACTGAACATTCATGCCTGCTTGTACAAAAATTCAGCCATAGGTACAGTTTTTATTGCTATGGTATAAAAATAAACCACTCTGAAATAAAGCAATAAATATGTAAACCAATGCATTTTGTTTGGGAAAGGACATTTTGATAGAAACTTCAGTGAAAACATGCACACATGTTCTACACACACACCCACCCTGACAGATACATGCTGGTAAAGGACTTGCCATTACTTCCCCCTAAATACCCAGACTTTTTTGTAGTCATTGCAAAAAGCAGTCAATCCAAGTATTGGTCTGGCCTGATCCATCTTACTCTGAGAATTGTGACATCAGAATTTCATTCCACTCTGAGGTGGTGCATCTGTAGAGTCTGCTACAATGTTTTACAAGAGTTGAAATGTATATAATCCAACTGGCATTTTTCTTCTCAGGAATCTTACTGAGGTATTTTGGTATACTAGCAGATAGAAAAATCTTGATTTTATATAACTTGTTTAACATTTGTTCAGTTAATATGACCTACAGATTAAGTGTTAAGTCAATATGTGTATAGTTTGAATATGAAGTTTTCTAACACTTCTAGTCTTAATCATACAGCTGTGTCAAAAACCTAGTTGTATTTGGGCTTTTTGTTGTTTGTTTGCTTGCTTTTTTCCCTGCAGCTTATTCAGACCATAAGTGCAGTAGACAAAGACGACCCTCTTGGTGGACAAAAATTTTTCTTCAGTTTAGCTGCCGTTAACCCTAACTTCACTGTTCAGGATAATGAAGGTAAAATTCATGCCTGTTTCACAGAAAGAGTTTTATTTTTACTGTCTGGCATACTTTCCTGGAATATGTATCTGCTTTTGATGTCTGTCAATATATAGAAAAGCTGTTAAGGCTGCTGCTAGCAATAATAATAATTCTGTGTGAATGTCTGTGGTTTGGGACATCTACATTTCTACACTTTTATCTGTGTAAGGGATGCAAAAATTAGCATGGCAAAAATCTGATAATCATAGAATCATAGAATAGTTAGGGTTGGAAAGGACCTTAAGATCATCTAGTTCCAACCCCCCTGCCATGGGCAGGGACACCCCACACTAAACCATGTCACCCAAGGCTTCATCTAACCCGGCCTTGAACACTGCCAGGGATGGAGCACTCACAACCTCCCTGGGCAACCCATTCCAGTGCCTCACCACCCTCACAGTAAAGAATTTCTTCCTTATATCCAATCTAAACTTCCCCTGTTTAAGTTTGAACCAGTTACCCCTTGTCCTGTCACTACAGTCCCTGATGAATAGTCCCTCCCCAGCATCCTTGTAGGCCCCCTTCAGATACTGGAAGACTTCTATGAGGTCTCCACGCAGCCTTCTCTTCTCCAGGCTGAACAGCCCCAACTTTCTCAGCCTGTCTCCATACGGGAGGTGCTCCAGTCCCCTGATCATCCTCATGGCCCTTCTCTGGACTTGTTCCAACAGTTCAATGTCCTTTTATATTGAGGACACCAGAACAGCACACAATACCCTGAGTGAGGTCTCACGAGAGCATATATAGAGATACAGACCTAGTTATTTCTTTCCTATCTGTAATTATTTTCACACATGGATTGCTTTAATCCAGCCTGAAGTTGGCTGGCAAGGTAGCTAATGACTTACTTCAAGAGATCCACAAGTATGATGAAAATTATTTTTTCCTTCTAATAAAGATTATATGTATTTTCTCTCTTTTTGACTAAAAAGTTAACAGTTCAGGTGCTGGCTCACACTCTAGTGTCGTGGCCCTAGAAGAAATAGTCTCTTCCTGTTGTTCATTCCTTCTCTTGCTTTCCTGCCTTCTGGCCCCTCAGTGAATAGCTTTTAATACTGAAGTATACTGCATGCAATTAAGATTTGTCTGCTGCAAATAGAGATCAGTAAATTCACTTCTCAAAATGGTGCAGGAATACCTACCATCTTTCACATTTTCTGAATTCCTAAAACAATTTTTACCCCTAAAAATATGCTCCACGTGCTAAGGTACATAATTCGTTGTTCTACAGTATGTTGAAAGTGTTGTGGTGTGGAAAATCTCATACTGAGTTTGCAGCTAGCATTCCTATGGGTGTTGTCAGAGAAGATCCATAGAAATAATCTTTCAGAACAGAGTTCATGTTGAACAGCATGAAGTGGAAGGTTATTTTTTCTCAGTTGGCCACTTCATTTCAGGAATTCAGCACTGAACTGGAACAGTGTCCTGCACTGGATGCATTAATATATAAAATCATTTTAAGCTTTGAGAAATCCTCTTTTCAAATCACACTCAAAGCTGGTGCAGAGGCACAGAGGAGCAGGCCAGATGTACATATAAACTTATAAATAGCTTTCTGATCAAGTGGGAATATTGTTAGGAAAAGAGATATCACTATGATATCAGGAACAGTTTCAAAATGCTACCAATTGTGTAAAATATGATGGTTTGCATGTACTGTAAATATGCATTTTATATTCATATACTCTACAACAGTATATTTCAATCAATCTAGATAACACTGCCAGAATTTTGACAAGAAGGAATGGCTTTAGTCGACATGAAATAAGTACTTACCTTCTACCAGTGGTGATATCAGACAACGACTACCCAATCCAGAGCAGCACTGGCACGCTGACCATTCGAGTGTGTGCCTGCGACAGTCGGGGGAACATGCAGTCCTGCAGTGCTGAGGCCTTGCTTCTCCCTGCTGGACTCAGCACAGGGGCACTGGTTGCCATTCTCCTCTGCATTATTATCCTGCTAGGTAAGAAAAAGAAAGGCATCCGTCCTGCCATAAACAGATGTTTCAGGCCTGATTCATTTTACAAAACTGCAGGTTGGGAAAATTAATGATAGTGGATTTTGTAAGAAGAATTAAATTGCAACTTGAAGAAAAAAGAAATAAACCTGTTTGCCTGTGAATTGCGCATTGTAAATAAGAATTCCAGTTCCAGACTGTTAAAACTATCAGTGTGAAACCAGAAGCTCATTGTTGTTCTTTCATCAAGTTGTCCAAAAATGATCAGAGAAAAGGAATAGCGTAATCAAAATTTGTGTCTTTAATTTTAATATTTTTTGAGGGAATGTCTCTTTTTTATTTAAATAACTATATGAAGTCAGCATGCAGTATATATTTCAAACAGAAGATGCCTGTAAATAGTATTTTTACTAGATTAAAGCACTGCCTACCAGCTGTAGTAAAAAAAAAATTAAATATTGTAAACCATCCATTTTGTGGGGTTTAGAATATCACATAATGACGTATAATTCACCTCAGTTTTTAACAGCATCCTTTGAGCTTAATAAAAGGGGAAAAGATCTTCAGAATAGTCCTGGCTATTTTAAAACTTATTGAAGTTACAGAAGGAACATGTAGACAAGCTTATGGTTCTGTAAAACAAAGCTCACAACGTGTGTGCAAAATAGCACTTTTTGATATAGACCTTAATGTGCTACCATAATACAGATAGATGTGTTTATCCATTTATTAGACAGAAATGAACTGGTGAAATATAGCTCTTGTACCCAGTGGATTTGCTACTAAGAAACTGTTAGAGAGATCTTTACCCATTCTTTGTTTCTCTCTAAGTTATTGTGGTGCTGTTTGCTGCTCTGAAGAGGCAACGAAAGAAGGAGCCTTTGATCCTTTCTAAAGAGGACATCAGAGACAACATTGTGAGTTATAATGATGAAGGCGGTGGAGAGGAAGACACCCAAGCCTTTGATATTGGCACACTGAGGAATCCTGCAGCTATCGAGGATAAGAAGCTTCGACGAGACATTATCCCTGAAACATTATTTATACCACGAAGGACTCCTTCAGCACCAGATAATACAGATGTCCGAGATTTCATTAACCAAAGGCTAAAAGAGCATGATAGTGATCCTTCTGCACCACCATATGACTCGCTTGCAACCTATGCCTATGAAGGGAATGATTCAATAGCTGAATCCTTGAGCTCCTTAGAGTCGGCTACTACTGAAGGAGACCAAAACTATGATTACCTGCGAGAGTGGGGCCCTCGGTTTAATAAGCTAGCTGAAATGTATGGTGGAGGAGAAAGTGACAAAGACACTTCTTAACCTACAGTAGGCTACATTTTTGTTTCCTTTGAGCGGAAGTAATTTTACAGACACCTTCTGCACTCAACAGTATTTAATATTCAGGAATATTTTCCTGCCACTCAGCACAATGGTTTCCTTTTAAAATTTGTTTAAAATTTGTCCATTAATGTCATTCATTCTTTCTAGTAGGATGCCACTTGGAATATATACAGCATTTTATTTAACCACCTTCCAAGAGCCAAAGCTATGGAATTCAGTGTTGTTCATTTTAGTAAGTAAAATAAGTAATATCTTACCTTCAGAAATTTGAACAGGGTGATAATCCCTTCAGCAACCTCATGTACAAGCCGCTTCTGTTAGGTACATGTCCTATCCTTGCAAGTGCAGCTTTTAAGATGGCAAAGAAGAAAAAACCCAGTATGTCCTGTTCTGTACATTAAAATTAAAATAAAATGTACACGTGGTGTTAATAAGTGTAATATGCAGCTGGTTTAAAAAAAAAAAAAGTTTGTGCAACTTCATTTCATCAAATTCTATCTGCCAATGTTTTATATTTATATTTTTGTATTTATTTTTAAGAAATAAACCAGTTTTTACAACTATGTTGATGCTTGCCTGCCTGTTCTGGCCATGAGTTCCAGGCTTGAAGAGAACATGAAGTTTCTCCAATGACAGCATAGCCAACAGTACTTCTGTGCTGCAGTATTCTCCATATGTTTAAAACAGTCTGAAGTGCTTGTGTTCACTGGGAGAGGACCAAGTTACAGACCTATTTGCTTGCTCAAAAGTGCTACTTTCTACACTTGCCGTTTTAAAGGAAATTTTATTTTTGAGCTGAACTAATGATATTCTGTTCTAGAAAGATGAACAAAATTGTCTCAACTGGAATTACCTTATTGGAAAGACATGCTGGTACATGTAGTCCACCCAAACACAGAAAATTCGTCTAAAATACTGAGTTTATTTGTTCTATAGTTCTCCATTTTGAATTATAATTGTAGCACCAGAGGTGATCTGTAACTTCAGTGGATAAAGTCTAAAAAGATACTTAAACATTTTTAAGCACTAGTCTTTCCCAAAGACAAATCATTTGATGACAAAATACCATGTGCTGTCTTGCAGCCCTCTGAGGGTAAACTAACCTCCTTTAGAGCCATCAGACTGAAGGCTGACAAAGTGTCAGAAAAAATAGTGTGCACACACACTCACACCCCCTGCCTTCCCCACCCCCAATTTACTGAGTTTTCTGATAGCTTGGAAAAGTCTACTGAAAAGAAACTGGAGCAACTAACCAACTGTAGCAGAAATCATACTTTAGCTATCACAAAACAAAGTAGGGATCCCAAGACATTTGAAGATGTCTCTTTTTGTTTTCAGTCTTTATATTATGCAAATCTATTTGGTAAACAAGCACAGCATTTCTGGAACATTGCTGAGATGAAATAATTTCAGAGGAAGAGCAGGATGGTGTATGGTCTTATTTACTTATTTATTATGGAAGAAGTATATCTAAAGGATCATCCCTTCTCTGTCTCTCTTAACTTCTTACTAGCATAAAATCAACATATACTGAAAACATATTAGTCCCTCCAAAAATTCAATGCTGCATTCTTATTTGATATTTCTTCTCCTTAATGGAGTGATTAAACCCAATGAAGTTGAAAACTGAATGCAGTGCCATTATGAAATCTATTTTGGTGCAATGGAGACCAAACTTTTATTGACTTGATATCAAGTTAAACTATTTGATCTATTAAAAAACTATGAACATTATAGATTTTTCTTAATTTCACTCAATAATACTTTCATTAACCAAGGAATTTTTATATACCTGAATAGAAAATAATTCTGAGAATATTAAGAAACATCTTAGATAATCAGCATTACAAAGCTTTGTAAAACTCTTACAGGCCATACAAGCAGCTGATCTCTATGATTATCTAGTGAAAGGGACCTAATTCTTTTTTCCTTCCTAATCTCCATTTGTCATTCAACAGCATGTAATAGAAAGAAACAAAGAACATTCGTTTATTAAATACATAAATAGCCAAAAGACACACTTTCAATAGTGTCTGCTGCCTGCAGTAACACTGAGACAATTGACATGCTACATATTTAACTGAGTATGTATTAGGACAGAAGATAAAACAGGCTATAATAAGCCTCTTTTGAAATTATTTTAAAACCTGGGATTTACCTCTTCGCTTATAACAAGATTTTGGTTAAACAAGTCCAGCTAGCACATTGAAATATAACTCAGTAAGAATCTCTGTTTTGTTCCCAGAAAGAAAAAACAAATGCACACATCTCCATCACTCCTTAAACATATCACCAAATGTCAAATAAGACTATCATTTTGATTTGCATTACAGTACTTCTTTTCGAATAATAACTGTGGAATATTTGTCTATCACTACTTTTAAGGAAGTTATTTTATAATCGTTCAGCACAATCTGAACCTAATATTTAAAATTTAATCCTGAATGCATTATTCAATAAAATAGTATTACATATTGTGGAACTATATAACAACATACAAACATACAACTAAAATCATTATATAAATAGTATAAATGAAAATTTGTTTTTACTGCTTGCCATATCCTTGGAGTTTTATTTCTCAGCATGTTTCAGGAGAAGGAAAAACATAAATTTCAGCACTATACACGTTACTGTGCAAATAGCATTTCACTGTGCAAATATATAGCTTTTTACCTCAGTTTAGTGAAAGTGGGCATATGAATATGCAGTCACCTGTGCAGACAAATCACAAAAAAGCATTCAGGGAATCATAATTCACTCTTATATCTAATTTATTTTAGGAACTAAATCTTTTAAGCAACTGAGTCCAGTTCTTAATATTACATACAGTCACAGAATAGTCCACAATGTTCTCTGTGCTTTTACATGATAGAGATGAGTCACAACAGCTTAGTCAAATGTAAGGCCATACATTAAAAGATAAAAGTCATGAGGATTGGATGTCATGGAAAGGTAGAAGAAAGAAATCAATGACACTCTCTCAGTGTCTTTCTTAGAACCCTTTCAATAGTAAGGAATTGGAAAGTAAAACTCCCAGACAGTTAAAATTGGAGAAAATTTAAAATACGATACCTGCTTCCCAAGTAGTACCCTCTAAGCCCTGACATGTAAAATTCTATGAAACTGAACAAAATGCAACAATGTGCAGTAAACAAGACTAGTGCTGTTTAGTCTGAATGACTTTTCTTGTCTTTTTTCTTTGTCTTTTTCTGTGCATTCTCATGACAAAAATACCCCAGGACCACACCAAGTAATGAGAAAATATGTTAATATTACATTTCAGGTGGAACCTACAAATGACTTACAAGACAGACCTTATGAATTAAGAAACATATTAAAACTATTGCAGCTGGACCCCCTATGCTCTTAGCTTTCTTAGAATCTATTGCAAAAATTATTATTTTTCCTTTTTTTTTTCCCCCAAGAAAGGATTTTGTCAAAGGAGGCATGCACAAAATCTTATGTTAACAACAAAAATAATGATACTTCATAGGGCCTTCAGAGAAAAGGTTAATCATACGAACTGTTAAAACAGACTTAAAAAAAAAAAAAAAGGGAATAAAATAAGCACTTAAATCATGAGGATCCACATATTGAACATCATCAGGTAACATCCACCAGTTGATGGTCCTGTATATATTTTTCACTCATCCAGTTACAAGGTGTCAAATTTCCACCATTTTTTCCTCTGACCACATGTAATAGTATTTCCAGGCCAAACTGTTCAGCAATTACATTGCTGTCTGCCAAAAGTCTACCCATCATTCTTCTCACTTATTGTCCAGTGTGACTCTATTGTCCTTGAATTAGATATTCCTATAATGTTTTATTAAATTTTTCTTATGCCACCTAACACACAAAGCTGGAAGAAAAAGAACCAAATTTAGTATCTTATTCTCCTTCAAACCTCTTACAATTCAATCCTACTGGAGTAACTACAAAAATACCTGTTAAGGGCTACGGAGCTGCTCACTATGCTCATCATGAACAATGGAGACGAATCCAATCACTGCTCCGGTTTGTTTCAGACTGATTTGCTTTTATTCTAACAGAAATAATTTTTTTGATGGTATCCTAGGTTTATCCAACATTTGGGAAAAAGCAACTATTTTCTTTTGGCCCATCACTAACAATTCAAAAGACGAATGAACTACTTAGGAAGCTAGTTGATAACATATCTGGTATAAACATATCAACTAAAGAGTTTAGGCTTCCTTACTTTTTGCCAAATGAGTGAACTAGAGATCTGACTATCAGAGTTCCCAGAAGCCTTCAAACATGGTGTTATCACTATAAAACTCACATAAACAGCACAGAAATCACCAACAGTAATCTGTTTACAGCAAGATGAGCAGATAGATCTTCCAGCTAAAACAATTTCTCTTGTTCATAACAGTCTTATCTATTATGTCCAAAACCATTATGTAAATAGTAAACAAAAGGAGATGATAGCAGATATAAGGAGACATGTGAATACAATTTTTTTCCAACAATGGGCTTCTCTATTGCCACTCCAGTTTTTTTTAGAGGCTTATTCAAACTCTATTTGAATATGCTTGAACTGGCTGAAAAGACACATTTCACATAAATGAAGATGTGAAATACAGTAATAACAACAAGGGAATCAATAAATACAAGAAGTCAGAGATAATAATTTTTTAAATTTTTTATTTTGTTTTCATTTTAAAGGGATGTAGTAACTATTAAATAAAAATATCATTTTTAAACTAATGTGTCTTTTTCTGAATGTGAACTTTTTTTAAAATATTTCAAAACAAAAATTTCTTTTGAGAAAAATTCATTGTCTTTAAGTTGATGTCAACCTTAATAAACAATGAAAAATAAAAAACTCTCTGAAAAGATATGTGACAAATACTTTCTTTGATTTTTGTCTACGAACCAGGCATCAGATATATTTTGAACTTGGCAAAAAAACTAGTGAGCATTTCTATTAATGCTTGCAAAACTTTAATTTCATTATTGATTAAGCATTAGAAGAAAAATATTTTCTAAATATACTCGCACCCATGCTTAGGTACTGTGTGTGGAAACTTTCAGCAAGCTTCTCTTCTGTCTGTCCCTTTGAGGGAAACAGAACACATTCTAAGTGCATAATATTCATTAAAAGGTTAAAGGAAAGCCAACAGTTATATCTAGAAAGTATCTTTTATGTTCCAAACAGGTTATAGGATGACAAAGTAGTATGACTTTCAGCTGTACAGTCACAAAAAATATAGAAAATCCAAGAAATTAAGTAATCAGTTACTCCTGAAAAATTTTGGAAGTCGCGACAGTGTTGACAAACTTTAATTTATGGAGGAACTTTGGTATATTTAACAGTGGTGCATAAAGAATGTCTCCATTAAAATGCACATCTCTAGTATGCATCTCCCCTCATTAATGTCATAATTGTAAAAATTGCAGAAGTCATGAATATTTGTAATTTTGGCTGGTTTCCATAGAGTCTAGTAATCTGATTGTTCACAAGGAAAGTCAGAAGATTTGATCACCTTCAGGAACATCATTGACTTGCTATGAATCATGGCAGTCACAATTTTTGCATGTAGAGGAGGAAATTCCAAATCTCATAGTCTGCTTAGGTATCCAAACGGTGTTTGACAAGGTATGTCATCAAAACTCCTAAAGAAATTAAGCTGCCATGGAATAAAAGTGAAAGTCCTCATCTGGGCAAAAGACAGAGAAGTAATGATCATAAATATTCAACAATCATAATAAAGGAAGGCTAAAGCGGAATCCTTCATGATCTGATCTTCTGATCTGGAAAAGGAGGTGAATAATGGGGTAAGAAAGCTTATTTGTTATCATTATCACATTTAGGACCCGTAAATAAAGGGGCCAGACCTAAGAAGTGAAGTGACACAGAGCAGCTATATATGACTGGACTATAAGTTAGAAGATAAAATCATTATGAATTTATGTGAAGTGATGCAGTGATGGGACATGGTTATTCATAAATGAGATATTGTAGTTATAATAGTTAATTGTGGGAAAGCTGGAGCACAGTATAAATTAAATGGAAATAAAATATTAAGCTTTATTAGGAAAAGAACAAAAAAAATTATGCTGTCTGTCATGTCCTTATACTGAAGGTTTTATTGCAGTCCTTATCACATTCTACCATATACATGATTTTGTAAACCTAGAAAAATGAGGTTAAAGGATGATTAAAAATAGAAAATGGTTTCTTTGTGAGGTACAATGAGGCAGGTCAACATTCTTCAGCTGACAGAAATGTGACACATATCTATGAAAATATGAATGATATAGAGGATCTACGATTCACTGTGTTTTTCAATAAAGTAACAGAAATCATCTAATAAAGCCAACAAACATCAGGTTCAAAAAGTTTATTTTTCAGACACAAACCACACCTAAAACTTTGGAGTTTTCCTGCAGGGTTTTTTAGATACTAACTGCTCAACTGTATTACAAAACTGTTAAAGGAAGTCTTTGAAAAGCTCTTCAACGCAAGTTGCAACCATGCAAGAAGCCCTGGGATTTTACATTGCAAGTGACCATAGAAATAACTTGCGTAAAAGTATTAATACATGCATACTTTATACATTCATTTTTCTCAAATATCCACAACTGATCGCCATTAAAAACAAGCTTTATTGACCATTGGATTTCTGGTACAATGACTCATACGTTCTAAATTTTATTACATACTTCATGCTCACCCTATAATTCTGAATGCAAATGATCAGCAATCCTTGACATTCTTTATATCTGCAACAGCTGCTGAATCATCATGGGATAGATTTCCAGAAAATGCTTAAGCAGTATCAAGAAGAGAAGTAGACCAGGAAAATAGTAGGTAGTATTCACAGAAAAAAACTTTAACTGTACTCAGATAAATACATCTTGCCTTCAATGTATTTGCACTTTAAAATAAGTGGGCCCAAAGTACAAATTCATTTTAAGAAAATGTAGTGGCTATATAGAATCATAGAATCATAGAATAGTTAGGGCTGGAAAGGACCTTAAGATCATCTAGTTCCAACACCCCTGCAATGGGCAGGGATACCTCACACTAAACCATGTCACCCAAGGCTTCATCTAACCAGGCCTTGAACACGGCCAGGGATGAAGCATTCACAGCTTCCCTGAGCAACCCATTCCAGTGCCTCACCACCCTCACAGTAAAGAATTTCTTCTTTATACCCAATCTAAACTTCCCCTGTTTAAGTTTGAACCAGTTACCCCTTGTCCTGTCGCTACAGTCCCTGATGAATAGTCCCTCCCCAGCATCCTTGTAGGCCCCCTTCAGATACTGGAAGACTGCTATGAGGTCTCCACGCAGCCTTCTCTTCTCCAGGCTGAACAGCCCCAACTTTCTCAGCCTGTCTCCATACGGGAGGTGCTCCAGT
This sequence comes from Psittacula echo, assembly GCF_963264785.1. Lineage (NCBI taxonomy): Eukaryota > Metazoa > Chordata > Aves > Psittaciformes > Psittacidae > Psittacula > Psittacula echo. Next base: position 78,650,998 of record NC_137737.1, read on the forward strand.
CCCCTGATCATCCTCATGGCCCTTCTCTGGACTTGTTCCAACAGTTCCATGTCCTTTTTATGTTGAGGACACCAGAACTGCACACAATACCCTGAGTGAGGTCTCACAAGAGAAGAGTAGAGGGGCAGGATCACCTCCTTTGACCTGCTGGTTATGCTCCTCTTGATGCAGCCCAGGATACAGTTGGCTTTCTGGCCTGCAAGCACACACTGCTGGCTCATGTTCATTTTCTCATCAACCAGCACCCCCAAGTCCTTCTCTGCAGGGCTGCTCTGAATCTCTTCTCTGTCCAACATGTAGCTGTGCCTGGGATTGCTCTGACTGAGGTGTAGGACCTTGCACTTGGCATGGTTAAACTTCATCAGGTTGGCATCAGCCCACCTCACAAGCTTGTGGAGGTCCCTCTGGATGGCATTCCTTCCCTCCAGCATATCAACCAAACCACACAGCTTGGTGTCATTGGCAAACTTGCTGAGGGTGCACTCAATCCCACTGTCCATGTCACCAACAAAGATGTTGAACAAGACTGGTCCCAACACCGATCCCTGAGGGACACCACTCGTTACTGGTCTTCAGCTGGACAATGAGCCATTGACTACAACTCTTTGTGTGCAGCCATCCAGCCAGTTCTTCATCCACAGAGGGATCCACCTATCAAATTGATGTCTCTCCAATTTAGAGACAAGGATGTCATGTGGGACAGTGTCGAAGGCTTTGCACAAGTCCAGGTAGATGACATCAACTACTCTACCCGTGTCCATCAGTTCCGTAGCCCCATCATAGAAGGCTACCAAATTGGTCAGGCAGGATTTCCCCTTAGTGAAGCCATGCTGGCTGTCACCAACCACCTTGTTGTTTTTCCTGTGCCTTAGCATGTCTTCCAGGAGAATCTGCTCCAAGATTTTGCCAGGCACAGAGGTGAGACTGACTGCTCTGTAATTCCATGGGTCATCTATTTTCCCCTTCTTGAAAATGGGGGTTATATTTCCCTTTTTCCAGTCTTTGGGAGCTTCACCTGACTGCCATGATCTTTTAAATATGATGGACAGTGGCTTGCAACTTCATTCAGGACCTTCAGGTTCCTGAATGTCTCCTTCAGGACCCGTGCATGGATTTCATCAGGACCCATGGACTTGTGCACGTTTAGGTTTTTAAGATGGTCTCGAACCAGATCCTCTCCTACAGTGGGCCTAGGGTCTTCATTCTCACAGTCCCTGCGTCTGCCTTCCAAGACTTGGGTGGTGTGGTCAGAGCTTTTGTCAGTGAAGACCGAGGCAAAGAAGTCATTAAGAACCTCAGCCTTCTCCAAATCCAGGGTAGCCACTTCTCCTGATAGCTTCCGGAGGGAGCCTACGTTGTCCCTAGTCTGTCTTTTATTCATTATGTTCCGCATAGAATCCTTTCCTGTTATCCTTCACATCCCTAGCCAAGTTTAATTCTAACTGGGCCTTAGCTTTCCTAGCCTGGTCCCTAGCTTCCCAGACAACATCCCTGTATTCTTCCCAGGCCGCCTGTCCTCGCTTTCACATTTTATAAGCCTCTTTTTAGCTTTGAATTTTCCTGAGCAGCTCCTTATCCATCCAAGGAGGTCTCCTGGCCCTCCTGCTGCACTTCCTTCTAGTTGGGTTGCAGCACTCCGGAGCTTGCAGTAGGTGATCCTTGAATAACAACCAACAGTCTTGGGCCCCCCTGCCCTTTAGGGCTATATCCCATGGAACCTTACTAAGCAGGTTCCTGAAGAGGCCAAAGTCTGCTCTCCTGAAGTCCAGGGCAGTGAGCTTGCTGCATGCTCTTCTTACTGTACTGAGGATCTCGAATTTGACCATCTCGTGGTCTCTGCATCCAAGGCTGCCCTGGAGAGTCACATTTCCAACGAGCCCTTCCCTGTTGGTGAGCACGAGGTCAAGCATGGCACCTCTCCTTGTCGGCTCCTCTATTACTTGTAGAAGGAGTTGTCTTCCACACAATCGAGGAACCTCCTGGATGGCTTGTGCCAGGACGTACCGTTGCTCCAAACCATATCAGGGTGGTTGAAGTCTCCCATGAGAACAAGGGCCTGTGAGTGTGAGGCTGTTCCTATCTGTCTGTAGAGCTCTTCAGCCACAGATTCCTCTTGATCAGGCGGTCTGTAACAGATCCCCACAGTAATGTCCCCCATCACTGTTCTCCCTTTAACCCTGACCCACAAACTCTCTGTTGACTGCTCACCTGTCCCCAGACAGAGTTCCATACTCTCCAGCCTATCCCTAACATAAATAGCAACTCCCCCTCCCTGTCTGCCAGGCCTGTCTTTTCTAAAGAGCCTGTAACCTTCCATTCCAACACTCCAGTCTTAGGAGCCATCCCACCATGTTTCTGTGATGCCTACTATATCATACCCCCGTATATGTGCACACATCTCTAATTCCTCTTGTTTGTTCCCCATGCTACGGGCGTTTGTATAGAGGCATCTGAGCCAAGCCCCAAATGAAGCCGGCTCATTGGCTGGAGTGGCTGGAATATCTCTGCATCGCTCCGAGCATTTATTGTAGGTGTTGGCAACTGATTGGATGTTTTGGGATGGAATGATGCCCCCCTCCCCCAACACATCTAGTTTAAAGGATCCTTGACCAGCCTGGCAAGCCTCCTACCAAAACTGCTCTTCTTCATTATCAGACCAGCTCCACCAGCCCCAGTAAACCTGGCCTACAAACTTGGGTCCTGTGATCAAGACACCCAAACCCCTGACTGTGGCACCACCCTTCTAACCATTGATTAACCTGCCCAATCCTCCTAGCCTTTTTGGGGTCCTCCCCTGTATCCTGAAGAATTGACAAAAAGACAATCTGAGCTCCAGAGCCCCTAACAACCTCTCCCAGGGCTCTGTAGTCCTTCTTTATGTTCTCCAGGCTACTGCTATCTATATCACTAGCCCCCACATGGATCACTGGAAGTGGGTAATAGTCCGTGGGACTCACTAGAGCAGGCAGCCTCTCTGCAGCACCCCTGATCCATGCCCCAGGTAGGCAACACACCTCGCTTGAGACTGGGTGAGGCCGACAGATGAGTGCTTCTGTCCCTTTCAAAGTAGAGTCCCCTACCACTACGCCCCACCGCTTTTTCCTGGCAGCACCAGCAGAGACCTTCTTTACCAGTGCACCAGCCAGTTGTTCATGGTGCAAGGATGTTTCCTCATTAGCCCCCTGCAGAACAGCAAAGCGGTTCTGGGTGGGGACAACAGATTTAGGAGGAAGCCCCTTGTTTTTAACTGTCTTCTTCCTCCTTTTTTTGTTGGTTTTCTTTGTTACTATTTCCCAGCTTCCTGGGTTAACTGCCTCCATCTTTCCTCCATGAGCCGCAGGGGACGCTTGAGGGCCCTGCACAGTTTGGGCCTGGAGGAGGCAGTCCTGCTTCCTCTCATCTTCTCTGACATCTTGCAGCCTATTAACAGCATCCCGCAGCTCAGCCCCTGCTGCAGGAGGACCTCCACCAGGGAGCACCGAGTGCAGCCCTGCTCATTGTGCACTGCTCCCTCACGAGACCAGTGCAGGCATTCTCTACACTCCAAGCTCTGCACTGCAGCCTCCCCTCTCATCGGCTCTGTCTGGGTGCCTACGCTGGCCACTGCCGGAGCAGCCAGAGCACTGCTCCCAGACCGGGTCCTGGTCATACGGAGAGTGCTCACCTGCCCGCACTCCCTGGGGCAGGTTTTTAACCAGTCAGGGCTGGTGCCGCTCCTAGTGGCTCCGCCCCCTGTGAGTCAGCTGCTCGCGTCAGCTGAGCTGCCGGCTCCTGGGCAAGTCCTGTCGAGGACTTGAGGCTCCCTCAGTGGCTCTGGCCGCTCTGAGTAGAGGCTCCTGGACGCTTTGCTTCCCCCCCACTCGGGTGTTGAAGGCGTCATCTCTCGAGCTACTCACCTCAGCAATTGATGGCTCTCCTCTGGACTTGCTTGAGCAGGTCCATGTCCTTTTTTGTTGGGTCGCCAGAGCTGAATGTAGTGCTGCAGGTGGGGTCTCATGAGAGCAGAGGGGGAGAATCACTTCCCTCAACCTGCTGACCACACTCCTTTTGATGCATTCACGGCAGAACTGAACATAAAGAAATTATTATTTCTAACATCAATATTCCATGTATATGTAACTGTATGTATGTATGCCCTAGATAAATATACGTGTGCATGCACACAATCATAGAATCATAGAATCATAGAATAGTTAAGGTTGGAAAGGACCTTAAGATCATCTAGTTCCAACACCCCTGCCATGGGCACAGACACCCCACACTAAACCATGCCACCCAAGGCCTCATCCAGCCTGGCCTTGAACACCACCAAGGATGGAGCACTCACAACCTCCCTGGGCAACCCATTCCAGTGCCTCACCACCCTCTCAGTAAAGAATTTCTTCCTTATATCCAATCTAAACTTCCCCTGTTTAAGTTTTAACACGTTACCCCTTGTCCTGTCGCTACAGTCCCTGATGAATAGTCCCTCCCTATCATCCTTGTAGGCCCCCTTCAGATACTGGAAGACTGCTATGAGGTCTCCACACAGCCTTCTCTTCTCCAGGCTGAACAGCCCCAACTTTCCCAGCCTGTCATCGTACGGGAGGTGCTCCAGGCCCCTGATCATCCTTGCGGCCCTCCTCTGGACTTGTTCCAACAGTTCCATGTCCTTTTTATGTTGAGGACACCAGAACAGCACACAATATTCTGAATGAGGTCCCACGAGAGCAGAGTAGAGGGGCAGGATCACCTCCTTCGACCTGCTGGTTATGCTCCTCTTGATGCAGCCCAGGATACAGTTGGCTTTCTGGGCTGCGAGCGCACACTGCTGGCTCATGTTCATTTTTTCATCAACCAGCACCCCCAAGTCCTTCTCTGCAGGGCTGCTCTGAATCTCTTCTCTGCCCAACCTGTAGCTGTGCCTGGGATTGCTCTGACTGAGGTGTAGGACCTTGCACTTGGCATGGTTAAACTTCATGAGGTTGGCAACAGCCAACATATTTCATTCATATTAATAAAAGAATTTTGTAAATGTCAGATGACACACCCAGCAGAAAAACCTTAGGCAACTACTATGCACAATTATACCAAAGGTACATAAACCGTCCTTTACCATCTTCTGAAAACAGTGACGTGAGAATCCTTGCTATACATGAGGATGGAAGAAATAAAAAACCACTCCTTTGTAGCCAAGGACTGAACCTGGCCTTCTTCTAAATCAGTGCACTGTTGAAAGAGAGGAATAAATTTTCTTCCGCATTGAAATTTCCATGTACTCCAAGTATTTTAGTAATTCGTATGTGGTCCACTATCTTAGTTCATACTGCTCTATTTTCCTCAGTTACACACTGGATAGACTTGTTTTGGGATTGGTTCAAGGCTACTATATAATGACCTAATTTTTTTTTGCCTTATTTGATACAGAGATGGAATTCCAACAAAAAGTATGCTCTTCTCAGGGAAGCAGTTTTCTATTTCTACTTCTATTAGAGATGCTTAAAGTATTGGTAATCATAACCTATATAGTTTTGAATTTTTGAGCTTGAAACTTGTGAAAAAATGTTCCTGGTGTGCAAGACCATCAGTTCTTCAGACCAAGAATTTACAGCAACATATCTCAGCTAGAAAGTATTACTTTAGTGGCTATACTTCAGCTTCTTATTTGTAAAATATAAATAAAACTTTTAAGCAATGAGGATTTTTCTGATAAAGGTTATTGTGAAACACTCATCCTCTATAGTGGTGAACACCATAGGAATGCCAAAAAGAAAACAAAATACTTGATAGTCCCCTTTGAGCAGAATAGAAAAACTGAGATGTATGGCTGCTCATGGGACAAGGACAATAGTTACTTATGAAGCATAGGCCAGCTTTCATTCAGTAAAGAAGAAACCTGATAAGAATGCCACATGATGAAAAATAACTGATGACACATATAAAAGAGAAATAAGCACAATCAACCTCAATAATAGCATTTCCTGAGTTGCCTTTGGACCTTTAATAATTCCAACTAATATGGTTTTAGTATATGTCAATTACTATGTGATAAAGCTCATCAAATTTTTCCCTATAAGTTCAAATTTTCCTGTCTTGTAATGTATAATAAACAATTTCATATCTTTATAGGTACAATTTTCAGATGTAACAGGTTTAAGATTCCTTTGTAGTATTCTTTAAAATTTGAGTTTATTTTAAATCTAAAAAAAACACCTCATTTGTTTGTTTTCTGTAAATGAGGGTCTACCGATAACTGTTTCCTAAAACCCAGAACCTTCTATTAAACTGCCCAATAAAACTTCAGAATTGTTTTCAGTCAAGATTAAAAAAAAAAAATACCCCAACCCTTCAAATAATGAAACATAAAAAAAGGAAAGCCTTGGTATCAGGAGACAGGTAAAAGCAAGTTCTACATATTTCCCTAAAATTCCAGAACACACTGTAAAAACATAGAATCATTGAATGTTTTGGTTTGGGAGGAACCTTAAAGATCATCTAATATTCAACCTAGTTGATTGAATAATAAATTGTAAGTATTGTTAAAAGTAGATTTAACAATTTTGTCATATTTTCTACCTTTCTGATAGCACATTAAGAAATGCCCAAGAAGACTATGATTTCTTGTTGTCATTTTATTCACAAGAATGTCCTGTCTAATACCATAGGCCTTTTACTCTTTAAGAACTGTGAGAACATCAAATATGTAATGTGAAATTATTCACATATGGTGCTATAACCTTCTACATTTGGTTCATGACGTAACATCCTTGGAGCTATAAAGCATGCTTGCACACTGGAAGGGTATATTTTAGCTAAGTCAGCAAGCAAACAGTCCTCAAAGTATTTGTGTTCAAAGTTCACATCTGTGTAGTTTCACAGATATAAGCCTGATTGATTATTTATAGTTACAGAAGGATGCTAGTTCTTTCAGCATCAAGTACAGCATGTCTTACAGAACAAGCAAGGCCCATCTATTTCTCAAGTACACCTTAACATTATTAACATAAATGGCAGCAAGCTTTATTGAAGATGCCCATAACCAGATTTGAGAGTAACTTTGAAGACCTGTAAGAGGAAGAGCAGGAGAAACCTTCCTCAAAGTTTTTTGTAAGAAAAAAACAAAACAACCCACAGAGCTAACAAGGACATAGTCCGCACAGTTAAGCTTCAACTTTAAAGCTATTTGTCATCTCTATCTATTTCAATGAAAGTAAAACATTACTATAATTACATCCATTAATTTAATTAATATAAGTAAAAGTAGCAGTAATCAACATTTGTATGTGCAGATATAGTATGTATAAGCCCACTGAAAATAACTCCTCCTGGTCACTTCCAGCTATTTATAAATTTCTAAGCCATTTAATGCACAATTATCTTACATAAGGTATTAAGGGAAAAGCAATTCATGTTTAAAAGGAAAATGTCAGATGGAAGACAAGAATGCTTTATTTTTTGCCTAGCACCCAAATGCCGTGAAATGAATGAACATAATTTCATGCAGCAACTGGAGTTTAAATTCATCCTTATTTTTAAAATACTGCAAGCTGAACAATCAGTATCCTTGATTGTTGTGCAGTGTTATTGCAAGACAAAGTATTAAAATAATCTAACAATAAAATATTGGTATGTTACTTGCAGAGATGGCAGATATTTCCTTCTGTCATTGGTCTGGCTTTATTGTTTTCATGATCAACCTTGACAGCTGAGGGGATCTGGTAAGCACAAGAGTCAGTGTAAGTGAATGTTTTTAGGCTGTTGTCCTTCTTGGCACCTTGATATTCCACTGCTGATGTTAAAAAAGATTAGAGTCCTAAGTCTGGTAAAGGAGTTTGATATATCATGAGACAACTTTCATGTAATTTCAGTAGCATAAAATTTGAATTAATCAGGATGATCTACTTTATGATTTCTAAGTTTTTAATTTCTTTCATAACTACAGTGAGTATTGTCATGCACAATCAAGGAAGTAGAGAGAACATTCAAAGATAAAAACTTAAAACCTTCTATTGAAACATTTTGTTTCTGAGAAACAAGTATGTACAAAGTAAATACCAACTTGTTCGTTCTGAAAGTCTACCATTCCCTCATTTATTCTTTAATAAAGGAGAACAGTCACAGAGCTATAAAAAGAAAAACAGTGCTCTATGGATTATTTAACTCTCTTTTTTTCAACAGAGATGGTCATAAATTATTCTGGGCATGAGGGAGATTGAATTTGAAAAGAATTTGTAGCAGATTCTACTACTTTTTCCTTGTGTATTCCAGAGAGAATTTACTTTAATGGTATCTATTCCAGATAGATGAGGAAAAAAAACAATACTGGGGAAAAGACAGTAGAACTCCAAAGTCTGTGATCCTGATCTGATTAATAAAAGCAATCAGAAGCAGTATAGCGCATTTTTACTTATGTCCTGGGTTCAGCAGTAGTAGTAATTTTTCTCCTTTTTAGTAGCTGGTGCAGTGCTGTGTTTTTGACTTTCAGCCTGGGAACAACACTGATAACACACAGATGTTTTAGTTGTTGCTAAGTAATGTTTGCTCTGATCAAGGACTTTTCAGTCTCGTGCTCTCCAGACTGAGTCAGGAGGGGAAGCCGGGAGGAAGCAGAGACAGGACACCTGACCCAAACTAACCAAAGAGGTATTCCATACCACAGCATGTCATGCCCAGTATATAAACTGGGGGCAGTTAACGTGGAAGGGCTAGATTGCTGCTCGAGTCAGGCTGGGTATTGGTTGGCAGGTGTTGAGCGGTTGTATTCTCTTCTCTTGTTATTTCCCTTATCATTATTATTATTGGTGGTAGCAGTGGTGGATTTGTGTTCTACCTTAGTTACTGGACTGTTCTTATCTCAGCCCATGGAAGTTACATTCTTTTGATTCTCCTTTCCACCCCTCCGGGAGTAGGAGGAGGAATAAGGGGGGAGTGAGCGAGCGGCTGCGTGGTTCTGAGTTACTGGTTGGGCTTAAACCACGACAACTTATTACTTTCAAAAAACTGAAGATTACTTGTATCTCTGCCTGGCATTACTATGACTGAAGGCGACATATATTTCTGCCTGGTATTACTGTATCTCGGGGATAGTGTTACTGTTAGTATTTCATTGTTTCTTTGCGATTCAGATGTATAAGATAATACCACACTGCTTTTATTTATTTTTATATATTTGGTTACAGGTTGCTGTTATCTTGACCACAAAACTTATGAAGGATGGCAAAAATCATGCAAACACAGTCTGTGATCTTCTTTGTTAGTATCCCTCCAAAATTTATATATTTCAAAAATATCTAGGTGATATTTTTGAAATTATATTTATCTAGAATCTAGGAAGAGATTCAAGATATGACTCTCTACAATATGTTGTATATGCCCAAATATTTCTGCCTTTCAGTGAGAAGCTCTACATTTCTAATGTCTGTGCAAGATATCATCTGTTTTGCTTAATGCAGAAAGATCTGCACATTTCAATTAGATTTTCTTGAGTATACTTAAATAGAAAGCCAAGTATTCTGCAAGCCACAATATTTTTACATGAAAAAAAAAAAAAAAGTTTCAATTGTAGAATCATAGAATAGTTAGGGTTGAAAAGGACCTTAAGATCATCTAGTTCCAACCTCCCTGCCACAGGCAGGGACACCTTGCACTAAACCATGTCACTCAAGACTCTATCCAACCTGGTCAGGGATGGAGCATTCACAGCATCCTTGGGAAACTTATTCCAGTGCCTCACCACCCTCACAGTCAAGAATTTCTTCCTTATAATCTAACCTAAACTTCCCCTGTTCAAGTTTAAACCCATTCCCTCTTGCCCTCTCACCAAGAACTTGTATCAAACTGAACTCCTGACTCCCATATTAGCTGCATATGATATTCTACCAAAGCACATTTTTAAAGCATACAGGGATCTAAGAAATTGTTTCAGAAGTGCTATAGGATATTTCACAACATTTCCACAATATAGGTATATCAGCTCTCTCTATTAAAACATGTCTATGTCACATTTCAGCATATCATTAAAGGTATCAATTTCACAAAGATAGAGTAGCTCAAGAAACAATATAGCTTTGTGATTACATAAAATATACACACAATTATACGACTAAGAGGGATACAGGAAATGTCTCAGGAACTTTGAATTAGAACACTGCAAATGTCTTCTTCAGACAAATCATCTTACAAATACAAAATTAACCACTGAATATTTTCATTCTAAAGTAAGCAACTTCCCAATTGTAACATTTTATTTCAGCACTGTTTCAAGTTGGAAAAGAATCAGTTACATCAAGAAAAAAAATATTTTTGTATTAGCTTAACCAAGCACCTTTATTCTACCTATTATTAACTTAGTGAGGTTTTGCTTTAGGATAACAAATCAGGATACAGTGAAACATTACACTTTTTCAGTATAATTGATTTGCCAACTGATCAAGCAAAGAAAAGAAGTAAAATCACAGCATAATCTAATGCTGCATCTGGGAATCAAGAGACTTTTTTAATGGGCTTCAAATCCTCCTATTTTGATTTGTGGATCTTTCATCCACCTTACCCTCCAAACATTTTTATTTTCAACTGGACTGATGTTTTAAGCAGAGGCATATTATGCAAAAATGCAGCCAAAATGCTTTCACTGTAATGTTTTGGGTTCAATCTCACAATGATAGCATCAGTTGGTTCAACATGAAAGATTAGATTGCTGTAATAATTGTTGTTTCAACTATATTAAGTATTTTATTTAAAGTACTAGATGTCAAGTACTAGAGGTCCTATAGTAGCATTATTAATGCAATTCATATAATACTAGGAAGAATTAGAAAAAAGACAAACTTCAGATGTTAAGTGATTTTGCATACTAATGAAATATCTAAGAATGCTGTCTTCAAAAGAAAAAGAATTTGAAGTTCGTATTTAAGCATTATCTTGGTCTTATGCCCTTTTAAAAGAGGAACTTTTTACAAGCACATGTAGTGACAGGGCAAGGGGAATGGCTTTAATCTGATAGAGTGGAGAGGAAGACTTGGATTAGATATCAGGAAATAATTCTTAACTATAGGTTAGTGAGACACTGGAACAGGTTGCTCTGGGAAGCCGTGCATGCCCCACTCCTGGAAGCGTTCAAGGATGTTTGATGGGGCTTTGAGCAACCTGGTCTAGTGGAAGGTGTCCTCCCCATGGCAGGGGGGTTGGAACCAGATGATTTTAAGGTTCTTTCCAACCCAAACCATTCTATGATTCTGTGATTCTTTAGCATCTGTTCTGGGTTGAAGTCTCAGAATTGTTTACCTCTTTCAGCTTGTTAACAGCATCATGTTCAAGACTCAGAGACATTCTTGGTCAGTCAAATCCTATGTGTGATGCCTGAGGCTATGACTGTTCATTCTTTCCATCGGAAAATATTGGGAAGGTTCACTTACTGGAAAAAGAGCCTATACTGTTTTTTCAAATACCAAGATATGAAAATGAAATGGTATTCAAAGCTTTCCTGAAGCCTTATCCCTTTTCATATTAAATGTGAGACATTACTATCGCATTCAGAATCTTAAAAGAAGGCCATATAATTTCTCCAGAAAGTTTGATCAGCTGTTTCAGAAGGCTATGAAACACGTTTTTCAGGCCAAAACAAAATGTAATTTTGTAGAACATTGCATCTTTCATAAAATGCTTTCTAAAACATAGCAATAGAACACCTGATTTAGCTAATTCTGCTTCTACTTTCATAGCATCTACAGTAATGAAACTGATCTAATTTTCCTCCATGCAAATTTTAAAGGAGAGCAAGTGCATCTCAATGAAGGTATTTTTGATTTTAACAGGGAAGAAGAAAATCTTGGCATGCTTTTTTTTTTCATATAAGCACTTGAGATTTTATTTTATCCTTTGTTGACAAAATTCTAAGTAGTAGAGGAAAAGTAGTCAGAAGTTTTCTTTGAAAAGCATCAATCCTTATTTCCTTTAACCCTTTTGAAAAGGTGTTTCACAGCTTATTTCTGCGGATGTTATATCCTATGACCCACTCCTTACTTCCATGCTAATTAGTTTATCTCACACATTTTTCACAGTTCTTTATTTCCTGGCAATGTGTGAGGGTTTGCACTAGAAAGTGAATGGCATAATCTTGTGAGGCAGGAGTTCTTCTCTATTAAAGTCAAAACCTGAATTCTGACTTTCTCAAACACCCGCTGTTATGCATGCTGTTGTGCAAGGCTTGACTGTCTATAAACTGTTTTCTTTTTCTCTTGGTCATTTAACAGTTTTTGGCTAAGAACTGAACAGATGTAATCAAATGCAGAAGGAATCTATTAACATACAATGCTGGCATAGAGGAAAATACAAAATATTAATGTAAAATGTTTGAAACTTATTTTTGACAAATCACAATACTCTGTGGAAGGCTTTAACTCATGATTAAACACAATGCTATGGAAACAGATGGACAAGGAACAGCCAAGACCAGAGGCACAGCTGCCACTGGGGGGGTTCAAGGCTTTCTGTTGCCATTTTTCAGGTGGATGTGGCACCCCCTAAGGTTCCACTAAAGTGGAACATCATTCGAGCCAGGAATGTGAAAATTGGGTCTTTATTATTTATGCATAAAATGTATTTTCTAAGATACTACAGTGTAGACAGTTTGTTTTTTAATGTAAACCAAATAAAATATATGTTGCAACATTGCCATTTTCCAATTTTTGGAATAGATATTTGAAAGTTTTTGTACTCCAGTTAAACACAACTGAAGCTTTGTTTACAACTGCAAATGCTCATTCTTAGGTGCTCTTGGTTTTTTACTGAATTGATCACTTTTGATGCCAACTGTCCCTTTCCACTCGGTGGGTAGGGGAAATGCTACCTTTCAGGCGGAATCTGGAGTTCTGTGTTCTCTAAGCTTGTAGTATTTCTTGTCTGAGTCTGTCCTACCAGTTCAATATCTCTCCCACCCTCTAATATATCATCAATGTATGGATATACTTTTACCCCCTCCTCAGGGGAGATCTTTGCCAGTTCTTGAGCCAGGGCATAGTGCACTAGTGTAGGTGGGTGCTGATAGGCTTGAGGTAGCCAGGTGAAGTTGTACTGAATACCTTCCCAAGTAAATGCAATTTTTTTCTGATCATTTTCCTGGATAGGTACCATAAAAAACCCCTTATGTTTTACACCTATGGTAGCTAGTATGGAATGAGATTGCTCCTTTATCATAGATATCAATTTTTCTACATTGGGTATAGCAGCAGTGTTTGCATTCAGGCAGGTCAGTTGCCATTTCCTGTTCAGTTTGCAAACTGGCTGTACCTAAGAATTGTGAGTGGATTTGAAAGACAATTCCCTTCTCTTTTAACTCATGAATGACAGAGGTGATCCCCTCCTCTTGCACCCAGTGGTAAAGGCTACAGTTTTGCATTTACGGTCTTGGATGGAGGAAATTAGGGAGTGAATTGTAAGACATATGGAGGTAATGGGAGACCTGAATCTGCACTCATTCCCATTTGTATCTGTCTAAGCTTTTCTTTTTTATATATCTAGCCTCAAGGTACTGGTGAGAAATGTGCTCAGTATCATGGTAGTTTCTGTGGAGGTGGAGCCACCATGTAAGCAACATTTTAGCTGAGCTCTGGGTTTTGTCACTCAACTTTGCTATCTCAGCATTTAGAGTTCATATTTAGGCTCCTGCCTCTGCTAGAAAGGTAACCGGTGTTTTAAAAGGGCCAGGGGGAAATCTAATTAATAAATCCCCATTTTTGTTCTCCGTGAGCCAGCTTATACACACCCATTTTCTTCTTATTGGCTCACTTACTAGAGACTGCACAAGGAGTTGCCTGCTACTCGGGGCATCATTAGGTTTGCATTTATTCAGAGAAGCTGTGGGAGTTATGGGTTCTGTAGGTGCTACAGGGAAGTATTCCTTCTTTGGTGTGTCTCGTCTATTGGTCCCCACCATTTTACTAATGCCTGAAAATTTGATAGTCGTTGCCCATCCATTAATTCTTGGGGATGCCTTTCTCTATAGATATATATATATGGATAGCTTTCCATAACTGGCTCCTCCTGAATTCACACAACATAAAGTTTTAAAGAATTGGGTAGCTCTCTAATCAGAAGAGTCATCCCATCAGTATTAGCCATAAGTAACGTGGGGGAAGGCTGCCGAGCTGTCTGTATGCATTAACTGAAGGCAAGCTGCTTTCTGTATACTTTCAGTTAACTGACCCAGACATCGGGTAGGCATGATATTGGGTCTGCCCATTCTGTGGAATACAGTCCTCCTGCCCAGTATGCCACTCGCTGGGTCAGGACCTGTGGCTCTTTACCGTCATCTACTATTAGAAATACCTCCGGGCCCCCATACCTCATGGCTTCTTCTGAGAGCTTTACCCTGTCCCCTCCAGTCAGAAAAACCCTCCATACATATTCTGTTTCAGGCTCCTTCTCCTGCCTGCTATATTTTCCTTGTAACTTAGCCAGTTTGGGGCACTAGGAGGTATTGCCTCTACGGTGACGATGGGCTCTGCCCCTCTTGCTAGTCACTGTAAACTACTTCAGTTTTAATGAGTGGTCTGAGTTTAGAGTCGGAAAGCAACTCAGTGCTAGTTTCTTTTAACTCTCTCCAGGGATAATGAGAGATAACTTCCCAGTAGAGTAGATGGGACTCCGTAGTGAGACTACAAAACCCTGTTTTACTATCCTGGTCCCCTCACCGGTGTGCTATTTCTAATTTAATTCTCTCCCTCTGGAAAGTGTTCTGCAAGCTATTTCTCAGGTTTCCCATAATTCTTTTTTCATCAGCCAATGCTTCTTAAGCCTGCCACAGTACCTGGCATTCATTTCCAATTTGCTTCGTAAGCTCTTAATCACTTCTGATAAGAGACTTATTAGGTTTTTTTTCAGTTTCCTTAGCATTATGCTTATCTCTCTGAGCAGCTATCAAGGTTACCCTAATACACCACAAACCACAGCTTTTCCTTTTCCCTGTTTTATTTTCCTTTGCCAAGTCCTTTATTCTTCCTGCCACAGTTGCCAGGAACTGACAATGTTCCTCAGCCCAGCTTACCCTGCTTGGGGTTGTACAAGCCTTAGAACTGTTCAACAAAACTAACGGTGGAGAGCAAAGTCAGGCATTCCCCTGGTTGCCTGGGAATCTCTCTACTGGAGATTTCAGCTTCGACTGAAAATCAGTTCTTTATTCAGCACTCTGGTCCTTATCCCAGTAAAAAATAGCCTCTGACCTGATTCTCACAGAGATCTTGACGACTACACCAATTTTAATATCCCATCCCTCCCAGTGGCTATGTGGGAAGTTGATCTTTTACCACACTCTATGAGGTTCTCAGAAGAAACCAAACAGAAATAGGCTCACCACCCTGTGGATCAAGTGATGTCTTCTCAGTGAGTTGAAATCCTTTCAGTTATAGTTCTTGGAGACCTTTCAGTCAGTGAGCCTGCTGTGGCGCAGAGCAACGAGCCACAAAACTGAACCCCAGTTACCTTTTTATAGGGTCAGGGTCTCTTGGAATCCTCCCACAGGTGGAGCCTCATTCACAGGGGTATTAGGTAGACCCCCAGACCCACAACTTTGTGCCCCAACAGGCATCACAGTGTCTGTCGCATTGTCTTCTGATAGGTTGTTGCTGGGCAGTTGAAGTTTGCAGCCTTAGGGCAGACAACATGGGAAACCATCCCCTGCTTTCATGGAGCAAGATCCCTGCTCTGACCAAGAGAACATGTTGCTCACCCATGAACAGGCACTCAGCCTCCCTCAGCTCCTTCTGTCTGTTGCGGTGGTTTTGAGACACACACAGAAAGGGTCTCTTGACCATCACAAAAGCACACGTTATATATATGAAACATAGGTAACTGAATAATTAAACTGACCAAGTCCAACTAGACTGTCTTCAAAGTGTTCAGGTTATAGGTGTGACTCCTATCTCTCCAACACTTGTTTTCACATTATCCTGCTTTTCCAAGTATAATCAATCTTTCAGCAGAGAGAGATAGAACTGTACTTGCCTTTTTAAGGTTAGAAGTAATGGATGATTAACATATGGTGATGGAAGTGATAATGTTCTTTTTAGAGGCAGCAAGTTTGTGTGCATATGCCAGCTCATGTATGCATTTTGCACAGACTGTAAAAAAGTATGGTGACAACTTAGAACTTTCTTTAATATCTCTTCAGGGATCCCGTCTCAGAATTGTGTTGGCTCATTTTTGCTCTTTTGTCGTCTTTGCTGACAGCAAAGTCTTGGTCAAGGCTGCTAGAGACCATCCTGACCAGTCATGCCCTATGAATTTTCTCAGCTCATTATACATTGCTTCTGTTGTTAACTTTCTCAGCTTTCTTCCTTATCTTTGGAAAATGCTTACCTCTTAATTTGACCAGGCATGCAAGCAGTGTCTTCAAAACTGACCAAATGCCAACTGCATCAGACAGTTGTACATGATCAGTGATGAACACAGTTGTTTTGATACATTCTTTGTCATATCTGTTTGAAGGCTGAAAGCTGGAGCTACAAATAAATAACTGGACCAAGAGTGTCTTTGATCCATAAGTTGGTGGGTTAGAGCACATAGCTCCAGATCCCACATGCAATAAAAGCATATATGTGTGACAGAAATTCAAATACTCTTTCATATATAATACTTATACCTTCTGTGCTGATGGCACAATTCCTTCAGAGACTACTTTTTCTGGTCTAATACCCTTGCCTTTCCATTCCACTGACTGCAGGCCTTCATTAGACCACAACGCTCCTTTCTATGCAGTATAGATCCAAGAACAGCCATGAGATTATTACATGACAAAGGACCTTCATTTTTTTCCCCTTAAATACAGTAGTTTAAAATTATCAGCATCTAAATATTTCCTTGAAGGATTAATCTTAGTATGAACAATATATCTAATTAGAGAAGCCAAAAGAGTTTTGGATTTTCATTTTACACATTAGTTGAGTGAGAATTAAATTTAATTACCTTTTTAAATACATGCAATCTTTTTAGCAATTTGAGACCTTAGTTTCCAAATCTTTAATTGCTAGAAGCTAAGTGTGCCAGGGTATATCTTTATCATCATTCTTTGAAATGACATCTAAAGACTTAGGATGTGATTTTGCTTACCCTTGCATTAATTCTGCTGAAGCTAATAAAAAATAGTATAAACTTGTTGCAAAAGAAGTCAACTTTGAATTTTTCTACTTGAGTTTCCTTCTTGTGACCTAGGTCCTGAATTTTCTTTGTCACCAAGATTTTTCTATCACTGTACACAGGAATTTATAAAACTTCAGATAAATAGAAGATGCATAGGTTTGAATTAGCAGTCAGTGGCAGTCTGCGGATCATGTTCACTGCAATATGTACACATTATTCTGATCAACAAAACAGATAATTAAATGAGTGTTAGAGAACAAAGTAAAGTACTTAAAGTAAGTACTTGACATCTGATTTTCCAGCCCCATTTAGAAGGACAAGACATGTTAAAAACCAAACTCCAGATTAATCCATCTTTAGTTTTCCAATGGTATTGAGAATTGAAAAAGATAGCAAATTTATTCAAATACATGTCTGTCTATGAACAAACACATTTAGGAGCAACAAATTATATTAGAATAGAATATATGCATACAACCCTCACAAGGAATCAGAACACTATTTTACCCTGTGAAGATCACATCACATAATATTTTGTCAGGATCTAAACAAAATCATACTGACCTAGAACCGATATGAACAAGGCAGCAGCTTTTAGTCTGGCAAAATCCTAGGAAATACCACATACTTGCCAGTTGTTAGTATGAATAATGATTAAATGAAGCAAACAGACAAGCAAGCCAGATACCAAAATATCACTAAAATTGAGCTTTCATGTGCACTATTTTGAGCTAGGTTCTCCTTTTGACACACTGTAGTTCAGGAGTGGATTCCATACATTGTGGCCCATTTAATATACAGGGAGGAAAAAACTGTCAAAAAAAAAAAAAAAAAAAAAAAAGTGTTAAAGTAGTAAATGGAAACAGAAATGGAAGATTTCTCAGTGTTTTTCCAGCTTTCCAGAGACATTTGCTTTAGAGTTAATATCACATTTTCCCCTCTCTTCCCATCTCCATTCTACACTCCCTACATCAGCTAGTAAAGGACCAAGCTCACAGAATTGATTAGTCTGCTACATTGGGTAGTTCCAGCTGATATTATATACAAGGTAGGAATAGAGTTATCCTAAGAGCTCTGCACCAGTTCTGTCACAATAAGATAAATGCAACAGTACTGCCCCTAGGGCTTGGATGTACTTCATAGTACCTGAATGATTAATATCAGTTGGTTACCAAGCACAAAGTATCCTAAGTACAATGTGAGAGGAAAAGTAGGCTAAGCTTGTACTTGTAGGATCATCTCAGCATCTCTTTAAAATTAGATTCATTTATTATCTTCTAGGGTATTTTCTGCAACTACCCATTCATAGAATCCCTACTATCCCTTGTCTGCCAATAATGTATTTCATATAGTTTGCAAATTTCAGAATATTAGTATATATGAGTTTCCTTAGTATTATTACAAAATTAATATTTTAGATTACAAACCAAACATTCACTGACTCAATCTCCCCAGTATTATGAGGTTGCTCTCAATTACTCGTAAGCACTTTCCAATGCATCTTTATATTCTATCAACCTGTAGAAGTATGAAATGTGAAATCAGGACAAAGTTTTATTTATTCTTCCTCTGTGTGGGATATGCTTCTCCATTTCTCATCTTCACTACATGTGTTCCAAAACTTTACATGGAAGACATTCTTTGAATTTACTGTCCTTGTGCAAAACCACCTGGCATTGCTGGTACAGCAGGTGTTAGATGTACAGCAGCTGCTAAAGTTATGCCAACTATATCCTGGTCTGCATCAAAAGAAGTATGTCCAGGGGGTCTAGTGAGATGATTCTGCCCCTCTTCTCCTCTTTAGTGAGACCCCATCTGGACTCTTGCATCCAGCTCTAGAATCTTCAGCCAATGAAAGACAGGGACCTGTTGGAGTGGGTCCAGAAGAGGGCCAGAAAAATGATCAGAGGATGTAACACCTCTCTTATGAAGAAAGGCTGAGAGGAATGAGGTTGTTCCTGGAGAAAAGAAGGCTCTGGGAAGACCTTATTGTGGTCTTTTGGTACTTAAAGATAGCTTATAACAAAGATGGCGACAAACTTTTTAGCTGGCCTGTTGCAATAGAAGGCAAAATTATTTTGAGCTAAAAGTAGATAGATTCAGACTAGACATAAGGAAGATATCTTTTTATTATAGGGGTGATGAAACAGTGGAACAGGTTGCCCAAAGAGGTTGTAGGTGTCCCATCCCTGTAGCCATTCAAGATCAGGTTGTACAGGCCTCTGATTAACTTGATTTAGTTGAAGATGTCCCTGCTCATTGCAGGTGAGTTGGAGTAGATGACTTTTAATGCTCCCTTCAGAACCAAACTATTGTATAATTCTATGAACTCATTGCATGTAAGTAAGTTAGAAATTTAAAATATTAAAACATTATTATTTTATGAAGTATTTTAAAACATTTTAAAGAATACATGCTACACAGTTTTCTTATACTGAGAAATTACTTATAATAGTTCTGTGCTTAGACTTAAGTATTTTTGACATCACCAATGAATATTACTTCATTCTAATAGGTTTACAGCAATGTGCTTTCAAAAATGAATGTAAAAATGAAATTCTGAGGCACCGTATAAGTGAGAATATCTAATCAAAGTTTCTAGGAGTTTATGTAATTGTGACCTATCTACAATCATGCAGTAATTATTTCTTATGATCGCTTCAGTCTACTGAAAATGCCACCTCTTTTCCCATTATTATTGTCTAATGTATGGGTATCTACTAAATCACATATAAAGCTTTTGGAATCTTCAATATATTTACTGACTGTCACTTTTCATTGCAAATTCTCTGAGTATTTATGCAAATACATAATTTCATTTGTAATTTATCTATAAATTAAAACTATATTTTTGAAGATAAGAACAGCAATGAAACAAATTGCAGTATCTTTGCCAAACACCAGCATTCAACAGTTCTCCATACTAAAATATAGCCTTCATTCTCTAGAAAGAAATATGATGTGTTACTCAAGCAGAACCATTTACAGTAAAGATGGTTCTGCACTGTAATCTACAAAAAGTGAATTCAAAGTGATTTTTTTTATTCTTAGATGGATAGCATAAAACTAAGGACACTATGAAAATGAAGATAAGATCTGTATGTGAAAAATGCAGTAAAATTTAATAGTAGCAGATGTAGTGAGGTGGATGTTGGTATCTTCTCCCAAGTAACAAGTGGAAATGGCCTTAACTTGCACCAGGGGAGATTTTAGGATACTAAGAAAAATTCTTTCATGGAAAGGGTTGTCAAGCATTGAAACAGGCTTTCCAGGGAAGTGGTTGAGTCACCATCCCTGGAGTTATTTAAAAGATGCATAGATGTGGCATTTAGAGACGTGGTTTAGCAGCAGAATTGACAGTGTGAGTTTTATGGTTGGACTGGTGATCTTAAAGGTCTTTCTCAACCTAAACATAGCATATATGATTGCATGATTCTATGAAAGGCTCTCACTGATTAATCAATCTAGATATGAAGTATATTTACCTAAGAATAACATGCATCTCTATACAGCTTTTGTTTTTTTTAGATGGTAGAAATTCTTTCAAACTATTGCTCACGTCATGTAAAAATGTATGTCTGATGTATTTATTGACCAATATTTTCTCTTTATTTTAACATTACAATAATTGTACTGTGTATGGAAGATAGTAGGGCTGTATATTAAAATGACTTTTTAATACACTTTCATTAATATTAAAATAGTTTTCTGATTTATTGCTCTATTAATAAAATAGGTCATCTTTCTAATGGTTATTGCAATATTAATAAGATATATATGATGTTTCGGTAATAATGGTTACTGCATTTTAGTAATATGTATGAGATGTTTTTAAGATGGAAGAGTATCAAAATACTTTGCTGACTATAGAATAAGCTCTTACAAAGCACAGCAGACAGATGTCAGTGATATGTGTAATAAAGAAGATCTACATAGCATCCTAATAGATGTTGAATATTTGTACTACAAGATAGTTTAGGTTATTAATTCTAAAATAATTTAATTTAAAAGAATCCATGTTTATTCATAATAATAATAAAATACCGTAACATTTTGTCCAGTATCAAATGCAGCACTAATTTACTTTTTATGAAGAAATAATATGATAGAATATGTTTTGAGGGGAAAAAAAAAAAAAAAAAAAGCAGGCATTTGAAAACAAGACTAATGAAGAAAAAAAAAGAGAAGAAAATACAAGCAACCAAAATCACAATCCCACAAATTCTAATTATTTAGTAAGGGCAATCTAAATCTAAAATGTTGAAAAACATTTCCCAGTTACATGATGTCTATTATTTTATTAGGGTTCAGGAATATTCATAGTCCAGCTTTTCAAGAATGAAGTCTAAGTAATTCTTTACTCATTTTTTTATGTGTACTCTGGAAGCTTTTAAAGGCTTCTGTCAGATCTATAGTCTCTACACTACAGAATTCATCAGTGAAGTAGCTATGGAAAAGTGAGCATAGACAGGAAATAATAGCTGGTAAATTTGTAAGATGGAAATCTTTAAAAATATAGTACTTTTAAAGACACACAGAGTTGAAATTTGCAGATTCTTTATGTTAGATTTTTCTGTTCAAAAGGCTTAAATAACAGTCTACAAAGGTAAGAATGTGACAGAAAAGGCAAGAAATGCTTCGCACAGATTTAGTTTCAGTGCCTTGTTTTTCAGAAGGAAAGGCAAAATCAGGTACTTTAATTGGGAGGTTGTTTGCAGAGAGGATGATACTCCTCTTGAAGAAAATTTAGAAATTTTATATTGGCTTCTCCACCTTTGGATATTAGCTGAAAGATCACACATGCCTTCTGATATTTTTTAAATTTGAAAGCTCACATCTCAGTTTATTTCAGCATCATAAAAATGATACACAGAAACATCAGACAGTGCCCAGTGCAAGGGAATAGCACACCACTTATACCTTCCAAGGGGAAAGCCCAAAATGAGGGATATAATCTTCAGGAGCTGTAAGTCTTCATATGGGTCACATATGCATCTCTCTATTTGTCTTCCAACTTTCTAACATATATGAAGTTAATTCTAAGACTTTTATATCTTTGAGAAATTTGATTGCAATTCCTCATGGGTTCAAAAGGTACAATGGGAGCTGAAAGGTAGAAGGCAGACACTGATCTCTTAATTCCTGTTGCTTTAGAAAACCATCAAATGTTTCTGGTGATATTGCTCCCCCACCAAAGGTTAATTTGAAACCATTCTAAATAGAACTTGGAACAAATAGTAAAACTTTAATTATATCTGTGTTTAAATTACGCAATTTCTGTCTCCAAGCTGCCCTTCTTATCTTTCAGAGATATGGGACCCATCCAACTAACTCATATCTTATAATGATTTCTACCTTAACTAAAATGAACACATTTCACAAACAGTGTGCTTCTACTTATACAATCTTTTAGAAAATAACAATTAAGCTTTCCTAAGTAAAATACAACAAGACAGTTATCTTTACCTAGAGAGCTGTTAACTTTGTGGCTTGTTTGGTGGGAGGGTTCACTCTATTTTCATGATCCCTGTGACAGGAATGCACTTCCTAATCAAGAGAGCAACAGGAAAACCCCAAGTTTCTAGACAACTTTGATGGTGTTCTTCACACTCCAGCGTACCTAGCAATAACACAGAATTTAATCAGTCCCTGGATTTCCGTCCATTTTGACTTCTGCATCTCACCTTCAGAGCTGCTCCTGAAAAAAAAGGTTAGTTGGATCTAAGTCTGCATAACAGTGTTTCCAGCATATATTTCCCAATAGGAACAAGAACAGTTGTGACAATCCAATTAGGGCTCATTCGGAGCATCCCTTTTTTCAAACTCTTCAGAGAAATATATATAAAAGCCTCTGACCAAATAGAAATAGGAAGACATGCTCCAGCAGCTACTAAGTATAGAAATAGATTTAAGTCTTTAGAAAAAAAAATATTATTTTTATTTCCATTCATATAGTCCCAGCAGGAAAGAAGTAACTTCTGTGAATCTGTTTATTATTGTCATCGGTATGAATATATAACCTCAATTTTGTGTTTCCTAACTCTTTTTCCTCAGAACTAGCTCCATATCAGTTATATTTGGCTAAATGTGTCCCCATTCCCCAAAAACTCTTCTAATCTTCTGGGAAGAGAACAAGTGAGGGAAATCCTACTGTTGTTCACCCAGTCATGACAAATATCTGGCTACTTGTAATGATTTCCCAAATGCTTTTATTTCCTGCACAGGGACAATAAACCAAACTGAAATAGAGTTTGGCATTCATGTCTAGAGATAAATGCATTATTGAAATTAAAAACAGTGTTACTGAAAAGGATACTTGTATAAATTGTTTCAAGTAATGAGCACCATTACAGAGAAGAATTTAATGTCACAACAGATATATGAAGTAATCTGAACGTAATGGAGCTGGACTAAAGTAGAAAACAGATTCAAACCTATAATATTGAAGTCCAGGCATAAATGCTTTGCAAAATCAGAAGCACTACGGTTTCAAATTTATCTGCAAGACCAATTCATACTAAATGGTATTATAGTAATGATATTTTTAACTGTAGAGGAATATAGAGGAAAAAGTAAGTAAAATTAATTAGATAACAGAGTCAAGTCTGGGATATACTCTAAAACTTTAGTGTAACTTGATTATGAAATATAAATTTAAAACAGAAATGTAACAATATCTCATTGGTCTTCCAGAAGCACACACTGTTTCTGTGGCATTTTTCTTTACAGCCTTATTTTACCATGGCAAACATAGAATTAAATAACCAAAAGGCATCCAGAGGTTAAAATGAGAGCTATAAATGGGTGTGGCAAGAGAAATAAGAATGCAAAAAGTAAGCACTGTTCCACACTCTTACAAAGAACCTTGATAGAAGCTACATTGAAGAAATGAATCATGAATAGGAGAAACTAACATTAGTATCCTCAAAGTATACCAAATTACCACTTGAGTTTATAAAATTACCCTGACCTCTCTCTGAATGTGATTTAAAATAATTTAAAAAAAGAAAACATAAAGAGTTTAGCAAAGGCCCATGAGCCTAAATGCTCAAAAAGAGATGAAAATCCTCTCCCTAGATATAAGCAATCTGTTAAAAGAGCAGATTCATTTTGCAAAACAAAATTTTACTCTTTATTATTTTAACTGGCATTTATGTGAAGAAGGACAGGAGAAAAATGCGTGTGGTAAAAAAATTGATGAGATTGGCAAACCTGTTTAGACAAAGAGAATGTAAGAACAAAATCAATGTTTAATAAATTTTTATCCTTAACTTACAAGCATTTACACACAAATACCTCCACAGAGACAAAATTTTATTTTCATATTTTTTTTAATATGTTTTATTAACTCCATGCATTTTGTAGGGCCAAGAACAAACCTCTATTCTAGAGCACTAATGCTTTATTTCAAACACATGGACTCCAAAAAAATTTACATCAGGATTTAAAACACATTCATATGTAAAATATTAGCAAATAGCATAGTTGTAAGACAAGAAAGCATTATTTTATTCAAATACAGAATGTTTTACTATGTCATAAGGCATAAGACCACTGTAAAACAAACTCATGACATAGCTAAAATGAGCAATGATTTCTGAATGTCATAGAGGGTTCTGATAAAGTAGAATAGCCATAAAATGAACTTCTATACAAATCACCATGCCAACAATATCAGTGGTGTAACAAACGCTAAACTTCTAGCTCCTTTATAGCCTTTGATTCTTAATCCCAGAAGAGCTAGAATTGCACAGAACTGGAATGAATTCTATAATTTCAGGAAACAATATATGTCACTTATCTATCTACCAATGCTGATGTAAGGTAGAATGTCAACTATAAATGTGAGATTAATTTTAAGGCTTTTCTGGCACAGGAGAGTTCCAAATAAGTCATTAGTTCACAAAAGCATGAAAATGTCTGCAGTATTAAATACTCCAGTTTGTACTTTCTTCAATGGACTGATGCTTTTACGGAGTGTGATGAAATGTAAGATATGATTTACATAGCTGTAATAAACCCATGATCTTATGGTTAGTTACAGCTTCATACAGTTTATCTTCAATCTTCTCTGTGATTTAAATGTTATGATTATTACAACTATTGACATTTAAATGTTATACCTGACTGCAGCTGGAAGCATGGGAAGTCATGGTTTCTTACCTTTAGAAAAGTTTACAGAGTACAGACTTTATACCTGTTTCTTGATAATGCACATATCATAAGTTGGTCAGATATGGAAACATAATGCTGCATCAATCTTCCATCTCCAGAGCTGTATGTATGTTCTGTATCTTGCTACAGATGCATATTATAATTCAAGATGATGAAATATTCTATTAAAGGGATTAATTTATGAAAAAACCTTTGAAAAAACAAAGTAGGAAGTTTTCAATTTTTCACCTTAACTTGCTTGCAAGCTGGAATCCAAATCATTATTGATTGCTAATTTGTAAAATGAATAACTATAGTGATATTTAAAATCCATTATAATCATATTCTAGACAATTTTTTTTTTTTTTTTCAGCATAGAGGACACTTTTAAATAGTGCTTAACATGTCTATATTAATCTATTAAAATCCAGCAGGTTAGTTCATTATTTGGAGAACCTTATGAATTAAAGGAACATTAGATAGTATTTCCTTCCTGCCCTTAGCACAATATCAAAATCTTCTTGATTCATTTGGGGTACAATATTAGGAAGATGTAAATTCAAGCCTAATATGGGGTATAAATCAACTTCCTATGAATGTAAAGATTTTAAGGCAGCATTTGCAAGCTAAAAAGCCTGACATTTACACAATAATTCATGCATAGTTTCCCTCTTGTATGTCACATTCTTGAGATGAAAGTAATTTTAAAACACAAGGTCAAAGAAATATCTGTCAATGTCACTGAAAAATAAAGCAAAAAGTATAAGAAAAAATTACAGAAGGCAATTTAGCATTTTTCTAGTCTGTGTAGCCTAATGCTCATTTTCACACAGAATCAGGGAAAGATGTAACAATTCCTTCTGTAAGACAGAGATAAATGATAGGTAAAGAAACTTTTTCACTGATTTAATGACTGCCATTGTTCATTGGCCAACAAAATAGTTGGAGCCACTCTTGCAGGGCCACAATGTCTTCTGTATCTGATAGATGGTATGATCAGAACAACCTCAATCACAGCAGGAAAGACATTGAGCAAATTGTCAGCATGATTTACATACAAGTTGTCAACAGCATCTGGGTTGCTGTGCAGAAGAATGATGGACAACAGATGTTTCTAGAAATGTTCCCATCTGCCCTATCTGCATATACATCTGCTGTGAAACAATAGTTTTCAACTTTGATCCTCCTTCCTACAATATAAATTCTCTCCCAAAGTATACTACCCAACATACAATTGTTTGCTGAGTTATTACAAAGCAATGTTCAGTCTTAGTACTACTAAGTACTAAGCAGTACTTACTACTACTACTACTACTAACAGAATACCGTAGAAGACTATCGAAAGATGGTTGAAACAAAGTAGTGACTACGGTACCTTTAGAGGTCTAAAACACATCTTCATGTTTAAATGTGCTTTTGACCTTTGAACCAAATCCTACTTAAACTAATAGTAAGTAGCTAACTAGTATCCCTAATGACACTTTAAAATATGGGTTGTTTTTTCTTTTAAATATAATAGGAAAAAACGTCTTTGTAGTTTTGCTTCCCCTTGTCAGAAGATCAAATTTATATTTTTCACAAAATTAACTGTTCTTTATAGTATAAATTTATAACTATTGGTGAAAAAATTCAGACTCACTGTGTCTTTTATATAGATATATGCATTTAATTATATATGTGTGTATCTATACACATATATATGCATATACTCTATGGATCTAGTTAGATTATGTTTTCTTTGGCAACAGAGGTGATATTGAAAACTCCCATCACTGGCTATTTGTTCCCACCCAATCAATTCCAGTTATAAACAGTTTATGAAGCCCCTTTTCCACAAAATGCTGCTAAGTTATTAAACATAACGAGGAAGGAGGGAGAATTGTATGCTGTTGAAAGCCACTGCCGTCCAAAACCTAAATATTTTCAGTGGGAGGACCTTTAAAGGAAGTAAAAAAACCCAACCAACCAACCAAAAAACCCCAATGAATAGGCGTCAAAAAAATAGTTATGGCTAATTGTCACTAATTAAAAAATAGAATTTATGTTAGTCAGGGTAATTCAAAGATTCTACAGAAGATGCTAAAATTGCAAAGTATCTCTAATCCTCCATTCTGCTTCACAGAAGATTTGTTTTCTTAGTATGATTTTTGTTTGCAGTGGAATTATAAATTTAAGAAACTCCCCTCCTTATACAGCACATGAGCACAATATTCAGTACTTCAATTTATCTTAAAGAAGCCTGCATTCGCAAGTTTGTGAAGACAACAGAAAAGTAAAGGAAACAATTCTGTGAAATAATACTGATGTCTACCAGACTAAGAATTAAAATAAAATTTTAAAATAGACAATTTCTGTTGAGGGAATGTTAATGCAAAATAGAGCTGTCAATTTACTAAAGGGGTTACTCTTTTTCCTTCCCCTCATTCATTATTAGCTAACTGGTGATGGTCTTTAGGAAAAGAAGTCAAAATGTTGCTTCTCACACATTAGAAATAGAGAACAAGTAATAAGTAATACTTGGAAACCAAGAACAGTAGACGAGTGCTTTAATCTCAGAATACTAATAGGTTCCTGAGCTGTTTGTATGTTAGCTGGCTGGCAAATTACAACATACTTAGCAAGGTCAAGGCAGAATATAACTTGAATTGGAAAATGCTACATAAACGTATACAGTCGATGCTGCTATTTACAAAATAAAATCCTGCATTCTAAAACACACAACAAGAGTATGATTAATACTTAAAAAAAAAAAAAAAACCAGCATAAGATTTCTGAATAGTTTACTTGGAAGGAGTAAAAATCTGCAGTTTTCCCCACATGTCTTTTAACACAGTCTTCCTCTTTCTGTGTTCATGAACACTGACTTCAGTATAAGTATACAGATACAGCATTTCAGCATACAGGCTACTCTGTACTGGGTCTGGCTAGGATGGAATCAAGTTTTTTCATAGTAGCCCATATGGTGCTGCACTTTTCATTTGTGGCTAAAACAGTGTTAGCAACACACCAGTGTTTTAGCTCAACAGTGCTTCCACAGCATCAAAGCTTTCTGTCCTCCCATTTCTTCTCCCACCCTCTCCCACCAAGCAAACTGGGGCACAAGAGGCTAGGATGGGGAACACAGCCAGAACAGCTGATCCAAATTGCCTAAAGGGATGTCCCAAACCTTATGACACTGTGCTCAGTAGCAAAAGCTCAGGGAAAGGTGAAAAAATGGACATTCACAGCTATGCTCTTTTCCCAAGCAACATTTAGGTGCTGAGGCCCTGCTTTCTAGAAAATGCCTGCATTTTTATTCCTGTGTTTCTTTATTTACTGTGTCTTCATTTGCAGAGTTTGTGGGTTTGTCTGTTAAATCTACAATCATAAATGGCAAGTGTCGTATCAATTTATCCCAGAGACTGTATGAAATGACTCTTTAAATTTAAAACCTAATGTACATAAAAGCAACAATGAAAGCACTAAAAATTAAAAAAAAGGGCTTGTGTAAAAGTACAGAAAAAGTTGTGTATATTTCACATTTCCAAAGCTCCACGAAACATTTCCATTTAGTATTGATCAAATATGGCATCTAAAAAGAAAAAAAGGAAATCACTTATTCTTGTAGTAAAACTGGGATATCACACAGTAACCTCATCTATAAATTGGATTGTACAGTTGGAGATGATGGAAAAATGGAGATAAGTGGGTAAAAAATTATCTCTTCCTTCAGAAAATTATTTCACCTCGTCCTGTCAGCTTCATTTCCTGCTGCAACATCTCTTGCTCACTTCTTATGCACTTAATTTGGCTACTCAGTATATGGCAAACCAATGCAAATTACACTTTTTTTGCCTATACCACTATTTATGATCTGTCAGAATATTATTCCAGGGTTGAGGTGATTGTTGCACTCATTCGTTTGATGATGTTTTGTGCATATTTGTTTACAGATCCTAGATCAACAGGAGGTCTAGCAAGGAGATAGATAAGGAGGAGAACTGAAAGTGGAAGGAGCTGAAAGATGGGTTAGGAAAAGTGTGTGGGAAAAAAGAATTTATCTATAAAAACCAAAACAAAGAAGGCAGCAGGTTAACTCAGCCTAAAGAGAGATAATTATAACAGACTTTCAACATATGTAGCACCACTGTCACTCATTTAAACCAAACATCACCTAGTCTCACCTGGAAACCTAATGAATAAAGGTACACCATCAGTGGGGTAAATATGGCTGAGTTCCTCACAGTAGCCAAGTGATGGGTTGTTAGTAAGGAATGCAACATATTTATTCTCTTTTGCCTGATGGCAAAATACAAGACCTTTTAATGACAAAAGCCTTCATGCTCACCAGTGTATGCAGTTGTGTTGTGGCTATTCTAGGGATCCCTCCACCATTTCTGGTTCTGGATGCAGATGGTCTTCCTCAGCCTTATCTGCTGAACACGACTGAAAATCACAGAGCTCCGCTTCCATTCTTTTTTGACTTTCCTCTTTCTCTCTTTAACAGGAAACCTGATTGGAATCATTACTGGAACTAAGCGATTTGTCAGCAATCTCCCTTTGACAAACCAGTTTTTTCTTAAACAGAGACAGCTTGTTGGTTAGAGAAATTACAGGTCAGCAATGGAGCCCTTAAAGCGGTAGACCTGCTAGCTCTGAACTGTCCCCTTTATCAGATGCTTTTTAATATTGGGTTGAAAAAAGCAACAAATTAAAACTGCTGACAGCAACCTGGTGTAGATCCATACAAAATATTAATAATCTTAATCAGAACTCATAAGCAGAATTCTGCAGGTTTTTTACAATGTATTACACTAGTATGAATAGAGATATAAAACCAGAAGGAAAGACATAGAAAAAGTACAAAGATCTGCCAAATCTATGAAACTGCAGAGATAGCTTAAATAGTCATTTCATTGCATCCCAGTATCTCTTCCTCACTCAAACATATGCTGCTTTTTAGTTTGTAAAGTAAGAGATAAAATAAATACATAGTGACCTTTGAACATGTGGAATAGAAAAAGTTCTGACATTTCAATTTACAGATGAAGTGAACCATAATGCACAAAATATTTTAATGTTTTGTTAAATTGCTCATTTGCCTCTGTTTGCTAGACAACAAAAGCATTTAAAATGATATACTAGCATGTAACATTATTAGGTTAAAAAGCATGATTTCCTAGATCACATTTTACACGCAGTTTTGAAATCTGTCATGGTACAATTAGCAGTGACCTATCCAATAGACCAAAGAATGAGATAACTGAGGTGGGCATGGCAACCTGCACATGTGCATACATGTATGCATGCATGCATACATACACACATACACACACATATATATATTATTCGACTTTTGATCACTACACTATACAGTGTCAGGAGATTTATTTACTTTTATTTGCAGTAAGTCTGTCTCAGGTTTAACTGGTGAACTTAAAACTACAGACATGGTTCATTTACATTTCAATCCAAAGTACGAATAGGGTGGCAGGAGTAAATAATCTTTCAGGAAAGATATTATTAACAGTGACAGTGCATAGCAATTAGATAAACTTGGCATATGGATTAAATAAAATATATAGACATTGTGGCTAAACACCACAAAGATGTTGACCCTTTTATGAAATCCCACTGTCAAATGTCAACGCAACCAAAAAAAGAATATTTATCTATCACTATCTTGAAGTAGATAATGAATTTCTAATGTTAAAGGCTTTTCTTCAAATTCCACCTATATACTCTCTCAAAGTATTTTAAGATTTCTTTATTTGCTTTTGCAAAGCTCTCTCTGAAATAGTCTTGGAACTTGCATTAGGCAGTTATGATAGGAACAGACTATAGTAGTGTTCAGACTATATGCTGAAATACACTTACAATTACTATTTGAAGAGAGTATTAATCAGTAATTCAGTATTTTTTCTCAAGACTTGAGAAGCTTCTCTCTCATCAGATCAAACATTGTGAAATAGTGCTTTAAAATCTTGATGTGCACTATCCCTAGGAAAAACTTCTGCCATAAGTCCATGCCTCTACAACTTTTCTTCCTACAGTGTTTGTCATACTTCAACTTCAAAACAACTATTTTCTTTTCTAGCCTTAATGTTATTTCAAACTGATATGAGACAGATACAATGCCTCTGTGTGAATTTTACTTTCCTAATTCATGAATGGTAGGGTTTTGCTATTCCATTATCTTGTCCTACAACTCCATTTATTTGTGACATATGACGAAAATTATTCATATTCTTGTCAGTGTCCTTCAATTAACCCTGCAAATTCTTTTCTGATGTCAGAGTTGAGGTTCCATGTTGAATTTCAGCAATTAATGGCATTTGTTTTCACCTGAAAATAATGTTATAAAAAATCACTGTTGTACTCTTTCTGCTTTGGGCAAAGAAGAGATTCAGAGCAGCCCTGCGGAGAAGGACTTGGGGGCGCACCTCTGGACTTGTTCCAACAGTTCCATGTCCTTTTTATGGCGAGGACACCAGAACTGCACACAATACTCCAAGTGAGGTCTCACGAGAGCAGAGTAGAGGGGCAAGATCACCACCTTTGACCTGCTGGTCATGCTCCTTTGGATGCAGCCCAGGATACAGTTGGCTTTCTGGGCTGCAAGCGCACACTGCTGGCTCATGTTAAATTTCTCATCGACCAACACCCTCAAGTCCTTTTCTGCAGGGCTGCTCTGAATCTCTTCTCTGCCCAACCTGTAGCTGTGACTGGGGTTGCCCCGACCCAGCTGTACCAGACCTTGCACTTGGCATGGTTAAACTTCATCAGGTTGGCATCAGCCCACCTCACAAGTGTGTCAAGGTCCCTCTGGATGACATCCCTTCCCTCTGGCGTATCAACTGAACCACACAGCTTGGTGTCATTGGCAAACTTGCTGAGGGTGCACTCAATCCCACTGTCCATGTCACCAACAAAGATGTTGAAAAAGACCAGTCACAACACTGACCCCTGAGGGACGCCACTCATTACGGTTTTCCAACCGGACATTGAGCCGTTGACCACGACTCTTTGCGTGTGGCCATCCAGCCAGTTCTTTATCCACCAAGTGGTCCATCTATCAAATTGGTGTCTCTCCAATTTAGAGACAATGATGTCACAGGATGAAGCTAAAATTGTATTCTCTACAAGATCTTAACCTGTTAACATCAGTTTTCTCATTTCAACAGTACTTGTTAAACATATGTTAAAATGTTAAAAATCTTAAAATGTTAAAAATGTTAAAATGTTAAAAAAAAATATGTTAAACATAATATATAACACCATTTTGTTACCAGTAGAAAATTTAGCTTGTGTAGCCGCATCAGCTAACAAAACTGTATTTTGTCATGTGTAAGTTCAGTTGCAAAAGCATTTAAAACCAGGATTTAGCCTGAAGTGTTCTGTACTCAGAAGTCTCTTTTCTTGTACTATAATTTCAAGGTTAAAAAAAGAGTATACTGTCTCCCTTCAGGTGGTAGGCTTCACCTGAGAGCACAATAACAATTAAAGCAGAACAGAGGCTAGAATACTCTAATCATTGTCATAACAAGTAATTTTAATTCAGTGTTGCTCAAGAAGAATTTCTGATAAACAATGAACTGTTACACAGGGTAACAATATTTTATGAAAGCACGAAATTTTTGCACAAGATGAGATATTCAGTTCTCAGAGTAACCAAGAATATAAATTTATGGCTTTATGTAGCTGTGCAATAGTGCTATTTTTTAAAGCTTGCTTTAGATTACTAATTCAAGTGATTCGAGCCCATAGTTTATTGCTATACAGCTGGCTTAAATGCACATATCTATAAAAGCCTGAGTGAATGTGGAATTACATCCCATGATCAGCCAATTTCAAAATGGATTTGAAATGCTGAAATCTTGAAAGGACCAAGGGTGCACACTAGCAGTAGGCCAGAGAAAGCTGTGCAAACCCAATATGATAGGATGTGGAAATCTAGAAAAATATGTTTCAAAGACATTTTAATCAACTGTGCACACCTTTCAAATTCTAAGAATCAATAAACCTACAATGATATGAAAAAACCTGGGATCCATGACATAAAATCCTCTATTCCAAAGTAAGTATAAAATTTGAAGAAGGTTTTTTATTAGTTTTTAAACAAAATTAAAGTACACTGAACTTGAATTCATTTAGTAGCAACATTCTCTCTTTATATCAGCTTTAAAATTGCATAGTCATATAGTCCAGATTTCTGAGTGTGAGAGTAATAGTAGTTTCTGCACAGATATTACATGGCCCAAAATAACAGGATTCACTTCTGCTTCAAATGAAATACCAATTTTCTGTGATGTTAGACATAAATTATATGAACTTAATTATATCACATCAATTATATGAACTTAAAATTTCTATTCAGACATGACTATAAAGTAGTCCAGATCTTGAAATATTATATATTTATGCCAAAATCAGGATAAAAAAAAAAAACCCAAACAAACAAACAAGCAAACCCCAAAATTGAAAAGAAAGTTATGGCAATCTGTTGCACTGTATAGCCATCTGCATTATTATGAATTTACAGCTATCAGAACTGATTGAACAAGATATAAAACCAGTAACATGAAGATCTGCAATTGCAACAGCTGGCAGATAAGACAGTCTCAAGCAAATACTATCCATTGCTTGGGAGTTTTTTAATATTTATATTTTCACCTCATATTTAATTTAATTTAAACCACCAAATGTTAAACTCTGAATTCAGTAAATATTATTGTCTTTATTTTACTCTAGCAGTAAAGCAGTCCTAAATTGTCATTGTTTAAACCCAGCTGGTAACTAAGTACCATGCAGCCGCTCACATCTTCCCTTCTCCTCCCTGAGTGGGATGTGGAGGAGAACTGAAAGAATGTCAAACTCCACGGGCTGATATAAGAACAGTTTAATAACTAAAGTATAGTATACTACTACTACTACTACTAATGATAAAGGTAATAACAAGGGAAGAGAACATAAAACTAAAAGCAGTAAACACAAGTGACGCACAATACAACTGCTCACCACCCACTGCCTGATACCCAGCCCCACCTGAGCAGCAATCTGCCCTTTCAGGTAACTCCCCCTAGTTTATATACTGGGCATGACGTGCTGTGGTATGCAATACCCTTTTGGCTTGTTTCGGTCAGGTGTCCTGTCCCTGCTTCCTCATGGCTTCTTGTGCCACTCCTCACTGGCAGAGCTTGAGACTGAAAAGTCCTTGATCACGGTAAGCATTCATAAAATTATAGAATAGTTAGGGTTGCAAAGGACCTTAAGATCATCTAGTTCCAGCCCCCTGCCATGGGCAGGGACACCTCCCACTAAACCATGCCACCACCCAAGGCTCTGTCTAACCTTGAACACTGCCAGAGATGGAGCATTCGCAACCTCCCTGGGCAACCCATTCCAGTGCCTTACCACCCTTACAGTAAAGAACTTCCTTATATCCAATCTAAACTTCCTTTAAGTTTTAATAGAATACCCCTTTTCCTGTCACTACCGTCCCTAGCGAAGAGTCCATCCCCAGTGTCTTTGTAGGCCCCCTTCAGATACTGGAAGGCTGCTATGAGGTCTCCACGTAGCTTTCTCTTCTCCAGGCTGAACAGCCCCAACTTTCTCAGCCTATCAAAAAAAAAAAAAAAAAAAAAAAGAAAAGCGATTCAATTATTACTAGCTGCTCAATGATGCTGGAAACTGTCCCAAAGAACTTCAGTTCAACATCATCAGGCAGAATTATTGTTAAGTCTTCAACAGGAGGCAGGTCATCAATAGGCAACTCATCTTTTGTTTTAATACAGTAAGATCTGTTATCCTTCTCATTTGGATGATCATCTTCACCAGACACTGATGAAGGTGAAAATGAAGAAGAAGATGTAGCTGATGAACTATCCAAATCCATATCACTGTCCGAGTCTGACAAGGGGACGGCAGAGGGAGGCACACTGGGGCTCGCAGGCGGAGGTGAGCAGCGCGTCCCTTCAGCTGGAGGTGACGGAGCCTGGTCTTCCCCACCACCCTCCCGGGGGCTCGGAGGACTCGGCGGGTCCCCGGCGCTGGCCGGCAGAGGCTCGGCAGTGCCGGGCCCAAATACCAGGCTCTCCAACTGCGACACGACCTCCAGCTGCGCCTCCATGCTGCCTCATGCGACACTCAGGCCCACCCGCGGCCCCACGCTACTTCCGGCTTGAAGCATTACTTAGCAACAACTAAAACATCGGTGTGTTATCAGCATTTTTCTCAGTCTAAAGCTGAAACACAGCACTGTATCAGCTACTAGGAAGAATACTAATTCTATCCCATCTGAAACCAGGACACCCATGTTAGTAAAGTCTGCAGAACTTCAGCCATTGTATTCTCACTGGAAAGCACTAGGCTGTATCAAAATACTGATTAATAATAAGGTATGTATTTGCCCTCCTTCTTGATTTTTTTTTCTACTACAGCTCATCTGACTACTTTCTGTTGTATTTTTTTTCTAAAAATTGCACTGCATATAGAAGTTAGCTTGGCCCGAGCTATGCTTCTCCGATGCAGAAATCGGGCCATTTCATTAGCAACCATGAGACTGAGGCAGGTATCATTAAGTTCTGCTGACAGCTAACAAACTTCCAACTGAGAGAGCATAGGTTTGTGAGTTGTGCATTTTCCGCACACCTCATTTGAAAGAGCACAAACTGTGTAGTAGATTATCCATTTGCAGTAAACATTGTAATGACCACATTCTTGCTGAGATGAGAGGATGCAGAAAAAAATGAGTAGTTACTGTTCAAGTAAATAGATTAACTTTACTAGTAGACACTGAAAGCATTATTTTCTTTTAAATATACTAGAGATAAAGCTTTTGAGGACCAAGAGTCATTAAATCAAATAAAAATGACACATCTCATGTAACTGACCATTAAATCATTACACTAGTTATAAAAAAGTCTAACAAGCAGAGTGTTAGTTTAGAAAATATCGTTTAAGTCTTTAGCTAAGTAGCAATTCAACAGATAATTAATATGCCTCAAAGGGTCTGTATCATGTAATTGGAAGATAAGAACAGAATCTTTACTTATTCCTTTCCTCCTGCCTGCAACAAGGGAACATAACTACAAGCTTAAATGTTGTATGAAATAATCATTCATCTTTGCAAAATTATTTGTAAGTGCTTCACTGTAGTCTTAAGCTTGTCTATTTGTGCCTTATAGCACAGTAAGATATTTTATAGTTTCCCTAGTTGCTGCTTTTTTTTTTCAAAATGATAATGCAAATCATAAAATATTAAAGAAAAATCTGAGACTTGTATAATATATAGAAGTTACAGCTGGAAGAGAAATATTCAAGCTCTGAGGGCTTTTTTTAAACTACACCAGAAATGACATTTTAGGAGAGCCTGTTCCGGAGTTCTTGTGGGATATATGAACTTTTATATTTAAGCTGCTATGGCCCAGATCTCTGAAAATCTTTAAAAAAGAAGTCATGTGTTCTTTTGTTTTAAAAAGACAAACAAACACCACATTAAACAAGCAAACTGGGGATGTAAATATCTCTGTGTGTCTTTAGTGACTGAATGTAAGTGTTGCAGGGAATTGCATATATATATATATATAAAATTATTACTAAAACAACATCTTTACAGTTTGAGGTGGCAAAACGCACAGGTTAAAAATTTTATTCAAGTAGTGATTTTAAGTTTTAGACTCATACATTTTTTAAAATCCACATTAGTTTCTGTATCTTTCAAACAAAAGTCTCAGGTTTTATTTTCACTTTGTCCAGAAGTGTTAAAAAATCAGTACTTATCCTGGAAACTTTTGCTATTTAATTGATTTCTAAATTATATGTATCTTAAAAAAATTCATGTCTTTGAACAGATAAAGGAAGCATACTCTACATGGTGTATTATTATATGCTGAATTGAGATACGATATTTCTTTCTTATCCATAAATGAAAGCAGTACTAGCAATGTAAAAGTGACACTTACCAGTACGTATCATGCATCTGGTTATGGCATCTGCATGAACTAATTAGACTGTGTAATTTCCATCAGCATACTCCTCATTCATCAAAATACATTTGAATATCTTAGCCCATTAAAATGAAATTTTATTTTCTTTTTATCATTAGAGAACAATTCCAATGTAATTGACATTCTATTAAACAAGAGCTGGAAAGTATATCATATTCCATTATGATTATTACTAGTAAGAAGATAAAAAAAGAAAACATCACTGACAATTCTTTGACATTTTATAACTTAGGTAACAATTATGAATTTTAAGTAAAGCAACTAAATACAATGCCAATAAAAATTACTAACAAAGAATAATTTATAACAATGATAAAAATTTTAACAAATGCAAGATAACTGCCCAAGTTGTTATTCTACTTAAGGGAATATTCCTCATAAAAAGCACATAAGGGCTATGGCACTGGATCTAATAGGTAACTACTTTGTCTATATGATCTCTTTGCGTATTTGATTGAAACGCACTTTTATCCTGTTACATTCTGACATCATTGACATCTGACATCTAACTTGAGAAGGGCCGAATGCTACCTGTGACATTTAATTTTAAAATTGTGGATAAGTGATGGTCAGATGATTCAATGAATTTTAATAAACTATAATTCAGAATTATTTTAACATTCACAAAAAAGCCTTTTTTTCTTTTTTTTTTTTTTTTTTATTGCTTGCCTTTAACTTCTCCACAACCCTAAAACACATTGTTGATTCAAGAAATGCAGGTATCGCCTTTCTTCTTTTGTGAGTGTGGGTGGATCACAATACTGGTGATTTTAGAAGAGCATATGATCTGTAATAACATGTGCAGGATAGAACAATTTTGCTTATTACATTGTGTAAGAGATTTCTTAATAACTCTATAAGCTCACACATTCCATTTTCCAGCTCCTCAAGTACAAATACACTTACATTTGTTTCTCTCCTACTGTGCAATCTGACAGACTCACGTTGTGTTCCAACACCACTAATACCTTCTTCCCTCCAGATGTTTATCCTAGGCTGCTCCACTTCCATGCATATGTTTCCATTGCTTCTTTCTGTTCTGACACACTTCTCATTCACTTCTCTTAAATTTCAATTTCCTCTCTAAATTCTTTTTACTTTCTTCTTCCTCTTACTAAAACCTGGTGTTTTCCTTCCCCACCTAGCCTTATATTTGCTCTTTACTTCCACTCAAAAGCTCCCACAATTACTTTTTTCCCTCAAATATCTTCCTTTCATCTCTTCCCCGTGGTTTTCTGCAATGACTCAAGCCTCTGCTTCTTTACCTGTGCACCCCTTGTGCCATTTTTTTTTTTTTTCCTTAAAGAGGGCTTTTTTCTCTTGTTCCACATACCTTAAATAATTCTAACAAAAAGCCTAAGCTGGAAAAGTGGTGAGCTGTCTGGTCACTGGATCCTGTTAAAAGAGAGAAGAAAATGCACCTCTTTACAAATGAGTGGCAAAACCTCCCAGTCAAACAAAACCAGAAATATTTAAAGTACTCAGATACTGAAGAACTTAGCATCTTTATGTTCCTTTGTCCTGTTCCCTTAGTGGCTAGCAAAATTTACCCCCTCAGAAGAGGAAAAATCTCCAACTTTTTTCCCTATAATTGTATCCCTTGTCTAATGTAGGTTTTTTCATCAAATCAATAATTTACCCTATTTACTTTTTAAGAGAAAAAAAGTATCAAAAATTACACTAAGAAAACAGACGGATAAATGCTAAGTAGCAAATATTTCTTCAATAATTCTACTATTAAGAATCCAACAGACAAATAAAACCTCAGAACTTTTCTTGTGCTGTAAAGGAGACAAAACAAAGAAATTATAATTTTCTCTTTCAGATGCTACGAAAAAGAATCAGCTGTTATAAGCAAGTTTTCAGGATCCACAGATGTTCATTCAGGGATTTAGGCCTCGAATCCTTTGTACTATTTTGTGTTTTCTATTTTCCATCATTGAATTTGCACTTGTTTTGTCTTTTCAGGAGACCTTGGAATTATAAAAACAGCAAACAAATTACAAATACTTAATCACAAGTGAGAGAACTTTTGACCTGACAGCCACATTAAGGTCAAATGAAACAAAACATTAATATAATATTTTTGGTTTTCATATATCTAAACCACAAACAACGAGAGAAAAACAGGATGATTATATTCATTTGGACTTTCATGTGTACACCCAAATTGTATATTCTATATCTAAAATCCCTTTGACAGACCTTGACCAAAAAGTGGTCTTTCAGGTGCCTGAATAGGAAGAAGTACTGTGCTTTATCAAGCAGCGCTCATTCATTGAAAATTTCTTTGAGTGTGTCTTAAATTTACTACCAATGCATTACTGCTTATCAGTATTCAGAAGCACATTTCAGAGTGTGCTGAAGAATAAAAAAAACCTATCCAGAGATGTAGCAATAAGCAGGTGAAAAATGCTTTTCAGTTTATTCTAGATATAGCTCTCCCTCTCCCCGTAATTATCATATTTCCATAACATTTTAACAATAGCTGAAAACAAGCTCCTGAACAATAGTTATTATTGCTTTATAGTACCATACATCTGCATAGGATTTATGTAGCATGAAAATCTCAAGAATCTCAAAATCAGCTAATCAAATGTTATAATGTTATTCATAGGTGCAGGTCTGCTGACATTCAGCAGGTTAGTCATGTGAAAAAGGTATGTGGGATTTAGTGCCAAGTTAAGACATATAGTTACTGAGGTTCAGTGCGCAGGTGCATCAGCTGAGGCTGAGAGATTGCTAACCATTAAAAGTATTATGCTTTAATTTACACTTCCAGGTTGTTAAACATTTTACCTTAATTTTATAAAGTTGGGTGTGATTTTGACAAGCTAAAAGTTTGGCAAAGGCACAGATAATGCCTTATATTTCTGCCCAGCAAACTGATGTTTCACTATAGCTCATCTCTCTACTTGCTACATTAAAAATATTTGCAGAGTCCTTCTCACCTAACACAAATAGAAAGTTCTCACAGGCAAGAAAGACGTGAAATCATTGGTTTCTAAGAAAATTCTCTCCCTTTTGTAAGAAAAGCTGAGTTTCTATTCATAGTGGTTGTGAGAAAGACCCTATAAAGGCATGAAATGAGGAGCTGCTGTTCCTGCA
The DNA here is from genome assembly GCF_963264785.1 of Psittacula echo. NCBI lineage: Eukaryota > Metazoa > Chordata > Aves > Psittaciformes > Psittacidae > Psittacula > Psittacula echo. Next base: position 78,691,359 of record NC_137737.1, read on the forward strand.
GCTGCTGTCAAAACTTAAAAGCACTGGAAACACTACATTTTTTTAGTGTTTATATGAACTGTGATTTGGCTTGCACCTATGAAATGAAGGTCTATAATGAGCATCACCAAACCTAATGATTTCTTGGCTACTCTGGACTCAACCCCCCCTGTGAGTTCATGGGGTAGGCACACTTCCTCCTCATGCTCAGGCTGGGGGAATCAGGACCAGGCATTCTTTCCACCTGGGGTACCACTCCTGTCTCCAAACAACAGACAGCTATAATATCAAGTTGAATTGGCTGTGCATCTAAATAGGTTTCTATGGGAACTGAAAAACCAAAGAAAACAGCACCTGTCAAAAGAAGACGAGGTAATGAGACAACTGCTGTGACCACTTGGAGATTTAGTCCAGGGTCAGAGAATCCAAGAAGGATCAGGGAGGGCAGAAATTATTAGGATACATGCATGTTCAAATAATCATTGCCAAGAAGTCATAAAATATGCAAGGTCATGAAAAGAAATTACTGAAACTGTGGAAAGCAGAGGCTGAACAGAAAAGCTATTTACTTAAAGAAGAGATTAATTACAAGTTAGAATGCACAGTCTGTGAACAGCTCAGGTTAGGGGAGATGATAACTGTGAGGGTAAGAGGGTAAGCAGAATTAAAATAGGATAAATATGACCAATTCAGAAGGACTGTGTAGTGAACTAATGGTAATATGCACCATTGTACTACAATATGAGGCATGAAGTCCTTAGAAGACATGAACTGCAAGGAAGAACAAGATTATGACATTGGCATTTATTACTTTTATTAAGACCATTTTGTTGGCAGTTGTATACTGGATTGTTGAAGAAAGAACATTTAAGAACCAGTAAAAGCTACCTGTGAATATTTCAAAGGAGCGAAAAAACATTCATTGACATTTTTTTTTTTTTAATCATGGAAAAAATAAACAACATCTTTTTTTGTCATTATTATCCCATAAATCTGGAGAAATTAACTCCTTCTAAATCTCAGCATTTCCAAAAACAATTGTGTATTTTTATAATTTGAAAATCTCCTGGAGTAATTGCTTTTGCTGTTCTCAGTCTAAGTTTTTGTCAGGAGACAGAAATAAGCAGAATAAATTTTCTACACTGAAACCTATTGGCCCAGTGAAATTAGGCTTTATAACAAAACAAGAAACTAAATTAGGCTTTGAGCCAGTGATATCTGTTAACGGTAAAGGAAACCATCAACACAAGTCACCACAAAATTTTAGAAGAAAGAATTACATAATGTCTGTCCTGGGTTCAGCAGCAGCAGTCAGTTTTTCTCCTTCTTAGTAGCTGGTGTAGCGCTGTGGTTTTGACTTTCGGCCTGGGAATAATACTGATAAAGCCGATGATTTCAGTTGCTGGTCAGAATGTTTACCCTGACCAAGGACTTTGTGAGTCTCATGCTCTGCCAGGGAGGAGGAGAAGCCGGGAGGAAGCAGGGACAGGACACCTGACCCAAACTAGCCAAAGAGATATTCCATACCACAGCATGTCATGCCCAGGGATGTAACCGGGAGTTACCTGGAAGGGCACGTCCTCTTCTCTGTCGGGCTCTTTTCCGGCGGGCGGTATCGTACTCTCTTCCCTTGTTATTTCTCTTATCATTATTATTATTGGTGGTAGCAGTAGTGATTTGTGTTATACCTTAGTTACTGGACTGTTTTTATCTTAACCCGTGGAAGTTGCATTCTTTCGATTCTCCTCCCCATCCCTCGGGGGGGGGCGGGGAGGGGCGGAAATAGACTGTGTGGTTCTAATTTACAGCCTGGGCTTAAACCACGACAACGTCGCACTTGCAAAGGGAGTACTCCAAATTCAAAAGGTCATTATGCAATAAAGCTAGTCATGTTAAGCACCTTTTTTAGAAAAATCTGTAAAACTTATTTGCTAGAATAAAAGAAAGCTGGAGAGGGAGTATTGACAATAGCATGTAGTGATAGGACAACGGCTTTAAGCTGACAAGGGAGATTTAGATTAGACATTAGGAAAACATTTTTCACTATGAGGGTGGTGAGACAGGGTGCCCAGGAAGTTGTGGCTGCTCCATCCCTGGAAGTGTTCAAGGCCAGGTTAAGCAACCTGGTCTAGTCAAAGGTGTCCATGTCTATGGCAGAGGGGTTGGAACTAGATGAACTTTAAGGTCCCTTACAACCCAAACTATTTTATGATTATATAAATATTTAGCACTGTAGACTGATCTATAGCAACTGTATAAAGTGCATTATGATTTCTTCTTGAATATGTTTATTTTTTCATAAGACTCCCTCACTGATATACATGTTATATTTTTCCTTTTAACATCAGCAACTGTTTGCAGATGTAAATCATGCTGCGTAAGATAACATATTTTTTAATTCATAAGGATGATGCACTACACAACCAAATATTTAAACCAGAAAAGAACTTTCCTTTTCTTCTCTTCTTCCAAACTTTTAACTAGATTAGAGAAATAAAAACTTCCCACTACTCCTTTACTAAATAAAGCTCACAGGTATTTGATACTGGTGCTATTTTCCTCACATGATAGAACTATTTGTTGTTGTCTTCATTTTTACTATGTTATTGCTTTAACAGGCCACAATTCTTAAACAACAGAAGAGGGTATTTGTATAAAGAGGTGAAGGTGTAGAATTCTATCTGTGGTGGTGGTGAAGAGTGGTAATGAAGCTGATACAGCTTTTACATGAAGGGAAGTGTTATCAAAAGAACATTGTATGACCAGTAGCCATTAGAAGACAAGGTTATTCTGCCAGTTGATGATGGTGGGTTTTATCCATTGCTCTAGGGTTAATTACGCTTTGATGAAATATAAAAAAAAATAATTCCAAAGGACATGATTCTAGCCAGCAACTCAAAATCTATTTCTTCTGTTGATATGTCAGTAACCTTTCAGGCCTTGCATTATTTTTACAGAAACAGAGAACAGAGATGACATCACTTTTAAAGGAAATGCTGATTGATAGATCTATCAAACTATCCTCTATTATTGCATATTTTAATAAGTATAGTCAAAAAAACTGTGAGGTAGTTGTTGTTTTGCATTCTAATCCCATTAAACTTGTGATTAAATTGAAGAAGAAATCAGAGAAATATTGAAGGTTTCTGTAAGCTTTTTGCTTTATATTTCAAGATGTCTCATAAAATAGCAGCTCTAAGTCCGAAAACAGTGACATTTCTAGGATGACAAAAAAACCCCTCACAAAACTATGCAACTGTGCTAGTGAAGTAAAAATGAGCTACGAATATGAAAACTTGGGTCTAATCATTTCTTTGCATTGAAATATAGTTCAGTTTAGCAAAAGAACTTCTACAGCAGGATTAAAAACATAAACTGAAGAGAATCAGATGGATCACAAGTTTAGCAATGGGATCTGGAGCCTCTCACTTTGAGTTCATGGGTTCAAATTGAGCTGAATTTAGAACTAGCCAAAAGTTTATAGCAAGTAAAGGCTTTCCGTGACTTGTGTGTGAAATAGTATAACAATATCATATTACTTTCTACTCAATGAATAACCATAATTAAAACACAAAAAACCCCCACAAAATCAAAGCTGAAATATTGCAGACTTCTGATTTTTCTTAACAAAGAAAATCAAAGACTTAGCTGATATAAGGAAAATACATTTTTCCTGATGTCCTGGGTTGAGCTGTAATTGTTATTTTTCTCTTTCCTGGTAGCTGGTACAGTGCTGTGTTTCAGCTTTAGACTGAGAAGAATGCTGATAACACACTGCCGTTTTAGTTGTTGCTAAGTAATGCTTACCCTGATCAAGGACTTTTTCAGTCTCTCATGGTCTGCCAGTGAGTGGGGGCACAAGAAGCCATGAGGAAGCAGAGACAGGACACCTGACCCAAACTAGCCAAAGGGGTGTTCCATACCACACACACCATGCCCAGTATATAAACTGGGGGGAGTCACTCAGAAGGCCCAGATCACTGCCCAGGTAGGGCTGGGTATGGGGTGGTGGGTGGTGAGCAATTTTATTGGGCATCACTTGTGTTTATTGTTGGTTTTATTTTTTTCCTTCCCTTTTTAGTTTTATATTCTCTCTCCCTGTTATTTCTCTTATCATTATTATTAATAGTGGTAGTAGAAGCAGTTTTGTATTATACTTATTTGACTGTTCTTATCTCAACCCCTGGGATTTACATTCTTTCGATTCTCCTCCCCATCCTGCTAGGAGTGGGGGGGAGGGCAGAGGATGAGCGAGGAGTTGTGTGATTCTGAGTTACTGGCTGGGCTTAAATTATGAATCTTGAGCACTCCGTGATGTGGATATACTGTAAATTTGTTTTTGTTTTTCAGAGATCAGCTTTTGAAAAAGAAGTTGTAAAGAGGTTATATTTTTAGAGACAATGTTGCATCAATATTTAGTCCCAATTTTTCACCGCCTGTTCACTAGCTTCTGTACTGACATTAAATTTGATACATTATTCATCATTGGATTTGAGATCATAGCTGTTGTTGAAATGATGTAATCAAGATAATTAAAACTGAAATACTTCAGATGACAGCAAGGGGTTTAAAAAAGCCTCCAAACTCTGTTCAGCTTGGTTTTCATGAAGGATGAAAGTCAACACCACTGATCAAAACATAATTTGGTCAATACAGACAGATTGTGATTCCTATTTTTGAAAAGTAAGATGATTTTTAATATGGAAGGAGAGAAGTAAAATCAATGTATTATGTTGTGTTAAAAATTCACTGGAACCTAGCTTTGGAATTGCCTGTCTTTATCCACTGATTACAGTAAGACACAAGAACAGCCTCATTTCTGTTTTAGGCACTTAAAGCAAACGCCTGAAGTTTTCAAGAGCAAAGGCCCTATGTATAATTTTAGATTCCTAGTTTCAAGAACAAGCAGTCAGAAGCATTGTGCTCAAAAATAACTGTATTTTTATTATTCAAATTAGGTGCTGAATAGATCGCTTTTTCAAAGTCTTTTTAACAATTAACATTAAATCTGCTAGAGAGAGAGGAAATACGCTCAATGCGGAATTAAGTTTACATCTTTTCTCAAATTCTGGTTAACTTGAGGCTTTAAATGTGAAGACCTTACAAATTCAGAAAAAAATACACCTTAAATTATCAATACAATTTTCACTCAATCTGTCAGTTGTGAATCTTTTTTCTTTAATAAGTTGTCTACAGTACCTTGCAGCCTGAGTTATTCCGCTTTGATGTTACATTGAGTGAGGGAGATTAAAGTCTAGGTTGAATTTATCACCGATGACATTTCTGAGACTTTGGTCCATCAATCCTTTGTGATGTGAGGATGTCAGAACAAAGTCATCACAAATTATGTAATGTCACTCCACCTAAGCCACAGTGCCAAATAAGCTGATGAAGCATACTGTTGCGGAGTCCATATGCTTCTGAATGGTACATTTATAACTACATGCTTTTGATTTATAATACTCCTGAGATGATGAAATTCAGAAAGACCAAACCATTCTGGACTTATTATTCTATATCCTGTGTGATATCTTCATCCTTAAATATACTGAATAACCTCAATATCTAAAGTATAATTCCTCTCTTTGGTCATTCAGGATTCATTAAGTAAGTTGTAGAAACAGGGAGGAATCCAGCAGCAATTAAGGAATAAGTGTTTCATGTTTGTACTTCATATATGCATGGAGTTAAAATTTTAGTTCTCACTTGTGATAGTTAACAGGAGGCAGTTTAAAATCCAAATGGTGAACAAAGCAAACAAATTTCTAAATTGAGTCTTAAAAACATCGATAGGGAGACAGCTGAAGATAGGTAGCTATCATCACAGAGGTAAAATTACCATTTTTCACGTGAAGTGTTGTACTTTCACACTGATACTGCCACCTAGCTTTCTTCTTGACTACATATCAAAACTGCCCAATGAACTACAGAGAATTTGTACTTGTCTATCATATTTCAAAATATTAATGAAAGTAGTTTTGTAGTAGTAGCAGCACAGCACTAATCTTCTACAAATGCAATTTAGCAGAATGCCACAATACACCATTGGAAGAAGGCTCTGGGGCACAAAACAACTTAGGATAGATCAGGGAAAACAAAGTTAAGAATAAAGGTAAAGATATTCGTTTGCATGGACAGCAAGAAGAGAAAGACTATTAAAGTGGGAGACTATAAAAATAACAGGGAAGTTCCATTGGCATTTTGGTAGCCTCGGTTTGACTTCAGACAGATTTCTATGAAGTGGTCATACATAGAGCCTAGTTCTGCAGGCTGTCATCCAGGAAGAGTATTGGGTCCTTTTCCAATAAAGTTCTGAAAGAAACAACAGGAGGAGTACAGGAAAAGAGAGAATCTGACAGAGAAAATGTTATGAGCCATTATTCATTACCTTTTTTTCATGAAACAAGCTACTGATCAGAGCTGCCAATAAAGAGAAAAACCTTCTGGGGACAGGGAGAACTTCTAATTCAAAATGAGCAATCAAATTATCAAAGTCTCTCCACTGGAAAGCTTCAGTGGATGACTAACTGCAGCCTTCTGCTCATTACTTCTCTCAAAAGATGAATTGAGGTCCTTTGTATTCTCCAGTAAGTGAAGTTTCTGTTTTGCCTTTTCTATTTTTAAAAAGTAGCTACACATGAAGAGAAAATGTGCTGCAGTAATAGAGCCACATCAAGAAATATCCTCCTCAGCTGCTGTTCAGAAACATTTGAAATGTCTTCTAATAGAATGCTGCTAGTCCCATAACATTTGTGACTGTGCTTCAAATGCAAATTCCTTCATTACATTGAATTGCATTAAATTTTATAAGTACTCTGCTGCACATATCCCCTAAAAACAATTTGCAGAGAAAATACAGTGGTGTGGTACAATGATATGCATCCATTAGATAATACCTGAAAATAGCTTTATAAACATATTTCATTTTAGTTGCTACTTAATGATTTAGTTTTAGTGGGTAGCTTATGGATGCAGTCATTCCAGTGCAATGAACCAGAATCATCTTCAGAGCTGAAAACTTTATTAGTTTGATTATTCTGCCAAATATGATGAGCACATGTAGATTTATAAAACAAGGGAAAAGTTACAGTCCATTGACTATGCCCTTTCTCAGCCTTTAAAGGCACTAACTAGAAGGACATCTCAGCACTGTTAACATCAGTTCTTCTCCCAGGGAGCACCATATTAATATTTTTGGTAGCAGATAATAATACGCAGATACTTTCTAACAATGTCAAAGTACTAACTTTGGGATGAGACAATAAAATTTAGCCTGAAATCACTCATGCTCTTTAAAGATTCCTTTACAACCTACTAAAAAATCAGATGTTAGAATGGGATGGCAAAATCCCAGTACCCTTAATTACCTCCTATTTGTCTAAACTCTCTAGAACTACAAACAGTTAAACTGGACTTCACAGACTATTTGTAACTACTGTGCATTTCTGCTCAACCTATGATGCCAGCAGCTAAACTGCACCTCACATACAACTCTACATAAGGCCGCTGATGAGAAATATATTCATCAAATTCTAGGCAACATTTTGCTCTTAGACAGTCCTCTACAACTACATTGCCTTTATTTCAAACCTAATGCCCAATTCAACTAGCTAACCTTTCCATATACACAAAAAAAGATGGATAATCATCGCATACCTTGACTGCTTGGCAGAGATCATGTTAATCCAATAACAGGTAAAACAATATGGGCTCCAAAACACATCAGTTTGAATAGAAATAATGTAATGGCAAACTCTTTTCCTATGTCTGCCTAAATCTTGTCTTTAATATATTTACTAACACCTATGGAAGAACTGATTGATCAGACTCCTTTTCCTGTTGCAAAAAGGCTCTTAAGAGACCTAGGTAACAGGATCAGAAGTTGTCCTCAAAGGCATAATTTTGATTTGTTAAAAAATAAATTACAAAAAGTAATAAATCATATCACCAGCATTTCATTTCATGACTGGAATATACTCATGGAGGGCTATGTCCTTTTCAGGAAAGACAGGCCAGCCAGGCGGAGTGGTGGGGTTGCTCTTTATGTGCGAGAGCAGCTGCAATGTACTGAGTTCTGTCCAGGAACAGGGGATGAGCGAGTTGAGAGTCTGTGGGTGAGAATTAAGGGGCAGGATGGCAGGGGCGATACTGTTGTGGGTGTCTGTTACAGGCCACCAGATCAGGGTGAGGAAGTTGACGAGGCCTTCTACAGGCAGCTGAGAGCGGCCTCACAGTCACAGGACGTGGTCGTCGTGGGGGATTTTAATTTCCCTGATGTTTGCTGGAAGGACTACTCAGCAACCCAGCCACAGTCAAGGAGGTTCCTCCAGTGCATGGATGATAACTTCCTCATGCAAATGGTGGATGAGCCAACCAGGAGAGGAGCGCTGCTGGATCTCATCCTCACTAACAAGGAGGGTCTGGTCGAAGCAGTAAAGGTTGAGGGCTGCCTTGGTTGCAGCGACCACGAGATGGTGGAATTCAGGATCTTGTGTGGTAGGACCAGTAGAATAGCAAGTAGAATTGCAACCCTGGACTTTAGCAGGGCAAACTTTGGCCTTTTCAAGCAATTGCTAGGGGAAATCCCATGGGCAAGGCTGCTTGAAGGTAAAGGGGCCCAAGATAGTTGGTTGACATTCAAGAATTGCTTATTCCAAGCTCAAGAGCTGAGCATCCCGACACATAGGAAGTCAAGGAAGAGGGCCAGGAGACCTGCGTGGCTAAATAAGGAACTGCTGGGTATGCTCAAGTGGAAGAGGAGAGTTTATAGGTCATGGAAGGAGGGGCTGGCCACTCGGGAGGAATATAAGGCTGCTGCTAGAGGATGTAGGAAGGCAGCTAGGATGGCTAAGGCCTCCTTAGAATTAAATCTGGCCAGAGGTGTCAAGGACCACAGAAAGAGCTTTTTCAAATACATAGCTGATAAAACTAACACCAGAGGCAAGGTTGGCCCACTGGTGAATGGGATGGGTGCCCTGGTGACAGAAGATACAGAGATGGCAGAGTTACTGAATGCCTTCTTTGTCTCTGTCTACTCTGCCGGAGGCAGTCCTGAAGAGCCCTGTACCCCTGAGACCTCAGATGAAGTCAGGTCACTGGAGCAGTTTGCCTTAGTCGATGAGGAATGGGTTAGGGACCAGTTGAGCAATTTGGACATCCATAAATCCATGGGTCCAGATGGGATGCACCAGCGGGTGCTGAGGGAACTGGCGGAAGTCATTGCTAGACCACTCTCCATCATCTTTACCAAGTCTTGGGAAACGGGAGTGGTGCCTGAGGACTGGAGGAAAGCAAATGTCACTCCAGTCTTCAAAAAGGGCAAGAAGGAGGACCCGGGTAACTATAGACCGGTCAGCCTCACCTCCATCCCTGGGAAAGTGATGGAACACCTTATCCTTGATGCCATCTTAAGGCATGTCAAGGATAAGAGGGTTATGAGGGGCAATCAACATGGCTTTACCAAGGGGAAGTCATGCTTGACCAACCTCATAGCCTTTTATGAGGAAATAACATTGTGGATGGATGATGGCAGAGCGGTGGATGTGGTCTACCTTGACTTCAGCAAAGCATTTGACACAGTCTCCCACAGCATCCTCATAGCTAAATTGAGGAAATGTGGTCTGGATGATCAGGTAGTGAGATGGACTGCGAACTGGCTGAAGGAGAGAAGCCAGAGAGTTGTAGTCTATGGGGCGGAGTCCAGTTGGAGGCCTGTATCTAGTGGAGTGCCTCAAGGGTCAGTACTGGGACCAGTATTATTTAATATATTCATCAATGATTTAGATGAGGGAATTGAGTGTACTGTCAGCGGGTTTGCTGATGACACTAAGCTGGGAGGAGTGGCTGACACGCCAGAAGGCTGTGCTGCCATCCAGCGGGACCTGGACAGGCTGGAGAGTTGGGCAGGGAGAAACTTGATGAAATATAACAAGGGAAAATGTAGAGTCCTGCATCTGGGCAGGAACAACCCCAGGTTCCAATATAGGTTGGGGAACGACCTGTTAGAGAGTAGTGTAGGGGAGAGGGAGCTGGGGGTCCTAGTGGATGGCAGGATGACCATGAGCTAACACTGTGCCCTTGTGGCCAAGAAGGCCAATGGCATCCTGGGGTGTATTAGAAGGGGGGTGGTCAGTAGGTCGAGAGAGGTCCTCCTTCCCCTCTGCTCTGCCCTGGTGAGACCGCATCTGGAATATTGTGTCCAGTTCTGGGCCCCTCAGTTCAAGAAGGACAGGGACCTGCTGGAGAGAGTCCAGCGCAGGGCGACAAAGATGATTAAGGGAGTGGAGCATCTCCCTTATGAGGAAAGGCTGAGGGAGCTGGGTCTCTATAGTTTGGAGAAGAGGAGACTGAGGGGTGACCTTATTAGTGTATATAAATATATAAAGGGGGAGTGTCATGAGGATGGAGCCAGGCTCTTCTCAATGGCAAACAATGATAAGACAAGGGGTAATGGGTATAAACTGGAACACAAGAGGTTCCACTTAAACTTGAGAAGAAACTTCTTCTCAGTGAGGGTGACAGAACACTGGAACAGGCTGCCCAGGGAGGTTGTGGAGTCTCCTTCTCTGGAGACATTCAAAACCCGCCTGGACACATTCCTGTGTAACCTTATCTAGGTGTTCCTGCTCTGGCAGGGGGATTGGACTAGATGATCTTTTGAGGTCCCTTCCAATCTCTAACATACTGTGATACTGTGATACTGTGATATTATTATTACTAACAAAACAACAGAAAACCCCATTCATTTATCTTCTATTTGTGAAGGTTTTTGGGAGCTGGAATATTTTTGCAATAGCAATGTTTTTTCTACAAAGCTTTGAGTACCCATCTGTGTGATATTGGGCAAATTTATAATCTCTTTCAGAGCTGCAACACAACAGGCCCTTCTCAATTTCCTGCTCACTGTCTCCCAGAATGTTTTCTTCCTCACCCCTTTCCTGTGCCCTAACTCTTGTTTCTCCTTCTCCAGTGTCCAAATCCCTGAAAACACTTAGAAACAGGCAGTAGAACTGAAGTGGAGCCAGAAACCGCAAATCATAATAATATCACACATTAACTGTTTAGAATTAATTTCCATATTGACTTTCTTATTATTAAGCAACTGACTTGTTTTAGTGAAGTGTAATAACTCCAATGAACCTGCTCATGCAATTTTTCCACATGCAGTTTTCTGGAACTAATTTTTCTATGTGAAGACAATACAAAACCATTCAGATCATTTCTTGAAAAACAAAAGCATACGATTTTAATGAATATGTTTTATATACTGACTCAGTGTTTACAATAGAATAAGTAGCTTTTTTTCCACTTTTTTTTGTTTTAATTTTGTCACCATGAGACATAACACCTTAAAATAATTGAGTAAAATTCTGCTTGCTGAGTGTCACAGAACCAGTAAGTTGAGGTAAACAAAGTTTATTGTTCCAACTCAATTAAAGCTCCACCAACATTAATTACAGATTTGGGGTGTCACATGGATTCATCAGTGCACTGCTGGTGCTTAAACTTTATGGGCAATGATCCAAGATGTGAAATCACTCACTGAAAGGGAGGGCTCTCAACCTCAAGGAGTTCCCTTGGATGATGTCCTGACCAAAGGGGAGAGTCCCTGACTGCAGACCCACTGCTCTGAGGAGAACGAACTCCAAATGGCTCTGAGACAGGTCTCCTTTTATACTCTGGTAGAATCTGAGTTCCGATGAGACATGGTCATGTAGCCACCCATGGGCTCAGGACCCAACTTCCTCATCCTTGCACCTGCCAACCACCACCATGTGAGTGGAACAGGAGCTCTTTGTGGGGTTTTGTCTGTCTGGAAGTGCTTATGGGCTTTTGCCAGGGCAGGTGTAGCTGCCACACTAGGGAACAATCACTTTGCCTCAAAGTGGGTAGCAGTTTCTCAAATATCATTAGTAAAGCTGCAACAGGCAGCATACATAGGTGATGTCTCTAGCAGCTTTTATTTTTCGGGGGGGGGGGGGGGGTGTATGATGAACAGGTGGAGCTAAGAAGTTGTTAATACAAGGGACCTCCTGGACAAGGGTTTATACATTTATGATAGGCACAACAGGTAACACAATGATAACAACAGGTAATAACTTTTGTGAGGCACTAAAGTGCTGCCATCATGAATGCAGACAAAAGTATTGTTCCTTGGTGACACAGAAGTAAAGAATTACAAAGAGGAAGCTGTTAAAACCTGCAGACTTTTTTTTAAATATATCCTTTTACAAATCAGAGTTTAGTAAACCAGTGTACCCCAAAACAAGCTAAATAATATTTTAAACTAAAAACAAACCCTGTACACAATCCCAGTGCACAAACATAACAGGGCTATCTTGTTGCATATTTGAGCGTTTCTTGGCATACATCTGAAAACCCTCTTGCTTTACTCTCAGGGTCAGGAAATAGTTCTGACAGGAAAGAGAGATCAAAGATGCGCTTGCTTTAAGAAGGAGACTGCACGTTTCACACCAGTAAACAAGAAACATAACTCCTCTCTTTCTCCATTTTCTTAGGTTAGTGCTTGTTTGTATAAGCCAAACTACTTAAACTTATCTTGTGCTACAGGACAGCATATAAAAGCAGTCTTGAAGAGATAACTCTCAGTCAACAAAATTACAGATACTGTGTTTGTCCTGGGTTTAGCAGTAGCAGTCATTTTTTCTCCTTCTTTGTAGCTGGTGCGGTGCTGTGTTTTTGACTTTTGGCTTGGGAACAGCGCTGATAACACCGATGTCTTTAGTTTACCATTGTGTTATTTTTTCCCTCATTTGGGCATTACCACCACACCTAGAAATCCTATCTGAGAATAAATTTTGCTGCAGAAACTGAGAAACCATGAGCATTTAGTATTGGCTTGAGAACTTGCTAATTTTTGTGACATCTTTAGAGGGAGCAAACAAGGTACTCTTAGCCACAGATCTGTCAATTTCCACACTATTGTTGGCACCCTCCCTTTGGTAATTTATGGAAACCTGGTTCAGAGCAAAAACTAAAAAAAAGAGAGAACATTTTCCTAAAAACTAACATAGAGAAAAGGCAGTTTCACATGCGGAGGCAACACACAAACTGAGTACTGAATGAATATAGTAATATTGTAGAAATATTCTGTTCCCTGAAAACCATTAAGTATTTTGTGTGAACATTTTACTGTTTCTTGATTTCCCTGCCGTCTAAAGGGCGGTCTGCTATTCTTGAATACAATCTTACTGCACAAAAGCCTATTTATACTTCAAAGTATAATCTTCAGAATCCTAGCAGTTATTCTTCAGGATACTGTTCACAACATCATAGTCTTTCTCTACCATCACAAAATCCAGAGTTTAGCAATTGCAGGAACTGTGGGTTTGATTATTGAATGGAAAGTTATATGGGACATAAAGGTACAAAAGAGTTAGCATGGGATATTACTGCATGAAATGGTGGCAAGTACAGCAATCAATATCCATTCTAGCAACATTTCAGTCACAATGCATTTCTGCAGCTGAAGAGATTCTAGAAAATATGTTCCCTAGTTGCCTTGTTTGAAAAGCTGATATGAATATATCATATTTATGATATAAAAATGTCTAATTGAAAACATTGAAAACTCTATGATTGATTTTTCATTACTGTGTGTAGAATGAATATTGCCAAATGGTGATTTTGAAATGCTGGCAATATATTACTTAAATTATCAATGTCATTTCACATTCAGAAATAATGTATAATGAGTGGGTTAACAAGCAATGTCACAGAAGTTTCACAAAAAGATAAATCTGAATTTCAGGCTTTATTTTATTCTCCTTTGGAAAAAAAATAATGCAGTTGTTCTGTATCCTGAGCTTTTCCTTCCATATTGCCTTTTCTTCACACAGAAACAAGCACATACTTATTCAAACTTAGTTATGCACAAGAAATGTGGCAAGTGAAGGAGTAAATACATAACATTTTTATTTTCTTAAAACCAAGACAAACATTGCTTAAGAAATTAAGTACCTCTCTCTGCTCCCCACCCCAGCCCCCCACTTATATGAAAATTTGTATTTAGACTAGACAAAATCCTAAAAGTTAGAATTTTGTATGTGAAAGATATGGTAATTTATAAGCAAGAACTAAAGTCTCCAAAACAGTTACTTCATCCCATCAGCCTTTGGGATGCAACTACAACAAATTCCTTCATTTGAAGATTGTGATACGTGGCTTAAATATCTTTCAAAAGTTAATAAACAGCTAAACAGTTTCAGAAAGTAATAGAAATCTAGGATTTCCCCTGACTTTTCCTATTACTATAAGTTAGATACTCATTTTAAAATAAAACTAGACATTCCTGATCTATTTTGTACAATAACATTTTATAAGAGACTTTTAAGATCTTTGCCTACAAGAGGTTTAATTCCTACCTCATCTTCTGACTAAATATGGAGATTGGGGTCCAAAAAAGTAAGGGGTAGGATCTGAATACCAGTTTCTTACTGCAAAGGCTTTTTATATACACACACACACATCCTGGTTAGTGAAAGAAGGTAGTGGGATGAAGCCAGTGGTTAAACTGGACAATTTATCCTGAACAACTTATATATTTACTTAAACATCTACAACAAAGCTTGCCAAAACCTGCCACCTAGAGGAAAACAATGACACTCCCATACACATCAAACTAAGGCTACAAAAATGCTGCATGACTACTGCAGCTTCTTTGTACTCCATGAAGTCAAAAGCGCACCTACATGTTAAGCACTGTATTCTCTTTGATATACAAGTTCCACATAAGTCCAATTCTACCTTTTCTGTTTCAGTTCAAATAAGCCTTGCTATCTTGTGCAACATCTTAATGAGTGACTGAGGAAACAAGCACTGTAACAACTCAAGAAAATAAAGTCTTAATGCCAAATGGCCTCTGTAGTTAGAACCCATACTGAAGTATAGAAGACAACCATTATAATTCTGTAAGAGGAAAGGTACTGTTACAGGCTGGGCAAGATATTTAAAATTAAAAAAAACTTATTCAAAACTAAATAGACAAAAAAGTAATAAATTAAAAGTACAAAATTAGTTACTTTATTAACTAGCCCATAATAAAGTTGTGTATCTGCAAGTTGCCATTCTCATGTGCTGTATCATTTGTTCCAAAGCCTCTGGATAATCAATACATCTTCAATACATCTGAGATTTGAAGAGAGAGAAATAAAACAAGGTTGGGTAAATCAAGGCACTTCATAAATAGGTGTGCTGCCCTCTGAATACTTCAGTAATTCCTTTAAATAGTAATTTGGAAACCCTTGCATGAAAATGTATTTGCAGACTCAAAATAGGTGGACTTTTTTTTCTAAATGTTGAAGTGACATTTTACTGTGCATCTTTATAATTTGCTTTTGTGTAAGTTTCACAACAAGCATTCCATGCTATTTGATGATCCTGAATAAAAATCAACCAGATGTTCTATATCCTGGGTTGTTTTTTCCTCTTTTTTTGCTAACATCTCACTTCAAAACCTGTTTTTCTGTTTCCTAGGATGCTATAGGGGAAAAACCACTCTTGCATCCCAGAGTCTAATACATCTGAAAGGTTTGTTCAACAGTCTTGAGGACTATTGTTAATGTTTTTAACGTAAAAGCAGCAACCTCTCCAGCCTGTCTGTGGCATGAGAGGACAGTAGCTGCCTTGGTGGAAGTAGCTCATTAATTGTCTCTTTTCTTCATGAAAAGCAAGGCCTGAATCCATCCACATGTTGTCTAGCTGACGGTCTCTCAAAGCATGAATTAACTGTCAATTAGCAAAAGAACAAATGTTCTAAATAATTCAGAATGCAGCTGTTTGCCTAGGAATTAGCAGTTGATGCAGCACAAAAATGCTCAAAAATTTTAAATTGTGACAGTATGGCATATTGTTATATAATGCCTCTCATTAACTACTGAGAATATGGATACGTGGTTTTTAGCTTATGTATCACCTTTTAATAACTATCAAAGATGAAAGTCTTCTGGATACAGAAATAAAACACTGAAAAATACAGAAATAGCAAGGTACTTCTTAGTTCAGTGCTTTTAAGCTCAGAAGGCTCCCAAAGAAACTTCCTATTGCTAAACTTAAGCTGCCTCTATTAATAATTAATAGCAAGATAAAATACTACACTGTAAAGCATTGGTAGACTAAAGAGATCTGGAAATACACACCTGTTTTGTTTCATACCTTTATCCTCAGAATACACCAATAAACCATAATGTCTTTGCATTAAAGTTCTGTATTCAAAGTAAGGATACATTGATACTGTTTTTGTTTACTGATACATAATCTAAAGGAGATTGCTTTAAATAACATGCCACTTATGTTTCCTCTTTTAAAATTATTATTTACTGTATCAGTGATGTAGTTTTAGGTCAAAATTTTAAGTCTGAATACCAGATAGCCAAAGTTTTTGGATGCATGCTTTTGACTCCAAATGTTATCAGAAATGCACAACTGCAAGACCAAGATAAAACATTTAGTTTTGGTATAGTTTGGTTTGAAAAGTGCTAATTTAAAGGTATTTGAACCACAGATTAGGAAGTGATTAACAGCACTCTGTAATTGCTTCCACTCTTGCTCTCTGCAGAAAGACTCCAGTTCCAACAGCTAGTGCAATAATGGGTACCACTATCTCCTCTTTCTTCACTGGCCCCGGTCTTCTGCTAGCATATTCTGCCTGCTCAGATACTCTAATTCAATACTGTCCTCCTAATGAAGGGAGCACCACTGATCTTGTTTTTACACATGCTAATAAGGAAGGTAATCCACAAGTCAGCTTCATGTGACTCCCTTCTGTAAGTGGGTATTTTGCTTCTCAATTTGCATTTTAAGGAAATATTAGGGCAAATTCAACAGTTAACAGCTGAATCAGTTTTCCAGCCTACTAACTGAAAAGAATATTGCACTATTGTCCATCACATATTTTGCTTTTCTGCTTTTCATTACTCCAGTAATTTTCCAATAACAATACTTTTGCATTCCTCATTCTTTATACTGTCACCACAAAACCTCTTTGGTGTTCCCTTCATTTTCGCTTAAATAAATTACTGCTTATTATTATTCACTTGTTATACATTTCAGCTCTTTCCTCTCTGTCCTCTCACATGTTCTCTTGCAGTCTGACCCTGTGCTGTTTCATATGCATCCAACCTGATCTTTTCAACTACTATTTGCCATCTGAATTTTCCCATCTTTATTTCCTTCCATTCCTTATAGGAACCCTCCTGTTTTTCTACAGATGTAATCTTTTTTTTTTTTTTTTTTTTTTTTTTCTATTCTCAGTAAAGATACCAGAACTTACAATTTCTCTAGGTCTTAATTTTAGTAAAATTTTACCATGTCACTATTGAACACATTAACTGCCTTACACAAGGAAGTTATTATGGTCAGTAATGATTCAATAGATTTTTGCCTTTTCAGCTTGTATTTGTCCATGCTACACAATGCTTGTTGCAAGGAAAATAGATCTGCATTTGTCTACTTAATCCACATAATACAAGGCTAGCATCTTGCCAGTATTCAGAAACACCTCCCTAGCACGATTATTGTTAACTTAAAACAGAAAAGTGTTCCTAAATGGTGGATCACATGAGGGCCAGAAAAACAAGCTTATACATCCAAAACATCCTGACATAAGAAAGATGATGACCTCCAATCTTTGCACCCCATAATGATGGAATACTGCTTGAAAGAACAAGCACCAGTCTTCCCTTTCCCTAGCAGGACAAAATCCTCCATTACTCATGTCCCACAAAAAACATAAGCAGAACTTGACTGGCAGATCCTTACTGCTGATCCCCCATCTCTCTCCCTCTCCAGTGTTCTCCTATCACTGTTCCTATGTTCTCCAACACTCCTTTCCTCCAGCTGGGTGTCCCCAAACTTCTCTTTTTTCAAGCAACTCATGCTTTTACAATTGTCTTCAGTACTTCTCATTCATTCCAGTCTCCCATCTCTTTTACCTAATTCTAACTCCACTCACCATAAACACTTGCATGTAAACTTATTTCTGTTTAAAAAACATTTCACGCCTTTTCTGAAGTTCCGGCTAAATTCAGAACTTTTTCTCCTCAATCCATACTCAAACAAATAGACACCCTTTGATGCCCATTATAAAAACAAATTTACACAGCCAAGATTACATGCCAATGTAAAATCTCTGATAGTTGTCAGTTTGCCACACATTGATAATTGCATCACCCTATTCCTGGGACAACAGCCTTCTACACAGCAGAAAAAGCTTACAAGCACAAACAAATATAATGTTCTCTTTCCCCCAGAATGCATCTGAGAAATAGCACAAACATGGCAAATATGTTGTTTTCAAAGTGCAAGTTTATAGTCCTTGCTTTAGTAGCACGTTGTCACGTTTTAGTAATACACATCACAAATTATCTACTAAAGGAAAAAAAATATTTTCTCATCACTGATTCTTCATTTTATTAGAGGGTCAGACATGAAAAAAACCCGTCTTCCTTGATCTTTTTCCTGCTTCTTGATAATGAATAAAACCTGTGGTTTCTGCAGTGAGAGTGTATGCCAGCAGAGACAGCCTATTCTACCAACTCTGCCAGAACATCCAAGAAGAGATTTCCTGCTTTCTCTCTCTGGCACCAGCCAGCTTTGTCTAATATATCTGCAACTGAGCTGGCAAAGGCCTCCTTTACCACCTGCTCTGAGGCCAGGTCTGATCCAGCATCAGAATCAGAATTGGCCCTCCAGAAGTTCACACTCCTCCTGCTACAAAACTCAAAGGAATCAGCAGTGTGGATAATGAAAGACATGAAAAGAACACAGTCTTTTTTCTCTTTTTGTTGTCTTTTATTGTTTTGGTGGGGTTTTTTTGGTGTGGTTTTTTTTTTTTTTTTTTTTTGTTTGGTTTTTTTTGTTTGTTTTGGTTTGGTTTGATTTTTTATCTGACAGAAAAACTTTTATTCTTTTCATCTGGAGATATTTGATCAAGTCAAATATAATTTCAGAACTTGAATTAAAGTGTGAACAATTGCTGCTACTTTTTATAGATGTTACAAATTAAAATTGGTTTTGAGATGATGTCTGGCTCCAAACATGCATTCTGTTACACATAACAGATTCTGCTAATCTTCAAAACAATTAATTGAGAATCTTCTAGCCCTGGCCATTAAACAAATTACTCAGCCTGGCAGGCAATTACATAGATACATACTTCTCTCTAGATGAATGCTTTCAAATGTGTATGTTTTGACAGATGCTGTAAGAATAAGCCAAGTATATCACATCCACTAGCATGAACTGAGCTCCAGGAAAATCAAACGGTACAATGGACTGTTAAAGACTGTTAAAGACACTGAGAGCAATGGGTGGTGGGACATTCAAGCATTGGGATACATATTTAGCGAAAACCACATGGTTAGTCAACACTAGATGATCTGCCAACCAGGCTGGCACAGCCCAATCAGAACTTACAGATACTGTAATGGGGGATAAATTTCCTGTAGTGCACATAACGAATGTACTTGGTGTCATGGTTTAAGCCCAGGCCGTAAATTAGAACCACGCAGTCTACTTTCCCCCACCCTTTCTTCCCCCCACTCCTGGAGAGATGCAAAGGAGAATCGAAAGAATGCAACTCCCACGGGTTGAGATAAGAACAGTTTAGTAACTAAGGTATAACACAAATCACTACTGCTACCACCAATAATAATGATAAAGGAAATAACAAAGGAAGAGAATACAACACCTCACCGACCGATACCTCGCCCCCACCCAGCCGTGAGTTAGTCCTTCCGGGTCACTCTCAGTTACATCCTGGGCATGACCTGCTGTGGTATGGAATACCTCTTTGGCTAGTCTGGGTCAGGTGTCCTATCCCTGCTTCCTCCTGCCTTCCCCTCCTCCCTGGAAGAGCATGAGACTCACAAAGTCCTTGGTCAGACCAAACATCAGTGTTATCAGCTCTGTTCCCAGGCCGAAAATCAAAAACACAGTGCTGCACCAGCTACTAAGAAGGAGAAAAAATGACTGCTACTGCTAAACCAGGACACTTGGGAAAGTAGTCTGGATTATTCCTGCCTTAGGTAAAGGCAATCCCATTGCTTTTGATCAAGGACCTGGATACATTTGGTAGGTAATGTAGGAGGATGGGGGAGTCTGGTGTGTACCTCAAGGAGATTTGATTTTACATGAAAAACCCAGTGAATTGCAATGTATGATGTTAATTGTTATATAACACTGCATAATGGGACTTCTGTGATGATCATATGCCGCATCAAGGGTATTACAGTTGAAAAAATCACCCGAATTAATGAAGAATGAATTTTGATGAAGCTGGACAAGTGCAGCAGTAATGGAATTACAATTGACATCCGCATGCAACAATCCAGCACCATACACAACTTTCCTGCCCTGAAAGACTGCTACAAAAGACAGAGCTCAAAGTAATTCATTAAATGGACTCAACAGACTTTTATAGGGATGTCCCACAGACTAAAATATATTTGTGTCTCTATATATCAAAAGACTGGAACGGTTAACTGGATCTATTGTAAAGTGTGGGACCTGGGCATGACATAAATGGTATAGAACAAGGGGTAGATATTGTCTTGGTTTTGGCTGAGATAAATTCAATTTTCTTCCTAGTGGCTGGTATATTGATGTGTTTTTTTGAATTTAGTGTAAGAAGAATGTTGATAACACACCAGTGTTTAACTTGTTGTTAAGTAGCATTTACCCTGATCAAGGACTTCTCAGTCTTGCATGCTCTGCCAGTGAGAAGGAAGACTAGAAGCTCAGAGGGAGCAAAGACAGAACACCTGACTGAAACTAGCCAAATATTCCATGCAGTAGAACGTGATGCTTAGTATATAAACTGAAGGAGTTGGCTGGGAGGCACTGATTGCTGCTCCAGGACAGGCTGAATATCAGTCAGTGGGTGGTGAGCAATTTCTGATTCTCCTCCCAATCCCACCAGGGAGGGGTGTGAGCAAACATCTCCATGGTGCTTAGTTGCTGGCTGCTGTTAACCCCCCCTCCTCTTCTCCAGGCTGAACAACCCCAGTTCCCTTCACCATTCCTCATAAGACTTGTGATCTAGACCCTTTACCAGCTTTGTTGTCCTTCTCTGGACCCACCCCAGCAACTCAATATCTCTCTTGTAATGAATAGCCCAACACTCAACACAGTATTCAAGGTGCAGCCTCACCAGTGCTGAGTAGAGGGGGAATTATTACTTTCTCCAGTGATGCTATGGTCTCCAGTGTAATTTTTGTGTAATATAGACAGGCTTACTTAAGATGCTTTTTCTCTATTGTGTTTACCATAGATGCACTACTAATGATAAAGATGAAAATTAATTTCTAATGAAAACTGTTGTAGTCCAACTAATAAAGTACATAAGAGTCTACTCCCAAAGATTAGCACCTTTGAGATATAAGAATCATAGAAAAACACTGATATGCTAAACAACTTCATAATTTTTTTACAAAAATTTAGTGCCTTACAGAAGTAAAAGAATAATAGAACCCTAATAAGCACAGTAAAATAAAGATGAAATTACAAGTTTCTTCCTTCCATTATTCTATTGAGTTATCTTATTTCACAAGTGGTAGGACTACGTATTGGCAAAAAGAGGAAACTTTATAAACTTCCCACAGACATACCTTGAAGTCTTATGAGGCACCGGGGGTGACTTGTAGTGCCAGATGCATTGCAAGTTTTTTGTATTTGCTTGCTTAGCATAAATGCAAAAACTTTATCACACATGCAAGCCTGTAGAAGCTGTTCACCTAAGTGACCACATCTCAGTACAAACCAATCCAAATAATGCAGTGGAAAAGGACATTGAATTGATTTGTGATCTGGATGGTGACACACCTTCTTATTGAATACAGTAACTATGATAAAAATGTTCGAGTTCCTTTTGTACAGGAAGTAAGCTTGGCGAAGTGTAGAAAAGGATGTTTTCTTGTAGCTTCAATATGCTGGTTTTAATGTGGGTTTATGTTACCTTTTACTGTTTTAATTATTTGATCAAGTAGCAGTGTTGCACGTGTAGGCATACAAAAGAACCCTATCCCAGCACTCCCTCTTCTTCACTAGTCAATTTGCTCTTTTTCCTCACAAAATATTTTGTTTCTGAGCTTCTCTCATGCTTCTGCATTTGCTTGAGTCCATTTTTATGCAGGTTATCCAGATATCATGTTATATAAAGGAATACATGTTATATTTGGTTCTGTAATCATCATCTAGTATTTTTTGTTCCCTACAGAACTGTTTGTACTAGCTCCTCATATAAAGATTCCAGGTTCAAGGTTGCTGTATTGATTTTCAAAGCATATGCTTTGGATCTCAGCTGTTTGAAAGATCTTTTCTCCCCCTCTTGCAATTTCCTTCTTCCATTGAAAAATGCAATGTGAGGACAAACATTTCCTGTCATCTAGGGGAGTTTTCATGAGAATTAGGCTTAATATTCGGAACCTAGAACAATGAGCATTCCTAACTTAACCTACCTTCAAAACCAAATGTGAAGCCTGAATCCTTCTATTCAGATCTAACTACTCATTCTACACCTTCACTATCACTGTATATATTTTTTGAAGGACAGATAGAGAATGATCCACAAATCAGTGACAGAATTACACATACCCACAATGCAAGTAGATTTCTCTTCTAGAAAGACATGTTCTATCAGATATTCTTAAGCACTATGGGTCTGAATTCCAAACAAACCTCTTGATCAAACTCATGGAACAAAAAGTCTGTTTTTTTCTGACTGGTGATTGGAACACTGTGTAGGATGGAGATACCAGGAGAGCTGACAGAAGGAAAATAAGCTGTGTAAGATTATTTATAAGACTTCATTTCAGGTAGTATATTCTATAGCCTCTGCAAACTGGTCACATTTCTGTTAAAGTTATAATCAGATTTGAAACTAGTTCAGCTAAAATAAGGGCATTAGGTAGTCCTAGAATTATTTTAAGATTATGCTGGCTATTTAACGCAGTAGATGCATTTCAGACCTTGACAATTTTTAAGTGACATTTTCATGGATATATTTCCATAATCACAGACTTAACAAGCATACTAAAATTGAAGATTCAAGAACATAGTAACTTTCATAGGGGGATTAGATATTTCAAAAAAGCTTTTTGTTATAGATAATACCATTGGTTTGCTTCTATTCAAATTCTGCTGTATTTGCCTAAAATAAAACTGTCAGATATTGAAATATTTATTTTTTTTTTTCTTGTCCAGCAACATCGTCATGCCTAAGGACACAAAACTAAAAGAAAAAAGAAAGAGGAGGGGGAAAGGACAGAAAATCAGAATGCAGTTTGTAAAAAGCAACTGCTGTTACTGATGGGAAGATGTTAGTCTCCCTCGAGAGATGAAGTCTTAAAGGAAAAAAGGAGAGATCAGATTCACCTACGTTCATCATCCATACCATTTAAATCAGTGTGAAGATCTCATTCATACTCTCTTTTTTAAAAATCTTTCCTAATCTTTTCTACACTCTATTGTTTTGGGACCTCAGCAATCATTCCTTTCAAAAATATCTTGCATCCTTAGTGCCTAATGTTCAATAGTACTTGTCTTCAACTGTTCCTTTAATTAATTTTTTTTGTGATTCAACAATTGTAGTATGTCTTAATTTCTCTTAAATCCATATGTTTTATAACCTTTTCCTTTCTGCAAATATAAGAGCCTTTTAAAATGCATGTGAAGGCAACTATCACTTTTACAAATGTTGAAAGATTTCATTCTTTTGTTGAAAGAAGCAGAAACCTTAATTTGAAGGTTTTTTTTAATGACTTTGACACTGTAATTGCTCTACAGATAATACTTGATTGAACTACATATGCCAGCATGCTTGAGATCTCAAAACTTCAAACAATTATATTAGCACTCATTTATCTTCCATATTCTGGATTTATACCACATTGCACATATAGAATCCTACTTGCCCAGTAGGACTTTTTAATCTTTGTCATGAAAACTGCATTTCCCCTTTCCCCATTTAAACAGTGTATTACTAAAATTTTGATATTGTGAGGTAGGTATCTCTCAGGAATAATATTGAAACCTCCTAGAACTGCTCAAGATGACAATCAGGTCATCAACTCCATGGAAATGTGAGACAATTGAGCCTCTTTGCAGCTGTACAATTATGTGAGTCAACAGATTAAATACTCTAACTAGTAGTCAGTTGAGACAGTAGGTTTTTCATTGACTTACCGCCCGCCCCAAACATGGCAGCAGATTCATGGCTAGACATATGCTTCAGCTAATTAGTGTCTTTACAGAGTTGTGTGCACATGAAAGGATGCACAAAATGCTACAGACAAAAACAACTAAGAAGCAATGGTTTAAAATCAAAAATAAGCAACGGTGCAGTAAATAACATTTAAATACTGTAAGATTTTCTCATCTCAGGTAACTAAAGCAAAACTTCACAAAACTTTCCTTCGTTCTTATCTTTGAGAGACTTCAGGAAATGTGTCATGATAAAACTAGTTACGGAAAGAAATCTAAAAATCACACACGAGAGTAGAAGTTTTTTTATGTCACAAATAAAATACCAAGCTACAGTTTTAGAAAATTACATGTAAGAAATAAAAACAAGCAAACAAGTTATAAAGGTAAACACAGTATCAGGAGTATGCAGAAGAATATAATCATGTACTGCATATACTACATCTTCAACCTGGTAACATACAACCACATTGGTTATGGGAGAGGAAATCTTGTTCTAAAAGAAAAAACAGAATTATGTGGGAAAGATGGTCCTACCTAACAGTACATTACCAGCATGAACTAAGGAGCATTACTAGTCTTAACAGATAAGCAAAGAGTGGTTAGCTCCAAGGACCTGAAATGCAAACATACCTGCAGAGGTCAAGATGGGTACTGAGCTCCCTAATCTAACATGAAAACTCACATTAGCATCCCAAAATGTAGCAAATATAGTAAGCCCAAATTTTAAATTAAAAAATTAATCCCTTGTTTTCAAAGAGGGAAGGTAAGGGAAAAAATCATGTGTTGTCCTCCTGCTGTTGAGTCAAGCTGTGCCCTCCAGAAGAATGATACCCACCAGCGATGGTGTACGCAGTCAGAAAAAGTAGTCTTCACTGTATTTCTAGTAGTATTTAACACATTTTCAACCTTATGTTCCTTTATGTGCCACTTGCCTACTACAAGGACTTATGACTAAGTCTCTATAGCAGTCTTCCCTCTGGTTATTGTCACAAAGGACGTGAAAATGGTTTATGATTTTTAAGGCTGTTTGTAGCTTCAGCTCTAATTTTTGTCACCCTCAGACACTGCTACAAGAGGCACAGAGTTTTCTGTCCTAGTCTCAAAAAAACCAGATAATTTCAAACAATTTCAAAGCAAGTGTACTTAATTTTTTTATTTTTGCAAAGCCTAAACATTCCCTTACTGAAGAAAAAGGCAAACAAGATGAAAGCCAATATAACAATCTGGGGGAAAAAGACTGAAAAAAATCCCACCATTATAAACCCCAAATTCTCAGTAATGTGAAAAGGTAAAAGATCTAAGATATTTCTCTCAGAATGGTTAGTTAAAAGTACTCATCCTGTAATAGGCAGATGGATATCGCTTACAAGGTTTAATTAAATGTCAGGTCATTCTAATTTTACATGACAGCAACTCTGAATGCAGAAAACTTTACTCAAAACTGCCAGTCACTGTAAGATATACAAGATATTGTAAAATAAGACTGTTTTTTGTAACGTTATGTTCCATGCTCAATAAAAGCAGGATGGCTTGCTATGGCCAGTTACACTACAATAAAGGTTGTTATTTTTTTTTTTGTTTGTATTCTCATTTTATTATCATTATTTCAAAAGAAAAAAAAAATCTTTGATCCTGAACATAAAATCAAGTGGTCAACTTGGAGTCATTTTTAAATGCAGGTGAGACAATTTAGGCAGCAAAATACAGTAATATTAGCCAAAGCACCGCATTTAACTCATGATTTGCATATAGGCCAAACTATAGAATTATGAATCTATTCCTAGAACTGAAGTTAGTTTTAGAATTCAGCATGGACAAATAGAGCTGAGAAGAGCATGAAATGTGGATTAGTAGAAAAGAAATCATACCATTCGCCTTGTGAGTCTGATTAAGCAAAATGGATCTTCAGTTGTTGTTAAACTTACAAATGTTTCAATACGGAGTGTGCAGGAGCTGGTTTGTTTAATAACTGAAACCTGCATGATGAGCATGATGGCATGATGGCATGAGCCAGCTGCACGCCATGCCAAGGGAAATTCATTATCTTGTTTGGCCAGAGGAAGACACTGAAAGAACATTATAAAAATGTTTCTGTTGGTAATGTGGAGTTTTGTGTGAAGAAAAGAAAAAAAAAGAATGGTATAGCATGGAATGTTTTATAAAGCAAAAACTAGCATATAGATGGTGATAAATTTTGACTTGAATTTTCTTCACCTTAGAGCTGGACTAAAGTATTCTTTAATATAACTTTCTGGTTCCCTGGATTTATGGCCTTTTTTTTTTTAAGTGATAGCAGTTTGTATAATCATAGCAAATTCAGAGGAGACAGTTTGGTTTCCAAGACTTCTTCTTTAGAAAGAGCAAGCTGTGGTTAATGTTGTCTGCATCTGAGACAGTGCTAGCAGACACCATGTAATTATTCAAACAGCTAAAAGGCAATGCTTGTGCAGTGCAAAAACTGATGTTGGATAAACAGAAAACTCTCGCAATAAAATTATTTATTACTTTTTTTTTGTTTTGGGGTTGCTAGGTAGTAGGGAAGGGGGTAACAGTACTAAAAATTCTCATGTTTTTTAATATCATTTATTCTTATTAAGCTATTTCAAAATTACACTAATTTATCATGAGCAGAAATCAGCCCTGCATGTATATTATTGCAGAAAGCTTGTAATTCCATATATGTCTGAAGAATATATTTTTGTTCTTGAATAATTAAATATCCAAACTCTTTAATTGGAAAAAATACCATAAAGGAAAGGAAAGGAGAACAGGCTTTTCTGAAACAAAGAAAACTACTAATTTTCAAAGGAAAATGTAATGCTGATCAGAATCTTAAACACTAACAATATTAAAAGACATATAGGTTTGGGGATTTGAATATTTTATTTTGCTAGATCAAAACCATATTTTTTCTAGCTATCTTGGGATCTCTTCCTGACACAGTCTTGAGCCTTCAGCATGCTTGATTTGTCCATATATAATCAAAGATCACGTTATACAAATCCCAATGCACATGAATACTTAATTTAAAAGAACCATTGTCATCACCTGGATAATAACAGCCTATATTGTCAAATATCTGATGCCATTTTTTTCCTTATTATGGAAATGCAATCTGAACATCATATCAGAACTAATTGTAACACATTCATATTATTAGCTGTAAAATCAGCTGCAAGACTTAAGCAATACAATTACACTCAGTTAGCCATTACCTTTTCTTTTCTTTTTGTTGTTTTAAACAATCAAGATTATCTGGAAGCAGACACTATCACTGACAACTGTTGAAAAGAAATAAGATTAGGATGGATTCTTTAATTAATGAACTAATTAAAACTGACTTTGATGTGATATTGTCATGGGATCTGCCAACTTGCTGAATGACTGAGTTATAAATGTCATGGACACAAAAGCAATAAATGCATTACACTAGTAAATCGAACTGAGGTAAGTTTGCAATAGCAAATTGGCATTGGGGAAAACAATGCTGAAAACATTGCCAAATCTATTTTTCTGGAACAGCTATAGCAGAGAAAGGGTAGGGTCTGCTCCACTTTGTATTCTCATGCGAAAATAATATGGCATATGCATAACAAAAACAGGAACAATTTGGAATTTATGGACAAGGTATGTGCAGTGTCAAAGAAGACATGCTTAAGAAAATATAATAAATGTAGAAATACAGAAATAATTACATTTATCAGTGAAGCATGTATGCTACCTTATTTGAAGGAAGTATTCAGGAAGAATCAGGGTGGTGTTTTTTGGTGGGTTTTTTTGTGTTTGGTTTTTTCCTTTTTCCTTTTTTTTTTTTTTTTTCTCCTGAAAAAAAAATTGAAGAACTAATAGTGAAAGAAAGTGGAATAACAGGAGCCAAGATACTGGGCATGAATTTCCCATTAAATATACCAGCAAAGAAAAATTGACTGCTATATTTTGCTTTACACAAATATAGTTTACTGTAATGTTATCTTCTAGGAATAGAGATCTTCAGAGAGTATACACAAATTCAGAGATCTAGGGAAGTAACTGAAGATTTTGGGATTTTTTTGCACTGTAATATATTTTTCAATTCTTTCAGCTCCACCTTTGAATATCCTGCTATTTTCTTAATTCATTTTACACCTTATAGGATCGATTAAAGAAACCTTTAGTTTTCCCATCACTGTCTCTTCACTAGAACAGCTGCTATTTCTTCTCATCTTCATTTTCTCCTAGAAAGCCTCTATCTCTCTGTACAACTCCATACTGCCACTGAATACTGGCACTATTATGTATAAATAGTTATTCAGCAAGGAATTTGGAAATCAAGAATACAGTCTTACGATCACATTGATTAATCAGATTTTAAAGGGGCAAGTGTAATTTGCATTTGAACAAATATTACCTTGCCTGCACTATATGATCAACCAGATATCAAGCAGCTCATTTTCCCTGACTGGTTTGAGGTTAAAGGTACTCCTTCATGCACACAAATAAATTTGTGTCTGTAATCTTTACGTCTGCGTTTCTCTATTTCATGAAATAAACATATGTCTAGAAGAAAAAAAAAAAAAAAAGGAAAAAAAAAAGAACCTGTTCTGAAAGGCATCTTTTACTAATCAGTGGAACCTATTAACATGATTCTTAAAATAGAAAATTGCTCAGGAAAAGCATTATGAATGACTAAATGACATTACTCATAGTACTTTCAAAAGACACATTAATATGCCAAATCATGAAAGGTTTATACTTTTACAGAATAATCTGAGACAGAAATGGCACAATTGGCATTATTTTGTAGATTTATGTTTTTGGCAAAGCATTATGAAGGAGTCAACTAGCTGACAGTTTTTACATGGAAACTTGTGTTTGGCCTATTATAACTGAAAAATAGCCCTTACTTCCTTGCTTGCATAGCTTTTGTGAATGTATTCAGTTTTGTCACTTAAGGAGTCAATGGTTTTCAGTGCTCCATTTTTGTACTATATTGCTAAAAATCAGACTTCATGTCTTTAACGTTTCAAAAGCATTACTTAATGCCATCTAAGTCCATTTGCATATACACAAATAGGAAATCTTTATAATTATATTTTCTTTTCCTGTTCTAGGTTATGCACACATTTTCTGGGAACATAATTTTGCTCCCTCAAAGATGGATGTGTAAGGCCAGTATGTAGCACCTAAAATCTTCTTTAAACTAGAATAAATTTCATTTATGCTGCTGCAACTATTATACTGCAGATTGAAACTAAACCTCGAATTCAGTATATTCACCGAGAAAACTTGTATCTGAATCAAAATCCCAGGTTGTTTGTTTTGTTCTTTTTTTTAATGCCTGCTTTAACTTTTGGTTCATGCCAAAAAAATCTGCAATTTGAAGTTCAGCTTTAATGTCAGATTAGAATTAAAGTTAATATTGAAATTAATCTGTTCTCAATTTATTCATGCTCCATTACCAGGAAAGCAAAAAAGAGAACAAAGCCTCCTCAAGGATCTTCCTAAATCCTCCATGAATTTTGATTGTAAACCCATAGTAGGTTTGTAAACACACAGGTAAAGGGGGAGGGAGCAAGGAGTTCTGAGGCACTGGTGAATCAGAGCTCCCTCTTCACACCCTTCCTATATAACATCCTACAGCCAGAACTGCTTATAGACTTCCTCTACCACAAGAAGGTTTTCAAACCAGCCCTTTTTTTATCAAATTATTTCTGTACAAATGCTATCTGTGCTTTCTGATTAATTCTTTCAATATAAAAAATAGAGCTAAAGCACATATTCCTCTGGTTTTAACTATCACCACATCAGATCAGAGGACATATCACAAGAATAATCTCAAAAGACACAAGGTCCTACAAAAACGACAACCTAGGCCATACCCGAAACCTTGTATTGTATCTGTCCAATAGCTGCCATGCAACTTGCGTTTCTTCATTTTAGCAGTAGTAGCATTCCATGATTTAATCATTATACATGGTTTTTTTTTTACTTCGCCATTCCAAGGGAGTCATAAGATCTGCTCATCAATTTGTTCTATTGGATTCGTCAAGATTTGAACCTTAAGGACAAAATATCCTGCATATAATTAGAACCCTTACGAATATGCTCATTTTTATTGCTATAGTTTTATCACTAAAAATAAAACCAAAGAAAATTTTAAAAAGGTTTCCTACAATTTTAGTTAAATTACTCTTTTATAACTGGTATTTTATACTCATATATGTGCAGATTTTACTTTACTTTTACTTACATATGCTAGAAATAATATTTTCTTTTTTCAAGAATCATAGTTCTTACTTGTATGTCATCTATCTCATACCTGGAAATTGAACCACATTTCTGCATTGTTTTCTTAATTCTAAGGTAGACTTTGAAAGACTTGACATGTATAATAAAATACTGTTCATATAAAGAAACTGTTTTTTGACTATAGCTTTATAGTGATGTGGCTATACGCAACCTGGCAGCCTACATATCTGCAAAATGTCTGGCTGCGTAATGCTATTTCAGAACTGTTAGTGGTGTGAAAATTGTACTGTAATGGTATTGGAAGAAGCAGTATTATCTGACTAAGAACATCTGGATAGTGGAACCTGTGTATAGCACAGGTGTATAGCACATGGACCACTGTGTTATGCAGTTTTCCTGTAGTTATTTAACTCCTGAGCAAGTCAAATATTCACTACAAAAACAATCCCTGTACCTGACTGACAAAAAATTCCCTTTTCCCCTTCGTCTCAAGGCAGCTGCTGTCATCCATATGAGAAGCAGCAGCTACAGCTGAAAAGAATCATCATAAGATGAAACACTGAAATCTTGGGAGTCTGATATTTTTTCTCTACCTTATTTGTCCCTTTCCCAGTAGCTGTTAGCTCCTTTTCATTCCTAACCTTAGAGAGTACCTAAATTTTTGGTAGCCAAACCCAAGAATCCTCACATGCAAGTTCTTCTTTTAACTGCTCTTTCTGAAATTCATTTATTTTCCCAACTGTTTTTTCCTTAGTCCCAAAACTTACCAGCCTGCAGCTTTGTACTGTGAAAACCAAAACCGAATGTATATACAGATGAAAAAGGATAAACACAGAAAACTTTATAATGAATCATCATGCTTTCATAAGAAATTCAATACTGCACATACCTAATACAAAGGAATGAGCTCTGCATTACCAAGATATTATATATTTTATTGTTAAGTCTCCTCAAAATAGCACTCTATTTATATGATGTGAAAGTAATGGGATAAGAATAAGGTTTAAAAAATGTTATATGTAATATTAATGCTTGCTATAAATGACAAAACGTAATATATTCAATCCACAGTATAATTATTGCAACATTGTTCTGTGTACTTGCAAACATGACAGGGAAAAGATCAAATCAATGAGCCTTTTCTGAACTTCCAGATATCCTTCTTGGCAAATAAACCACAGCTCCTTATTTCAGGATTCCAAAACACTCCTTACCAAAGAAACAGAAAAGTATGGTATGTTACCTCAGCTTGGCAAGTGCATGTCCACAAAATAATATTTTAAATTCCTATATTACCATTTCAGAAAAGGTTGGTTTTGTTGCATTTAGGAAGATCTATTCAGGTACCATTAAAGCAAATAAAACTCCCAACCACTTGCTAATTGTCTCATCAAAAATGTTATTTTTCTTTTTTCTGTACATGTTTTTATCACCGTATATTGGACACAATCTTTCAATCTCGGCCAACAAACAAATGTATTAAAACCAATACAAGAAAAATATCTTTTAAATTCTCTTGAGTAAACAGATTGATGAAAGTTAATTTCAAGGCACTATTAGCATTTCATTTTGATTTTGAAATGTTTTATTTTAAAATAAAATGAGGCCAAAATCTTAGTAGTGCCATGTGATACGACAAGAGGCTATGGGGGTAAACTAAAGCACAGGAAGTTCCACTTGAACATGAGGAAAAACTTTATTGTGACAGTAACTGAGCATTGGAATATGTTGCCCAGAGAGGTTGTAGAGTCATTTTCCTTGGAGATATTCAAAAGCCATCTAGACACAATCCTGAGTAATGTGCTCCAGATGACCCTGCTCAAGCAGAGAGATTGGACTAGATAACCCATGGTGGACCCTTCTAATCTCAGCCATTCTGTGATTCTCCGGTTCTGTGATAAATACCTTCAAAAAATGTTAAGTGACTTGTTGTACTTATGTTAATTGTACTTCATATAACAAAACTTTCATTTGTTTGATTGACAAGATATCTACTAAATTTTCTAAATTAAATTTTAAAAGTAGTTTACTACAGTAATTTAGGCCAAATCAAGCAAAAGGATTTTAGCACCAAAGACATGATGTTTCCTTTCCACAATGAAACGATTTCATTGAGTAGCATTGTCCTTATTTATATAGAAACAGAAAGATTTCAAACCTTAGACTGAGAACCAGACCATCACTGATAAGCTATATCATTTAAAAAGATGTCATAAACCCCTTATATATATTGATGAGAAGCAGTTCTATC
The DNA here is from genome assembly GCF_963264785.1 of Psittacula echo. Classification (NCBI taxonomy): domain Eukaryota; kingdom Metazoa; phylum Chordata; class Aves; order Psittaciformes; family Psittacidae; genus Psittacula; species Psittacula echo. The sequence goes on from NC_137737.1 coordinate 78,724,039, forward strand.
TTACTAAATATTTAATGTCTTAAAGAATTAAGTGAGTGAGAAAAAATGCTGAAAAAAATAGGAAAAGAAATTAAGGGAGGGAAGTGTAAGAGAGATTAGAAGGATAAAGAGGAAATAATGAAGAAAGACTGACAGTGAGGTGATGAACAAGGAATGATAGAAAGCATGACCAGAACATATGGAAGAACACAGATGACATCATTCTTATAGTACAAGAATATAACTGAGGCAAAGGTAGTGAGATTAAAATATTAATTTTTGCCAGATTTGGGCATATTTTCATAAATCAAAGAATGAAGCTGAATCAGACATTAGACATGTTGAGGAGAAAGAAAAGACTCATGGAGAATGTAGAGAAAAAGTCATCTCATACTCTTAAATAAAAGTCTAAGAAAATACATCCATATGAAAGTACAACATAAATAAAAATAAAGGAACAATATTAAAACCCTCATTGTAATAGTGTTACATCAGAATTTCTAAAAGATTGTATTATTACATCAGCTTCATAATAGCACCTGGTACCCAAATGGAAAAAACAGATCACTTTTACTAAATACATACAATAGCAAGAGGCTTTTCAGTTGAAATCACTTAGGATGACTGTAAGAATCAGGCTTGATTATTTTAACTATATATTACTGTTCACTGTTTACATCATTTATGAGTTTATTGATCTCTAGTGTACTGTCCCTAGAATCATCTTTTTTCATACTAAAGAATCCTTAATCTTTTAAATGAAAACCAGTCCATTCCTCTGGTAAACTCTGTTTCCTAAGCTTTCCCTTATCAATTACACTCATTTTTTTATATGATGCATCAGAATTTGGTATGTGCTAGTTACTTGCTAGTCACTTGCTAGTCACATGCTTCACTACTAGTTTGTAAAGTCAAAAGACTTTTTCTTTTGTCTGTTCTGGTTTTTTAATCAGGTATTAAATATTCACTGACTTCATCTTTAGTCAAATGTTAACACTATGTATTTAAATACATGATATTAAACAAAACTTGTGTAAAAAAGAAAGCTGAATATAAACATTTTTTCCACTGTTAAAGCAATGGAGTTGTAAATAGAAGATTACTGGGTTACTGTTTTATAGTATCTACATTTATTTCCAGATTATGTGCCAAACTTCAGTTTGGATTTATTTCTTGTTCTCATGGCTTAACCCCAGCCAGCAACTAAGTACCACTCAGTCGCTTGCTCACTCCCCCCAATCCAACCAGAAGGAGAATCAGAAAAAGGTAAAACTTGTGTACTTCATAAGAACAGTTTAATAATTGAAATAAAGTCAAACATAACAACAATAATAAGAATAAAGAAAATGAGAGATACAACCCAAGTAATACAAGTGATGAACAACACAATTGCTCACCACGCACTGACTGATACCCAGTCCAACCCAAGCAGCAATTGGTCCCTTCTGGGTAACTCCTCCCAGTTTATATACTGAGCATAAGGTGCTGTGATATGGAATATCCCTTAGGCTAGTTTGGGTCAGGTGTCCTGGCTGTGCTTCCTCCTGGCGTCTTATGACCCTCCTTACTGATGGATCATGTGAGACTAAAAAGTCTTTGATTTAGAGTAAGCACTACTCAGCAACAATAAAACATTGGTGTGTTATCAGCATTACTCTCACACTAAATTAAAAAAACACATCACTGTATCACCTACTAGGAAGAAAATTAACTCTATCCAGCCAAAACCAGGACACTTATAAACTGTTGAAAAGCAGACTTTTTTCCAGTGATCTCTTCTTATATCTTCAGTTGTGACATATCTCGTCTGACTGCACACACATTTCCGTTCTTTTCACAGAGATCACGCAATAATTCAAAATAATACTTCAAATATTTCAGGAAATATAAAGTATATTTCAAACATTCAAAACCAACAACCACTCCCTTCCCTCTCTCCCCCTCAATATATTTAACTCAGATTTTAGGGAAAAGCTACCAGTTACACAACATGAGATTACCAAGAAGGCTTGAGTCTCACTGCCAATACTATAAAAAAATTAAGTTAATTTACAAATTACTGCTGTGAGATAACTACCATTTGGGAAGGTCTATACATTCTGCCTCCTAATTAAAATACTTTAAGTTGTTTACCTGTTTCAGGATGAATGATATATAATATCAAGTGAAGGCGCTATTAAAAGGAGTCATACTAAAGAAAGCTTTTCTTGACGTTTTTCCCAGATCCTTACAATGGAATTTCACAAATGCTGAATATGTGAAGATACTGAAAGAATGACAAAATGGTTAACAAATAACCCATACACTTTTGTTCTCCTTCTCAATTCTTGTAACTACAGAAGCTACCTGTTGCCTGCTCTCTGATTTGGGCAAAATATAACCTATTAAGCAAAATATATACAGCAAATGTAACCCATTAAGAACACATTACAACATTACAATATGCTAAAAAGGTCCAAGGAAGTACTTAGGATGGGAAAGGGCTTCAACAAGGATGAGGAATAAAATTGAAACTAATGGTTGCTCCAAATCTTTTCTTGTAGTACAAGTTCCAGCAAACAAATGGAATCTTTTGCCTAAGCCGGATAAGTGTTTTAGTCTAATATTTCCAGGAAGTCTCTTTATTTTTAAAAAAAGGATTTTAGACTCCACCTCCCTCCAGGAAATCCTGCTTACATCATTGTAAAATTTAGTGGTTTCACAGTCAGATTTATAAACGTTTTATTCACCTGTGTACAGACGAATTTACTATAAATTTACTATAAAGCATATTCACACCCTTTACCTTAAGTAAAGGACAATATTCTAAGAAAGATGTAGACTGAAACAGGCTTTGTGCTATAGATGTGATATAAGCATTACAGACTTGATTAAAAATAACCCCTAAACCCCAAATAACACAAGTACCAAATAAACCTGAGTTACCTCAGGAATTCTGGGAAACAAGTTTAAAAATCAAGTAAAATTTCCTTTCTCTGCAACACTGAAGACAGCTACTTACATAGATTTAAGATTACAACCCCTCCAGAATGTTAGGCAGTAGGTGACAGCTACAGAATACTGCTGCAGGTTACACTGAACTCCAACTTTGTGTCTTTGAATTTAGGACTGAATCCCATCCCAGATTTTTTAGATTAAGGTATCACTGAACATTCACCTTATCTTTAACAATATTAGCTATTAAATGGCAGAGAGACTGCAGTTTTCTTGTGTGAATTACTGAAAATCATCATCATTATGTTTTCACTTGTGTTTAAAATTGACAGAAAATGCACAATGAGATAGTGATTTACAGCCACCTTGAAAGATACTAATAGAAGCCTACTTGCCTAGTTTCCTTAAGTTTGCAATTGTTTTCTGTTACTGAAGAAAGATTTAAAAAATACTAATATTTCATGTTATTTGGAAGTGACCAATATTATTTAAAATACTCAACAGTAAGAGCACAGTACCTCAGACAAGAAACACAACATTCCTTTTTAAATTGAAATATTTTTTTTTATTTTGAATAAACTAACAAGGCAGTAATTCTGCAGTGATGAATTGGTAAATCTTACATACTTTACTTGTCGATTAATACTGCCAGTTTGCCCTGCATTGTCACTCAGAAGACCGAAAAGTTACATTGGTGATGATGCAACATCTGGTTTATAACATTTTTACCAAAATTTTTTTACTGAATGCTTCCTTGTTGTTTTCAGCCTAACTGCTGTGACTGGTTTTATGGTATTTTCCCTGTGCTGCACAGAAAGCATCTTTCTTTAAGTTAAAAGTACATAGTATATACAATGCAAAATAAAGAATAGAGAGCCTAAGGGGATAAGAGTAACAAGCACATACAGTGGTGCCACAGATTAAAATGTCATACTTTTCTTCCACCTAGTAAATATAGTCATTTTATCAACAGAAGACATACTACTCACTCTTCACCCCCAAAACCAACCAAACAAAACACCCAAAAAGAAGATACAGAATGTATTCTCTCTCCCATGAACATTCAAACAGTAGAAAAGAATATAGAGTACTTCAGGGAAGCACTACTATAGTCTCAACACTTAATTTGTTAACACATTGTCTTGATTTCCTTTTGTAGATGTTTGGACACCATCCTTACATACAAGCTTGTTGTTGAATCCAATACTTTTATAGGCATATCTGTGAACATGAAAAGTATGTGAGGTCTGTTCTTTGGTGGTTAGTTGGTTTGGGTTTTTTTTGTGAAATATTAATAAATTATAGAACAGCAATGATGATTTAAAACCTAAACATTAAAAAACCTGTATCACAGTCCTAAACCTGCTAGGTCTCCACATAACCATTTGCATATGGGCTAGAACCCTGTGTGCCTTGGTATTGATTCAGTGCCCAATTCAGAGGCATATGAGTGCACAGGAAAGTTATCTGCCTTAAGGGGAAATCACTGATATGTTGGACAAAATGTAAAATTTAGGACCAAGAGAGCTGCCTTTTATTTTTGACATTTACATTCTCTTTTTTTTTTTTCAGCTGGTTACTTTGCTTTTCTCCGTCTCCACTTGGAAACACCTCTAATGACAGTTTTCATGTCAAAAAGATGCCAGTAAAAGATGATGACACGCTTGTAAGGTGGGCTGATGATGCCAACCTTATGAAGTTTAATCATGCCAAGTGCAAGGTCCTACACCTGGATCAGAGCAATCCCAGGCACAGCTACAGGTTAGGCAGAGAAGAGATTCAGAGCAGCCCTGCAGAGAAGGACTTGGGAGTGTTGGTCGATGAAAAAATGAACATGAGCCGGCTTCAGTGTGTGCTCGCAGCCCAGAAAGACAACCGTATCCTGGGCTGCATCAAAAGGAGTGTGACCAGCAGGTCGAAGGAGGTGATCCTGCCCCTCTACTCTGCTCTCGTGAGACCTCACTTGGAGTATTGTGTGCAGTTCTGGTGTCCTCAACATAAAAAGGACATGGAACTGTTGGAACAAGTCCAGAGGAGGACCACGAGGATGATCAGGGGACTGGAGCACCTCCCGTATGGAGACAGGCTGAGAAAGTTGGGGCTGTTCAGCCTGGAGAAGAGAAGGCTGCGTGGAGACCTCATAGCAGCCTTCCAGTATCTGAAGGGGGCCTACAAGGATGCTGGGGAGGGACTATTCATCAGGGACTGTAGTGACAGGACAAGGGGTAACTGGTTCAAACTTAAACAGGGGAAGTTTAGATTGGATATAAGGAAGAAATTCTTTACTGTGAGGGTGGTGAGGCACTGGAATGAGTTGCCCAGGGGGGTTGTGAATGCTCCATCCTTGGTGGTGTTCAAGGCCAGGTTAGAGGAGGCTTTGGGAGGCATGGTTTAGTGTGGGGTGTCTGTGCCCATGGCAGGGGTGTTGGAACTAGATGATCTTAAGGTCCTTTCCAACCTTAACTATTCTACGATTCTGTGATTCTATGTATGCATTTTCAGATGGAAGAACTTTATATATTTGGAAGAAAGAATCAAAATGCAGCACTATTTCCAAGATCAGAAGTTGTTTAAGATGCAACTATATGTAGATAAGAGCAAAGAATAGCAATAGTGTGAAGTAAATACATTTTCTGGAAAAAAAAGCCAAAACCAGATTAATTACTCAAGAGTAACATAAATCAAGATACTGAATTAAATCATGTTACCATACATAAAATATAGTACTGAGGCCCTCAGTGTTATGCTTAGTGGTGGTCTTGGCAGTCCTGGGGTAGTAGTTGCACTTGATGATCTTGAAGGTCTTTTCCAACCTAGTTGATTTTATGATTCTATGATTATAGAACAAGCTGTATGAACAATCATTTTTTAAGAAAGATACTGGATTTCCAGAGAACAGACAATTGAATATGTTAAGGTCTATTCCAAAGCTTCTCATCTAATATTATCTCAATTTTAATGTTGGAAGCTTAAGAAACAGGATTCCCCAAGAAGGAATGTGGAGGTCATAGGAATATCAGATGAGTATCCCAGTCCCAGAAAGAAGCTGTAAAGGATCATCCCCAGAGAAGACTTGCTCATGTAAGTCATCTGCAGAAATCTCTCATGTCATCCCTAAGTTAGTGACACAGCTTAGTTTCAGCAAAATATTCAGACTGATTCATGTAAAAACTAATTTTCAACAATTAACTATGAAGTAGGATATGAGATTGGAGGGAGTTTTTCATTCCTTTTTGTATCTGCAGATTTATACCAAGATAAAATGAGAATATTTTTATAGCACCAGAAAAAAACCACCACAGTGACATCTTCCATAGAGAGTCAATTTCCCATTTTACAGTTTGCAGAAGGATTCATTTCCCTAAAAATTAAAACTCAGCAAAAAGCCAAGTTACCAAATGCAAGATGTTTTTGCTAGGGGAAACAGTTACATAATCTTAATGGCATGGTAGTAGCCTGACAACTCCTTGTAAACATGCAATTTCGGGTGATATCACCTGGCTCTACTTGCATAATGTTCAGATCAACTGATTAATCTCTGCAGTAAGAATGAGCAAACTTAATAATATTGCATGTGCAAGACTTGGAGAGTACAGGAACAAGAGAAAGAAAATTAAATGTCAATATTTGTTCATCAAATCATTACGAGAAATTTCTGTGGTACTCTTTCACAGTAGCTGGTAGCTATTTAAAAGCCTTTAATCAGATTTAAATGCAGCATATTGAATCTGTTTCTAATGCTTTTCCAAAATGCTTCTCTATGCTTCACTAAAGAGTTAAGTAAAATAAAGGAAGATGTGTGCAATAATTCCTCTGATTTATTTGCCCTGCTAGTGTATCTACAGATATGGGTAATTTGAATGATAAAAAGGCATTTAAAAGGTCATTTAAACAACACTTAATTTAATCTCATTGTTATTTTAACTGTTATTTTATGTAAGAAAATAGATTTTCCTAGGTAAAGTTGCTAACACCAGATGTGGTTTCAGAGGTATTTACTTCTCTAAGCAATCCACAGAAAGATTTTCTGAACATTCTTTCATTTGTTTCCAAATGAAGTTTCCAAAGACAGAAATCAGTAGTTCCCAAATGTATACTTTTCAGATGATAATATTTTATGAACATTTGTCTCTGTTTTTTTCACAGTTGAACTGTACATACCTGGAAAGATCTGAGGTGTTTACTGTGGGAAACCAAATGAAATTCATGAATTATCTTTCTTCTGTCTAATGCAATGTGGTTTTTTTATGCTGAAACATAGAATGGCACACTGTGGACTTCTTTTGGAAGTCATTGTTTCCACAAAATAGGTGACTTTGTAAAGTAATAATGAGAGCACTGCCACAACAGAATGAGATTTAGCAGCTGTGAAAAAAGTCTAATGGTAAAGCTGGTTTAGAGTGGATGCAAATGTCTTTCTCAATTAATTCAAACCATAATAGATGTTCTTCTAGCTTTCTACAAGGAACTAGAGTTCTCAGCATTGTTTTTGTCCAACCTCTCAAATGCCAGCATAACCCTCACATCCTCCTCACTCCATTTCTACATCTTCAAACTGCTTTTATCAATGGCAAAATTCTTTTCTGAAGATTGTCTTGTCTGGCCTTTTATTATATAAACTATGATATGTCAATCAATCCAAATTTTACATGATGAAAGGTCAGGTTAACCTTGACCATGAGTCTGATGTTATACATCTGAACTTTGGGAAACACAAAAAATGGGGTGGGGTTTAGGATGGAAGGGTAAAAAAAGAAAACAAAAAGGCAGGCTGGAAAGAGGCCTTTTCAATCTGCTGAAACCTTGGCAAGATTTTAAAAGAAAATATACATGCAAATACTTAAAAAGCAGGGAACTGGGAGATTCTATCAGAGTCTTAGAATGATTTTACAGCATGCTTTACCTAGGTTTTAAAAGGAACTATTTTATAGACAGTTTATGAAGCCCCAGCATAACCACTAACAGGTGAACTGGAGAACAAATCTTTTAAGTTCACTGTTGTTTCTCAACCTAGATAGTACCCTGAGTTGCTGGAAATTGCATAGCACACCTTCTGGTGCAAAAATTCTTAGAATTTCTAAATTCTGAATTTCTAATTTCTGGTCACAACATAAAATAATCTTTAAAAGGGTGGAGGAGTATTACTTACTTATGAATACTAAGCCTTTATGAAAGGCACTGTTACCATTATTCATCAGTGATAAAAATATCCCACCTGTAAGAATCAAACCTCAGTGTTGGACTATTCATTTAAACCCACTGAAACAAGAATAGTAGTGTTTCAGATTATAGGTGGTAGCCTTTGCTACCCAGGAAAACTTAGAAATATTCTTACTAAACAAGTCAGTAGAGATGATCCTACATATATATATATATATATATATATGAACAGATATATGCAGAGAAAAATATAGATTTCTCTTGCATATATTAATTAAGGAGACTTTTTTTTTAAAACATACATGCTGCCTTTTTTAATTTTAAAGCAGTAACTAAAAATGTCTTTTGGTAGTGATAAAGTGCATTTTTATTTCATGCAACTAAGTCCTAGAGAGGTTTTTAACAGCAATATTAGTTTAGATTTTTATTTTAATACTCAAGAGTTCAAGAAAATAGTGCTATGGGCAACACAGGAACAAATTTCACACATATATTAAAAGTAGAAATGAGTTGCATATTGCAGAAAAAGAACAGCAGAATAATATAACAGATGTGGACCATCACACGAAAATCTTGGGAGGTTCACACTTCACTATGAGATAGTAGTCACCAAGATGAGTAAAGGTCTCCAATATGAGACATGCAAGTGTGATTGAAAACTGGATTTGTTCAGCCTAAAGAAGGAAATGTTAAAGGGGGATTTCACTGCTGTCTTCAGCTACTCGATGTATGGTTTCAGAGAAGTTGAAACTAGCATTTTCTTGGCAATAGACAAAAAAGGACAACAGAAACCAACTGCAATAAGGAAAATTCCAGTTAGCTATCTGGAAAAAATTAATTCACAATGTCTGCCAAACACCAAAACAGGTTGCCCTGAGAGATCTGGATGAAGACTGAATCACCTGATTTATTGAATTGTAAAGCCAGATCCAACATCAAAATCAGCCTTGCTCTGAACAATGGGCTGGACTAGATAACTTAGGGAGATACCTTTCAAGCCCAGCTATTATATAATTCTAGCCTATAAAACACACATCCCTTTTTCCACACTCTGTGTTCCTTCCTCAGATTTTCTAACTACTTCTCCCACTCTTTATTTTCTTACTCAAACCCCAGACATGTAATAACTTAATTAGCTGTATCAAAATCGCCAAAATAATACAAAACAGTAAACCTGTGATGCCTGTACCTAAGAGGCTGATCAAGAACCGTTGTAATTGCTGCCTACAGGAAGACAGCAATTCAATATATCTTCCAAGTTGAGCTTGTCATTTGTTCTGAGACCCTGCATAAAAGAGTTACATGCAATATTTCATAGATTCTTGTAAGCATGTAAAGTGTATGCTTATCTTTGGAAGTTTTTTTGTCTGCATTACACCTTCCCTGGAAACAGGATGAAGAGAAAGACAAAAAATAGCTCAAAAATTTTCATGCTTTTAACTGTACAGAAGTAGCAAGTCAATTACATATGCAGAAGTATAACTCTGCAATGTGAATTTTGCAACAAATCTGAGGGTGTACTTCAGAATTGCAAAGCATAATTTCTCACTGATTTTAACATTACGTTTCATATATTACATCAGAAGCAATAGTTATACACATATTTTGTGCAACTTTCTATAACCATATACAAATATCTGTAGCAAAGGCCCCATCTCTTTCATAAAGAATCATTACAACAGTGGAATTTGCAAATATTCTTGTTAAAAAGTCAACTTTGCTGTTACTGCATTGAATAAAATGTAATTTTTTCAAATCTAATATGTATGTTCTAGCAATAGTAAAATAACTGGGATTGCTTTAACATATCAGGTTATATTATGAAACATTACTGAGAAGTTGTGATTTCTCTAACCTCTCAGGTGGAAATGTTATGCAAAATATTTGTAAATGTGAAAGGCTCAGGAGCAGGGCTGCATTAACGACTCCTATTACAAAGGTATCCTCAATAATTTACAACACAACAGGGGCCGAATTAGAAATTTTTTGTCACAATAAGCTCTAAAATAAATGCAGAGAGCACCATCTACTGGAGTAAATGGGGCATTTACACATTTTGCAGTGAAAACAGCATTGAGTTTCAGTTAAATATTTGTATATGGAACAAGATTAGCAAATTGTTCTGTGAGCAGAGTAACTAATGAAGTGTGGTTTCAGACTCATGCACTGAGTCTCCCAGCACATAACCTTCACAACCTTGCCAACTCACTCTGCACCACCAGTGCCTGCCTTCCTCTGCAGCATCATAAACATCTTTCTTCATAGAAGCTCCTTCAAACAAGGGTTTCTTTTCACTGAACAATAGCTACTCACTCTCTGGCTAGTTCAGTGCTATGTGCATACTCAGCCACTACATGGGCTATTTGGCAAACTGTTAGCTGTTTCTTGGAATGGCTAAAAGACTGAAAATTTTGTTGGAACTATCAAACAGATTAAAAAGCTAATGGGAGTTTAACAAGAAATTCAGGGTTATGGAGTTACATTAGGTTATCAGTCCAAAACAATTGGCATAAAGCAGGTAAACTGTAGCAAATTAAAACAAGAAAGCTGATATACTGATTGGCAGCTTTGCAGAAAAGGACCTGGGGTCCTGTAAAACAAGCTGACTGTGAGCCAGCAATGCATCCATGCAGCAAAGGTAGCCAACAGCATCCCAGCTGCAGCAGGAGCATTACTGCCAACAGGTCAAGGGAGGCAATTCTTCCCCTCTGCTCAGCCCTGGTGAGACACATTTTCAGTGTAGTGTCTAGATCTGGGCTCCCTTGCTCTGAGCAGGGGGTTTTGGATAGTGTACTGGCTAGCATGGAGTTACTTTTCTTAATAGTAGCACATACAGCGCTGGGTTTAGATCTGTGATCAAAACAGTGTAGACATCAAACCAGTGTTTTAGGTGTTTCTCACTTTGATCTCTCCCCTCTTCCCCTGAGTAGGCTGGGGGTGAGCAAAAACTGGAAGGGGACACAGCCAGGACAGAAGATTTGAACTGACCAAAGTGTATTCCATACCATGTAACACCATGCTCAGCAATGAATCTGTGAGGTTGAGGGGTGTTTTTCCAAGATAACCATTACTGAGAGACTAGCTGCGCATATGTCTGCTGGTGTGAGTTTGTGAGTGATTACCTTTGCATCACTATTAGTTTCCTTTTTTTTTTTTTTTTTCTTGACCTGTTAAACTGTTTGTATCTCAACCTACAAGTTTTCTCCCCTTTGCACTTAGGACTCCCTTCTCCATCCTTCTGGGGATGAATGAATGAATAACTGAGTGAGGCCTTAGCTGCCAGCCAGGATCAGCCACCACAATTTGACAATCTCCAGAAACACCTTCTGGTTGCCTAGCTATTCTATGTTTCTAAAAACATCATACACATGGAGCTGACTTCCAGTATCTGAAGAAGCCTTCCAATATTTGAAGGAGGCTTATAAGGATGCTGAAAAGGGAGGGACTCTTCATCACAGACTGTAATAATAGGACAAGGGGTAATGGGTTTAAACTTAAACAGGGAGATTTAGGTTGGATATAAGGAAATTCCTTACTGTGAAGGTGGTGAGGCACTGGAACAGGTTGACACATCAGTCCCACAGAAGTATAAAGCTCTCGTAGATACCGGTGCACAGTGTACCCTGATGCCGTCAAGCTGTCAAGGGGTGGAACCCATCTATATCTCTGGAGTGACAGGAGGATCCCAAGAGTTGACTGTACTGGAGGCTGAGATCAGCCTGACTGGGAGGAAATGGCAAAAGCACCCCATTGTGGCTGGTCCAGAGGCTCCATGCATCCTCGGCATAGATTACCTCAGGAGAGGGTACTTCAAAGACCCAAAAGGGTACCGATGGGCTTTTGGTATTGCTGCTTTGGAGACTGAGGAAAATGAGCAGCTGTCCACCTTGCCTGGTCTCTCAGAGGATCCTTCTGTTGTGGGGTTGCTGAAGGTCGAAGAACAACAAGTGCCAATCACGACCACAACAGTGCACCGGCGGCAATATCGCACCAACTGAGACTCCCTGATTCCCATCCATAAACTGATCCGTAGTCTGGAGAGTCAGGGGGTGATCAGCAGGACCCGCTCACCCTTTAATAGCCCCATATGGCCAGTGCCAAAGTCTAATGGAGAGTGGAGCCTAACAGTAGACTATCGTGGCCTGAATGAAGTCACACCATCATTGACTGCTGCTGTACCGAACATGCTAGAACTTCAGTATGAACTGGAGTCAAAGGCAGCCAAGTGGTATGCCACGATTGATATTGCCAATGCATTCTTCTCAATTCCTTTGGCAGCAGAGTGCAGGCCACAGTTTGCTTTTACTTGGAGGGGCGTCCAGTACACTTGGAACCGACTGCCCCAGGGGTGGAAACACAGCCCTACCATCTGCCATGGACTGATCCAGAATGCACTGGAACAGGGGCAAGCTCCAGAACACCTGCAGTACATTGATGACATTATTGTGTGGGGTGATACAGCGGAAGAAGTCTTTGAGAAAGGGAGGGAAATAATCCAAATCCTGCTGACAGCTGGTTTTGCCATAAAACGGAGTAAGGTCAAGGGACCTGCACAGGAGATTCAATTTTTGGGAATAAAATGGCAAGATGGACGTCGCCAGATCCCTACAGATGTGATCAACAAAATAACAGCAATGTCTCCACCAACTAATAAGAAAGAAACACAAGCTTTCTTGGGTGCTGTGGGGTTCTGGAGAATGCACATCCCAAATTACAGTTCGATTGTAAGCCCTCTCTATCATGTAACCCGGAAGAAGAACGATTTTAAATGGGGCCCTGAGCAACAACAAGCCTTTGAGCAAATTAAACGTGAGATAGTTCATGCAGTGGCCCTTGGAACAGTCCGGACTGGGCCAGATGTAAAAAATGTACAGTACACCGCAGCTGGGGAGAATGGTCCTACCTGGAGCCTCTGGCAGAAAGCTCCAGGGGAGACTCGAGGTCGACCCCTCGGCTTTTGGAGTCGGGGATACAAAGGATCTGAGGCCAGCTATACCCCAACTGAGAAAGAGATACTGGCAGCCTATGAAGGGGTTTGAGCTGCTTCGGAGGTGATTGGCACTGAAGCACAGCTCCTCCTGGCACCCCGGTTGCCCATGCTGGGCTGGATGTTCAAAGGCAGGGTCTCCTCTACACATCATGCAACCGATGCGACATGGAGTAAATGGGCTGCACTAATTACACAACAAGCTCGCATAGGAAATCCCAGTCATCCAGGCATTCTAGAAGTCATCATGGACTGGCCAGAGGGCAAAGATTTTGGAATGTCACCAGAGGAGGAGGTGATGCGTGCTGAAGAGGCCCCACCATATAGTAAACTGTCAGAAAGTGAAAAGCAGTATGCCTTGTTTACTGATGGGTCCTGTCGTATTGTGGGAAAGCATCGGAGATGGAAGGCAGCTGTATGGAGTCCTCAACGACAAGTTGCAGAAACTGCTGAAGGAGAGGGTGAATCGAGTCAGTTTGCCGAGGTGAAAGCCATCCAGCTGGCCCTGGACATTGCTGAACGAGAAAAGTGGCCAGGACTTTATCTCTATACTGACTCATGGATGGTGGCAAATGCCCTGTGGGGGTGGTTGCAGGAATGGAAGCAGAGCAACTGGCAATGCAGAGGTAAACCCATCTGGGTTGCTGCACTGTGGCAAGATATTGCTGCCCGGGTGCAGAACCTGGTGGTGAAGGTACGCCATGTAGACGCCCATGTACCCAAGAGTCGGGCCACTGAGGAACACCAGAACAACCAACAAGTGGATAAAGTTGCTAAGATTGAAGTGGCTCAGATGGACTTAGATTGGCAACATAAAGGTGAATTATTTTTGGCTCGGTGGGCCCATGACACTTCAGGCCATCAGGACAGAGATGCAACATACAGATGGGCCCGTGATCGAGGGGTGGACTTAACAATGGACACTATTGCCCAGGTTATTCATGAGTGTGAAACATGTGCTGCAATTAAACAAGCCAAACGGTTAAAGCCTCTTTGGTATGGAGGACGATGGCTGAAGTATAAATATGGGGAGGCCTGGCAGATTGATTATATCACACCCCCACCAACCCGCCAAGGCAAGCGCCATGTGCTTACCATGGTGGAAGCAACCACCGGATGGCTGGAAACATATGCTGTGCCCCATGCCACTGCCAGGAACACTATCCTGGGCCTTGAGAACCAGATTTTGTGGCGACATGGCACCCCAGAAAGAATTGAATCAGACAATGGGACTCATTTCCGGAATAACCTTATAGACACTTGGGCCAAAGAGCATGGCATTGAGTGGGTATATCACATCCCCTACCATGCACCAGCCTCTGGGAAAATCGAACGGTATAATGGGCTGTTAAAAACTACACTGAGAGCAATGGGTGGGGGAACTTTCAAGCATTGGGATACACACTTACCAAAGGCCACCTGGGTGGTCAACACCAGAGGATCTGCCAACAGGGCTGGCCCAACCCAGTCAGAACTTTTACATATTGTAGAGGGGGACAAAGTTCCTGTGGTGCACATGAAGAATTTGCTGGGGAAGACAGTCTGGGTTATTCCTGCTTCAGGTAAAGGCAAACCCACTCGTGGGATTGCTTTTGCTCAGGAACCTGGATATACTTGGTGGATAATGCGGGAAGATGGGGAAGTCCGATGCGTACCTCAAGGGGATTTGATTTTAGGGGAAAACAGACAATGAACTCAATTGTACGCTGTTGCCTGCTATAGCCATCAACTAGAAGTCTGCAGGGCACCAGCGACTGGCCCTGACTTCCCTCCGACCGTCATCCCAACAGAGAATGAACTTTGATAGAACCGGATGAGTTCTACAGTAAAGGAATGATCAGCATCAGCAGACAACGATCCAACACTGCACACAGCTTCTCCTGCCCTGAAAGACTGTTACAAGAGATGGAGCCCAACATCATGAACCGAATGGACTCAGTAGCTTTATAGGAATTGGTCCGTGCACTAAGATAACAGTGCACTGAAATGAGAGTGAGGGTATATGGAAAATGTGGGATCTGAGCATGACGTGAATGGTATGGAACAAGGGGTGGATACTGTCCTGGGTTCAGCAGTAGCAGTCAGTTTTTCTCCTTCTTAGTAGCTGTTGCAGCACTGTGTTTTTGACTTTTGGCCTGGGAAGAAAAAACTGATAACACTGATGTTTAGACTGACCAAGGACTTTGTGAGTCTCATGCTCTGCCAGGGAGGAGGAGGGGCCGGGAGGAAGCGGGGACAGGACACCTGACCCAGACTGGCCAAGGAGGTGTTCCATACCACAGCACGTCATGCCAGGGGATGTAACTGGGAGCTACCCAGAAGGGCACGTCCTCTTTTCGGTCGGGCTCTTTTCCGGCGAGCGGTATCATATTTTCTTCCCTTGTTATTTCTCTTATCATTATTATTATTGGTGGCAGCAGTAGTGATTTGTGTTATACCTGAGTTACTGGACTGTTTTTATCTCAACCTGTGGGAGTTACATTCTTTCGATTCTCCTCCCCATCCCTCTGGGGAGTGGGGAGGGGGAAGTAGACTGCGTGGTTCTAATTTACAGCCTGGGCTTAAACCACGACACCTGGGGAAGCTGTAAATGCTCCATCCCTGGCAGTGTCCAAGTCAGGCTGGACAGGGCCTGGTTTAGTGTGAGTCGCTGCCCATTGCAGGGGGGTTGGAAGTAGATGATCTTAAGGTCCATCCTACCACTAACCAGTCTATTATTCTATGATTTTATGATGAATTACCATAAGATTTCTCTCTACAACGGTACACTGACTCTTGATCTTAAAAAAATAAAGTGAAAACTGGTACTCCATTCATGTTATTACCTCTGGCATGGTTTTCTAGATTTATGAATTACAGACAAAGCAAAGGTGAGCATTACTCCTCTACACCAAATATTGAAGATCCTTAAGTAGAACCTCTTGCTTAATCTGACAGTGTAACTCCTATATTCTTTTGTCTTTAAGTCCACACTGGCGATAGCTCAGAAAGTGCAGGGCTTTCTAGCGCAACACCCAGATTCACAAGCACTCTCAATTTCTGTCTAAATTTTCTAAGTTTTAAAAGCAGGCATAAATTTTTTCAATACAAAGCAGGTTTGAGTTTGCAAAACCAGTCAATTCTTGAACTATTATTTTTCAGTATAATTTTCTTCACATCCTCTCATACATCAAAGATGCTTTTAACAGGATGACAGTGTTATCACAGTGTGCTATTGCTATGTTTTCTTGTTCTCTTGAGCTATGAACATGCAATTGGCTACGAGGTAATTTCACATTTATCTTCTCCATCAGAGGTCAGCAGAAGACCATTTCTCTCTACAGAACCTGAATGGTTCCCATGTCTTGAAATTCTAGGTCAGTAAGCCAGTAACTAGAAAAAATGAATTTAACACTACAGGTCAGAAAAAGATAAGTCTAAAAGTTCACAATAAGTCTTGCCTGTTTCATGTGGAATAACTTCACTGTAGAATTATAGACAAATTTAGATCACTTACAAAAATCAGGGAATGTGAACAATTATGCCATGGAAACTAATAGCAACATGAACAGAAAGATAGTTCCAGTGCAGTCTGCATCAGTTCATGGCAGACGGTAGGGCTGTGTTTCCACCCCTGGGACAGTCGATTCCAAGTGTACTGGACGCCCCTCCAAGTAAAAGCAAACTGTGGCCTGCATTCTGCTGCCAAAGGAATTGAGAAAAATACTTTGGCAGTATCAATCATGGCATACCACTTGGCTGCCTTTGACTCCAGTTCATATTGAAATTCTACCATGTCTGGTGCGGAAGTACTCAACGGTGGTGTGACTTCATTCAGGCCACGATAGTCTACTGTTAGGCTCCACTCTCCGTTAGACTTTGGCACTGGCCATATGGGGCTATTAAAGGGTGGGTGGGTCCTGCTGATCACTTCTCGACTCTCCAGTCTGTGGATCAGTTTATGGATGGGAATCAGGGAGTCTCGGTTGGTGCGATATTGCCGCTGGTGCACTGTTGTGGTTGCGATTGGCACTTCAACCTTCAGCAACCCCACAACAGAAGGATCCTCTGAGAGACCAGGCAAGGTGGACAGCTGCTCAATTTCCTCAGTCTCCAAAGCAGCAATACTAAAAGCCCATCGGTACCCTTTTGGGTCTTTGAAGTACCCTCTCCTGAGGTAGTCTATGCCGAGGATGCATGGAGCCTCTGGACCAGCCACAATGGGGTGCTTTTGCCATTTCCTCCCAGTCAGGCTGATCTCAGCCTCCAGTACAGTCAACTCTTGGGATCCTCCTGTCACTCCAGAAATATAAATGGGTTCCACCCCTTGACAGCTTGACGGCATCAGGGTACACTGTGCACCGGTATCTACTACAGCTTTATACTTCTGTGGGACTGATGTGCCAGGCCATCTGACCCACACAGTCCAGTAAATCTGATTGTCCCTTACCTCCACTTGGGTGGAGGCAGGGCCCCTCTAATAGTCATCACATTGGTCACTTATGTCTTGTTGACAGAGATTAGTCTTTATCACAGGATCTGTAGTAAAATCAGCTCTTCCACTCCATCTGGGAACCTGCTCAGCAGAGACCGAAGCCACATCTTTCATGGGATGATCAGCCTTGACCTTTGTTCTCCTCTTCAATTCACGCACCTGTTCCTCCAGAGCTGAGGTAGGTTCTCCATCCCACTTTCTCATATTTTTTCCATGATCCCGCAGGTAAAACCATAGGGTGGCCCGTGGTGTATACCTCCTATATCTTCTCTCTCGAGCAGTAGGAAGCCTTTTGTTAATAGCTGAGACGTGGGTTGGTACACGTGGGGAACTGGATAGATCGGGTAGATCATCTCGCAATTGTTTGACATCCTGGGACAGTTTTTCCACAGCTGAAATGGTGGAAGGGGTGAGATTGTCTTTGAACTCTCAGAGTTGATAAATCATTTCATCCACTGTTGTTGGTGCTACGTCATGCCAGGTTATTGATGCCAATGAGTGGGCATATGATGATGATGCACTTTGTGTAAATTTCTGCCACATGGGTCGTGTACATTTGACTTCATCTGGATCTATGGATGCATTCCCAGCATCCGGCCTCTGATAGATCATCTCTACAATGGCTGATTCCCTCAGAGACTGGATGCCTTTCTCTGTTGTGGTCCAGTTGGCCAAACGACTCATAACGTTGTCCTTGTACGGAAGCCTTTCCTTTACAGCTGCCAAGAACCTCTTCCAAAGGGTGAGGGACCGTTTCTCTTTTGCAATTGCTTTGTCAATTCCCCCTTCCCTAGCAAGTGATCCCAGCTTCTTGGCTTCCTTACCTTCTAGTTTGTGACCGTCAGCCTCATTGTCCCAGCATGGGAGCAACCAGGTGGTGATGTGCTCCCCCAGATGATGAGTGAAATCTTTTTGCATATTCCATAGCTTGGCTCAGGTCCGCGGTTGAGAAGTCACCTCTTCTTCTTCCTCTTCCTCTGATCCACATAATAATAACTCTTGTTGAGATGCTGTCCCATGTAGTAAGTGCATTGGTTCTTCATCTTTCTTCACTGTACGGGTTGCTTTTTGTGCGTCTTGTTTGTTTTTCCCCTTGTGTACACGGGCAACTGATATTGGCACGAACTGGTCCTTTGGTTTAGTTGCAGTGACTCACTGTGGTTGGAGTGGCTGCAGTGTCTGCCACTAGGGTTGGAGTGGCTGCAGTATCTGCTATCGGGGTTGGTGCAGCCGCTGTGCTTGGGGGTTGAGTAGCACCAGCAGCTGCACTGTCTGTTGCTACTGGGGGTTGAGTAGCTGCTGTACTTGTCACTGGGGTTGGTGTAGTTGCTGTACTTGGAATTGGAGTAGCTGCATTGTCTGTTGTAGTCAGAGTTTGAGTAGCTGCTGTACTTGTCACTAGGGTTGGTGTAGCTGCTGTATTTGGAGTTGAGTAGCTGTGTTGTCTGTTGCTTTGCCATCAGATCCAGAGATATCTTTTTGTCTTTGAAGGTGCTGGATAGTGTTGAACAGAGATCTGCATGCATACGCCAAGCCCCAGCATGTTGTGATGATTTGTCCCTCTCTGGTATGACCAGGATGACAACACACCTCATTTAAGTGTTTTACTAATTTTTCTGGATTTTGCACTTGTTCACTGGTGAAGTTCCAAAGCACTGGAGGGGCCCACTGGCCTAGATACTTGCCCATACTATCCCATACACCCTGCCACTCATGACTCTCCAGCCTCAGGGAAAATCTCTTTGTCTAATCCTAGACAAGACCCAAACCCAACTCTGCTTAACTTTCGAGATCAGATGAAATGGTCTAAAGCTAAAACACACTCTGTGTATGTGTGCCAACATGCTGATCCCCATCACAATCAGCAGGGAGGTCTCAGGGGTACCAAAAGGCCATTCAAACCCTTCAGAACTCTCAAATGACGCTGTAAATAGTCAGATGAGAGAGCTGGGGCTGTAAGGGAATGTCTCCTTCTCAGGCTGACCACCCAAGGAGGGAAAAAAAGATGTGTAATTGCTAAACACTTCCATTATATACCTCCCAAAGTATAGAGGTGGTGACCACACTGGGAACGCAAGCCAGATCAGTTTCATGATCAATGAGTCTATCGCATTACAAGTCATTACCATAAAGTACAGCGAAGCAAGAACCTTAGCCCAAGCCCTTCAGGTGATAAACACTAAACCAGCAAATACCGGCTGTAAGTAAGGTACGACATGCTGAAACTCTGAGATCAAAAGCAACAACTTTGAGAGCCAATGACGAGTGACTATTAATCCGAAACAATGAATGCTTATCACAAATATGATTAGACACACTCTGGTCAGATCTGTTGTTATCTCAACCTTTTGTGCCCTACGTTAGGCGCGACAAAGAACTGTCGTGGTTTAAGCCCAGCCAGTAACTCAGAACCACACAGCTGCTCGCTCACTCCCCCCACTTCCTCCCCCCACTCCCAGAGTCATGGGCAGGAGAATCAAAAGAATGTAACTCCCGTGGGTTGAGATAAGAGCGATCCCATAACTAACGTAGAACACAAAACCACTACTGCTACCACCAATAATAATAATGATAAGGGAAATAAGAAGGGAAGAGAATATAACTGCTCACCACCCGCCAACCGATACCCAGCCCGACCTGAGCAGTGATTTAGCCCTTCCGCATAATTGCCCCCAGTTTATATACTGGGCATGATGTGCTGTGGTATGGAATACCTCTTTGGTTAGTTTGGGTCAGGCGTCCTCTCTCTGCTTCCTCCTGGCTTCCCATTCTCCCTGGCAGAGCATGAGACTCACAAAGTCCTTGGTCAGGGTAAACATTACTGAGCAACAACTAAAAACATCGGTGTTAACAGCGTTGTTCTCAGGCTGAAAGTCAAAACCACAGCACTGCACCAGCTACTAAGAAGGAGAAAAATGACTGCTATAGCTCAACCCACAGCACAGATTCATGCAGAGAAGACATGTCTACACGATCTTTCTTATGCAAACAAACTGCAATGGAAAACTCACAATTCTGTGGCTTTTTCCTGCTGTTTGGATTAGGGAGGAGGGGTAAGTCTAACAATCAAGAGGGTATAAACTGGTTTAGTGTCCCTCCTCACATTTTCAGTACCACTAAAAAGTCATCTTTACCTTCAAGACCTTCTAGATCAGATGACTCCTCTTTCAGGTTTTCAAGTATCCCTTTCTAAAAAAAGCACTTCACTTCATCTTCTACAAAAGAACATTTATAAAGCCACTGTTTCTCCAAGCCTGAAATTAGTCATGACATTCATACAGACACTGAGAAACTTTCACAGGTGTCCAGTTAGCAAACATTTAGGATTATGAGATATTTTTTTTCTTTAGCTACTTTTATAGGAATTATATCATGTTTTAACTCCTGAACTTAAGCTTAGTCATGGTTTTGATCAGGATGAGGAAGAATGCTTCCAGAACTATTCTGACAGGAATTTATGGAGGAGTGAAAGACACTCTCATATCTCATGTTATTTTAAATACTGAGTTTCATATCACACAGTAAACTATTCTGCCAAAGGCCACACTCACCAAAAACTGAGACTGAAAAAGTTCAGACTAATGAGTCCTAGAATGCATACAGGGAAACACTTCTCAAAACCCAGCAACAGCATCTGAACAATATGCTATTTGAGAAAAAATCTCACAATACTGAAAAAGAAATCATAAACTGAAATATGATGATATACATGGGCACAAATCCTCCCTGCTCCAATAGTCAGGCAGATTTGAGATTCTCCAAGACAATTTTATTTTTTTTTAGTTGCCACATATCTTTTAAATGGATTTTTTCATCAAAAGTAGGCTTAACTATAGGCAAATCCTCTAAATGAAATTTTCACAGTATCAGGTTCTCTACCAAAGCTTATCTTTAAAGAATATTAAATAGATATGCTCTAGGAAAAATAATCTAGACCAGGATTTCCTAATCTGGAAAAAAAAAAAAAATCCTTTGAGGATTATGAGACAGCTTCAAGAGGTTGAGACCGTGATTACTAGGAAAAGGAGTAATATCCAGGCAATTACCAAAAGGTTTTATTCATTTCTAGAAATGAAGTTTGAAAGTCATTTGCCTTCTCCCCCTTCCCCCCCCCCCCCCCCCCCCCCGTCTTACTACATTCTAATACAAAAATTATGATCTCTACACAAGATATTTCACACCAGGTTTTGGTCAGGTTCTGTTCCCTTGCTTAACCACAGTAGGTAAGTTTATTCTGTGATACATATATTAAAACATATTGTGTAAACACTAACAAAAAATTGATTAAAAACAAACTGATAATTAAATTTATTATGAAATTGCACTTTCTATCTGAACTAAATCCTCTTCCCAGGGTCTGTTTTTTTCATTAAGCCAGTATTTATAAAAAGAAAAAGTGGGAAGACAACAAAACTTTCAGAGAAAGCAACTTTTCTTGTACCCTAAATGTTGATATACTCTCATGTCACAGATGCAAAGCCAAAGAGAAACAAGACACAATTCTACACAGACTTAAAATGTGTCTTCTCAGAGTACTGCAGGACAAAAAGAAAGTAACTTTATTGTGGGAGAGGAAAATATAATTGCCATTCATTTTTTCAGAATACTGAAAGCAGTCCCTCTCCTTCAGCAGAATATTTCAGGGCATATTCATAGGTTTGCAGGATGCCCTAACATATTTTTTTCCTAGACAGAAGAAAAAAAACAAAAAAAAAAAAATAAAAACCTAAACTGAAAAATCTCTCTGAAATATTCTGATATAAATAATTTTATGTTTTTATCCTTCCTCTAAAGGATGCCATACTTCAAGAGGATCCACACCCACGTGGAACAATGGGACAGTCTCATTTGTTCTTTGAATGATTGTGTCAAAAGCCTGAAAAGATTCATGTCACTTTTTTTCTTATAAACTCCAAAATCAGATTTCATTAGGATATAAATCAGAATGCTTAGCATTTTAGATAAACCAAAAGTAACTAGAATAATGCTACACTCAAAATTTGGTTGTTGACAAAATGAGAAAACATTATATATACAGAAAAACCTCCAAACCATCATTAATCTTATTAAAATTTAACAAAACCACAACAGTTATGACAGGTCCAGTAATACTAATATTCACAATATAACTGCCACAGGAAAGATTCATTAATAATATCACCTTCAAAAACACCATAAAAGCAAAACTACTAATACTGACCCATTTTCACTGGTGCTCACCCTTGCAATGTCCTTCTGGATCCTCCCGTGAGCAGCTTCAGTCTTCCTCAAACAAAAGCACTGGGGTCACACTCAAGGTCTTTGCCTGAAGAAGCTCATAGAGCAGCATGTCAATGCTTTCTTCTTCCTCAGCCTCGTGCTTGTTTGGGTTTATTTCTACACTTGCTGTCAGCACGGCTCCCATCACCAATGGTACTATACAGCCCCAGCACAAGCCTGGAGGTGAGAGTCACTCACCCCTCAGCAACTGGTGTGGCCATCACTACCCAGGCCAGGGTCAGGACCTGGCTGTGCAGGCCTCAGGGCACCAATGAGCATCTGCTGACATTGGCAAAATCATATTTACAGGGTATGCATGCAGATCCCACATGTCCATTCTGCTCTTGAAGGTAACTAGAATCACAATCACAGTCTCAGTTGTGTTTTAATACAAGACCTCTGCTTCCAGCCACTGTATCTTCCTATTACAGTGGCTTATATTACTTATATTGTGTTTTGCCTTAGTCTACTTCTGTCAGTTACCCTGACAGCCTAGCATCTCACCTGCACCTGAAGATTTCGGAGAAAGTAATCCTGAGGAGCTTTAACTTTACAGCAAACAAGAAGCCTGTGCAAAGGAAATTCAACTGAACTATAAAACTCTTTCCAGAAAAAAAAAACCACGGAGAGAGGTACTTGCATAAACACATTAGGTTGTCAAATTCTCTCTTTCTCTCAGGAAAAATATAATTTTTATACACAGACTCACAGACACATTCTGACAGGTCAATTGATCAAGTAACTTTTATTTTTGTAGCAAAAAGGAAAGCCTATGTTTTCTTGCCATCTTCTAAGGTCAGCAGATTTATTTCCAGTACATTTACAACATAAATTTATCTTATGAGAAAAATAATTGCAACTAACAGAAGAACATAGCAAAAAATGAAGGCTAAAATGTAGCTTGACTAATGCGGTCTAAAACCCATGGTGGAAAATACCATACAGCCTGTGAGGCAAATATGAGGCTATAATTGCTGTGTTTGTGAAATTTCAGACCAAAGAGAATTGCTTTTTATATCCATTTCATTCTTTTTGTGAAACACATGAAACATTAACATAGCATTTTCCGATGGCAGATTACATTCTATGATTCTCCCATACTGTTAGTCTTATTATGACTCAGATATACTTTACTTGAATGCTGCTAAAATAATTTCTAATAGAAAGAAATAAGAAAACAATCAACTCCTGCCAGATCACTTCCACTATAACTCAGCACCTAGGGGGAAAAAATCGCCAAACCCGAAAAAATCCCCAAACCCCAAAAAATACAAAAAGCACAGGAAGAGTAAATGTAGTAACCTAAAGTAATTTGATACATTTACAAGCTAACCTGATATTTTTGAAAAGCCTATAAAAAATTGTAAGAGGACTGTGCTGCCTCATCAGCACTGACAGAAAAGAGAGACAGTGTGCCTGCATGCGGTAACATCAGTGATTATACTGAATTCACTGCCAAGTATTATTTTTGACACAACAAGTTGTTAAGTTGTTTTATAAGTGCTGTCATCATCTCCTTTTTATTTCTTGTCCATGACCTTTCCATATAGTGAATAAAACCCAGACTGGTATCCAAAAAAGTAAACTGTAAAATATAAACCCCAATACTTATCAATGGTTCTGGAATCCAAACAAGTTATGAAAAGCAACATTACTACACACATATGTAAGTTCTAGTTTAGCCTCAACTTAAAAATAAAATTAAAAAAGATTTCTCAAAACAATATAAAAATGTAGCACTGATCTGATACAACACAGTACTATTTCCAAATAATCATAGCAAATGCACAACATACGAAATTATTGTCATTGTGCATATTAACTCATGTTTCATCAGTCATTCTCCTTGCGTTCATCTCAGTTCACTCACAAAAATGGTCCAAATGCCACTTGTTTCATTAGGTAGAAGATGCACTATTATAACAGAAGATTTCTTCAGTAATTTACTGAATGTTTCTCACTAATTATATTATACAACAAAGAGCACCTTCCTCATATTTCATTTCCACTGGCAGTAGCATAAGTTGCAGACAAGCCTGTCTACTTGACAGAATTATTTTTCTAGTTACATCAGGCTTGCTGGAGCCTAAAATAAAAATATTTGACCTTTTCTACTATTCTGTGGCTGCATTAGGTGCTAAAATACGACACAGGCATTATGAATCTAATTCCATGACCTTATACAGGCAAAACTTCCAAGGACTCTGAGATAAATTTTCTGTTTTGCAGAAAATATTGCAACAATTGGTTTACTACCCTGAAAATTGTTTTTTAAATCAAACACTTTTTTAGACATAGAGTATCCACATCACACAAGCTGCAAAACAGAAAACAAACCATGATAGTACCAGGATAACTATATCCTAGCAGTCCAGCCTCATTCCAGTCAACCCTTAAGCAACAATGCTGCAAAATGTTCTCTGACATTAACATCTGATTTCTTTATGTTTGCTTGTTTCCTATGCATATCCTCCCTCCCCCCCCACCCCCCCCAACGTGTCTAGCTGGTTCATTGCAATTCAAACCCTTGACTATAAGAGATTTGGTATGTGTAGTGGCAGCCTGCTAAACAGCAGCTCTTCTAAGTGTTGACTTCTCCTTTGTGTGCTTTGTTCCTTCAAGAAGAGTGACCAGACAAGGTAGAAATGGAAAGACAAAAGTGATATCCATGGAGACAGCGAATATGCGCCAGAGGTAAAGTTTCCATACTGCTAATTGTAGCAAGCAGTCATTGCACAAGTGGACAGACTGCAGCTCACGCAAAGACATGGACTGCTGAAGGAAGAAGGCAGCACACAGGCAGGCTGCTGTGGAGACAGCAAAAAAAATATCTAAAGGGCTTAAAGGGCTTTTTTTCAGAATTTGCAGTAACCCAGACAGACACTGAAAGGACTGAAAATAAGCCTAGAAGCACAGTCCATCTTGCAGGGATTTCTGAATAGGCAGCGAGTTGTTTATACAGACCTTTTTGCTCTAGTATGTGACATAATCATCCTACTAGAAATTGCAAATACGGGAGCTTATAGTCCGAAAAAATCCAATTTTTGTGTCTCAAAATCTTTTGGGATTCCATTGAGAAACTCACTACTACAGAAAGGTTTAGAAAGATTGATTTGTAAGCTCCGGACAACTTATTTCGTCTTCGTATAACACTATGGGGTACATACAACTCTACTGAGATGAGTAGGTATCATCATACACTCACAGCTGTCTCACATTTCTCATTCCTGTTCCCAGGACAGAAGGTAACATTCTATGCCGTACCTGCAGATTACTTTAAACACATATGTCTTAACTGCTTCCCTCCCCATCCAACTTACTCTTTTCCTTAGATATTTACAAACAAACTTTTCTAAATTCCTATCTTATTCATTCCTATTACACATACATAATGCACAGATTATATTGCTGTTTGAGAGTTACATTTGTAATTGTTCAGTGCAAACCTAAAACTAATCCATAACTGAAGAGAAAGGACCTTTCAACTTCCCTAGCCTTCACAGAGAATACTTGACTAGCAGAAATTCATATTGTCTGCAGGAGAAGGATTTAAGTAATTGTGAAATTATACGTGAAAGCTAAACACATTTGAAGGGATTGGAGTAGCACAGAGCTAAAGGTAATGGGACAGACAGAAAACACAGAGCTGGGCATCTATAATGCATTTCAGCATGCTTTTGTATTAAGGACTGAAAATCTCCATGGCCATATCTACTAACTATTCAAGCCTACATGCTACTAAAAAATAGCTCCAAATATAGGAGCATGTATGGGATCTGGAAATTACTCATCACATTATTCACCTTGATTGCTTGCTCTGCATTACTTATCTAAATGACCTCTGTGACAAAGTAATGCGCAGTTGTTGGAGCCAGAATATTTTAATTTCATTTTCACAGCTAAGTCCATTTGAACTTCAGAATGTGTGCTTTTAGTTGGGTAAATCATGGGCCACTCCTCCTCAGAACAGTCACAGTTCTCTAGTCAGAGCAAGCCAAAAATCAAAGAACACCTCTATTTGCTTAACCTATGCACTGTCAGGTAAGGTTACTATTAACTTGCATCTATCTACCAATCAGCATATAATATGGTTTAGAAGCACTAGAGGCGAGAGCTCTCAAGGCTGAGAATATTCCTGCACTACTTTTTTGTTTTAAATACCCTAGTGTCTCAGTACATACTGAAAACAGCATAAAGGCTGAAGTTTCAACTTGCATGTTGGAATTCATAAGTGTTTGTGCTTTAAAAACTGTCTAGTCCATGTATAACACTGCTTATAAAAGTACTAGTACTAGCATGCAGCAGACTAAAGCCATAGTTTATATATTAATTTGTAACTTCTCTACTAAATACGTAACTGAAGGATTTGAGATACTAATTTTCCGTGTACTGCAGTTTAAGAAATATCCATGTGTTACATTATGTCCAAATACTGATTTTTAACGCACTGATTACAAACTGGTTTATACATTTTTTTCATGTATTTTGCTATTTTTTACAGGAGTCCATAATTTCATCTGAAAGGAGAAAAAAGAAGAAGACTGAAATTCTTCAAGATGTGATAGGCATCTATTTTCCCTCCACGAATGGTAACCCTCAGAGAGAATGAGATAGTCCTCTTTTTTCTGTTTCAGGTTCCTAGCTCTACAGTAAGTGGATTCTTTTCTTTGTTCAAGATTCTGCTAATGGCCTCTCCCAACCAGTGCAGCTACCAAATGTTCTAATGACCAATTATTCCTCTCTTCATCCTGGTGTCAATAGTAATAATTTCTGAAATAAATAAATAACATACTGAGGAAGCAGGACAATATAGTTCCAAATTCATAGCTGATAGAGATGCTCTTTGTAGAAAGAAATCATTTTAGGTCAGCAATATTTCTTCAGTTTTTGGTTAAAACAAGAAATATTGTACCTTTAGGGGTACAGTACAATCTCTGCTTTCTGGCTTAAAAGGCAAGAGTAGCTGATTTCTTTGCCAATATTTTTGTTCTAATTGAATTTTGTCAAATTGAATTGGCTATCCATTTATTAGAAAAGCCTTTTTAACAACATAATTTAGAGTTATCTACATTGCTGTGTTTCTACACCTGCTAGTAGAACCTACTGCATTTTGGACATTCTCCTTCTCATGCATTACCTAAAATCAAATAATATCATTACCTTAGTTGGAGACCAATTAGAAATTCCTACAACAGAAACTTCTTCATCTTAGTATTGTTTTTACATTTTTTCTAAGGATAAAAACTGTTACAAATGGTGTTTGGGATTTTGGGTTAGGGTTTTTTGTTGATTTTTTTTTTTTTTTTAATTTTATTAAATAGCTATTTATAAGGCCATAAAGTAAAGGACTATAGTTCACCTAGCCTTATTTTTGGTCTCTCATCCGAACTAGTCACCCAGTCTTCCTTCCCTGGTGCAAAACCACACCCCTAGGACACGTTTCATCGGATTCACTTCTTTACTCCATGATGCTCCAATTAATTGCACCAAGGAAGTATCTTGCTCTTCTGTGATTGTAGAACAAATTCATGAGATTAGCTCAGATATGTGTATTTTCCTCTGGGAACATGATTTTGAAATACTTTAAGTGTTTCACAGAGAAGGACATCTAAACATAACACATCCTTCATAACCTCTACATATAAATTTTACAGGCCTTAAGGGTTGCAATGCTTCAGCACTTCTTTGGTAATTGCCTGAAGGGCAGACATAACATTTTGCCTAACTTTACCTTTCTCTCAAAATCGATGGCTTTATTCCTGTCATAGTTGAAAATCCGAAGTTTGCTGCCTCTGTAAAATAACCTCGCACTAAAAATACTTTGCAAGCATAGTGACGGATTTGCTGCTAGCAAGCAAATGAGTATCACAGAAAAAAATCCAAAAATATTGCGTAGAAGCTTGCACAGGGTTTTCCTTTGCTTCCTTCCTCCCTGCTCAGTACATTTTTTCTGTTGTATTATTTTAATGCCCTGTGGTGTTGAATATTGTAGGTTGATGGAACAAAATTATCGGAGAAAGTAGAACTAAATGACTGCATGACCTTTCCGTGACATGACATCATAAGACAGTGAGAAATTTGCATGCAAGCTGAAAGGCTTTTTTTAAAGTTACTCAAATGTATTTATATAACATAGTTTACATTTAAATCCTACCATTTCCTTTAAAGAGTTCTTCATTATCTTCGGGGGGGGGGGGGGGGGGGAAGGGAGGGAGGAGAAGGGCAAGAGGGAACCCAAACAAACCCAAATCAAACAACTGTTGCTAGAAGGTCTAAATAGCAAACAAAAAAAGTACATTTAAAAATTATTTCAGAATCAATCTTCCATATGCTTTGTTCAGGTTTAGTTATATTTTGTGTTATATTAGAGCAGGAAGTTATTTTTGTATTTTAAAAGGAAGGGGATTTTTTTTCTTTACTTTCTTTAAAAAAAGCTAGCAGTCTGCTTGTCATTTAAATTAACAAAATAATGAATTGCAAATGGAGGGAACTTAGTGAAGAATGAGACCTTTTAGCAAAATATTTATACATCCCACACCAGATTCTTGTTTTCCTGGAAAGGTTACTTTAGTGTAAATGTGACATTTTGAATTGCATGATTGCAGGGAAAACTAATTCAATCATAAGTCATTTATCACTTAGCAATGAAATATAATGTTTACCTTCATTCTCATTTAAAGAGGTCTTTTCCCTGTAATTATTGGCTTTGAGTCTGACCTCCCTACTTTTTCTAGACAATTAACTTTTGTCTTGTTTACATCTGACTTAGATATGAGTCTGTTCTTTCATAACAAATATATATTTCAAGAAAATTAATAACTCAGTCATGAATATGTCATTAATAGTTTCAGTCATTAATATGTCACCATATTTTTTTAAAATTAAATTCCACAGCATATTTACTATATTTTTATCACTAGCTTTATAGCCTTTGTAGCCCTTTTAGGTAACCATACAAACAAACAGTGATCTCTAGTTTCACAATCCCAGTCTAAACTTTTCTCCTGCTCGGATTTCCACTTTTGAGGATTGATTAAATAAGAACCCATTTGTTGGGCAATCCTGGGATGGATAATTTGTTATTGTTAACAATAATTCCTTTACTGGGAAGAAAGATTTCTTCTTTAAAGTTTTTATGGGACAGTTTCCTTCCATTTCAGTTGGAATGTCAGCCTGAAACCACATGCTACCTCTCTAAGAATCAGTAATAATAGGCTGAGGTCCCATCTCCTACAGTTGCAAGGCATACTTCTTGAAACTGTTTTTTATAACAAAGGAGCATACCTCACCTCCACTGCACATGCCTTTTCATTTAGAGCTCTGAACTACACTTGGCATTATAGGGAGGTGGTTAGATGCTCCAAAATCTGTATGTAGATTGCTTTGGTGGTGTTGTCAATAATCAATGGTAGTGCATTGTTTACTATGGTTTTTTTGTTCTTACTAATTATGTCAATAATTGCAGGGTTGGTTTACTATATAAATCAAATCTTCAGTTTCTGAGTGTTTGTAGGAAAGGAAAAAAAAATCTAACAACAAAAAAACCAGTAAACCCAAACATTTAGTAATATCTCATCCTACACAAGCTCCAAAGGACTAAAAAATTCTACTCTGTGTTAAGTTAGATCACCTGTACACATCCTTTCTCATGGGACTCCTAACAATTACAATTTTTGGTATCATTGAATATGGTATCATTCTTCTCTGTTCTCTCTTCCCCTCCACCCCAGCTGATCTCATTTCTGAGGGAGTTTGCTTACCCAGCTTTATATATGACACTTCCCATAACTTTATCCTTTCCAGAAGCTACTTAGTAGTATGTTGTGTTATATCATGCCCAGCTGACAACTCTCTCTGTGCATTCCTGCAGAATTTTCCTGTAGCACCATTAACATCCCAATAAATGGTTAAAACAGGTATGCAATTTACATTTATAGTTCAAGTAGTATAGAGAATCAACCATAAAAGTGAGCATCCAAAGGTGCTGATGATCCACATAATAATTGCGGTTTTATGTACAGTCTCTCAGATATGTGGGTGAAACCACACAGGAGCACACACAGACTCATAGGATAGTTTGAACAGGTTTCCTACTGTCTTTCTATTTTTTTGGAAATATTTCTACCTGCATTTACAAAATCTGATCTCTCTTTGTAATTTGGAACATTGTACTCCCCAAGAAGCTAAGCCCACAAATAAGATAATGGCTTCAGGATGAAAATGTAAGGCCAGCTCAGGTTCTATATAACAGGATTTTCCAGTGAAATTATTAGATGAGCTTTTTGATATATTTTTTTTTGTTTCTAAATCCTATAAGGGCATTTATTGAATACAAAGAGGCAAGGGAAATTCATACATGGAAAGAACATGCGAAAGAGGAAAAATGAAAAATCAGGTTATCATTTACTGATGTCAAGAAATGCAGTAAAACTTTAGGAAGACATGAAAGCATACATTTGTGTCAAAGCCCTGGAAAGTCATAAGTCAATGTTACTGAGCTACTGAGTACTTTGAGAACACACAAACATGGAAGTGATTGCAAATATGTTTGATCCTATTTAGTAATTACACTTAAATACAAAACTATCTAGCTTTATGTACTTCAATTCGATCTCCCAACATGGGCTTTTTACTACTATGTATTTATGCTAGAGCTTGTGGCAACATGCCCTCAGCTAAGTTGGCCTTCGAATACCAACAAATACATAAAATTAATAATAATTAGAAAACCTTTGGATTTGTTTAAGAGCTCTTATAGTTAAGTGGGATTTTTTTTCTTGTTTTGGTTTTAAATATAACTTTCAATTGATTGTTTAAAAACATGATAGACTTAGGAAATCCCCTCTACTAATTTATCTGGCATTTTATACCTCCATAAAACACTCCAGGGTGCCCATTACTGTATGATATCAGCATGCATACTAAGTTCAGTGTAGGTGAACTGTGTTAATATTATGCTTCAACAGCACACCCTGGAGTGTCTTATTGCTTAAATGATGGAAAGGTCAAATATTTACAACATACCGTCATGTTTCACAGAACAATTCTACATTATCATTCTCCATTACCTCAGCCTTTCGGGAAAAGTGGTTGCAAGAAAGAACAAACACGATTAAATTAAACCAGCTTTGTTAAAGTGCTAATATGTAGCATAAACTTACCTTTCTCTTTAGGTAGTGCATAAGGTCACATTCCTTGTATATAGTGTTAGCATAAATTATGTATCAATAGAAAATCCAGTAAAACTTCCAATCAACCATCTTACTAGATTTTAATCTTTTTAAATAAAATGAAAGTACTGAATCTTGCAGAGGCTGATATGTTTACTGCAGACTATATTAAGCTTAACAAAGAAACGAGATGCACTGGAGAGGGGAACAGAATTTTAAGTCAGCAACAGTGTCTCATTCACAATTCAGCTGTTACAGGGCAGAGACTTTCATCCTTGTCGTGGTTTAAGCCCAGGCCGTAAATCAGAACCATGCAGTCTACTTCCCCCCCGACCTTTCTTCCCTCCGCTCCTGGAGGGACGGGGAGGAAAATCAAAAGAATGCAACTCCCATGGGTTGAGATAAGAACAGTTTAGTAACTAAGGTATAACACAAATCACTACTGCTACCACTAATAGTAATAATGATAAAGGAAATAACAAGGAAGAGAATACAACCGCTCACCAACCGGTACCTCGCCCCCACCCCGCAGTGATCCAGCCCTTCCGGGAACTCTCAGTTCTACATCCTGGGCATGACGTGCTGTGGTATGGAATACCTCTTTGGCTAGTTTGGGTCAGGTGTCCTGTCCTTGCTTCCTCCCACCTTCTCCTCCTCCCTGGCAGGGCATGAGACTCACAAAGTCCTTGGTCAGTCTAAACATCAGTGTTATCAGCTCTGTTCCCAGGTTGAAAGTCAAAAACACAGTGCTGCACCAGCTACTAAGAAGGAGGAAAAATGACTGCTACTGCTGAATCCAGGACAATCCTGAGAATCTCTCTAGGTAACAGCACACTACAATTGAGCAAAGTAGAAGAACCTCCAATCAGAAATACGGCATGATTGTTCCATGAGTAAGTGTATAGCTGTGGTATAGAGAACTGTTAGTCTAATAGAGTCATAGAATCATTCAGGTTAGAAAAGACCCTTAAGAACAGTAAAGGTCCAACCATTAAACTAACACAACCAATTCCAAACTAAACTGTAGTTTCTCGCTACTCGCGTGGTGAGGGATGGAAGCACTAGTTCTCTCCGAACTAGGGCTGAGACAGACAGCATTCACGGAATGCAGGTCATCAGCGATTTATTGCGCAGTTAGAATTCCTTATATTTGCCGCCCAAGCACCTCCCCAGAGTCAGCTGGTTCCTGTCCCTCCTAGCAGCTTCCTGTCCATGCACCAATCCCTACATCTCCCCCGCCTCAAGACTAGAAAACTCAGGGTTTTAACAGCTATTCCAGATAACAACTTATAACGCTATTTAACTAAGTAAGAAAGGTTTGTGCCACTAAGTATTCACACACAGTGCATATTACATAATCAAACAAGAAGGAAACAAACATCCCAATACTAATAAACACAGAGCGTCAGCCTAAAGGGACCTAGACGCAGATGTTTCCAGCCTGAGTGATGTCGTATTCAAAGGCTGGCTACAAAGTTCATAAGGCACGTCGTGACTGGATCCGTGAGTGAAGTCATCTGGACACACAAGGGCCATGGATGTCATTTCACACCTCTTTCCATCACTCTCTCCCAGATATAGACAAGCGCCAATCACCACCTGTGAAATATAGCTCAAATACAAACTTACAGACACAGCTACAAATACGGTAATTGCCATTTTGCCTGTACCCAGCGTAGCCCATTCTCACCCTCTACACAGGCATAGCCTCGCCCGTGAGCACGTAGGGCAAATGGACCTATCTTACCCTTTTCCGGATCTTTCACCCGTACCTGTGGATACGGGGCTTTGTCTAGAGGTGGGGCAAAGTGCGAGCTCATCGGGGATTGTTCGCTTGATCCACGTGAGAATTGATTTAAACTAGTCAGAGCAGAAAGTAAAAGTCGGTGCACACAGACTGCGGGAGCTCCTCCAGGTGCAGACTCCCCCGCCTCAAGACACATGAGGCGAGCTTTCAGAGTCCGGAGTGCGTGTTCGACGATAGCTTGGCCAGTGCTGTTATAAGGACAACCGGTCTTATGTTCAATGTCCCACTGTCGTAAAAACCAAAGCCACCAGTTGACTTGAATATGCTGGGCCGTTGTCGGTCTTGATCTGGCTAGAGACTCCCAAAATCGCCATGACCTTGCGCCAATGCAAAATGGCCACCTTAGCGTCTTGTTTGTGTTGCACCGTAGCCAAGATGACACTGCTACAGGTATCAACTGTGACATGTAAATAACGCATAAAAACTGGAGCACAACAGTCAGGGACTGGCAGACCTTGTGCAACACGGTCTGCACTATTGTTACCTTCAGTTAGGAGTCCAGGGATGTGCGAATGACTATTACAGTGCTTTGGGCAAATTTCAGCAGCTCACTCAGACAAAGCCTGAAAAAGGACTTGCGCACACTCCATCGTAGTCTCAATGGCCAACGGGGTCCGCAGACCACTGTCATAGCACAGTAGCTACAGTATATGCTTCCAGAAATTGAACTGCTATTGGCTAGACGTAACCAGTATAGATTGTGATTGGCTCAGAAGTGCAGTCCACACATTTTTAAGCAGATAACAAGCTAGCTAAAATTATCCATTCGCTACCTTTCTCACATAACTTGCAGTTTCACCATCCCGCTCCCACATCTTGTTAGCCTTGAGCAAATGCCAAGTTTCTTATTCTACTGCATGTAACTGTCCTTTAGTAACCTAAGGCTAGGCCTTGCAGCCTGGGTAAGTTGAGTTCAGACCTTGCAACTTAATTCAGAGTTTGGCTAAGACCAAACAGCTGGGATTGCTCACATATCGATTGTTCAGCTGTATTCTTCATAACCACCATCTCCTAAGGCTAAGATGTCTGGGTTGGTCACGAAACGTCCACCATCCCTTAGCCACTCCACAATTCCCTCTTTTTGTTTTTGAGCAAACCAGACAGATGTTACATTTTTCTTAACCATAGATATCACACACAACATATAACTTGCTACTAATACAAATAAAACTAACACACATAATATAGTTACTCCATCCATCATCTTTCGTTAGCCGTTTAACCCTCTCTTTTAATTGTTGTATACTCTTATAAATTGATTCCAAATGATCTGACAAATTCATGCAGCACATCCCCTCAAATTCAGCACAACCATGCCCCTGTGCCAAAAATAAAAAGTCGATTGCTGCCCTATTTGCAAGGTGGCATGACGAACACTATCAACATCAGTCAAGAGCCCACTTAGTGCAAGCATAGGAGCATTTGTCACTTCCTTCTTATCTTGCTGGGACTCCTTCAGCTTTTGTTGTCCCTTGGTTCATGTCCGACTCCATGTAGGCACTTGCTGATCTGGGTACATGGCCGTTCTTTGCCAGAAAGTCATTCACATCTCCGCCTTTTTCTTTCTATACAAGCCAAACACGCTTTGTAGCACTCATAATCATTCGTTAGATACATTAAAAATACACAGCAACAAAATCAAAATCGTTAAAATGACAATAAACACCATTAGTCCACCTTTTACTAGAGCAACCAGCCAACCTGTCAGTCCCCATTCACCTAACAAATTGTTCAGCCAAAAGGCTTGCCCATCCTCATACACCATGTGTAAGATCTTAGCATGTTTCCATATTTCTTCAACATAGGTCAATCACAGGCTGCTGGGTCTGCCCTTTTTCTCCTGGATGTCTCTCTGATAACAGGGGAGGCCATCCCCTCCCATCAAGGTCTGGCATGACATATGTCCCCACCGCTCCACGCCTGCTGGGTTGCAGCCAACAGCGGAGCTCAAGGTTCTTCTTGGTGGCAAACAGTATGGCTAACCCAGTCTTGCCCTTGACTGTGGCAGCAGGCATTTGGTCAACCTCAGTTCTTGTACCTCGTTGTCAATGCAGAGTTTCACCTGCTTCATTCAGTAACAAGTTGATACTGTGGCAAGGCACACACAGATTTACATTACCAGAGTAACTATTACAGGTTACAACAGCATGTTGAAGATGCTGATGGCAGCAAGAAACCAGCCAAAGAACTTTCTTGCCAGTGGAGTTCTCCCACCCTCTTAATTTGTTCCATTACCAGCTTTATAACACTACCATCACATTAGAATCTCTCTAGCTTTTGCCTTAGCATTTTCTAGCAGCTGCTGCAAATTTGCATGCTCTAAGATCTCTTTTACAAGTAACAAATCCACACAGTACAAGGTATAGTTTCTCATTAGTAACTGGCTAGTAAATACAGGTGGTTTTATACACAAAATCACAGCCTCTAATAATAGCTATGTTACAAGCACACATATTCAAGTTGTTACTTTCAGTTGCCCCCAAGTGATGTCCTGCAAACATTCATTTTTCTCCTCCTCTATCTCATTCTGCTCGGGGTATTCACTGCCAGCTCCTGTAGCTGAGGCATCGGGTTCCTCCACTTGTCTGTCCAGCTCATGGCAAGGCTTTGCAAACTTTGCAGGCAGCTGCCATGGACCTGTAGGTAGGAGGACACAAACATACCCCCTCTCCCACGTTATCAGCTCTTGAGAAGGAGGCAGGTTAAAGTGATTCAAAGGCACTCTGATGGGAAAAGAATGTGAAGCTACAGCTGTCTGCCTGCTTATCAGCAGCCATAAATACCTGCCAGCAACGGCACTTTGCATTAACCCTTTCTTGTCCAAAATGTTAATCTGCTACCCATTAAAACTTTTACACAAACCCAACAACAAGAAATATACAGAACACTGTCCACCCTCAGCACACACACACACACGCATGCATGGGATCCCACAAGCACACTCCATACAATTACAATATTTGAAACACAAAATCTAGACAATCATTATTCCCACTATACGGTCCCTCATACAGAACGTAGCATAAGGACCCTGTGAAGACAATCAAAAATCAGCTCCAAGCAGCATCATCGCAGTGTGAGGTGGCAGGCTCAACTTCAGCGGGCGTCCCCGCAGAGGCTCTGCCTCCCCCACATTGCATGAGCCTTGGGCTCATGCCTTTTACACTGACCAAAATGCACACTCATTCCGATGCAGGTGGCCAGCCTACATCGAAAGAAGTGGTCAGCAATATCCATAAGAAGTCTCCAAGGGCTAATAGAAACATGGATATACATGGATATATATTTGCCAACTTCTAGTACATGTGGATCACAGAGAGACTATCAAATGAGTTGTATATGGGGTTTCAAGTCCACAGCCCACCACGGCACTCACACAACGTGTTCAAAAGGCTATCAGGGTGCATTAAATTGCTGTGTTTTTTTGTTTTTGTTTTTTTTTTTTTTTCCTAGAAAATCAAAACCAAACTGAACACTCCAGCCTGATAGCCAAGGATAAAGACAATGTCGTTAGTAGGGAGGATTCCCCCAGGGTAGACTTTGAGGGTTGTTGTCGCTCGTTGTGGGGAACCCCCCTGTCCCCTGCCCTGTCGCACAAGGGGGAGTGTTGCCAGGGCTCACAATGCTCCACTTCCCGTTTCCTTGCTGCTGCCGTTGTTGCTGTTGCCGCGGTTTCTGGCAGTCACACTGCAGCTCCGGTGCTGCCCGCTCGGCCGTGCGGCCCAGGGGCTCCGGCCGCGCCTCCCGGGGCACCTTCCTCCACAGCTCCCACGCAAAGGCCTGCACCCGCGGCTCCTCCACTCTCAGCGCCTCCGTGTCCCGCAGCCACTCCAGCAGCTCCTCTTCTGGAGACAACTTTCTCGATGGCACCCCATGTCTCCCCTAGATCTCCTGCTTTCTTTTCCCCCGCCAAGACCGCTTCCAAAAGGTCTTGGCAGATCCGTCCCCATCGGGAGGTATCTAATACGTCCACGGGGGCCTCCACCGCCCCCCGGCCTCGCAACCATTGGATGCAGTGGCCTGCTGGCCCCGAGTGTAGCGCCTTCGGCAACCCAGCTTGCTGTGCGAGGGCCTCCAGTACCTGTACCACGTGGCTCACATCCATCGCTATCACGTCGGGGTCACCACTTGTAGTTTCTCGCTACTTGTGTGGTGAGGGACGGAAGCACTAGTTCCCTCCGAACTAGGGCTGAGACATAGAGCATTCACGGAATGCGGGTCATCAATGATTTATTGCGCAGTT
The DNA here is from genome assembly GCF_963264785.1 of Psittacula echo. Taxonomy (NCBI): domain Eukaryota; kingdom Metazoa; phylum Chordata; class Aves; order Psittaciformes; family Psittacidae; genus Psittacula; species Psittacula echo. The sequence goes on from NC_137737.1 coordinate 78,762,052, forward strand.
AGAATTCCTTATATTTGCCACCCAAGCACCTCCCCAGAGTCAGCTGGTTCCTGTCCCTCCTAGCAGCTTCCTGTCCATGCACCAATCCCTACACTAAACCATGCCCCCAAGTGTCACATCTACAGTGTCTTTTAAATACCCCCAAGGCTGGTAACTCCATCACTTCCCTGGGCAGACTGTTTCAATGCTTGACAACACTTTCAGTGAAAATGTTTTTCCTAATATCCGGTCTAAACCTCCTCTGGTGCAACTTGAGGCTGTTTCCTCTTGTCCTCTCACTTACTGCTTAGAAGAGACCAACACCCACCTAACTACCACCTCCTTTCAGGTAGTTTTAGTGAGAGATAAGGTCTCCCCTCAGCCTCCTCCAGGCTAAACGACCTGGCTTCCCTCAGTTGCTCCTCATGAGATTTCTGCTATAGAGCCTTCACCAGCTTTGTTGCCCTTCTCTGGACATGATCCAGCACCTCGATGTCTTTCTTGTAGTGAGGGGCCCAGAACTGAGCACTGTATTTGAGGTGCAGCCTCATCAGTGCCAAATACAGGGGAAGGATCACTTCCCTAGTCCTGCTGGCCACACTATTTCTGATACAGGCGAGGATGCCGTTGACCTTTTTGGCTGCCAGGTCACAAGGTGGCTCATGTTCAGCCATCTCAATCAGCACCCCCACATCCTCTTCCACTGAGCAGCTTTCCAGCCACTCTTCCCCAAGGCTGTAGCATTGCATGGGGTTGTTGTAGCCCAGGTGCAGGCTCTGGCACTTTGCTTTATTGAATCTCGTACAACTGGCCTCAGCCCACTGATCCAGGCTGTTCAGATCCCTCTATAGCCTTCCTACCCTCAAGCAGATCAACGCTTTCACCCAACTTGGTATTTTCTGCAAACTCACTGAGAGTGCACTCAATCCCATGGTCCAGATCACTGATAAAGATATTAAGCAGAACTGTCCCCAGTCCTGAGCCCTGGGGAACACCATTTATGACCAGCCATCAACTGGATTCAACTCCATTCACCACCACATTTTGGGCTGTGCCATCCAGCCATTTTTTCACCCAGTAAAGAGTATGCCTGTCCAAGTCATGAGCAGCCAGTTTCTCCAGGAGAATGCTGTAGGAAATGGTGTCAAAGTCTTTACTTAAGTCCAGATAAACAACACCCACAGCCTTTCCTTCAAGCACTATGTGGGTCACCTTGTCATAGGAGATCAGGTTAGTGAAACAGGTCTTGCTCTTCATAAACCTATGCTGATTGGGCCCAATTACCTGGGTGTCCTCCACGTGCCATGATGATAAGCTCTGTAATCTTCCCCGGCACCAAGTTCAGACTGACAGGCCTGTAACTCCCACACATGAGCTGCAGGCCTCTGGTGGGTCTTTCTGCTCCCCTCAGGTTTCCTTGGTTCAGGAAACTACCATGTACATTACACTACAGTGCTCTGCTGCAGATTGTGCTGGCATCGGAGCTGGTATCCAAAGGGAGGATTTTTGTTAGTGCTTCCTTTAACTGGCTTTTGATTAATTCAAGTGGTCTGTCACACAGCAGTTCCATATACTACGAAAATTGTGATTGTACAAAATATTATTCCTCCTGAATAGCACTTCATCTTTAATCATTTGGACTTATGACATTTAACTACTCCTACAGGTATCTACCAGGAAAAAAAATATACGAATTTTGAAAGCAAAGCATTTTTGCCTAGCAGGCTGAGAGCTCTGGTTCTCTAAGCACCTCAGCTCTCATCCCAGAACAAACAGCTATTTCTCCAGTTACGGAGACGTGACATTGCTTCTGTAGGCAGTCAGCGTTATCCATTTTGTGGTACTAAGGCTTTTCTAGAAAGCATCAGACTCTTTTGCGCGGCTACTTCCTGAAGCTCCAGGAACAATCATGCCAAGATGCCCTGTATCTCTGTAGAAGGATTCCTGGAAGACTCCTAAAGAAAACTGTAGGCATAAACTGCTTCCCAAATGTTCCTGAAACAGACTTTCCTTTCTGCAAGAGAACAACACCACTTAAGCAGTACCACCTCAATTTGGCCTGTAAGATACATCTGAAGTCTGAATACCATTGAAAGCAAGCAGTCTGCTATTAAAAACAAAACAAAAACACACTCCCAACTTTTAGTTTTCTACAATCATGTAGGCATTTTCTTCTCTGAAGAGCATGAATCCTGCTTTTTTAAAGTTGTTTTATTACTATATATGGTGGACAGACTAGAGTAGGACCTCTTTGGAAAGATGTGAACATCTGTCACTGTTAGTGCTGCCAAGCACACATGCACTGATGACAGTATCAATAAAGCTTGGAGCATAAAAAGTTACTTATGAGGTTTAGATTAATTTTAAATTTCTTTAAAGTGGTCCCAGTAAGGCAGATTCCTTTGCCTCTGTAAGCTTTACCTTCAATTTAAAACATTTTTTTTCAATAATTCTGAGAAGCATCTTTTACCAGTATGTATTTAAAAAATCACATCTATGTTATGCAACATTACATTTAGTGTTTCATTTATGTGCTCCCATTATTTCTTCTTTTGCCTTTCATATATTTTATTAGGTATTTCTGTGAAGAACAATTACACCATATAAGTGTACACATATAAGTAAAAAAATAAAAAGCAAATTTACAGTTTGACATACATTTCTCATTCTTCTTTTTACTACAAATTGGACTGTTCAGGGACACTGGGAATGAACAGACAACAAATGCTGCTGCAGGCTTTTTAGGACAATAAACTATCAGTACCAGTTTGAAAGTAATTCATCAGTAAAATGTGACTACTTCTTCATACCCAAAGGGAAATGATTCGTTTGCCTGGTGCAAAGAGATAAAAGACACTTTGCTATTTTGCCTATTTTTGTGCCCAGTTTGAGGGTTAGACAGGCTGCAACTGTCCTGAGACCAGCAGAAACCATAGCTTCCCTCCTTCCTGCCAGTGTGCTCACTTCCTGACACATAATTACAAATAGATATAAACCAGAATGTAGGTGCTTCAAGCATTGCTCACAAAACAGAGTAGGAGTTTATGAATGAATTTTATAAACATTTTTCTGTAGACTAAAAATGTATGTGTAGGCAAATATATACCACTGCAAGGTTGGTTGGTTTTGGTTGGTTGGCTTTCTTTTGTGTTTTGTTCGTGTTTTTTTTAAATTTTACTACAGACAACATGATAAAAGCAAATTTCATCAGGCCTCCATAGAAAAAGAATCCAGACCACTCCCTCCTTTCAACACCATACAGACATTTCTTTGTCTCCACAGTTAAATATGAGGGCTTTGTGCATGAAAAATCTAGCTCTCACCCTGATTTACTCTGCTTATAATGAAAATAGATGAGTAATTGTGAATACACATTTGTTCTTTAAAGTACTTCTTGAAAACTCCCCTTACATTATCACTTAAGTCCTTTTGCAATTATGCCTTGTGCACTGCTATCAATGACCCATGACTACCCTGCAAAATAGGCTTCTAATGCAAAAAAATTCCCTTCAAAATGCTAGCATTTATGTATTCCAAAATAAACATTTTTTGTCTTTGTAATATGCAAGAATAAGGCAGTTTTTAATCAAACAAGAGCATGCTGAAACTTGGACTGGCTAGAAGCATTAACTATATCAATCACACTGTCACCTTGCTGTCTTCAAATCAGCCATATGACCAAACCTGCACTGTCTAAAGTCGTGGAAGGTGCAGATTTGAAACTTATATTGATATTAGTTATCAATACAACTTTCTTAATTCAACAGCAAAATTAACAGACAAGTTAATTTTAGAAGTGTTAGCTTTGTCAGGGAAGTATTTTGTAGTCAAAATTCCAGATATTTTACCAGTGATAAAATGTCAATAAACTCAACCATTCTGTCTCCAAATTCCCATGTAAAGTCTCTTACATTCTATGTAAGTCTCTAACGTATTTTAGAAAATCTCCTCTCTCTCTTTAGAATCAATATCAATGCTTCTTGAAATAAGAAAATTAGTCAGGTATTGATGGACCATTTCTCACCACAGAAGAAATTTTCAAGCTCTCCGCAGATGTTGAAAGTCAAGTAGCATCCATCGTGATAGCGTTGATATAAAAAAGCTGAATTAACGGCTAACATCACATACAGAATAGTTATAAAAGAAGATTCAATGATCCTGTTTTGGGTATGTTTGGTTACACAATATGCTCTCAAAACAGAAGAGATGCAAAGAGGAAAATAATTCATCCCCTTCTCTATCTCCTCCTTCCCACCCCCAAATATTCCAACCTGTAATCTGGATGAATGCACTACTAAAAGAAGGGTCAGCAAATCTAAAGAAGAGCAAAATGACTGTTGCAGGAATTCAAAAGAAGAAAACAAATGTGAAACTTTACTACGTGAGAGATGCTCAGTAATCTGCAGTTTTCACAAATATTTTTGTGGCATCTGTAAGTGTACTCCACAAAGTAGAACATTAAATAGGAAAAAATGAACCACCTATAATACCACCTTGGTATTCATAATTATATAACCAGAAAAGTAATTTTTGGTAAAGGTGCTCCAGTAAAGATGCTGCATCTCGTCAAAGAATGAAAATGGGTATCAGTCAGCCATAACAGTGGTAAAAGAGCTCTGCTAATTGCAATCAAGGGGTAAGTGGTAATTACAAAGTTTAATTAATTAAGCACAGGTTTTCAAGGCAAATTAGCAAAGCATCTGAAACATCCTTCTTACAGTTAAATAATTACTTTCTTCCTGTCATGAATTTTAACTCCAGATTTCTATAGGTTTTTAGAAACAGAAACAAATCTTAGAAAAAATGAAACAGAAATTGTTTTCCTTTTTAGATGCTAAGAACCTTTTCCAAAATACTACCACCCTCCCCACCACCTCCTGCTACCATGAAAGTTAAATAATACTTATATTTCAAATACATTTAAACTGGCAGCTGATTCTGTAGTGGAAATTAATCTCTCAGTTAAGGTGCTATTTGAAAATACTGTGAGAAATTAGATAGCATCAGGAAAGTGAGAAGCAAAGAAAGAGAGAAGTTGGTAATTCTCAAATCATTTTCCCTTTCACACACAAAGTATTAAATATGTGCATGTTTAAATCAACATACTCAAGGTGTTTAAGTAAATAAATAAACTAATAAAGCAGCTCTTGCCTTTGAGATATTCTTTAGCCAAATACCAAGAAATTATCACCATTATTAGAATCCCTAATAAAACAAAAAATGTAGTCACAATTAGATCTTATTTTAAAACTGCCTTGACTGAAAAGAATGCTTGCTATCATAGTCATCCTGGAAGTGGGAAATTCTAAGTATTATTATGAGAGCCAAATCTTACACTCAGGCTGGGTTGTATATGTGAAAATATATAATCATGTTTGCAATGACACTGAGTTAGAAGGAATATAGTCAATACACACAGAGCCATGCAGAGGGACCTACACAGGCTAGAGAAATGGACAAACAGGAATTTTATGAAGTTGAAGAACAAATGCTGAGTACTGCCCTGGGGCAGGAAGCACTGGTGCAAGGGCACATGTGGTCTGAGGGAAGGGACCTGGGGGCCTTGGTAGACACAAACTGAGCATAAGCCAGCATTGCATCCTGGCTGCAGCTATGGCCAGCAACACCCTGGAAGGTATCCATATGGGCACTGCCGGGGCATTAAGAGGAAGGATTATCCTCCTCAGTTCAGCACTTGTGAGGGCACATCTGCACACTCTGCCCAGAGCAGGAAAGACTGACACACTGAAGTTTAGCAGAGGCCTCTGAAGCAGGTCAGAGCTGGAGCACTTGTTATCTGAGGAGAGGCTGAGGATCTGGGACTTGTTCAGCTTGGCTTAGGGTGAAATATGAAGCAGCTTTCAATATCTAGGAGATGCAGCCAGGCTTTGTACTAAGTCGGGGTAAGTTACAGAATCATATATATAGCATAGAAATATAAAAAAACGAGCAATACATTTTCTTAGAGGCTTCTTAATCCCCTAGAACATATTTATAAGCTGGCAAAACTTAAAAAAAAATCTGAAATATTGGCATACATTTTTGCATGCACACACATTGTATTTTTGTTTTGTTTTGTTTTGTTTTTGCTTAAGAAAGTTTTTATTTTCCCCATTTTTTTCACAGCCAAAACAGTGGTACTAGCAAACAGAAGGAAGATAAAGTGCAAGGGAACATTCTGTAGTGACTTACGAACCAGAAGCATGCAGTTGTTCTCTTCATTTTTCAGCATGCAAGCAGTAGTGCTCTTCAAATTTTCTTACTTCCAAATCTTTGTGTTAACTTTATGCTTGCTCTTCTAGATGCTGGTATTGCTTTCCTCCTCAATTTATATCTGCCTTGTCCTTTGCTCTCAGAAAGTCTTTTATTCCACTCTACCAAATCAGCCAATAGTTACTGACGTGGCAACCAGTTTTCTCTATTTCACAGATAATATTGAGAGGGACAGAAAGGAAATATGGTAATGCAAGGACAGAAGAGTCATTCACCTGTTTTGATTTGCTACCAAAGCCATCTGCATTTTTGTTCTGAAGATCAAGTAGTTCATTTCAGAAACAGATTTTTTTATTCATAAATCTATTTATCAAATGTAGACAAAGATGCCCTGAGGCACCAGGGACTTTTCATTAGGGACTGTAGTGATAGGACAAGAAGTAACGAGTTAAAGGAGTTGTGAATGCTCCACCCCTGGCAGTGTTCAAGGCCAGGTTGGACAGAGCCTTGGTTGGCATGGTTTAGTGTGAGGTCTCACTGCCCATGGCAGGGGGGTTGGAACTAAGTGATCTTAGGGTCATAGAATCATAGAATCATAGAGTAGTTAGGGTTGGAAAGGACCTTAAGATCATCTAGTTCCAACCCTCCTGCCATGGGCAGGGACACCTCACACTAAACCATGCCACCCAAGGCCTCATCCAACCTGGCCTTGAACACCGCCAAGCATGGAGCATTCACAGCCTCCCTGGGCAACCCATTGCAGTGCATCACCACCCTCACAGTAAAGAATTTCTTCTTTATACCCAATCTAAACTTCCCCTGTTTAAGTTTGAACCAGTTGCCCCTTGTCCTGTCACTACAGTCCCTGATGAATAGTCACTCCCCAGCATCTCTGTAGGCCCCCTTCAGATACTGGAAGGCTGCTATGAGGTCTCCACGCAGCCTTCTCTTCTCCAGGCTGAACAGCCCCAACTTTCTCAGCCTGTCTCCATACGGGAGGTGTTCCAGTTCCCTGATCATCCTCATGGCCCTCCTCTGGACTTGTTCCAACAGTTCCATGTCCTTTTTATGTTGAGGACACCAGAACTGCACACAATACTCCAAGTGAGGTCTCATGAGAGCAGAGTAGAGGGGCAGGATCACCTCCTTCAACCTGCTGGTCACGTTTCTCTTGATGCAGCCCAGGATACAGTTGGCTTTCTGGGCTGCGAGCACACACTGAAGCCGGCTCATGTTCATTTTTTCATCGACCAACACCCCCAAGTCCTTCTCTACAGGGCTGCTCTGAATCTCTTCTCTGCCCAACCTGTAGCTGTGCCTGGGATTGCTCTGACCCAGGTGTAGGACCTTGCACTTGGCATGATTAAACTTCATAAGGTTGGCATCAGTCCACCTCACAAGCGTGTCAAGGTCCCTCTGAATGGCATTCCTTCCCTCTGGTGTATCAACTGAACCACACAGCTTGGTGTCATCGGCAAACTTGCTGAGGGCGCACTCAATCCCACCGTCCATGTCAGCAACAAAGATGTTGAACAAGACCGCTCCCAACACCGATCCCTGAGGGACACCACTCCTTACTGGTCTCCAGCCGGACATTGAGCCATTGACTACAACTCTTTGCATGTGGCCATCCAGCCAGTTCTTTATCCACCGAGTGGTCCATCCATCAAATTGATGTCTCTCCAATTTAGAGACAAGGATGTTGTGTGGGACAGTGTCAAAGGCTTTGCACAAATCCAGGTAGATGCCGTCATCTGCTCTGCCCCTGTCCATCAGTTTCGTAGCCCCATCATAGAAGGCCACCAAATTGGTCAGGCAGGATTTCCCTTTAATGAAGCCATGCTGGCTGTCACCAAGCACCTTGTTGTTTTTCATGTGCCTTAGCATGCCTTCCAGGGGAAAGTGCTTTCCAACCCTAACCGTTCTATGATCTAGTCTACAGTCTGTGAAAATATAGTTACTAGGTGCATATGTGGTGCAAATTCAAGGTTGGATGTAAAACAGCTGCATCAAAAAAGAACAAGTCCCAGCAGGTATAGATTCTTCACAGATTGTACAGGCACTTAGCCATCAAAGAGGACAGAGTGCTGCATGACACCTGATTATGCAAACTCTTAATTATCAAAATACTAGAAATGTAGTCACTTGAGTATATTACAATTGAAATCAGGAACATACACATAAAAGACTGGTGAATAAGTAGCATCTCATACATAATTACGATAGTGACCAAATCACCTTTAATTCAGATAGTATTAAGTAGGCTTGTAATCACATCTGACTGACATGTATTCATGATACTTAAGAGCTGGAGAGCAAATGATAAAATATAAACACAGAATTTTAGCAACACAGGGGTTTGCCCTACTATGAAATTAATGGCTTCAAAACAGACCCATCACTAAAGCTGAGCCAGTGAATGTGGTGCTAACTCTGATAACATACCTAAGAAAAAGTAAAAAATTATGTACAGCAGCTGTGAGAGAGGACTGAGGAAAATGTGTGAGAAGCAATACTGCAGACATGAAAGTGAGTGCAGAAGGAGGGAGAGAAGGTGGTCCAGGCACTGGAGATTCCTCTGCAGCCCACGGGGAAGATCATGGTGAAGCAGGTTGTCCCTCTGCAGCCCATTAAGTCCCATGTCAGAGCAGATATCTGCACTGTGTCCTGTGGGAGGGACCCCACGCTGGAGTCAGGGTACATTGTAAGGAGGAAAAACTGCTAGAGACGAAGTGTTATGAACTACCATAACCCTCTATTCCTTCAACTGTGTCAGCTGGGGAGGGGGAGGAGGTAGAATGGGTGAAGTTAAGCTGAGGAAGAAAGCAGATGGGGAGGAGCTGGGTTTTGTTTTGTTTTCTCACTATCCTACTCTGCTATTAATTGGCAATAAATTAAATTAATTACCCCAAATCAAGTCTGTTTCACCCATGACAGTAATTTGTAAGCTGTCTCCCTGTACTTATGTTGATCCACAAGCTATTTCATTGTATTTTCTCCAACCTTCTGTTGAAGAAGGGGGATTAAGAGAGCAGCTTGATGAGCACCTGGCAGCCAGCCAAGGTTAACCTCCCCCCCAGCTTCTCTTGAACTAAGGCATAGAAACATGCATAACAGGTGACTGTACATAAGCTTTTGTTATCACTGTAATTCTACTAAGCATAAATAATAGGCAACTGGAAAAAAGACAAATAGAGACTTGAGGTATAGTTGTCTAAACAAAGTACAGGAAAGCATGCTGTCCTGAATTCAGCAGTAGCAGTTATTTTTCTCCTTAGTAGGTGGTGCAGTGCTGTGTTTTTGACTCTCAGCCTGAGAACAACTCTGATAACACAGATGTTTTTGTTGTTGCTTAGTAATGTTAATCTGACCAAAGACTTTCAGAGTCTCATGCTTTGCCAGGGAGGAGGGGAAGCCAGGAGGAAGCAGAGAGAGGACACCTGACCCAAACTAACCAAAGAGGTATTCCATACCACAGCACATCATGCCCAGTATATAAACTGGGGGCAGTTACCCAGAAGGGTTAGATCACTGCTCAGGTCGGGCTGGGTATCGATCAGCGGGTGGTGAGCAGTTGTATTCTCTTCTCTTGTTATTTCCCTTATCATTATTATTATTGGTGGTAGCAGCAGTAGTGATTTGTGTTCTACCTTAGTTACTGGACGGTTCTTATCTCAACCCATGGGAGTTACATTCTTTTGATTCTCCTCCCCATCCCTCCGGGAGCAGGGGGAGGAAGTGGGGGGAGTGAGCAAGCAGCTGCATGTTTCTGAGTTGCCAGCTGGGCTTAAACCACGACACATGCACATAATAAAATCTGTAAGATGAGAACCAGGCATGAAATCAGGTAAGAAAACCATGGTAAAACCAATATATTGCTACAGAAGGGTGCCTTGTGCAACCAGAATAATCCTCCAGAACAAGAGAAGTGACTGATGAAACCAAAATGGGTCCTGATCCAAAAAGATTAAGATGAGCTACATCAGCAGCAGATAGGCTCTCCTTATTTTTCTCAGTGGAAGAGACTGAGGAACATAAAACAATGAAACTGGAAAGGCAGGGAATATAGATGTAGCCTGCAGCAGTTCCCTTATTGAGAGCTCTCAAGCTTTATTACTTTTTTTCTCCACAGCTAAGACCATCAAGGACCACAGCCATCAGCACTAACTTTATGGCATTAACTTCTTGGTGTAGCATACTCACAGATACTTGTAGATAAACTCTTAAATGACTAATTGTATTCTATATGGAGTGACAATAATGGATAATGGGTGAGAGCTAATTATTAGCAGCGTGTATTGTTAATTAATGTCAATCCAGTGCTGTTCTGAAATTTGAACCTCAACTGACTTGTCAGTCTTTTAAACAGAGAAGACAGTGTTCACCAATATGTGTATAGATATGCATTTATTCAGTTGCAAAAACTGCACAAACCCCAGATTACCTATTTTTAAGGATTAAGCAAAAAATTCACATTTAGTGCTGTATTACACACCCCAAAGAATCAAATGTTTTGATGCAAATAGAGTCAATAATTTGTCAGAGACTAGATCCTATAAGAGAATAGCATGGTGTACCTTTTTCGGGGAAAAAAAAAAAAAAAAAAAGAGGTTTCAACAGCAACAACAAATTACTCATCTCCTGGTTTTGGCTTTGGACTTAACTGCTTCTACTAAGTGGTAAAAACTCCATGCTTCTGTCTTGTAGCTCTCAGACTAACTAACTGCTTGTGCTTTGGTGATGTATCTCCTTGATTATGAAGAAAGCCTGATATTCATATTATGAAGTGATTTTTTTTTTTTAGTGTGTCAGATACAGTTACAAAGGTCTGAAAAGCAAAGTAGATGTCTAATGCTATCCTGTAATACAGCAAACATGAACGAAGTAGAACAGTATATTCATTCTCTTAACATTATATAGGCAGTGTATGCTTTTGTTCTTCTGACAAGCAAATCTCATCACTGCTTTAGAACATTTTGTACAAGGAAAACAACATAGTCTCTTGACATTCATCTAGTTAAGAGAGCAACAGGACATCTGTCCTGTAGGGAACAGGATATACCATTTGAATTACTGAATATTTAAAGCATATACTAATACATAAAACAAATACTTAAAGTTTTTCAGTTGCAGTACCTCTTTCTCTACAGTCACTCATGGCCTAAAGCCACTTAAGGACCTGACATTACCAGAGCAGTACCACAGATCCCGCTGCAGTAGCTGAATGATCTACATGTAGAGGTTTTTAATAAAGACTAAGAATTACTGATGTACCTTGTTCTTATATAAAACAGTCAGAGCTGTCATTAGGAAGTGCAGTGACCTTATCTCAAGTTATAACCCCCCCTTCAAACCAAACCAAACCAAAACCAAACAATCAACACCCCACCCTCCGCACCCCCCCCCCCCCCCCAAACCCCCAACCCTGGTAACCTTAACAACACTACCACAGTGTAAACAAGGTGTGTCTGATGTGGACTAGCTCACCACTTTTCCAAGTGATTTCACTGACCTGGGAATGCCTATTTTTTCTTTCGCAGGTACAGAGCTCAATCTGATGTCTCAGCTGGCAATCTTTATAAGACAAGTACAAACTAGTTATAGATGATGAGCACAAAGATCATTGGTGGTGGCAGAAAGGAAGAGTGAAACACTAAGTAAAACTGAGCAAACACTGAGTAAAATGTAAAGGAAAGAGTCCTAAAAAACTAGGTAGGGTACCTAACATAAAACTGCCTGAAGTCTGATAAATGCAGAAGTTTGCCCTTAGCTTGGAAACATTACAATGAATTATCACTGTCTACTGGGTAGAGTATGAAGCATATAAAAACCTGTCTTTCCAGCCATAAAATTAAGCTGAAGAAGTAAAATAGTATCTAATTCTGTATGATTTTCTCATTGCTACTCAAAATTAGGGGGAACTACACCTTACAACCTAACGCTAAAAAGATTTCAATTCAAATCCCTGAAATATTCATAAACTCCTCCACTAGAAGTATTTTAAAATTAAAATTTCAGAATACACATACTCCTCACCTCAACCTCAGGTATTCTAAATGTAAAGTCACTGCCACAGATAACACACTGAAAAGCATTTTGGGGGGGATAGGTTAACCCCATTTTGCCTTTGTCTCAGCTTATTCATCACTTTTCTCCTTAACACTGCTGTAGAGTCATTCCAAGAATAATACATACAGGAAAAAAAAGCATTTCTTCTATAGTTTCACTGTTACATTTAACACCCAATAAATAAAATTGTTGTGTGTTTTATGGCATGGAAAGTTCCATTAACTGAAAGAAGAAATTGATTATAAAATGAATTCTCATTTTGAGGGAAGCAGAGGACAGCAAGACTTAAACCATACTGGGTTTTTTTTGCCTAGACTTTTATAGACAGCCAGATAACTAGAACCAGCTTACGATTTTCTTCTTTTGTACCATGGCTGTTTTAATCACATTGAAGAGTATAGAAGCATAACCTTTATTCTTATGAAGTTAATTTAAAATGAAAGCTTGAAAAAGTGAACGATACAGTCCACGATACAGAAAACTGAGTTTTTTAAAGGGGTTCTTGACATGAATATCTTTAGCCCTGCAGTAAATACAAACAATGTAGCTTTGAAGATCACAGCTGCATAAACCCATTGAAAGTTAGAAATAGTTAAAAACTTTTCATAGCAAGAAAGTTTCTAGTTTTACAATATAAGTTGCACATAGAGGATAGGAAGGCAATAGTTCCCTTTGTAGCTATGAACAAAAATAAAAAAACCCAAACAAACAAGCAGTAAAGATTTTCAACTGCAGTTATTTTTGAGGAAAATTATAACACACGATGTTAAAAAAGATAGATGCATTTTCAGAAGTGCAGACAGAAACCATGCCAGCTCCTCTGCTTGCCTTCTAATAAACTGCAGTTTCTCTGAACATACTTTCAGCCATCTCCCAATAGCCTCACAGGTAATCTAGTCAAAATACTGAATAATTATTTACCTTGTGTGATTAAAGTGAAATTGGATAAAACTGAGACTGAGCTTTGATGCTCTCAAAACCACTTTTTTTTCTTTTTCTTTTTTTTTTTTTTTTTTTTTTGTGTTTTTGAAGAATTAAAGTAACACTAAACACAGGAAAGAACAAAATAACAAAGGGCATTCGGAGTGAAAGAGGCCTTTGTTAATAAAGAATTCATCTTCTTTCAGTTCTCAAAGTGTAACAAGCCCAAGAACAACACTATTCAAACTCTGTAGGGGAAAATCTCAGCGAATCAACAGGAATGTTAAAATAGCATAACTTTTTTCTTACTAATACTGATTTCTTAATAATAATAAAAAAATACAGAGGATCATAATTTGACTTGTTCTCCGACAAACTTCCCATACATAATGTGGAAAGATTAAACAGTTTGCCATTGCTCCAGTAGCCACTAGATGTCAACGGAGTATAACACTCTTAACAGACTTTGCAGCATATTTAAAATGAGGTGCAAATACGTAGATTTGAAATGCTTTATGTGCATTTGTATTGATATAAGCATAAGCAAATGTATCCTAATTGGCTTCACACAAAATCCAATCCAATCCATTCCAAAATTCAATCAACTTAATGTAGTGGAAGAATAGAAATGATCTCCCACACATAAACACTTCCAAGTTCACACAGGCACATGTAACTAAACATGTTGTAAATATAATTTTTGAAGTATCATCTAAGCTGCTAGCAGGTGTCAAAATAAGGTTGGGTGACATCCTTGCTTGGATGACAAGTGAACCAGATCAAGTACTTACGTTCAGCTGTAAAGAGGCTAGGATAATTCTTCCTTTCCCTATTTTAGCATCTGTGTGAATAACAGTACAAAGAGCTGTAGCAGGTTTGCCATGACCTACATCACATATGCAAATAGACACTTTCACTTTCCATGCTTTCTTTCTTGAGCACCTTGTTTCTTTATGACACATTTGTGTCTTGCTACAGTACCTTTGTCTATTCTGAGTTGAGAGATAGAGCTGAAGCTTATTTTTACCTTTGTGCTAATCAGAGAAGCTGGAAGGAAGAGAAATAGATTTATTCTCAGGAGAAAAAAAAAGGGAAAAAAAAAAAAAAAGCTGAGCTCTCCATTCTGACAGGAAAGGGGAGGCTCAAACTTGCAACTGCTGACAACTAGAAAATTGATGACCCTTTTTCTCTTTGAAGTTCACTGACCTAAATATCAAGATGAACACATACTATGGTGACAGCCTCCCTCACACAGTTGTACCATTTTAAGCAATAACAAACCACTTCAGATCTAACTGATATTAACTGATACTTCAAATGTTTATCAACCAACACAAGGAGGCCACTAAAACCACTGTGATACATGTCCTTGCTTGAATATCCGTCAACATTTTGATGACTTCATTTTAAAACATTCAGATTCTGAACAAAATTATTTCTTCCTATAATAGATCAGGCTCCAGATTGGAAAACTTGCCAGTCTTTAATTTAAAGTATTTCTAGAGCCACTTTTAACCTTGCAATTGTTAAACGAGAAACCTGGAAGAATTTTGTGATATTTATAAATTGGCATTATCAGTCTGGTAGTCAACCAACTATTCATACCACAGCTGTTTTGAAGAAAAGCTGAGTCAGAACTCTGGAATCGAAATTGTCTAAATGCTGTTCATTTTGCTAAAAAATGCTATATTATGCTTCCTTTTAATTGTGAAAGCATTAACATACACATTCACCACCAAATAGCTCAATCCTCAAAAAAAAAATTGTGATTTTTTTTTCCATGTCTAAATAAAGACAAATAGGAATTATAAGCTGTGTACATCAAACAGCATATGCCACTTTCAAGCAATGAGTGAAAATATGAGTCCTAGATTTCTTGCCTTCTGGATTTTCTACCAGTCAGATACAGTATCTTACCAGACAGACACAACACACTTCAGAAGAAATCCCTCTGTTTCCTGTTTCTGAATTGTTGCAGCAGCTATTTAATTTTTTTTAAATTTCTTTAGAACAACAACTGCAAGCATAGAAGCATCATCACAATTCTAGTTCAGGTAAGAGGAAAAAAAGCTCGTAACTGGAACAGACGAAACAAAACAAAAATTGCTTTAAATATACTGAGCTATCACTTTGCTTTCTTATTTCCTAATTTCTAATTCCTAATAATTGGTGAAGTTTTAAACCGGATAAGTTAAGTTAACTACAAGGCAGGGAAGAAGACTGGTGACAAAGCAGAACATAAAAAAAGATTCAAAGATCTTTCTTCTGTTCTCCAAACTTTTTAAAAAGCATTTTTAGTTTAGATTTGGAATCAAAAAGTTTAACTGGTACAATGCATTTTTTGCTTTCTGTCAAACACACACAACCTTTTTAAAATCAAATTATTTGCACTGATATACTATTGGATGCTTTGATACGTACATTCAGAAGACACTTCAATACAAAATCATTTCAAATTAATGCCAAATATCAGATTTTGAAAGCTTGGACTAAAATGTCTTGAGAAAGAAAACCCAAAACTACAGTCTGAAAGAACCTCAGTTATGAAGGCAATCCAGTTCAGTAGTTTAGTAACAGGATGCCTTTTAAGCCATTAAAACCACTTTGGGGTGTTTTGGGTATTTTTCCTATTAAAACTAAAGATGCATTTTTATGCACCTCAAAATTACAAGCACCAAAAGTTCTTAGAGAAAAAAAAAAATTACACTAACATGAGCTAAAATATCTCCAAGATAAAGGAATTTGGAATTCCTCACTATACTGCATTTACTTCAGCACCCTTGTAGTTTTGACAAATAATATCTAAATAGCTTTCCAGAACACACATTGATTCAGGAAGAGATGACAATGATAATTATAGCACAAAAGATTAACTTCCCCAAGAGGAAACTGGAAGGTGTGACAGAGGGGAAGAAAAACAAAAATAAACCCAAGAAAAACAAATGAACATCCCCCAGAGCCTCTTAGAACAGAATAGTACAACAAATGAACCTATTTAAGTATCCAGAAGATGAGGACAGGAATTGGAAAAAGGGAAAAGGAAGCAGTGATGGAAAGCAGTGGTTACTGCAGCAACTGCTCTTTGCCAAAGACTACAGAATATTTATCCCTTTAATAATAATCTGACAGAAATAAAGGGTTACCATCAGCATCTCCTACCTGCTGGTGTCTGTACTGCTATGCCAGAAGAAGAGTCTTGATCTTGCCAAATGGAAAAGCAAAGCTGCTATTCATGTAGATTCTGCTTTGGAGGAAGCTGTAACACCCAGAAAAGAAGGTCACCCTGTCTGGCTTGAAATGAGAATCATAGAATCATAGAATAGTTAGGGTTGGAAAGGACCTTAAGATCATCTAGTTCCAATCCCCCTGCCATGGGCAGGGACACCTCACACTAAACCATGCCTCCCAATGCTCTGTCCAACCTGGCCTTGAACACTGTCAGGGATGGAGCATTCACAACTTCCCTAGACAACCCATTCCAGTGCCTCACCAACCTTACAGTAAAGAATTTTCCCCTTATACCCAATCTAAACTTCCCCTGTTTAAGTTTGAACCCGTTACCCCTTGTCCTGTCACTACAGTCCCTAATGAATAGCCCCTCCCCAGCATCCTTATAGGCCCCCTTCAGATACTGGAAGGCTGCTATGAGGTTTCCACGCAGCCTTCTCTTCTCCAGGCTGAACAGCCCCAACTTTCTCAGCCTATCTTCATATGGGAGGTGTTCCAGTTCTCTGATCATCCTTGTGGCCCTCCTCTGGACTTGTTCCAACAGTTCCATGTCCAAATTCAGTTGCTTTTTGCTAACTCTTCCATAGTAACACAGTTGATCAGAGCCCAGGCAAGCTGAGAAAGTAAGATCCATTGGTATATAAGCATACATGCATGTATATTTGCAAATATGTGTGTATGTATATATGTCTTTATACATATATTTTTCCAGTAATATACCTCTGTACATCAAAAGCCTTTCATGGTGTTGATAAGCATCCCCCCAAGGCATAATTTCCATCTTTAAACAGTCACAAACAAAATTGTTGTTCTGTTATTTGTGTTTACATGCAAGGGAGAAAGCAGAGTGGATTATAAATTCCCTTCTATATTCATAAGAAAGGATGAGCTCTATAAATCCTGTCTCCTGTTTCATTGTCACATCATTTCTGAATGACCAAGGCTGGCAGAGTACCTTTCATTTTTATATGTACTAGCTATTTTATGCATGCATGTGTGCATGCCATTCAAACCATAAAGTAATGGGGACAAAACCACTATAATTTTAATTATATAGTAAAAGACTAATTTTATAGTAATGTAAAACTGCCAGACTTCTCAAAGAGCTGTATAGCATTGCAGAATCCCTAGCAATGAGTTTCATCAAGCAATAAACCTTTCATCAGCAATATGGCACACAGTAAATTATAATAGGAATGCAGCTTTGGAGAATGGTAAGTTGACATATTCAATGTGAAAAAAGAAACACGTAACATGCTTCTGGTACAAATCCAAAGCAACTTCTTAAAAATCAAGAAATTTACTCCAGCCTATTCTGAGAACCATTCCATATAAAATAGCTTGCAATGGATCATACAGTGAATCTTTTAGTATGCACTGTGTCTGTAAACATACTGTACTTTTATTGTTGTGAATATTAACAATATAACTGAGAATACTTGTCTTTTTTTACCTCCATTGTGCTAACAAACCCAGTGCATATGAACTACATGTGAAGTATTGCAGGCACAATGCCAGAAGGTACTAAAAAAAATCCCTCCTCTTTTCTTTCCAAGTTGCTCCTCACTATTAATAAAAAAAGAAAACTTTTGACATCTTAGTGCACATCACAGGGAAAAGCAATGCAGTTACATCAGCAGAAAAAAATTCATCTGTCAAAAGAAGCCATCTACACTGCCGTAAGGGCAGATAGAACTTCTATGTCAACAAATTACAGTTCTTAGAGCATAGATAATACTCTTCTTTTCAATCACTGCTCTTCTCAAACTGTCAGGTTTTGGACTGAGATTATTCTTTGTAAGACTGCCTGAAAATTATCTTATAAAATTACGCAACTGCTTTACTTTAATAGGTCTCTTGATGAAACAGTTACATGGGCAAGTGAACTCCATATCAAGGAAAAGAAACAAAACAGAGCCAGATGCTGCTGGACCACTTCTAGCTCAGTGCCAGCAGGATAAAAATTGTACAATCAGGCTTCTTTTGCTTTTCCTATCTTAAAAATCTTAGAAACTTCATGCACAAAAAGCAAAACAGAAAAGGATTGCATAGTGATCACACCTCATTAATTGTATTTGGTGTTTTAAAAGAACAAGAACAGCTTGTGCCCCTCTCTTTCTTTTTCTAAAATCCAGAGAAAAAAAATAAGATTAAAGATGAATGGCAAGAAAGGCTAGTCATCAAAAGGCTGAGATTATCTCAATGTCTCTTACTCATTACTTAAATATGTCACTGGAGAAGAAACAAGAAAAACAGGAAACAAACTGCCTAATTTAACTCGCTCATTTTTATGTTTATAAGGAATAATATGACAAAGTGCTACCAGAATGAGCTGTATCTTCTGCCACATAATGTTGGATATGTATATATAAGGAGTTCGCTATCATAGTGTGACAGAAAACAAATTCAATGATTCAAAATTAAAAAAAGCCATTGCTAGGTTTTATTTCAAATTTCTTTTCACACAAGTCAATCACCATCTGAAAGGGTCTGGAAGAAACTTCCTTTAAGGTCACTATTGTTCATTATGAACACTTGCTTTTTCCTGCGACAGAGCTGTCATCAATCACCATTAGATGGAGAAGGCTGGCCTAGATTGATATTGGTGTCACCTGTGGCTTACATGACCTCATTATGAGTAAAGTCAGCATGGTTTTTTTTTTTCTGAAACCTACAAAATACTGTTTTTTTTTTTCCTGCTTGCATTTTGGATGATAAATTCAGGATTTGCCAGCTTAGAAGTGACTGTGACAACTGTGAAATTGACTTCAAAGTATTCAAGTAGATGAAATGCAAGCAATTTGAAAGGCATAGGATATTTAGCTACCTTTAAGAACTCTGCTTTGTTTGCTCATGACATCTTCAGTTACCACTACATGTTTAAAGACCAATGTCTAGTACACTTCCATTAAAGATTCTTTATAAAAAGCCAGTGGCTGTGCTGTCAATTATGGAAAGGATTTGCAACACATTAAAATGTGGAGAAAACCACTGACAACTCTGAAATTTTTGAGTGTCAATCACAAGATAAGTAAATATATCTCTATGCCATTAAATATTAATAATAGGTCCTGGTTTGAGCTGGAATAGAGTAAATTTTCTTCCTACTGGTACAGTGCTGTGTTTTGGATTTAGTCTGAGAGTAATGTGGATAACACAATGATGTTTTAGCTATTGTGAAGTAGCGCTTACCCTAAGTCAAGGACCTTCCAGTTTGCCATGCTCTGCCAGCGAGGAGTGGCACAAGAGTGGCCAGAACACCTGACCTGAAATAACCAAAGGGATATTCCATTCCACACTACATCATGCTCAGTACATAAACCACGGGGACTTACCTGGAAGGGGCTGATGGCTGCTGTACCATTTATATCATGCCTGGGTGCCACACTTCACGATACAACCCAGTTAACCACCATCACCTTTCTGGTCTTTTGCTATACATACACACAGATATCATTCTCTTAGTCTATGGGATATCCCTATAAAAGTCTGTTGAGTTCATTTAGTGAATGACCTTGGGCTCTAACTGTCGTAACAGTCTTTCAGGCAGGAAAGAAAATGGGAAGAAAAGGGAAGAAAATTAACTCGATTCCAGCCAAAACCAGAACATAACCATAAAACTAAGTTACATGAAAACTATTGATCAAGTAAAATCAAAATCATGATGAATGCAAATATGTACAGTTTAGCATATCTCGGGGGAAATATATTGATTTGTTCTCCTTGAGAATCTGTCTCCAAGTATAGAAACTGAAGGATGTTAGAAACTGGTTGCAAATATAAATAAAGTCTAAACCTAGACTGACTCCTTAGCCCCTTCGTTATAAACTTTTATTATGAATTTATGACATCCCTTTTATTTCTGAGTGCTTCCTGTCTGTCTTAGATCATCCATGCAATAGGCTATGCTCAAGGAAGTTAAATAAGCTTTGAATAAAAAAAAAAGTAACTATTTTTACCTTTAGAATTTCTACTTTTTGATACAAGAATCACCATAAACCAAAGCTACATGGAACAGTATCAAATGGATAAATAAAAAGGAAAAATGAGCTTTCTATCATAGGTCAGATATTTATAGATATTTAAATATCAACAGTTTGATTTAGACAAGGGACTATTAAGCAAGTAAAAATCAAGAAAGCAAAGTATAGTAAGATACTAGATCATTAATAGGGGAACATTACACTGAGTAATCAGTAATGGTTACAATGTTTTGTTTCAGAAGCTTTTGCTGGCTAAGGGCAAATCTGACGTAACTGAGTGTTTTCTTGCAAATTTGCTTACGGTGTCTTGACATAAGAAGAAAGAATGGTAAATAAAAATGTTAGTATGAAAATAACTTCAAGTGATATAATATAAATCTATTTAGATAATCATTCTTTTCCTCTGCATATAATGGGATAAATTTCTCTTCAAGAAAGTTTTATACCTGCAAATAATTATTTGAACTTTTTTAGGATCTATAAGCTAAACCAACATGACGAACTAAACAAGGTCCTTCAAGGAAGGGACCATACTGATTATACATTCATTTGATGTATTACAATGTAGTCTTAGTTTATATTTGAGACTTGTTTGGAATCAGTGAATTGGCCTTTCAGATTTATAACTGGACATACTATGAATTGTTTCAGAAGTAGCATAGCCAGAGACATACATAACGTTGCAGTATTTTTTTCTAGCAAGAGCTTTAAAAGTTGATTTAATTCCATGACAGGAAATGCAATATTTTGAAAACCACCATATTTACACTAATATTACACCTGCACTTCATACTCTTGTTCATGAGCTTGACTGAAAATGTCTGTGTAAAAGATATTATTGCTTTAAAGCTAGCTAGTTCAGTAGCAATGTTTCTGGAGTAGGAGATTAGCTGTTCCATTTATTAGTAGTCTAAGTCAGGAATCTCTTAAGTATACTTACATAGTAAGTACAAACCAAACAGCTACTTTGGCCTACAAGAAGTTCAAAACGATGCTTAGAGACAGTGTTAAGAATATCTTGGTGAGACTAATCCCTAGAATGGTGCTTGGGGAGTGAAAAGCATTACTTAGAAATGCCAGAGAAGAAAATGCATCCAGCCGTGACTGCTTTCTGCAGAATATAAGGGAAAGACTTAATTTTTCTTTTTTATCAGCATGTTACTTCTTCCCTGTCCAGCACAGAAGTGCAAGCTCTTTACCTGTTTTATGCATGATTCACAATGCAAATGTCCAACACTCTTGCTCTTTGTCTGTGCTCTGTGGCTGCAGCACCTCTGGAAGGAGGCTACACCTGCCAGTGCAAGCTGCCTCAGAGGGCCTGGGAACCAGACTGTTCAATCATAAAGATTTTAATGATAAATTACCTACCTGAGAAAGACTAGTGAATGGCATGTTTATTTTTCTTAAAAGACTACCATCAGAATTTTACAGATCAAATTATTACTTCTCAGGAGCTATTAACCATATACCAGTGCCTCACACTATACTTACTCATTACAAATATGAGCCATAGAAATTGGCAGAGAAGCAGCAAACTTCTGATTCGATAATTGTTAGCAATTTAGTCCAGGTTTTGGGGCATTCAGTCAATATTGTGAAAAAAGTAAAAAATCTAAATCTGGGTGAACCTGCAAGCCAAATCAAGTTAACTAAGATTCTGGATGGTAATGGAAGAATACCTTTCTCATATCTAAGCTAGCTGTATTTTACCAATAAACTAAAGGCAGATCTCTGACTTCCAGAGGGACCTGCACTTTTATCCTCCAGTGTCCAAGGATTTCCCACTCAGTCATGCATATATGCAGATGGACTGAGTTGGGTCTAATAAGAATATCAAACTTCTCAAGACAGAAAACATTATACTTGATATATGTCTTTAAAAAGGCTAGGGAAGGATTATGTAAACATGTGGAACTGAAAAGAATACCCTACCTGATGCCTTTGCAGCCCACCATAGCACTTTGAAAAGAAGGAAATTACCAAGAGGTTTGGAAGGGCAATTAGTTATCTGTGTCTTTACAGTAGTCAAACAGTCCAAATAAATAAACACAACAGATACGCTGGCTTTAAGAGACAGTAATTATTATGGCATTGACTTTTCATCCTCTGAAAGTGCTGAGTTAACCTGCAGTGAACACAAAGTTGAGAGTATAATTTCTCTTATTTTTTTTTATAACAGAAACATACTCCCAGGACTAGGTAAGTTGAAAGAAAAAAGCTCTCAGCCGTTTGTTGTTCCTTTTGCAGTAACTTTTCAAGCAGCCAGTAGTACTCTTACAGAACTGTAACTCTTCATCTCCTGTGATCATTATGAGGTCTGAAATATGAACTTTTCCACTATAAGGGTTTTCCTCCAGAGGCAGCATCTTACTGGAAGGTTTCTGAATTCTAGGGTCTCCTTACATGCTGAAGAAATTACAATTACTGATAGGATCTCTGGTGCTGGTATGCAAGAGAAGCAAGGTGTGGAAGTTAATGCTACAGGCAATCTGTCACACAGTGACTCCTCTTCCAAAGTGCAGGAGGTGGTTGCGACCTTCTAGAAATGACTGACTCTCTCATCAGACAAGAAGAAAGAATAGTTCTTTTAAGCTTTCAGACATGTATTAGATGCTACATCTCATCAGCACGTAGGATTGCTGCATATATAAACTACAGAAATAAATTTGCTCTATGAAGTACTTTGAATATGACATACAGTGGATAAGATTTTTTTTTTTCCCCAGACCTCCAGCACTTAAATGGCTGAAATTTGGAAAGTAAAAATGAAATTTCGTAAGATCATTTTGATATGAATATTGACAATTGCAAGCTGTTTATTAGACTAATATCTGTAATGAGTGCTCTGAACCATAAAAAAACAGATGAACACCTTGCTTTGTATTATACCTAAAAATCTTCAGTATTGCTTAACAATCTCAAAGGAGTATGGATCATTAACTGAAGAAATATTCTAACAACTAAAACAAACATTTTACCAAAACTTGAATTTTCTGTCACAGAATTATTACAAATTACTCAGTAAAGTTTGTGGAATGCTAGCTTTCCACTCTTTCCACTTTTATTATCAGTATAGACTTCCCACTTTAAAACAGGAATCAGCCTTGGTTCTGCAGCCCTGCCCAGTCAGCCATTTGGTAACACTCTGAATTATGTTCCACTCTCTTTTTCCTTCCTTCTTCTCATCTATGTCCTATTTAATGGTGTATGTCAGCTACTAGGAGATGTGTATCCAAAGAGGTTTTATCTCCTTTACTGCAAAACAGTAGGGAGGAAGATAAATATTCACCAACTGTTTATTTTATTATTTTCTAGACAAATAAGCATTACTATAAGACAGAAGGATGTGTAAATTGGTATTTAAGTAATGTTGCAGTGTTTATACCTCAGTCAGTCAAAAGCTATCACTCAATATGCTTTATTGCTAGACACAAACAATAAGAAAAAAGAAGTTCTCAACTCCTGGATACTCTTTTGATGCAGGTACTCAAAGAAGTACATATCTTTTAAAATCAGTATTCAAAAACCCCACAAAATAACAAAACCTACTGTCCTCTCTGAATATGAAACATAACCAGTAAACTTGCAAACGCAGTACCTTTTAGAAATCTGTTCTGATCTTAATTTCACTCTATACCTTATTTCTCTACTTGCATTACAGACTGAAACTCAGAATCTCTAATTGTATCTCAGAGAAAGAACTGCTGCTGATGGTGAGCAAAGTGTTTGATATCAAGGAATCTCTCTTCAAAGATTTTATCTGATAATACTTCAGAAATACACGGCAGTGATACAATGATACGACTCTGTTAGCCAACATATTTTTGACAGGTGTTTTGCTTGTTAAAAAAAACATGAACAAATAAGATAATCATTGTGCTCTCATTCCAGTCAAATTTCAGCTTAGTTTTTTCTTTGATTGTTTGTTTTGTGGTTTTTGTTTTACTTTGTAGTGTTTCTCTTAGTCCTTTGTAATTTTTTTAAGACCCCTTCAGCTTGCCTTTGTAAATTTTATGTATCTTCATGGGTTACCAAAATTGAAATACAAGGTAATCAGCTATCATGGTAATAGATATTCAAAATTAAAGGTTTGATTTGTAGATAATGAGCTTTCAGCATACATGATAGGTAAGTGCAATTAGAAAATGGGTTTTGGAAATTCCCAGTAGCAATTTCCATTCTTCAAACACAGTATCACAGTATCACAGTATGTTAGAGATTGGAAGGGACCTCAAGAGATCATCTAGTCCAATCCCCCTGCCAGAGCAGGAACACCTAGATAAGGTTACACAGGAATGTGTCCAGGCGGGTTTTGAATGTCTCCAGAGAAGGAGACTCCACAACCTCCCTGGGCAGCCTGTTCCAGTGTTCTGTCACCCTCACTGAGAAGAAGTTTCTTCTCAAGTTTAAGTGGAACCTCTTGTGTTCCAGTTTATACCCATTACCCCTTGTCTTATCATAGTTTGCCATTGAGAAGAGCCTGGCTCCATCCTCATGACACTCCTCCTTCATGTATTTATATACACTAATAAGGTCCCCCCGCAGTCTCCTCTTCTCCAAACTATAGAGACCCAGCTCCCTCAGCCTTTCCTCATAAGGGAGATGCTCCACTCCCTTAATCATCTTTGTCGCCCTGCGCTGGACTCTCTCCAGCAGGTCCCTGTCCTTCTTGAACTGAGGGGCCCAGAACTGGACACAATATTCCAGATGCGGTCTCACCAGGGCAGAGTAGAGGGGAAGGAGGACCTCTCTCGACCTACTGACCACCCCCCTTCTAATACACTCCAGGATGCCATTGGCCTTCCTGGCCACAAGGGCACAGTGTTGGCTCATGGTCATCCTGCTGTCCACTAGGACCCCCAGGTCCCTCTCCCCTACACTACTCTCTAACAGGTCGTTCCCCAACCTATACTGGAACCTGGGGTTGTTCCTGCCCAGATGCAAGACTCTACACTTTCCCTTGTTATATTTCATCAAGTTTCTCCCTGCCCAACTCTCCAGCCTGTCCAGGTCCCGCTGGATGGCAGCACAGCCTTCTGGCGTGTCAGCCACTCCTCCCAGCTTAGTGTCATCAGCAAACCCGCTGACAGTACACTCAATTCCCTCATCTAAATCATTGATGAATATATTAAATAATACTGGTCCCAGTACTGACCCTTGAGGCACTCCACTAGATACAGGCCTCCAACTGGACTCCGCCCCATAGACTACAACTCTCTGGCTTCTGTCCTTCAGCCAGTTCGCAGTCCATCTCACTACCTGATCATCCAGTCCACACTTCCTCAATTTAGCTATGAGGATGCTGTGGGAGACTGTGTCAAATGCTTTGCTGAAGTCAAGGTAGACCACATCCACCGCTCTGCCATCATCCATCCACAATGTTATTTCCTCATAAAAGGCTAGGAGGTTGGTCAAGCATGACTTCCCCTTGGTAAAGCCATGTTGACTGCCCCTCATAACCCTCTTATCGTTGACATGCCTTAAGATGGCATCAAGGATAAGGTGTTCCATCACTTTCCCAGGGATGGAGGTGAGGCTGACCGGTCTATAGTTACCCGGGTCCTCCTTCTTGCCTTTTTTGAAGACTGGAGTGACATTTGCTTTCCTCCAGTCCTCAGGCACCTCTCCCGTTTCCCAAGACTTGGTAAAGATGATGGAGAGTGGTCTAGCAATGACTTCCGCCAGTTCCCTCAGCACCCGCGGGTGCATCCCATCTGGACCCATGGATTTATGGATGTCCAGATTGCTCAACTGGTCCCTAACCCATTCCTCATGGACTAAGGCAAACCGCTCCAGTGACCTGACTTCATCTGAGGTCTCAGGGGTACAGGGTTCTTCAGGACTGCCTCCGGCAGAGTAGACTGACACAAAGAAGGCATTCAGTAACTCTGCCATCTCTGTATCTTCTGTCACCAGGGCACCCATCCCATTCACCAGTGGGCCAACCTTGCCTCTGGTGTTAGTTTTATCAGCTATGTATTTGAAAAAGCTCTTTCTGTTGTCCTTGACCCCTCTGGCCAGATTTAATTCTAAGGAGGCCTTAGCCATCCTAGCTGCCTTCCTACATCCTCTAGCAGCAGCCTTATATTCCTCCCGAGTGGCCAGCCCCTCCTTCCATGACCTATAAACTCTGCTCTTCCACTTGAGCATACCCAGCAGTTCCTTATTCAGCCACGCAGGTCTCCTGGCCCTCTTCCTTGACTTCCTACGTGTCGGGATGCTCAGCTCTTGAGCTTGGAATAAGCACTTCTTGAATGCCAACCAACTATCTTGGGCCCCTTTACCTTCAAGCAGCCTTGCCCATGGGACTTCCCCTAGCAATTGCTTGAAAAGGCCAAAGTTTGCCCTGCTGAAGTCCAGGGTTGCAATTCTACTTGCTATTGTACTGGTCCTACCACACAAGATCCTGAATTCCACCATCTCGTGGTCGCTGCAACCAAGGCAGCCCTCAACCCTTACTGCTTCGACCAGACCCTCCTTGTTAGTGAGGATGAGATCCAGCAGCGCTCCTCTCCTGGTTGGCTGATCCACCATTTGCATGAGGAAGTTATCATCCATACACTGGAGGAACCTCCTGGACTGTGGCTGGGTTGCTGAGTAGTCCTTCCAGCAAACATCAGGGAAATTAAAATCCCCCACGACGACCACGTCCTGTGACTGTGAGGCCGCTCTCAGCTGCCTGTAGAAGGCCTCATCAACTTCCTCACCCTGATCTGGTGGCCTGTAACAGACACCCACAACAGTATCGCCCCTGCCAGCCTGCCCCTTAATTCTCACCCACAGACTCTCAACTCGCTCATCCCCTGTTCCTGGACAGAGCTCAGTACATTGCAGCTGCTCTCGCACATAAAGAGCAACCCCACCACCCCGCCTGGCTGGCCTGTCTTTCCTGAAAAGGACATAGCCCTCCATGAGTATATTCCAGTCATGCGAGCTGTCCCACCACGTCTCTGTAATTGCCACCAGATCATAATCTCCTGACTTAACACAGGTCTCCAACTCCTCCTGCTTATTTCCCATGTTGCACGCATTGGTGTATAGGCATTTCAAGGAGGGAGCTGAGCTCACCAATTTCACCCTAGCATTATAGGAGGCCTCCCGGTCTTCATCAATCCTAGAGTGCTGCCCCACTGGGGCAAGCCCAGTTACAACCCCATCCCCCTTCGAATCTAGTTTAAAGCTCTCCAAATGAGCCCTGCTAATTCATGCCCCAGCATCCTTTTGCCTCTGTGAGTTAAACCTTTCCCACGTGCCATCATCCAGACTGGAGCCTTATAAAACCAGCTGTTATCAAAGAACCCAAAGCCCTGCCTAAAGCACCAGTCTCGTAGCCAATTGTTTACGGACTGAATTTTCCCATACAATCCCACATCATCACTGAAAGATGGAAGAAGCGAGGAGAAGATCACTTGAGCCCCAGACTCTTTCACCATCCGCCCCAAGGCCCTGTAGTCTTTCTTCATCCCCCTCAGACTGCGGGAAGCAGCTTCCCCCCCACCTGTCTGGAAGACCAGCAGCGGGTAGTAGTCTGTCGGGTGCACCAGGCTGGGGAGCGCCTTGGTGATATCCCTGATCCGGGCTCCAGGCAGACTACACACTTCCCTATGATGAGGGTCAACTCTGCATATCGGGCCCTCTGTTTCTCTCAGAAGGGAATCGCCTACGACAATGACTTTTCTTTCTTTCTTGTCAGAGGCAGTCTTGAGGTGCGAAGTCGACCTCCTTTTCCTATGTGACCTTGTAGTCTGGCCTTGCACCACATCCTCACTTACCTCTCCATCAAGATCCAGGGCCTCAAACCTATTACTGAGGGGCACCTGGGGAAGCAGGGCAGGAAGGGAGGAAGGTTGCCCACGGTTCCAAACTGGAACTCGCTTCCAGCCCTCATTGTCTTTTTGGTCCCTTACCTCTGCGCAACAGCTACAGAGCAGGGGCTGTCTCGGGTCATCCCCCTCTGTCTGAGAGGACAGGGGGTCCATCCCCTTGTGGGGGGTATCTCCCTGGAACCGTTCCTGCTGACATGCTAGGGAGTTACTCCACCAGTCGATCTCCCTTTCACAGTCCCTGATGGTCCTCAGCATCTCGACCTCCTCCTTAAGTTCTGCCACCAATCTAAGCAGATCTTCTACCTGCTCACACCTCACACAGGTGGAATGCTGGCCTCCCTCCCTCAGCAGCAGCAGCAGGCTCTGGCACTCCCTGCAGCCAGAGACCTGAACAGCCACGGTTTGGGGCAGGGTCTCTGTCTGGGTTGCTACAGTCTCCTTACTGCAAGCTCTCCTTCTGGAGGCGACCATATTGGTCAGCAGTCTGGGACACCAGCAACAGAGTCCGCAACACGACCTGCTTGTTCCTCCCTGCGCCTGCTGGGCAGCGACCGGTCGCTGTCCTCTCAGAGGCTCTTTCAAGGCAAGGGGCAGGGGTGCGGTTGCCGTTACCGCGGGAACGCCCCCTGCCACGTTAGCCGCTCTCTCGCAAGGGCTGCTGGGGCTTCGGGGATTGGGAGATGTCGGGAATCGCGATGTCTCTGCGCTGTCCCCTCTGATTTTCCTAATCTCTTCTGACCCTCGTGGTCTCTGAAGCGTGCCGGCTCCGGCTCTAGCTGGGCTAGCTCCGATCAGCTGACTGACTGCTAGGATCGAGTTGCAGCCGCTTTTAAATCTCCCGCCGTCACCGCGGGAACGCCCCCTGCCACGTCAGCTGCTCTCTCGCAAGGGCTGCTGGGGCTTCGGGGATCGGGAGATGTCGGGAATCGTGATGTCTCTGCGCTGTCCCCTCTGATTTTCCTAATCTCTTCTGACAGCCAGTTGTATGCCTATTTTTTTATCAGGGAATACTTCTGTTATTATATTCTGAGTCTGAAAATGTTTTGCTGAATTCTTAATGGAGTCTTGAAAGTTGCCTGAGCACCATTATTCCATTACTTTTATTTTATTTTCAAAGAATTAGAAAAAGATTCCTTTGTCACCTGTACTAGTTTTGGCTTGAATAGACAGAAATTTCTTCATAGGAGCTGGTTTGGTGCTATGTTTTAGATTTGTTATGAAAAGTGTTGATAACACAAGGATGTTTTATATATTTATTTTTTTGCACATTCAAGTATCTAGAAACTGTATGCTCCTGTGTGTATTTTGCTGTTCCTATGCTTTTCCTTCAGAATCAGAAGCATCATACAAAATATAAATTTGTATAAGGATATTGTCTATTTATTAATATTTAACTCTGCATTCATTTTAAAGTTGATTTTAAGTTGTACTTTCTCTGTTGTTCTTCTTGAAGCATCACAATTGAGCCACACATCAAAATGAATAGATAATGTATTTCAAGTAAACCACCCATTCTCTGATTGTTGGGGTCTGTTGCACTCCATTCTGGGGTACTTAAAAGGTGTCATGTGAGATGTCAAAATATGACCAAGTTTATCCCAAAGATGTCAAAGCACATAGCATTCCAGGAAACACAGAATGCCCAGACAGCAAAAACAAGATAGAGAGCTTTCTAAAGGATCTGCTACCCTGAAAAATATCCAGAGAAGTCTTCAGTCTCTTGAAGCAATTTTATAAACCCTGACACACGAGTTAAAGTTGTGTGTGCTATGCTAATCTCTTTTTTGAAGAGAAATGTTCCTGTGTGATGTACTCTAGGTTACTCTGCTCTTGCAGGGGGGCTGGACTAGATGATCTTTTGAGGTACCTTCCAACCCTTGGGATTCTGTGATTCTGTGATATGTCTCCCTTATTTAACTTTACCAAATACATTAAAAATCAGAATAAGGCTATCTGTCGTCATCTTTGCAGTACTGAAGACTCATGTCACATTTGATGATTTATGATCCTCATAAAAACCACCACCATCTTTTGCCTTTTCAGATCTTTGTTCTTGCTCTTGCATTGCTCCTGTCACCTCTCATGCCAATAAAAAATGCTCGATGATCAGCACAATGAACCTTTGTGCTGAACATTTTTTTAAATAAGATACTGCTCAAGAAAACCACAGGAAACCAGCAGTAGCAGTACCCAACCGGGGGCCCAAGCTGGATCACAACAGGCAGCCTTAGGCAATCCAAACAGTAGATGCATCTGGACAGAAATGTGGTTTTAACTTGTGAGTGACAGTACATTATCACACCAGTCCTTGCTAGGAAAAGAGAAAGATGTCCAATGCAAGGCAAGGAGTAACTGAATAGAGAGGTCTAGAAAAGAGTTGTTGTTCTACTATTTAAATAGGCCATTTATACAGCAACATGCCCATGTTACTAGAACTAATGAATAAAAAACCAAACAATCAAACAACTTTTGGATGATTCCTTAAATAGTGTTACTTATCTTAGAGATAACATGAGAACTCTGTTGAATTGTTTTGTCAGTTGAACCCTGCATAGAAGAGTTTAAAATGTTCTTTATTGTATAATCTGTATTTTAGTCATATTACATAAATTATTGAGGGTTTTGTCATAGAACACTCTTCAATTGTGGAATCAAAAGAAGAACCAAGAATACAGTCAAGGTAGACCTAGTGAAGAGAAAGTAACAAAAAGCATTTAGAAATTTAGCATACCATCAAAAAGCTTATGGACAAAAATTAATTTTTTTTTTTTTACAGGTATGAGAAAATTTGGATAAAATTGATTGCTTGTACGATGACATATGCTTCTCTGAGAAAAAGATTGCAGTACCTATTGCACATAGTGTAATCAAAGATGGATCCACACGGATTAAAACATACACAAGTTCTCTCTTCTCCTAAAAGGCACTTAAAACCATATTAATTGAAAGCATTTACAGCACCATCTTGTATTTCCACACAAGACCAAAATAATATGGGTATTTAAATAATTTTTCCCATAAAAGGTCAAGTAAGAGATAGTTTGAAGGACAAAAGTCCAGATTTTAGATTTATAGTAATTGTGACATAAACACAGTCAGAAGACAAGTGAACTGGCAAAATACATGTTTACTAAGTATTCACTTATATAAATAAAAAGGACCAAACATAAATTGCAAAAAAATTAGCATGCAATGTGAAGGCTATTTGAGAAACAGTTTTATCACAACACTGAATTTTTAAAGACGAAACACAAACAACCCCTCCACTCAAAACACTACAGAAAAATCTGGCTGAAAGATTCGATTTCCAACAAAGGTTTCACAAACACCTCCCTCATACCGATTTGCACAGCCTGTGCTGAAGCCCAGCCCAGCTGAAGCTGGAACTGCTGAGAACATTCAGTCAAAGTATGAAAAAGGGATCTGCAGGAACTTGAAAGGAAATTTTCTAAAAATTTAACAGTCTTGCAGCACACAGTACGTTTGATTTAAACAAGCAAACTAAAGGTCCTGCCTTCCTTATTAATTTTTTGGGTATTTTTACCTTAGTATAAACAGCACAAAAAAATCATTTATCATACAGATAGCTCTGCAGTTATGTGGAATCTTGGAGAAAGGCTATTACTTCTTTAGCTCACTTTGCTCACCAAGACTTTGTTAACCAAATGATATCAAGGGAAGATAATTCTAAACTCAGATCTGAACTCATAATTTGGTCAAATGGTTAGAACTACATTGAGTCAGCTGATCGGAGCTAGCTCAGCTAGAGCCGGAGCCAGCACGCTTCAGAGACCACGAGGTTTAGCAGAGATTAGGAAAATCAGAGGAGACAGCGCAGAGACATCGCGATTCCCGACATCTCCCAATCCCCGAAGCCCCAGCAGCCCTTGCGAGAGAGCGGCTAACGTGGCAGGGGGCGTTCCCGCGGTAACGGCAACCGCACCCCTGCCCCTTGCCTTGAAAGAGCCTCTGAGAGGACAGCGACCGGTCGCTGCCCAGCAGGCGCAGGGAGGAACAAGCAGGTCGTGTTGCGGACTCTGTTGCTGGTGTCCCAGACTGCTGACCAATATGGTCGCCTCCAGAAGGACAGCTTGCAGTAAGGAGACTGTAGCAACCCAGACAGAGACCCTGCCCCAAACCGTGGCTGTTCAGGTCTCTGGCTGCAGGGAGTGCCAGAGCCTGCTGCTGCTGCTGAGGGAGGGAGGCCAGCATTCCACCTGCGTGAGGTGTGAGCAGGTAGAAGATCTGCTTAGCTTGGTAGCAGAACCTAAGGAGGAGATCGAGATGCTGAGGACCATCAGGGACTGTGAAAGGGAGATCGACTGGTGGAGTAACTCCCTGGCGTGCCAGCAGGAACGGTTCCAGGGAGATACCCCCCAAAAGGGGATGGACCCCCTGTCCTCTCAGACAGAGGGGGATGGCCCGAGACAGCCCCTGCTCTGTAGCTGTTGCGCAGAGGTAAGGGACCAAAAAGACGATGAGGGCTGGAAGCGAGTTCCAGTTCGGCGTCGTGGGCAACCCTCCTCCCTTCCTGCCCTGATTCCCCAGGTGCCCCTTTGTAATAGGTTTGAGGCCCTGGATCTTGAAGGAGAGGTAAGTGAGGATGTGGTGCAAGGCCAGACTACAAGGTCACAGGAAAAGGCGGTCGACTTCGCACCTCAAGACTGCTTCTGATAAGAAAGAAAGAAAGGTCATTGTTGTAGGCGATTCCCTTCTGAGAGAAACAGAGGGCCCGATATGCAGAGTTGACCCTCATCATAGGGAAGTGTGTAGTCTGCCTGGAGCCCGGATCAGGGATATAACCAGGGCGCTCCCCAACCTGGCGCACCCGACAGACTACTACGCGCTGCTGGTCTTCCAGACAGGTGGGGGGGAAGCTGCTTCCCGCAGTCTGAGGGGGATGAAGAAAGACTACAGGGCCTTGGGGCGGATGGTGAAAGAGTCTGGGGCTCAAGTGATATTTTCTTCACTTCTTCCATCTTCCGGTGATGATGTGGGACTGAATGGGAAAATTCAGTCCATAAACAATTGGCTACGAGACTGGTGCTTCAGGCAGGGCTTTGGGTTCTTTGATAATAGCTGGTTTTTTAAGGCTCCAGTCTGGATGATGGCACGTGGGAAAGGTTTATCTCTCAGAGGCAAAAGGATGCTGGGGCATGAATTAGCAGGGCTCATTTGGAGAGCTTTAAACTAGATTCGAAGGGGGATGGGGTTGTAACTGGGCTTGCCCCAGTGGGGCAGCACTCTAGGATTGATGAAGACCGGGAGGCCTCCTATAATGCTAGGGTGGAATCGGTGAGCTCAGCTTCCTCCTTGAAATGCCTGTACACCAATGCGTGCAACATGGGAAATAAGCAGGAGGAGTTGGAGACCTGTGTTAAGTCAGGAGATTATGATCTGGTGGCAATTACAGAGACATGGTGGGACAGCTCGCATGACTGGAATATACTCATGGAGGTGCTGAGGACTGGAGGAAAGCAAATGTCACTCCAGTCTTCAAAAAGGGCAAGAAGGAGGATCCGGGTAACTATAGACCGGTCAGCCTCACCTCCATCCCCGGGAAAGTGATGCCATCTTAAGGCATGTCAAGGATAAGAGGGTTATGAGGGGCAGTCAACATGGCTTTACCAAGGGGAAGTCATGCTTGACCAACCTCCTAGCCTTTTATGAGGAAATAACATTGTGGATGGATGATGGCAGAGCGGTGGATGTGGTCTACCTTGACTTCAGCAAAGCATTTGACACAGTCTCCCACAGCATCCTCACAGCTAAATTGAGGAAGTGTGGTCTGGATGATCAGGTAGTGAGGTGGACTGCGAACTGGCTGAAGGAGAGAAGCCAGAGAGTTGTAGTCTATGGGGCGGAGCCTAGTTGGAGGCCTGTATCTAGTGGAGTGCCTCAAGGGTCAGTATTGGGACCAGTATTATTTAATATATTCATCAATGATTTAGATGAGGGAATTGAGTGTACTGTCAGCAAGTTTGCTGATGACACTAAGCTGGGAGGAGTGGCTGACACGCCAGAAGGCTGTGCTGCCATCCAGCGAGACCTGGACAGGCTGGAGAGTTGGGCAGGGAGTAGCTTGATGAAATATAACAAGGGAAAGTGTAGAGTCCTGCATCTGGGCAGGAACAACCCCAGGTTCCAGTATAGGTTGGGGAACAACCTGTTAGAGAGCAGTGTAGGGGAGAGGGAGCTGGGGGTCCTAGTGGACGGCAGGATGACCATGAGCCAACACTGTGCCCTTGTGGCCAAGAAAGCCAATGGCATCCTGGGGTGTATTAGAAGAGGGGTGGTCAGTAGGTCAAGAGAGGTCCTCCTTCCCCTCTACTCTGCCCTGGTGAGACCGCATCTGGAATATTGTGTCCAGTTCTGGGCCCCTCAGTTCAAGAAGGACAGGGACCTGCTGGAGAGAGTCCAGCGCAGGGCGACAAAGATGATTAAGGGAGTGGAGCATCTCCCTTATGAGGAGAGGCTGAGGGAGCTGGGTCTCTATAGTTTGGAGGAGACTGAGGGGTGACCTTATTAGTGTATATAAATATATAAAGGGGGAGTGTCATGAGGATGGAGCCAGGCTCTTCTCAGTGGCAAACAATGATAGGACAAGGGGTAATGGGTACAAACTGGAACACAAGAGGTTCCACTTAAACTTGAGAAGAAACTTCTTCTCAGTGAGGGTGACGGAACACTGGAACAGGCTGCCCAGGGAGGTTGTGGAGTCTCCTTCTCTGGAGACATTCAAAACCCGCCTGGACACATTCCTGTGTAACCTTATCTAGGTGTTCCTGCTCTGGCAGGGGGATTGGACTAGACGATCTTTTGAGGTCCCTTCCTATCTCTAACATACTGTGATACTGTGAACTTTTAAAACTACTTATTGCTATAGAAAACATTAAGATTGATACTGATTATATTAATATTCCTTTAAAATATAATCATTACCCATGAGAGTCAGCTTATTTTATCTACAACATATGCAATTTATACTCCAAAAGTAAATTAGGTAGATCACTAAAAGGCACATAGGAAAAGCTATCTGGATAGATAAGGACTTTTTCACTTAAGTGATCACAAAAATGACAGCCCCTGAAGTGTCTTTGTATACATCAGGAATTATCACAGACACATTCAATCATGTTCTGCAATACTGAACAATATACTCATTTTTATATGAACCAGTAAGATCTATGGCTTGTGTTTAGTAGTAATTTTAAAAGGTACTAAAACAGAGCCAATCATTGTACAGAAGATGAAGTGATAGTTTAGGAAGAAAATGGGATGAAATGGTAACAAAAGAGGGCCTTCACTAACCACAATGTGATAAGAAAAATACTTCAACCGTAAGTGAGATAACAATTTGTCAAAACTAAATTATAAGAACTGTTGAACTGGAACCTAATACATGACTGATAGTGAATGTGCCGACATTCAGAAAAATAGTGTCTTCTATTAAACTGTTAAGAGATATGTCAGAAATTTCATTGCCTATTCAACATTATTGGATTAGTGCAGATAAACAAAACAAACTGCAGAATTTTCCAGTTTCCTAAGACTGCTCGCCTATCCCTGCTTCAGTTTGTTACACACCAACTCAGCATAATGTTAGTAAACTTTTGACCAATTGGACTATTTCAGCCAGACTTGACAGAGCAATAAAGACCCTAAATGAGAAACAAATTTCTACAGGAATTTGTAGAGACAGAGCAACTCCCTGCAGTGGGAAATACAAGAAGAATGCAGCTATCACACATGGTCTGGCAACAGACATTGGCCATGAGGGTACACTGATCCACAAGGGCAGGAGCCACTCTTGCCCTCTGTCCAGTGGCAGAAGTTACAAGCTCAAGGAACAGCTAGGGTTCAATGAAAAGAAGGGACAAAAGAAATCTTAACAGGATATAGAGCACGTACCTATAGGATATGGAACTTTATTAGTTCAAATGCTTTTTGAAACATTTTGAAAATTGTCTTTTTGAAACAATATCTGCTAGCATATGAATAAACTACAACCGACCTTGAGAAATAACACTTTGGGGGAGCAAAAGACATGTAATCCAAGTGAAAAAATATCCCATTAGAGCTTCATATATCCTAAAGCAAGATATATTTATATCAGATGTTAACAAGTACATTGTTTAGTGCTTCCTGCAATGGAGGAAGAACATACTAAGGGTAGAAAATGAGTAAAACTTCAGAGAAACTTATTTATATTGCTATTTCATTTGCAATAGCCTCTCTCCGTAATTATTCACTCTGCTCTTCTGCAAATACAAGTTTATTTTGAAGATGATGCCTAAAATAAAAGACCAGTAAAAAAGAGTGATGGGGAAATCACATGCATACTAGCAAAAAGCAAATACTGAGTAAAGGAAAACTACTAATTTACAAAGAAAAAATCTTACACTGTAAATTACTTTGACTTGAAAGCCTAGTTTTATATCAAGCTGAGAATGTAAAGGTTTACCCTCTTCATTATTATAATTATAGAACAAATAGAGATTGCTAGCCATGCTGAAGGCAAGTACAAGACTGTTAAAATTAATATTTCTAAAAACACACCTTCTAAAAATTTTAAAGGCTTCCTTCCAAATTATTATTCTCTTCAGTTAAGCAAGGGACAAACCCTTCTGGGCAAAGGCAATTAATATTGGCATGCAAGGCAAAATTCCCTCCTGATCTGAACTTGCCAAAAAATCATCAGCTGAGATAATTGGTAGATATTTACCAACTTTCAACTGTCAGTTATACCAATTCCAAGTAGAGAAATAATTTAAATATTTGGTAACATAGGATCTGATCCACTAATTCTAAACACCCTTTATGAACATGCAACCATTTATTACCAGTTTTATCACACTAGACTGGTACTTTTGATTACATTAGATTACATCCAGTTGTCTGAACAGTCATGCATTTCAATGCTATGCACAGAAATAATTTCCCCACCTTGCAAATTCATTCATGTTATTAATAAATCCAAAAGAACTTTTGAAG
Organism: Psittacula echo; assembly: GCF_963264785.1. Classification (NCBI taxonomy): domain Eukaryota; kingdom Metazoa; phylum Chordata; class Aves; order Psittaciformes; family Psittacidae; genus Psittacula; species Psittacula echo. Next base: position 78,799,265 of record NC_137737.1, read on the forward strand.
GAATCTCATTTCCCAATTCCCAGTTTAAACGATATTTTTTTTTAATAGAAGTTTGATTTTTTATTTTTTTTTTTTAGAATCAAACATTCCTAGTCTGTCAACTGGACTGATACTGCTAAGTAGATTCTTAACCCTGCTGGTGGCTACCTTCCACTAGGTAGAAAAGCAAGCAGAGCATTAGCCTTATACCAGACTCTATTACTGAGCAGTCATGTCAATGTCACTATAGTTCAAAACATACTAGGCCTTTTATTTGAGGGCTGGAGCTGTAAACCTCTCTTCAGTCATAGAATCATAAAATCATAGAAGGTCAGTGCTGGAAAGGACCTTAAGATCATTTAGTTCCAATCCCCTGCCGTGGGCAGGAACACCTCATATGAGACCATGGCACCCAAGACTCTATCCAGTCTGGCCTTGAACACTGCCAGGGATGGAGAATTCACCACTTCTTTGGGCAACCTCTTCCAGAGCCTCACCACCTTCACAGGGAAGAACTTCTTCCTTGCAGTCTCCTGCTGCCCACAAAAGGCAGATCTCAAAGAAAGCCAAACCATCTGCAAGGAGGAGTCTCATGGCAGGATTGATATAAGGAAAGCAAGTGGCTGGAAAGCATAGGGTTAAAATACTTTTAACTTAACTTAGGTCTAAGATAGAGAACAATGTTTGTGTTGTAAGTCTGTGTTGTGATAACAGAATTTAGTAGTCTTACTAACATGAGTGAATTATTTCTTACCATCCTTCTAATGAGTGAATTATTTCTTAACATCCTTCTAATTATCAGTTAGTTTGGAGACAGTGACTCCCAAACAGCTGCTACCTTAGGATACTCCTTTTCTGCTCATCCTGTTTTGCTTGCAATAAATTTTGCAGGAAGGTCACACTGTTCTAAGTCTTTGCCAGTTATCAGAAGAATTACAGATATGGCTGGTTTCAGCTAGTTTTGTGATTACTGGGGCATCCAACTGTGCCAAAGGTGAAAAGTACACCATGAGGAAGACTGCTTACCTCATCTTGAAAACCCCTGCCTATGACCATCAACCATCAGAGGGCAGTGTGCAAGTGCCAAAAGGGAGGAGACTTATGATAATGAGTTCCTAAACTAATTGTAATAACCCCGACGCTCTCTTGGGAACCTAATGAATATGCACGTTTGTGTGTAATACATATCCGCTTGCTTAACCCCTCGGTGTGCAAATTAGGAGTGATGCTCCTTGCACCAGGCACCATAATAAACATACCTACCTGCTTTATAACTCTCCTTGAGTTGTACAGTCTGATTCTGTGCTTCAGGATGCTGAGCGTAATGCATGCTAAGAATTGATAGTCTAATACAAGTTTTAAGAGACCAGTAACACAAATTATTAGTGTGTGTGTAATACAACTAGTTCATATTTTTACAGGAAAACCTCAATGATACAATAAAGTTTTTTCTACAGAAAGGTCTCTTGTGCCTCCTAAAGCAGGGAGTTTCACTCCCCAGCAACAAAAGTGGGGGTAGATGTGACAAGGTATCACCTTCTTGAGAGCTCTCCCAGGAGAAGCATGGTGTTTGCTATCTACGGAAGGGATTTCCTCCTGCACAGCCTGCTCAGGTTTATTTTCATACATTCCTCAGAAACTCTGCAACATTCTCCAGGCACCCAGGACTGCATGGCTGGTGCTTGTTGGCCATTTCCAGCTTCTGAGGCACACCAGCCTGGAGTCTGTCATACAGCAATCACCGTGGCTGTCACACCTTTGGCCCTAATGGTAATGTACAGCCACAGCTCACCCCAGAGAGGCAAGAGTCACTCCCTCCAGGCAGCCAGGGCAGCCAGGGCAGCCAGCACCATTCCTACCATGCAAGCCCCAGGGCACTGAAAATAAACAAGTGTTACTGAATGTAGCTTTTGACAACACATTTAGGGACTGTCTCGGTTTAAGCCCAGGCCGTAAATTAGAAACCACACAGTCTGCTTCCCCCCCCACCTTTCTTCCCCCTGCTCCTGGAGAGATGGGGAGGAGAATCGAAAGAATGCAACTCCCACGGTTTCAGATAAGAACAGTTTAGTAACTAAGGTATAACACAAACCACTACTGCTACCACTAATAGTAAGTAATGATAAAGGAAATAACAAGGGAAGAGAATACAACACCTCACCACCTGCCGACCAATAACTCCCCCACCCAGCAGTGATCTAGCCCTTCCGGGAACTCTCAGTTCTACATCCTGGGCATGACGTGCTGTGGTATGGAATACCTCTTTGGCTAGTTTGGGTCAGGTGTCCTGTCCCTGCTTCCTCCTGGCTTCCCCTCCTCCCTGGCAGAGCATGAGACTCACAAAGTCCTTGGTCAGAGTAAACACTCTGACCAGCAACTGAAAACATTGGTTTTATCAGTATTATTCCCAGGCCAAAAGTCAAAACACAGCACTGCACCAGCTATTAAGAGGTAGAAAAACTGACTGCTACTGCTAAACCAGGACAGTATCCACCCCTTATTCCATACCATTCACGTCATACTCAGATCCCACATTTTCAATATATCACTCTCATCTCAGTTCACTCTTATCCTCATGCACGGACCAATCCCTATAAAGCTGCTGAGTCCATCCGGTCCATGATGTTGGGCTCCATCTCTTGTAACAGTCTTTCAGAGCAGGAGAGGCTGTGGGCAGTGTTCACACTCATGAATAACCTGGGCAATAGTGTCTATTGCTAAGTCCACCCCTCGATCACAAGTCCATCTCTATGTTGCATCTCTGCCCTGATGGCCTGAAGTGTCACAGGCCCATCAGGCTCAAAATAATTCACCTTCCCCTTCAGCAGTTTCTGCAACTTGTCGCTGGGGACTCCATACAGCTGCCTTCCATCTCCGATGCTTCCAAAGCACTGGAGGGGCCCAGTGGACCAGATACTCGCCCATACTGTCCCACACACCGTGACACTCATGACTGTCCAGCCTTGGGGGAAACCTCTTGGTCCTCCTATATTGTCGTCTAAACCCAGACAAGACCCAAACCTGACTCTGCTTAACTCTCAGGATCAGACAAAACAGTTGTGGGTACAACACACTCTTGTGTGTGTGCCAACATGGTGATCCCTATCACAATCAGCAGGCAGGTCCCAAGGGTAACCAAAGGCCATTCAAAACCTTCAGAACTCTCAAATGATGCTGCTGTACTTGTCACTGGGGCTGGTGTAGCTGCTGTGCTTGCCGGCTCTCTCACCACCAACTCTTCTTTTTCTGAGTTCAGATCTTCCTCCTCTGCCTTGCTGGGAAATGCTGCGTGGTCTCCTGCATCCTCCTGGGGATCCGGCTCTCGGGGCTCGGTGGGCAGCTGCTGGGGGATGCTCTCGGCCGCCGCAGGGCTGGGCTCGGCCGCGGAGCTCGGCTCCTCCGTCACCTTCTCCCACTGCTCGGCAGCCACCTCCTTCCTCTGCTCAACTGCCCCGACCTCCTCCACCGGCAGCCGCTCCCTCCCGGCCTCCAGCCCAGCTCCCGCTGCCGCTTGGTCCCCGGGGCCGCTCTCCCAGGCCGCTTCGGCCACCGCCGGCTCCCGGAGCCGCTCCCCCTCAGCTCCCCGCAGCCTCACGAAGACAGAGGCGAGGACGAGGGCCAGGACGGTGAAGAGCAGCGGGACGGCCAGGTACAAGTCCACGGCCACGTCCATCCCGCCCTGCTGCCAGAGCCTGCCCGTGTTACAAGCCATTACCATAAAATACAATGAAACAAGAACCCTAGCCCAAGGCCCACACTTGATAAACACTAACACAGCAAATACCAGCTCTAAGTAAGCTATAGCATACTGAAACTGTGACATCAAGAGAAACAACTTTGAGAGCCAATAAATCAGCATTGTGCTTCAGTCAGATCTGTTGTTATCTCAACCCTTCGTGCCCCACGTTGGGCGCCAAAAAGAACTGTCGTGGTTTAAGCCCAGGCCGTAAATCAGAACCACGCAGTCTGCTTCCCCCCCCCACCTTTCTTCCCCCTGCTCCTGGAGAGATGGGGAGGAGAATCGAAGGAATGCAACTCCCATGGGTTGAGATAAGAACAGTTTAATAACTAAGGTATAACACAAATCACTACTGCTACCACTAATAGTAAATAATGATAAAGGAAATAACAAGGGAAGAGAATACAACACCTCACCACCCGCCAACCGATAACTCTCCCACCCAGCAGTGATCCAGCCCTTCCGGGAACTCTCAGTTCTACATCCTGGGCATGACGTGCTGTGGTATGGAATACCTCTTTGGCTAGTTTGGGTCAGGTGTCCTGTCCCTGCTTCCTCCTGGCTTCCCCTCCTCCCTGGCAGAGCATGAGACTCACAAAGTCCTTGGTCAGGGTAAACATTCTGACCAGCAACTGAAAACATCGGCTTTATCAGTATTATTCCCAGGCCGAAAGTCAAAACCACAGCACTGCACCAGCTATTAAGAGGTAGAAAAACTGACTGCTACTGCTAAACCAGGACAGGGACTCTAATCTGCTTTTTTTGTGGCAAGGTCAGGTAAAAAATGTATTGTTGAGAGTTTAAACCAATGTTCTCTGACCAGACAGTGAATGCAACAGCCTTTTACCTCAGGGTAGCTCGTTGAAAATTCAGCTATGAATTTGGTGCTTGCTACAAGCTACATGAAAAGCCATCATTGCAAACCAATTTTGAAACTAGCTGCAACAAATCTTGAATTACAATTTTATAGATACCCCTACAAAAAACAACAACAAAAAAAAACCAAACAGAAAACAAAACCACAAAACAAAAACCAAACAGACAAAAAGCCCAAACAAAGTAAGCTAAATAAAACCTCAGTACTAAAGAGGTGATAAGGAAAGTATTTTAGGAGTTTCAAAGACGTGTTGTTTTCAAAGGTCTATGTAATATGTAATTTGCAAAAAGTCTAAAAGGATCCAGTAAACATTTTACAAAACAGGGCTCATAACAGTGAATCTGTAACTAAAGATGCATGACAGATACTAACGCTTTTTCACTGTAGTTCTGTATTGGATGTCCCTGGGAAGGTGTTTGAGGCTGTGTGTATTCATGGGCTTCCCCTGCGCCGAGCGGCAGGTGGTGCCCGCTGCCAGACACAGGCAGTCCCAGCCAGCTTCAACGGCCCCGTCACAAGGCAGAGCCGAGCCTCCCAGCCATGGGCGGGTGCCTCGGGGAAAGCCTGGGTAAAGCAGGGCAAACAGTGCCGGGCAGCCAGGGCTGAGGGTTTGCGGGAGGAGGGAAGGAGGGGCTCCGGGCGCCCGGCAGACGTGCTCCTGAGGCACAGGGAGGGACCCCGGTGGGCGGGGACGTGCCCTGAATGGAGCTGCAGCCCATGGAGAGCCCACGCTCGAGCAGGTTTATCCTGAAGGACTGCGGCACGTGGGAAGGCCCCATGCTGGAACAGTAGAAAAGTGTGAGGAGTCATCAGCAGCAGATAGGAGCTGTTACGGATTGACCACACCACCCCATTCACCAGCCCCCTGTGCCACTGGAGGGGGAGGAGGTAGAGGAGTAAGGAATGAAGGAGTGAAACTGAGCCTGGGAAGAAGAAAACACGGGGTGAAAGGCGGTTTATTTTTTGACTTTTGTTTCTCCAACTTCATTTTATTGGGCAATAAATTAAATTTATTTTCCCCAAGTTGAGTCTGTTTGGTCAGTGATGGTAAGTTATCTCCCTGTGTTTACCTTGACATCTGACCTTTTTTACCCTATTTTCTCCCCCTGTTGTGTCAGGACACATGCGAGAGAGTGGCTGGGTGGGGATCTGGCAGACGGCCAATGTCAACCCACGGCATCAGAGCAGCAATGTCTTTGCACACTAAACAAACTGTTGCAGTCCAGTCTCATAATTTCGGCTATCAAAATAATTGCAACACAAATTAAAACTAAATAATTTGAACTCCAACCTTTTTTCTCTCTGATCTTGAGAAAATTTTAGGGTTTGCAATAATTCAAAGCTAATACATGACATAGTTCATTCAGGTAGTGAATAAGGCACTATCACTAACAGCTGAAATAAAAGACTGAAACCTTTCAAGTGTTCTTGGCATTAACAAGCAATTTCCAGAAGACTATTTCTACAGAATTTAAGTACCATAACAGAAACTACTTTGCTTATGATATATTGTTTATTCAGGAAAAAAACAAAAACAAAACAAACCAAAAAAAAAAAAAACAAAACCCCAAAAACAACAAACCAAAACCACCAGCAACACAACCTGAAGAAAGATTAGGATAACGTAGTGACCAAAAAAAGGCAATAGACACCCTTTATCATTTGTGACACAGTGAGGTTCAGAGTAGTTTTCCTTCTGGAAATAAAAATTAGAAGTAAAGCTATGCAGCACATGAATATCTAAAGATATAATGGGAGGAGTGTGAGATAGAAATTATTCTATATTATACATAAACACAACAGCTGAAACAAATCTGTAGAAGTAACTTACCTACTTCCTCAATAATAAAAAAAATGAAAAGCCAGGAAATGCTCTAGTCTTTTAATTAATTTGGGATTTTTAAAATATGGTTTTGCCCTAACTTTACACTGAACTTTATCAGATGCACCTTTCCAAAGGAATTTTAAAAATTTCCATTAGTGAATTGAATAACTTAGTTAACTCCATGCCTTGAGGTTTTATTACAGCTTGTCAATATTAAGAGTTCTGTAATGGATTGATCCATTTATTTTTTTTTAATTTAATTCTCTGAGGATAATACAGTAATCACAGTTTTACTTACAGGCTAAACAATAATTTTATGCTATTAATTATGTTAGTTCCATCCTTTAGAAGAAGAGGGGGGAATTTATGTATCTGTTCGTTCATTTATAACCCTTGCCCCTTTGTGTGCCTTGCCAGTACTTTGAGTATTACTATTTAAAGAATTCCATGTAACAGTAACAAAAAAAACCCCTCAAAACAATTAATTATATAACTCAGATTAATAGCATTTGTGTAAGAAAATGAGACTCTGAACATGCAGAAGGAAACCGATCCTTTTTTCCCTTTATAAACAAAAAAAACCCCAACAACAAAAAACAGCTGCAGCATGGAGCATGGGTAACTTACAATGTCAGTAGGAAACAAAGTCTATTAATTTTCAGCATGTTGCTACTTAGCAAAATACAATTGCTCTATCACTGGCACCAGAGGGAAGATTTCAAAAAATAACATAAATCAGCTATATTGGCAGGTGAAAAGTTGAAAAAGGGAACATTACAAAGGTTGTTGTTGGTGACTTGGGAACCAAATGATAATTTTAGAGGATTTATAAACACTTGGAAGAGTAAATGAAAAGAGGTTTTGAAAACTGCTGACGGGAATTCATCAAAATGAATTTCTAATTATACAAAATATGTCTGTTCCTCCTGATTTGATAACACTTCAAGGAAGAGACTTAGGACAAGAATACATCTTTAAAAGAGGAAAAAAATGCTGACAGCAGCATGTAAGGCACTTCCAGCTTTTAGTATCTCAGACTCGTGGGAGATAATATAGCACAGAGCATATAGCTTATTGCTCATAAAAACATGTTACATTTAGAAATACACCCAAATCAAAAACAAATCCAAAGATATAAAGTCTATAAACAGGCTCTAATTTTGGAATGGGCTCTCTCTAATTTTGTAATCGATTGAAAGAAATGTAGGGATTAAAAAAATGTGTGTTTGAGCTGCTGAGACATACTCCAGCACTGATATTTGGACCACTCTCCAGAGGAAGAAAGCTGGTGTTTCCTTCTGATCTTGAGCAAGTCAACTCATTATTTTCCCCATTTTAATTAATCACTCACGTGCATTTGATTTTTATCCTGAAAAGTATGTTGGTTAATTGATACAAAGCGCTTTCAGTATTTACATTAAGCTGCAACAGAAAATGATGACAGATGGTATTAGAGATCAAAATACCTGTAGAATCAAAGTTTCAAGTCTCAGAAAAGTTTCAGATGTTATACCTGGATGTCTGTTATTACAAAATGCAAGAACATTATAACTAAAACTCATGCATTAATAAATGTCAGAAAGTGTGATCTACATTAAATTTCTGAATAGGACTAGACAGAACAGCACTATTTTATATTACCTAATCTTATCAGTCTCAATGAAGACCTTGCAACTCTAGTCTTCAGGCTCTCTTATCTCTTCTTCTTCTCCCTAAAAAGGTAAGAATAGAAAAAGAAATAACACCGAAACTGTCCTGGGTTCAGCAGCAGCAGTCATTTTTTCTTCTTCTTAGTAGCTGCTGCAGCACTGTGTTTTTGACTTTCGGCCTGGGAACGGAGCTGATAACACTGATGTTTACTCTGACCAAGGACTTTGTGAGTCTCATGCTCTGCCAGGGAGGAGGAGAAGCCGGGAGGAAGCGGGGACAGGACACCTGACCCAAACTAGCCAAAGAGGTATTCCATACCACAGCACGTCATGCCCAGGATGTAGAACTGAGAGTCCCCGGAAGGGCTGGATGACTGCGGGGTGGGGGTGAGGTACCGCTTGGTGAGCGGTTGTATTCTCTTGCTTGTTATTTCCTTTATCATTATTATTATTGGTGGTAGCAGTAGTGATTTGTGTTATACCTTAGTTATTAAACTGTTCTTATCTCAACCCATGGGAGTTGCATTCTTTTGATTCTCCTCCCCGTCCCTCCAGGAGCGGACGGAAGAAAGGTGTGGGGGGGGAAGTGGACTTCGTGGTTCTGATTTACGGCCTGGGCTTAAACCACGACAGTTCTTTTTGGCGCCCAACGTGGGGCTTGAAGGGTTGAGATAACGACAGAACTGACCGAGGAACAATGCTGATTTATTGGCTCTCAAAGTTGTTTCTCTTGATGTCACAGTTTCAGTATGCTGTAGCTTACTTAGAGCTGGTATTTGCTGTGTTAGTGTTTATCAAGTGTGGGCCTTGGGCTAGGGTTCTTGTTTCATTGTATTTTACGGTAATGGCTTGTAATACGGGCGGGCTCCGGCCGCAGGGCGGGATGGACGTGGCTGTGGACTTGTACCTGGCCGTCCCGCTGCTCTTCACCGTCCTGGCCCTCATCCTCGCCTCCGTCTTCGTGAGGCTGCGGGGAGCTGAGGGGGAGCGGCCCCGGGAGCCGGCGGTGGCCGAAGCAGCCCGGGAGAGCGGCCCCGGGGACCAAGCGGCAGCGGGAGCTGGGCTGGAGGCCGGGAAGGAAGCAGCTGCCGAACAGCAGGAGGAGGCGGCGGAGGAGCCGAGCTCCGCGGCCGAGCCCAGCCCCGCGGCGGCCGGGAGCATTCCCCAGCAGCTGCCCGCCGAGCCCGGCGAGCCTGAGCCCCAGGAGGACGCAGCAGACCAGGCAGCATTTCCCAGCAAGGCAGAGGAGGAAGATCTGGACTCAGAAAAAGGGAAGCTGGTGTTGAGAGAGCCGGCAAGCACAGCAGCTACACCAGCCCCAGTGACAAGTACAGCAGCATCATTTGAGAGTTCTGAAGGTTTTGAATGGCCTTTGGTTACCCTTGGGACCTGCCTCGCTCATCTACGTGAACTTTTAGAATTAATCCAGGAAAATAAAAATTAAAAAAAAAAATATGGCAAGGTAAACAATGTGTTTATTATTTCATTTCCCTTCAGTAATTATCGTAATTATAGAACAAATCACACACTTAGCATTTCTAGTCTTTCACTTTGAGTAGAAGAACCCAAAGACATGATTCACAGTAAATATTTCTTAAATATTCTTTGATTGTGCACTTGAGAACTAATGACTTGCTGTCTTCAGACATCTGTGGAGACCTAAATTTGTTACATTTTCTGCTGAACTGCCTCCTCCTTTAAGTCTCTGAACTTGTATGGTGCTAAAGGAAAAACAACATCTTCACTTCCCCAGCACAGGGAAACCTTGCAACACACCCCCCTTACTGTTTATTCACTGACTTCCATCTGTATACCTGGAAATGCAAGAAAACAGGGGTCAGTCTTTGTGCTGAGTATTCAAATGCAGGATGCTAACATACATTTTGCTCACATCAGCAGAGCTAGGCTGTAGCAGTGAGAACAGCTCCACCAAGATTTCAACCTCAGAATAATGCAGATTTTTTTTTTTCTCTCCATACAATATTTAATTTACTCCTGTCATTAAAGAATCATTTATAGAACAGATTTGCCTTTATGTTTCAACTATGCTACAAGCTCAAAGTAAAGGTCTGTATCAGTCAACCAAACACTCCTAAATGACACAGATATTTTGGTATTTGTCTTAGGCACTGAATTTACATCAGTACTGGCACACAGTGTAAAACTCCTAAAAGGAAGTAGAAAACTAGTCTCAAATTTCACAATGGAAAGGGCGTAAAAGTTGAATTAATGAATCCAGGGCAAACTTAGAAACTGAGTGTGGATGATTTTCTGGCAAAGAACAGCCACATACCCAGATCAGCAAGTGCCTACATGGAGTTCGGCATGAAACAAGGAACAACAAAAGGTGAAGGAGGATGGGAGCGAGGCACTGGGAGTGAGAATCCCAGCAAGATAAGAAGGAGCTGGAATTTACTGAGTGAGGACTGTTGGAAAACTTTGAAGGTCAGGTTCTCACACCTGTGCTTAACCAATTATATGTTAGTTGTTAAGGGCCTCACAGATACGTATCCAATCACAATGTGCCAAGTTACTGCAAACAACTTTAAGAAATAGTATATAAAGAGTTAGTTTTCTATAATAAATGGCTTTGTCTGATCACATAGATCTCCGACTGAGTCCCTTCTGTGGCAACTGAGGTTACAAAAAATTATGAAGAAAACATACATTGCCATATTTCAGACAAGAAGAAGGCAAAAATTCCTCAAAAGGTTCAGATATATTTTGAGTGATTTAATTCGATATTCTTAAGCAAGTATGTATAAGCAGTAGTGCCACTGGATTATTTTTTGCTGATGTTTTATTACACAGTATGCCTATCGAGGTAGTTAGCTGAAAAGAACCAACCCAACAATTACTCCATGACTTATTTTTAAGAAAGGAAGTATACACTGATGTTGGTTAAAATTTGAGTTCTACATACTTTAGCACTGAAGCATTTTTATATTTGATTGTGTTAATTTCATATATTTTAAAAACTTTTACACAGCAGTGTCAATTCCCTGTTGATGGGAACACTTGTGCCCAGCACAAGGCAAGGCCAGAACCTCAATCAACTCACTGCCACTTGATCAGGATAATTTTCCCAAAGGAGATAAGATCCCAGATAGTGACAAGGCAAAAGTAGAAATTGAGATCTATATAGGTATCTATAATGCATTTACTATAATTGGGCTGAGTCCCCATCCAGACCTTGACTTTCCTAGAGAGAAAAAGATAATGATAATTGGACTTTTGATTTGGAATCACTTTCGCCATTGTTCAAGATGATTAAATGGTAACCAGCTGCATGAACTCCATTTGCATTTTTCCCTGTTCTCAGTCTCAGATAACAAACAAATTTTTTTGGTGTTCTATTACAAGGAAATTTCAAAGAAGCTTTCATGTTAAGCAGATGAGAAAGTATGAGAAGCAAACAAGTACTAAGTCTGCCTGATGTTATCAAAGGACTAGTGCAAAGAAATGAAAGGATATCATTTGTGATGCCTGTCACATTTTACAAAGTGTCCTACTTACCTGCTGACACCCTACTGAATTAATTTTATCAACATCAGCAATTTTATTCCACTTCCCCCCCAAAAAAAAAGCAGTAAGGTACTTAATAACCTGCTGAGGAAATGAAGCTTCAAGACTGTGTTGCCTTTTGAAACAGAAAAGCAACTTAGAAAAATTTCATTGACTTATAAAAATAAATAAGTAAAAAATGCAGTTACTCCATAGTAAGAAGGAAAAAATATCACCACCACCAGATCCTGAAGGTGATTTAAATACATAGCTAACATTTTTAATGTTTTTATGCATTTGCAAAAATTGAAATGCAACCAATTAATGCAGTTAATTTTGTACTAAAAGAGTTTTAAGTGTGCCTCAAATCTGGTTAAAAAGAGTTGACACTCAAATACTTGAGTATGAAAATTATTCCTACACAAATTTTCATCAAATAATTAAATTATTTAGAATCATAGAAACATAGAATATTTAGGGTTGGAAAGGACCTTAAGATCATCTATTTCTAACCCCCCTGCCATGGGCATGGACACCTCACACTGAACCATGCCACCCAGCGCCTCATCCAACCTGGCCTTCAATGCTACCAAGGATGGAGCATTCACAACCTCCCTGGGCAACCCATTGCAGTGCATCACCACCCTCACAGTAAAGAATTTCTTCCTTAGATCCAATCTAAACTTCCCCTGTTTAAGTTTGAACCAGTTACCCATTGCCCTGTCACTACAGTCCCTGATGAATAGTCCCTCCCCAGCATCCTTGTAGGCCCCCTTCAGATACTGGAAGGCTGCTATGAGGTCTCCACGTAGCCTTCTCTTCTCCAGGCTGAACAGCCCCAACTTTCTCAGCCTATCTCCATACAGGAGGTGCTCCAGTCCCCTGATCATCCTCATGGCCCTCCTCTGGACTTGTTCCAACAGTTTCATGTCCTTTTTATGTTGAGGACACCAGAACTGCACACAATACTCCAAGTGAGGTCTCATGAGAGCAGAGTAGAGGGGCAGGATCACCTCCTTCGACCTGCTGGTCACGCTCCTTTTAATGCAGCCCAGGATACAGTTTTCTTTCTGGGCTGCAAGCACACACTGAAGCCGGCTCATGTTAATTTTTTCATCAACCAACACCCCCAAGTCCTTCTCTGCAGGGCTGCTCTGAATCTCTTCTTTGCCCAACCTGTAGCTGTGCCTGGGATTGCTCCGACCCAGGTGTAGGAGCTTGCATTTGGCTTGGTTGATCCTCATGAGGTTGGCATCAGCCCACCTCACAAGCGTTTCAAGATCCCTCTGGATGGCATTTCTTCTCTCCAGCATATCAACTGAACCACACAGCTTGGTGTCATTGGCAAACTTGCCGAGGGTGCACTCAATCCCACTGTCCATGTCACCGACAAAGATGTTGAACAAGGCTGGTCCCAACACCGATCCCTGAGGGACACCACTCGTTACTGGTCTCCAGCCGGACATTGAGCCATTGACCACAACTCTTTGCGTGCGGCCATCCAGCCAGTTCTTTATCCACCGAGTGGTCCACCCATCAAATTGATGTCTCTCCAATTTAGAGACAAGGATGTCATGTGGGACAATGTCGAACGCTTTGCACAAGTCCAAGTAGATGCCGTCAACTGCTCTGCCCCTGTCCATCAGTTCTGTAGCCCCATCATAGAAGGCCACCAATTGGTCAGGCAGGATTTCCCCTTAGTGAAGCCATTTTGGCTGTCACCAAGCACCTTGTTGTTTTTCATGTGCCTTAGCATGCCTCCCAGGAGAATCTGCCCCACGATCCTGCCAGGCACAGAGGTGAATCTGGCTGTAGTTTTCCAAGTCTTCCATTTTCCCCTTCTTGAAAATGGGGGTTATATTTCCCTTTTTCCAGTCGTCGGGAACTTCACCTGACTGCCATGATTTTTCAAATATGATGGACAGTGGCTTAGCAACTTCATTTGCCAGCTCCTTCAGGGCCCGCAAATGTATTTCATCAGGTCCCATGTACTTGTGTACATTTAGGTTTTTAAGATGGTCTCCAACCAGATCCTCTCCTACAGTGGGCCTAGGGTCTTCATTCTCACAGTCCATGCCTTCCAAGACTTGGGTGGTGTGGTCAGAGCCTTTGCCAGTGAAGACCGAGGCAAAGAAGTCATTGAGAACCTCAGCCTTCTCCAAATCCAGGTTAGCCAGTTCTCCTGATAGCTTCCAGAGGGGGCCTACGTTGTCCCTAGTCTGTCTTTTATTTGCTACGTACCTTTAGAATTCCTTCCTGCTATCCTTAACATCCCTAGCCAAATTTAATTCTAACTGGGCCTTAGCTTCCCTAACGTGGTCCCTAGCTTCCTGGATGTCGTGGTTTAAGCCCAGGCCGTAAATTAGAACCACGCAGTCTACTTCCCCCTCCACCCCCTCCCAGAAGGATGGGGAGGAGAATCGAAAGAATGTAACTCCCATGGGTTGAGATAAAAATAATCCAGTAACTAAGGTATAACACAAATCACTACTGCTACCACCAATAATAATAATGATAAGAGAAATAACAAGGGAAGAGAATGTGATACCACCCGCCGGAAATGAGCCCGACAGAAAAGAGGACGTTCCCTTCCGGGTAACTCCCACTTACATCCCTGGGCATGACGTGCTGTGGTATGGAATATCTCTTTGGCTAGTTTGGGTCAGGTGTCCTGTCCCTGCTTCCTCCCGGCTTCTCCTCCTCCCTGGCAGAGCATGAGACTCACAAAGTCCTTGGTCAGGGTAAACATTCTGACCAGCAACTGAAAACATTGGCTTTATCAGTATTATTACCAGGCCGAAAGTCAAAACCACAGCGCTGCACCAGCTACTAAGAAGGAGAAAAACTGACTGCTGCTGCTGAACCCAGGACACCGGACAACATCCCTGTATTCTTCCCAGGCCGCCTGTCCCTGCTTCCACCTTTTATAAGCCCCTTTTTTCCTTCGAATTTTCCTCAGGAGCTCCTTATCCATCCAAGGTCTCCTGGCCCTCCTGTTGCACTTCCTTCTAGTTAGGATGCAACACTCCTGAGCTTGTAGCAGGTGATCCTTGAATATCAACCAGCAGTCTTGGGCCCCCCTGCCCTCTAGGGCTATATCCCATGGAACCTTACTAAGCAGGTTCCTGAAGAGGCCAAAGTCTGCTCTCTTGAAGTCCAGGGCAGTGAGCTTGCTGCACGCTCTTCTCACTGTCCTGAGGATCTCAAATTTGACCATCTCATGATCGCTGCATCCAAGGCTGCCCTGGAGCGTCACATTACCAACGAGCCAAGTGTTATGTGGGTCTTTGGTTATTTCATAGTCTCATGCTGCTAAACATAATTTTTTGAGAGTGTCCTGGGTTCAGCAGTAGCAGTCATTTTTCCTACTTCTTAGTAGCTGGTGCAGTGCTGTGTTTTGACTTTCAGCCTGGGGATAATACTGATAAAACCAATGTTTTCAGTTGCTGGTCAGAGTGTTTACTCTGACCAAGGACTTTGTGAGTCTCATGCTCTGCCAGGGAGGAGGGGAAGCCAGGAGGAAGCAGAGACAGGACACCTGACCCAAACTAGCCAAAAAGGTATTCCATACTACAGCACATCATGCCTGGGAATGTAACTGGGAGTTACCCGGAAGGGCACACTCTGCTCGGTAGGGCTCATTTTTGGTGGGTGGTATCGTATTCTCTTCCTTGTTATTTCTCTTTTCATTATTATTATTGGTGGTAGCAGTAGTGATTTGTGTTATACCTTAGTTACTGGACTGTTCTTATCTCAACCCGTGGGAGTTACATTCTTTTGATTCTCCTCCCCATCCCTCCAGGAGGGGGGGGCAGGCGGGGAAGTAGAAACTGCGTGGCTGACTTGCCGACTGGCTGAAATCATGACAGACAGACCCTGTTTAGGCTCTGTTTTTTCACTCTTCAGTTTTATACAAGGTCTATTACCAAGTTATACCTCAAACATTCTCTTTATTTAAAGTGAAATATTTCCTATAAGAGTCGCTATATTGGCTATTACCAGTAAAAGTACTAAAACCAGTGCAGGTTTCATATAAATCAGCCTTATCTGAGCTCATCAAAACTTCTATAGCGAAACACTTACAAAGATCTTTTTAAAGGTAACAATTAGGATTATTAGTCACTACAACTAAGATATGCAAGGTTTCCAAGTACTGAAGCATTCAAAACATGTCATAAGCAAGCATCCTTAAACATAATAGTGAAGCCATCTATCAGCGGCAATTTCTGTCTGTATAACCCCTCTCCAGCATCATAGAAAGCAACTTAGCCTGCCTCTACAGCTCAGGTAGTTTGACACAGCTGCTAGCAAAGCTCATCTTATCTGGATCTAACTGGTCCCTCTTTAAGCAGGAGGTTGAACTAGAGACCTCCACAGGTCCCTTCCTACATGAAGTATTCTGTGATTCACTGCAGCGGTACTATAGGTGCTCCAGAGGGAGTTCAGTTTCAAAGGTGCATTCTGTCCCGTTGGTCTTCCTCAGGAAGTCTGAGGAAATACGCACCAGAGTTACTTCACAAAGGCCCTCAGAACAATTTTTTTTTTTTTTTCCAATGACTTCTGTAGGTGTAGGAGAGCTTGTCTGATTACAGAGCCATCTTCAGTACCTAACCACAACTAGCCTCCCCTCACTGGTAGAGAACCTCAGATCTGCCCCTCCCCCTAGGCAGTGGCTTTTAGATGCAGCACAGAAAGGTCATTTTGCTCCCAGGAGCTCATATAGCCTGGGGTTGTAACAGAAGAAGCTGTAGGACAGTATTTGAAAGGAAATAATTTTTAGATTAACTGTTAAGGAGACAGGAAAATAATCAGTTAAAAAGCTAGGAACATAAGTTTTTGGTTGAGATGTCACAATCAAGCAGCTGTAAACACACCAGACATTCAAAGGCTATAAAAGAATATGTTATTAAGCAATGTAAAAATCTAGAAGTAAAAAATAACGTCTTCAGTACTAAAACTGACATTAAAATCTGTAGAATCATTGGCTGCTATTGTGCAACCTTAAGAAAGGAAGCTGAACATATGTAACAGCTGTTGCAGAATACAGCTATAGCAAGTACTAAATCCTGCAGGGGCTCTCTCTGCAGTTAAGAAGTGCTTTTAGTTTCCAGAAATTTCTTGGCTGAAGACAGTCAGCATCTCTCTAGTATGACAACGTTCTCTGTTAGCAATTTTTTTATTGGCTTTGACCTAGAGTTCCATCTAAACTGCATCTTGACCTTTTCATGCCATATTTGATAAGTGAATTTTGGTAATGGACCTCTCAGATGAAAGCTGTATACTGAAAAAGGAGAGCAAAAATGAATGAGAACATTCAATTGCTAGCAAGAGAGATTAAATTCATGTGGACAGTGACTAGATAATGCAGCAAAATCTTCCCTTTAAGGGTTGTTTTGCTTTTCTCATTGACATGCTGGTTCTATCCTTTAATTTGCCAGTCCACTTCTGAAAACTTGCCAATAGTCTTCCCCCAACTCCCAAATGATTTAGAGCATATTTTGCAGCCTTTTCACTCACTGCAATTAAATTATTTTTTCCACCTGAATTGCTTCCCACAACCCCCCAAAATTGCAGATTCAATTTCAGAAAAGAGAACCTAGGAGACTAGGGTATGTAGCAAAATATATATCTAAGAAGGTAGAAAATACCTTGTGATGTGGAAAGCATGGTAGAAGAAAAGCTATGAGTCTGTGCTGCTGAATTTGGATAACCTCAGGAACACAGTTCTCAGCACAGGCTCATTAAATTTTTTTACTTTTTTCTATTTTTCTTTTCCAAAGTGTGGGTTGCAAGCAAGGATGAGGAACAGGGAAAGTTTGTGTACTGTGACTGTGATATAAAAAGTGCTTTTTGTTTCTCTATTTGTTTTAATCCATGACCTATACAATTTGACCTGCAAGATCAAATGGTGAATTCTTTTGTTGAGCAGAAATTTAATCTCCAAGGATAACCACAAGGCAAAGTAAAAATACCAGTTAGAGGCCAGTGTAGTCACAACAGACATATCTAGATTAATAAGAATAAAGTAGAACAGAACAATTTAATTAAACCAGCCATCAGGAGAAAATTATTCCAATTCAGTAATACTTGTATTATGTTTCAAGGGAAACAAGTATTATTCACACAGCTTAATTTAAAAATGATAAACTGCTAGGAAATTGTAATATGTACTTGATTTTCAGTAGGTTAAACAGTGTGAAGGCTTTGAATAATAGATGTTCTGGTTGCTATAAATTTATGGAAAGACAGGGACAGTAAAAAATCGAGCAAAAGTTATTTTTAATATTCTATATATTCTATATATATAGATACATCTGATGTTTGGAGCTTTCAAAAGCGATCAAGTGTCTCATCTTTTCAAAACTGTTACATAACATTAGTTGGAGAGACAGACAAAGAACTGAAAACCACTTCTATTTTCAATTGTCTTTTGTTTTCATTTTTATAGTTCGGAAGTTAAATTATATATACATTTGTTATGGTGAGGTTTTATTGTTTAGTAGGTTCTTGTTTCGTTTGTTGTTTTTTTTATTGTTTTTTGGTTTTGCTGTTGTCGTCGTTGTTGTTGTGTATCTGTCTTAGAAAAGTTACAGGAGCAGCCTGAAATACTTTCTCAAAAAAATAGCATGGTTCAAATACCCACTTCAGCTAAATCTTCTGACCATGTACTTAGGTGCCACAATAACAGGGATTTATCAGTCAAAATATTTGGAGAAAGAGATAGAGAGAATAGCATTGCAAAATGAAACTAATTAAATTAGCCAGTAAGAAGCAATAAAAGGAGATTATTTCTGAAATGCCACCATTATTCCAGACATAGGTGCAAACTGAATTAAGTGATTTCTTGAGTCTAGGAATCAGACCCTGACTATATTCCTTTATTTGACTTCTAAATTGTTTTTTGGCATATGTCATCTGACTGATTAGTCCCTTCCTTCCAAAACAGAAAAGCTCCATGGCTAGAAACAGATAGATCATGTTTCCACACTTTTGGAAGCCTGTCAATCAAAGTCATGTTTCTGATGTGATGTGGTTATCTATCCAAATAATGTCCATCTTTGAAGCTGTGAAATGGAGTGCAAGATGCAGAAAATCAAAAGCAAAAGATGTGATAATGTCCGAGTGTGTGGCACCTTAATTCATTTTCGAATTCTGTATTTTATCTGATAGCATTATCTGATACTTCTTTAATGTAAAATGATAACAGTCCATGATTTAAGGGAGAAATCAAGATTCTTCTGCCTTCCAAACCCTCTGCTGACAGAATCGTGTACTGAAACTAGTACAATGTAGAATAAATAGGAAGGAGTTCATGCAGGAGAAAGTTTCTTAAGTGGACTACAAAAAATATAATATTAAATGTAGGAACAGTATCTTCCTCATTAGCTTTTCACTCAATAATGAAGTTGCTTTTGGCATTGATTTAGAAATTACTCAGGGAGTTAATACAGTTCTAGAAAAAGGACTATCCTGCAATGAGTTACCACAGCAACTACAATCACTCCATTTATGCCAGGAAACTTTTCAGTAACAGAACAAAACTCCAGTATATCCTTCTCAAAGAGATCACAATGTTTTTAACCAGTTTTCTTTCAGTTCACACTATGAAATATTTCTCACATATCTAGAATAGGAAAAAATAACAATAAAGAAGAAATTGTGCAATGACTCAAAATGTGAAGAAAAGCTGATCGTATATGGAAAAGTGTTTCTAATTTTCTGTCAACTTTGAGCAACATCAGGAATATACAAAGGTATGTTCCTTAGGAATAAGATATGAGGGGGAGGAAGTTATTTATTTATTTATTTAATCCCCATATCAAATCAATTACATTATTCCTTAAAATGTCACAGATTAAAAAGAAAAAAAATCCTTTCGCTGTAAATTCTGCTACTATGATGGCATCACAGGTTAAAGTGAATTAGAACATCATAAACCTCTGTCTATTATCATATGGTAATATCATAGTTGAAATACGTAGAATACATTTTTCTCATAAGGAATTAGGACAGCAGCAATCAAAGTGTTATTATACTCTAACTTTGAATCTGAATTCAAATTAAAGTGTGGCAAGGTCTTAATGGATTGCTTGTGATGTCACAGAGCAGAAAAGCTTTGTCTCAGTCACATAATTTTTTTCTGGAAGACCTGCATTTTGTTTTCTCATTTTCCCAGCAAGTATGTTGTGATATCTGACATTTCATGTCAGGTTGATCAGTATCCTGCAGACCCTCACAGATTTTTTTCTTGTGAGAAAAGCATTTTTAACAGTCCTTGTTCTTGCTTCTTTGAACTGTAGCTCATTCTTCCTGAAAATGAATAAGGTTACACGATGTTGTACTTACTGCTATGCATAATCGTACAATTAAAATACATCCCTCAAAAAAAAAAAAAAAAAAAAAAAAGATCCAAAAAAACTCAGTGGACTGTTACAAGAAAAAATGGTCCTTACCCAAACTCTGAAAAATATTCCTCAGTTTGAAATCTCAGGCTTCTTTGCATAGATGTTTTAGTCTCATACTTATCACTCCTACCTCACAGCCGTAGCTCCTTAAAGAATTACTACTGACACAAACCAGTAGAGCAGACATTCTATTCTAGTATCTAAGCCAAGGGAACCATTAGGTTCTATAGTTGGTTTGCAAACACTTGTTTGCATTGGTTAATAAGAGCACAACTTCTTCAGTTGTTTTCAGGATGTAAACAAATAAGATCAGGTGAAAAGCAAATCTAGTTAGTAGACTAACAGTAAAAGTAATCCAGACACAGCGTGTCATACATGGTACTGGCATCCTTCATGTATGCATGCTATTGCTGTTACTGAAGGGCAGATTCCACAAAAAGGCTTAAAAATTTAAAATGGAACACCAAAGAGCATTATAGACATACAATAGGAGAACTGCATCCCCAAACACCTCTGTAGAACTCAAAGGCCATGATAATACAAATGTCTGCTGGTAAACCTCCAGACATAAAGTTCTGCTTTGGAACATATCTAGAAACAGATTTGTCAAGGCTTGAAACATCTTTGGTTTTGACAGATTTGCAGACACCTCCATGAACCTTTAAAACTGAAGTTATGCACATGACTAGAATAAAACCCCCATCAGTTTTGGAGAAGGCCAAAGTGTATTAAAAATACTGGTCTTCTGCATTTTCTGCATCTGCTTATGGTGATGCCAGCTCTGCAGGCTAAATTCTTTTACAGGAAGCCTATGTCCCCACTAACAGACTAACGTAACATACAACCTAAAAGTGGAGTTAGGCCTACAGATACAGCAGTCATTTGTAAGGCCTTCAATGAATGTGCCTAAATAGTTCAACACTGCTATTAGATAGCAGTATCCAGAATCTAGTATCCTCACCTTTCAATTTTTTACTGGGTGAAAACAATGTAATGTTTCCTCTCAGACTTCACTGTGCTTATTTAATTTGGTTTCTACTGTCAGCACTATTTGCAAGACTTAAAGGCCAGGGGTTTTAAAGACTCTGGAGTTCTATTAATTAAAATATTTCATTTCCAATGTCCTAAAATGCAGTAGATATGCTAACAGAGAATGGTAAAAGCAAGCAAGGAACCTAAAAGATTATGACAGCCAGGTTTTCTTATGAAAAAAGGCAAGATGATTATTATAGTGAATTACTGTGACTGGAACACTCTTAAATCAAATATAAGTCTTCTGAGTCACTACAGCAAACTAGTTTCTGGCATAGAAGTAGTTTTGATGCCTCAATAGAAAGTTTGACCAGCAAAGCAAAACAAGTATTTTATATGCAGTGCAGTCAGGACACTATCGCTTAGTACATTTAAAGGGGCTAAAAAGATTTTCCTTCAGCACTGGACAGAGGTTTTACTGTATTAACCAAATCCTCTCTGCCACAGACTCAGCTTCATGTCCTCAAGAAACCATACCCTCCTTGTCAAAAATGATATATGCATCCAATACTCTCTAGTTCATGCCAGCAATTCTGCAACATGTCAAGCTAGGCGATGCCAAAAGCTACTTCTTCTTAACTTCAGACTTTATTCTACCAGAGGTCAAGAAGGATCCTGATAACACCTTTGCAGGGAGCCAGCTCATCTCAAGGATGAGACTCGAGGTTATGATCTATGCCAAAGGCAACACAACCAAGTCCATAGCTGCTTTTATTATTTGGAGAAGACATTCTTCTTGTCAAAGGTCAGGCTTCTATAAAAAGAACCCATCCAAGGTAGCAGATCTCCTCTTTTTGGGTGAAGAATCATGTGACTCCAACACAGATAAGGTCCTGAGTATAACGAAAAATCATGGAGCTACCCTGAAAGCTTTGAGAGTGCTCTAAACTTGGTCTATGAGATTATTGTTCCCTCCTGGGGGCAAATACTTTTAACCATTTAACTAGTTTAAGAGATAAATGGACAAATAGGTGCTTACAGAACTTGCAGCACTTATAGGCTATATTATTGGTTATTATTATACTATGGGCTCCAACTCTCATTCAGGCAGTCAGCATAAGCCCCTCTTCAGCTGCAGGTAGCACTTGGCAATGAGTACTTCATAGAATCATAGAATAGTTAGGGTTGGAAAGGACCTTAAGATCATCTAGTTCCAACCCCCACAACTTACAGCAAAAATGACAAAAATCTTTATTGGCAAAAATGCCATCTCCCTTCCTACCTGACCCAGAAATCACTCATTGAGGAGAAAACAGCTGACCTGCCATCACTGCATATGTACTAGATCCAGACCTGGCAGTTAGCTTCAAATACATTGTGCAGAGCCAGCTTCAAATTTTCTTCAAAATAATTATGCTTTTAATAACATTAGGTAATGTCAAAGTTTTTATTAGTATGGGAAGAGAGGTTAAAAAAAGAAATGTTTAATATTCTCTCCTCTGGATGTTAAGCATCTATTCAGCAGCTATTCAGATGTTACTCTAAAATTTTAATATAGTGGTGCTTGATTCGAGTCTTCATATAATACAAATTAGCAACCAAACATGGGAAGCCAGGCATTTGGCCAGCCACAGCCACATGCAAATACTTTATCTGTAACTGCAATCAAGACATTTTCATGCATATAATTATATATGTACACATATCACTGAAAATCATTCACATTACCTTAGGCTAAAATATTATCAGATCTCACAAATTAGGCTCACTGACATCTGGTCATGAAAGTAGATGTTCTAACAGAAACTCAACAGAGTCAAGTGATATAACAGAGCTCTACTGTATGGGGTCTATATGGTTCTATAGTAAGATAAAATCCTCTTAGACAATCAAAAGGAATTATGCCATTAGTGATGGTGCATCTCAAATGAGATTTAAATGCAACTCTTATAGATCCTTTTGTTGCTAACTCCACCCCTCCACCCCCCACCCTGCATCATCACTTTCAGAAGTTATAAAGCTTTGGTTCCCTGGACAAACTCCCTCTATTCCATTAATTTACATTTGTATAGGTTTTCCTCTGCTTTTCAATCACATGTAACACTAATTGCTTTCCTTAAAAGCCTGTGTAAGTTTGCAGTCAGTAATTGCGCTTCTCTATTGTCAAAGACAGCTATCCTTCAGAGGTAGATTAAATGGTATTTGCCTGTAACAGCGTTAGGATCATTTGGGAGGCAAAGTACTAAAATGTATTGCTATCTTCCTCTAATATTTATGAGACACATATTTCCTCATTTATACTACTTCAAGACCTATTACCTATTCCCTACTCATTGACCATTGTAAACCTAGTATGCATATTTAAAAGTGAAAAATGTGTGGGGCACAATACAGTATTCAGTAAATTCAATATAGAAATTAATAATTAGTTTCTCATTAGTTTTCAGAATTTGCTGCATTACAAAACAATAAACAACTGTATCTGGAAATACTGTTTTTCTTCATGTTTAGTACAAACTTCTGTACTAATTTTCTGAGCTATTTAAACACCATCTTTTCCACTCAATCATGCTTCATGGGAAGTGAAGAACAAATTCAGAAGGGAAAGGAGCAATGATTATTTCCAGTAATCCCCTTGGAGGCAAAGAACTGTATCCAGTACCACCTTAGTAGGTCAGTGATCTTGTGGCTGAGGTAAATTAGTGGCACATGCTAGCTGAGGAGGATACGTGACAGTACTCTCATGTACTTCTGGGGACCAGCAGAAAAACTAATCTGGTTGCTGGTTCTGCTCTTCTACATTTACTATGGGAAATGATAAATTATCTGAGAAAACTACGTATAATGGATGAGACTTAGCAGGATTGCTCTCTGACTTCACTGATCTTGAAATACTTGAGCAATAAATTACCCTGTGAAGGTAAGCCTTTTTCCTTAATTTTAAATACTGGTGGGATCACTAACATCATATCCCTGCCCTTTCCTCTCCTTGCCTTGCTCTGTATGACAGCTGTCTGGAGAACAATTTTATTATCTTTGTACTGGATATTAGAGTCAGGATTCACCTTTTCTATATCTGCAGTGTAGACAGTTACATGTGAATTCACCCCTTCACACTTATGGAGAGAAATTGCTGTTGCTAAAATCAGAAGAATCATATCACAGCACTATTTGTCCCACAGACTCCAAAGGGAGCCTGTAGTGAACAGATCAGATGTAGACAGCTTTTTGTCTGACAAATCCCACTATAGGAGTCCAATCATATTCTCTAATTTATTTAAGGAATACCTTTTTTCATCTGCTTCCAGCTTCTGGTTATCAAATAGGTGTATCCATTAAAAAAAGGAGTGCTTAATTTTGATTTTTGTTTGGCTTGTGCGTCATCCTATCAACAGCATTCCCAGAGCAACAGCAACTCTGTTCTTAACACTGTCCAAAAATAACATACATATTCCCTCAAAGGAGATATGTGTCTTGTTTTCCCTGAATGCCTCAAGAACTAGGTAATATTTTTTGTAGGTAATCATCAGTACTCTCAAGGCAAAGTTCATGTAGTTCCTGGTCTTGATAATATATGGATCTAGGATGGCTTGCATACCTTCCTTATTGCTGTATTCTTGCAGTCTATAGAGAAAAAATACAGAGGTCTGGCCTAAATATCTTTTCAGCTCCTTTCACCAGCAATATTTCAATACATGTATAACCAGTTAAGTTGCAACTATTGCATGTAGCTGTTTCTTTGTGGCCGAAATCCTGTATTAAGCCAGCAAATGTTTTCAAAGCAACCTCCTTTAAAAGAAGTCACATTTGTTTCATTCTCAACTATAAACAAGCAAGTGAGCTGGGGGTTCTCCTGTGGCCACAATACAGAGTGCTGTACTTGTACATATGATCAGCAATCTGGCGTCATTTTCTTGATTGTAACAAATAGGAAAACCAGCAAAACTATGCCAGAGATCTCCCAACTAGAGGGAGAGGAACTCACTGGAATGTCCATAATGGATCATGCTTACAGCTTGTGTGCTTCTTGTGAAAAACATTCCTCAGACACTCACAGATCTTAACCAACAATTCTTTAACCTATATTCTGACTTTTTGGGCAAGTAGATCCAAACACTTGGGTGGGTCATTTGTCTTTATCTTGTTCAAAATCTCCAAATGAATTTTCACTGAGAGTCATTTATGTCTCCTCTCTGTCAGTCCAAATAAATAATAATAAAAAATAAATCCACTGATTCCATAGCCATTGTCTTTGGAGTAAATTACAGCTGCTTTAAAAATTACAAAGTTTGCCAGGAGATCTGTGAGACTCAATTCCTCCTCCACCTCAATTCTTCAATTTAGCCACAGAAATAAGTGAACCCACAATATTGCCCTGCATAGTCAGTCATGCCATCACATTGCCTGTTGTCACAGAGCCCCTTAGAGTGGGATAGTGGCAAAACCAAAACTGCACTACTCAATGACATACATTTTATTTACTATGTAGCATGGTTATACTGAGTGGATGTGGTTTTTATTCTATGACAAATACTCATCCTCTGTACAGACCACATTCAACAACCAGGATCTCCAGTCCGTGTGTAATTAGTACCATGGACTCAGGGAAACAGGACAGTCACTTCGTCTGGTCAAGATGTCTAAGTCTTGGCTGGCGACCTGGCCTTCATATTTAGTGGGCCTTTATCTCATCCTTCTGTACAGTGTTGGATATGTGTTCCCCCTTAAAGGGCTACTGTTTTCAGTGGTTTATCTTTCTAACCCAGCTGGTCACCAACAGTGTCATCGCTCTTGTCACTCCCAAGCCCATCTCTGACTCTATCTAGGTAACTTGTTGTCTGGGTTACTATCACATTGTGCACACTCTATCCTCCCAATCCAAATGGCTTACGTAGCTGTAAAGCTGGGAGTCCATCTGTCCTTTTTTGTTACTTTTCTGTGCATACCTAAAACATTACAGGAGGCAGATGTAGTGTAAGATACTTTGGGTAAGTTCCATCCTTCCCCTCACCTCCTCAAATTACCTGTACTTTGTTCATTTCCATAGCACATACCAGTCATCTCATAAGTTAGAACTGAGCAGATGTAACCAAGCTCTTGCTTACCTGAGGGATACGTTCAGGTAGATTTTTATCCCATAATGCTTGTTCATGTGTTCTTGAAAGAACAAAGCATTTAAAAAACAATTAAGCACAGAGGAGCACTGAACTATATTACCCAATAAGTGCCTTTATATATATTCAGGTGTCACCATTTAGAGAGCATCCCCTCTAAGGCATATATGGCTTTATACCAATCCAGTCCTTGATAAAAGCAATTCACTAACCAGGAAGCTTATGACTTATGTTTTTTTATCACTGTCATGATTATAATTGATTATAACTCTTTCTCCCTATTGCTGTCTTTTCTAGAAAGAAAATATGGTCTGAAATTGGAAACTTTGAAACTCCTTTAGAGACGATAAACCCAGCACTGCACTTACTGCATTTGAAGGTAGCTGTTATTTAATTTTTAAATGGAATATGGAGAAAATGACTGCTTTTTACTGTGCAATAAATCTAACTATATTTACTTTACAATCAGCAGAGATAATTTGCTGCATAAAAAATAACCTACCTGCTTTTTTTCTGCTTGTAGTTTTGCTTTGACTCTTGGATGCTCCCCTCCAAAAGTAACATTGGACCTTGAAGTTATGTGAATTATGTGGGGACTTGGTGAATGTCACCCATTCCCTTTCAGTGTGCTCAAAATAGTGAAATACTAATGAGGCAGCAAGTTATACCTAACAATATAAGATAGCAGACTGTATCAAATGAAGGTTAAAGAAATGATGAATAAAATATCTTTGAGCCTAATATCCTTATATCCTCTTGAGGCAACCATTGCCAAATACGTTTAAATCTGTGCATTATTAACCAGCTGCCTCTTGTGAGCTATGAAACGTTCATATTCCGCACAGGATGCCATTACATATTAAATGCCTTATATGGCACTTGGTCTTTACATCTTATAACTTTAAAATATAATTGGCCCTATATGAAAAGCTATTTCTGTAATGCCGAGACATTTGTATTCCAATGAAAAGTGCCAGTTCAATACAAAAAGGGCATGTATACCATTATACACCAGCTGCCTCATCTAGCTGTTTGCAATTGCAAAGTATAATAAAGCTCTTTATTAGACATGCAAAAATGAGATTAGAATCTGGATAGTTTTATGCTTAAAAGACTCCTTCTTGTAACTTCAGAGAAGCCATGAACTTGTAAAGATTCCTAGCTAGAGCACTGACTGGAAAGGTCATTTTAGAGGTGTCTGCTTGCTTTGAAACATAAATGCTCTCTATTCTGGAGTCTTTGTTAGACTTTGTGTGTGGCCGGGGAAACAAAATGTGCAGAGGGAGAATTAGTACACCAGGAGAAAAGGAAGACAGAAGGGTAAGGGAAGACTTATGATACGGTACCCACCCCTCGCACCCAATACATCCCCCCACAACCAACAAAAGGCCACAGACCTAAAACATCTCCTTTTCTTAAGTCTGGAAGTTTGGGGCAGGCAGGGAGAGCACACAATGTGGAGGAAGAATGAGTAGAATGAACATATAGAAATTCAAAATAGGTAGTAAGGGACTAAATATTGAATTACAAATTCTGAAGACATTATAACTGTTTGTACTGTTATAATATCTTCATAATTTTAGGTCCTAGTCCAAATTTTAGGTACAAATGAGTCCAAATTTGAGGTCCAAATGCCAAATTTTAGGTCTTAGTCCAACATGTGGTGTCATACTTTTTCAGCATCTGGTCATTCCTCACTTTTTTACAGGAATTCATGATGTAATCCATAATACACAAATTCATAATTACTTGATGAGGGTATGTGAAGCCCAAACAGATGTTATAGATCTATTTAGAAATAGAAATAAACATAATTTTGCAAGAATTCTGGAGTTCTAATAGAGTTGCAGGTTTATAAATGGGCGTTTACATTTTACTATCAGCTGATGGATCTTTGTCTTTTGGATTGTGACTTGATCACAAGGAGTGCAGTTACAATATTAATCACATACTAATAGCTAATAGCAGTTATTATTTAGAAAAGATGTGCTACAAGATGATTTTTGACTCATTTTATTATAAAGATTATTAATGCACTAGGAAGAGTATTTTTTTATGGTACGTAAAACAGTGAGTCAGTGCAAAAACCAAACAAACCACAACTATTTTATCTGCTAATTAATACCAATAATATACACCTCAAGAGTTATGGATTCTAGAGACCAATAATTCTAGTTATAACTTGTAATTATTACATTTCATCTTCATTTAAGACTTTCAAAAAACTTTTACTTAACGCTTCTGTTATTCATAACTAAAATGACCTCTCAGAAAATTATTTAAACCGAAAAATGGTGGTTTCTAGTAAAAAAAAACTAAAGATATTTTTAGCATAAGATTTAAAACATCAGAAGCAGAAACTGCTAAGCTTTTCTCAAATCAGAACATAATTTCCATCATTAATTCATTCTTTCAAAGCATTTCTCAATTGCCATGCAAGTACTAACTGTGTCCTCAGCTGCCCTGTGATACCAGCCCACATTGTATGCACGGTATAATTTCAAAGCAGCTTTTTCATGAGTTCTCCTGTGATGCCCTCACAATTTGGAGGATTTCCTTCTTATACATTGACTCAACTAGCTCGTTATCCACTCTATCATCTTTTTTTCTGATGCCAATAGAAATTTTGGCAACAATGAGACTGCTGAAATGTTTAACCTAATGTCTTTGATTATGACTAATGCTATCAGAGACATCCTTTAACCTCTGTCATTCAAATATATCTTCTGTTCTATGTTGTGATGCATCACAGCTACAAGTTCTCCGGAGCTGCTTGTTTAGTGCTAAAGGCACAGCACAATGGTGTTCTGGTTGTGAATGATGTTTCTTGAAGCTCTAACTCTGCTCGTACATAAGAATATCTTCATTCCTGTGCTGTGAGAGGGCAAGCCTTTCCTGTATTTTCCTCTCTCAAAATTTGCAATCCATTCCACCTTCTTCCTCCTAACTGCTTATGGCACTTTTAATTTAATATTTGGTTCAGAAACATAAACTTGAAAACTCGACTAGAGGCAGGCAGATAGAGAGCAGTGAAGGAACTGTTACATGGGAAAGACCTTTGGTTCTGTAGACTTTGAAAAAAAAGTAATGCCGATACACTGAGATTTATCATGTTTATGAGGCTTTATTAACTGAGGCTAATAAAAATACTGATATGCCTCAAACTTCATGAGCAGTTTCTACTGAAATATTGCAACACCACCACGAGAAAATGACACTATTCCCTTCGGAGCTTTGACGCAAGCAGAAAACCCTGGAAGAACTGCTAGTTTTGTGTTGGGCGTCAGGCTACATTGAGATTAACAGAGACCAATAACAATTATATTTCCCCCCCTAGGATTAGTTCACATCAGTCATGCCAAATTAATAACTAGAAAATTATTTGTTTCAGTAGAAATCAAAAGACAAAAGTTAACATTTTTAATTTCTGTAATTAAGGAAGGACTGTTACAAAGGCAAACCTTTCTAAAACCAAGACTGGCAGAGGAATGATTTGGCAAATGGGCTTAACAATAAAGCTGTTTTTGAAAAACCTTTTCAAAACAAATAATGAAATTTGTGTAATTATTCTACATATATATCACATAACACTCTTGAAGTACCTTAGTCCGCTGACAAAAGCATCTTTGTCAATTCCACATTTACAGTATTATTAAGACAAGAACATGACCTGAAAAAGATTTTGATACTTTAATTAAAACAGTCCATCACAAATATCATCTCTAATCGTCCTTCTACCATAGACACCAAATTATCTCATCACTGAATTCCCTGCTTTCAGTCAATTAACAGAAACTAAATGCCATCTTCTGTGTCAAATCTTTCCAGATCTGGCTAAAATTAAACTATTCACATTCAGTACATAAACTACACGCTTGAGTTGTTACACAGGGGTTTGGGTCCACACTCTTCGAATGGACCAACTTTTCTCATCAAAACTTAAGAATTACAGAATACAAAAAAGTACTCTGTAAAAATATTTTCCCATGCTGGGGTACTTTCATTCCTGAATAAAATAAGAAATATTACAGACAACAGCAGAAGAGTACAGTGAATTATTTTCACTCTTGATATTTGACATTGGATATCTACCACCCACAAAGAACCAAAGTCAGCATGAAATTACCCAAGTAAAATATTTTTTTCAGGTCATTTATGAAAGCTGAATTTCCAAAATTTTGCATGAACATTATTGGAAAATTTGGATGGAAGCTTTATACTCCAGGATTCTGATCCACTCCTCTTACTCATTATACATGTCTGGGTAATTATGCTGACAAATTTGAGAAAGGCTTCAATAGCTGTCATTGAATACGTCAGGAAAGATTATAATTGCACAAGGGTTTAATAGCAAAACAGCTGGATGTAAAAAAGGGAAAGAAGGCTGATCTATTGTAAAAGGCACTTTGCTGACGCAAGGCTATTGGCCCACATTTTGGAAAATTTCTTACACATAAAGGAATAAACACAAATTCTATTGAGGCTTCAAAGGCTCATAATAATGTAGCTAAAACCCCAGCCATGGTACAGACTGCTGCAGACGCTATGGTTTTGATAACACAAAACAGATCTAAATCCAAGCTGGCTAAACTCAACTCCAAATACACCATGCAGGAATTTTGGCTTGCACAAATGCACAGTGTTCTGTGTGACTTGGCAGTTTGCATTCGGAGCCATCTGTGAAGCAGGCAGAGAGCCTTCCTGCAGCTGGATATGCCAGTGTCACAGGAGCTCCAGCACCAAGCTAAGATAACTTTAGATAGACAATCAGCATGCTTAGCCAAAGTGCTGTCTGTTCTGCGTAAAACCACTCTTTTGTCTTTGCTACTCTAGATAAAGTAATGACTAGGTTTAAGATGTGCATTACAATAGATGCTATGCATATGAATTGGAACAGAATGGAATGGTATGGAATGGAATGGAATGGTATGGCCTGGATAGTATACAGATGTAATATACATGGAGTGTATATATGATGTGTTTGGGCAAACACACACACAGAAAGAAAAGGCTCTAGGGAGACCTAGAGGGGTCAATACCTAAAGGGGGCTTACAGGAAATCTGGAGAGGAACTTTTTAGAAGGGCATGTAGGGATAAGACAAGGAGTACAAACTGAAAGAGGGTAGATTAGATTGAAAATTTTCTTAGGAAAAAATTCTTCACTATGAGGATGGTGAGACAATGGCATTGATTGCCAGTGAAGAAGTTGTGGATGCACTATCCCTGGCAGTGTTCAAACCCAGGTTGGATGGGACTTTGAGCAACCTGCTCAAGTGGAAAGCGTCCCTGCCCATGGCAGGGGTGTTGGAACTAGATGATCTTAATGTCCCTTCCAACCCAAACCGTTCTGTGATTCTATGTCAGGAGAATTGCTGAAGGCTTTAGTTAATGCACTCTGAGGCACAGCCTGAAAATGAAGCTGAGTCCAAGGCTGAGGTTCAGGGGAGCAACAGCTGCAACCTGCCAGGAGGATGTAAAATGGCTAACCAGCTAACATTTTTCTGCAGTTTAGCTGCACAGTCTAGGTAAGGGAGAAATTAAACAAAAAGCCAGCTATGAAATTGCTGGTTTGTTGATTAGAAGGACTAAAATAGGTAGGGGAATTAGAGGAAGCTGCTTCTGGAAGTAGGAAATATTACAATGGAATAATAAAATTATAATAATAATTTTTAAAAAAAGCCCTAGTACCTTTATATTATTTCCAATGTGAGGCATTTTTCACTTTAAGATATCTGCGGGTGAGCTCTAGCTTCTTAAATGATAGCCTGGTTGATCCCCCTCTAGTAAAACTTGTCTTTTCACATTTATTTTTGGTCTTTTCACATTTATTTTTGGTCTTTTCTCATTTCTAATTAAAAAACCTCAATTGAATAACATTTGATACGGATAGATTAAAGTCTTGATCTGGAAAATATGATAAATTTTATGCAGTAAGCAGCAGTATACTTTATGACAAAATCCTTATGCTCCATGTATATGGTGTTTCTCAAGAAATGTGTAAGTAAATGCTGGCCCAATGGTACCAGTTAAATAACATCGACATTATTTCTGCTGCTGTTGATAAATACTGAAAAGCTGTATTTATTTATAGCATTAAATCTGTATTTACTTAAATCATTATATGTTTAAGTAGCTTATGCATTAGCAGGTGCTGCAGATGACTTCAGTACTCACTGTTCCAAAAGGTATATAACCATTTGGAGTTATAACCAAAGGAGTTACAACTCCTTTCTACCTATGGTCACATAAGAATATATAAGCTGGACAAAATATGTGATGTTCTGGGCCAGTCACAGCTGGGAGACAGACTAGTTGCAACCATGGATCTAACTATCTCTAACTTTCTATAGATTTGTGTCACGTAGTTACTGACTTTGGTATCTCAGAAAGGCCTCAGCTATGACTGAAGCTTTTCCTCAGGTTATGTCTTTGTAGAAGGGCATGCAGTTCAGTTTTGTTGATTCTCTTATCTGTTAACACTCTGACCTCAAGTTGCAACTTCCCTTTACTCAGCTGTCCAATTTAACAAGATGTTAAAAAGAGTTATTTCCAAGATGTTGGCACTCTTGAAAAATGTTGAATTTCTCCAGTGAGTTCAAAATGTAGAGAAATAGCTTCCCAAGCATACTTAAAAGTGTTCAGATAGATTGCGTTGTCTTTGTATTTCGAGAAACAAAAACTAAGAACAGATACACACACTCTCAGAAGGAAAAGACATTCTCAGAATCCCACAGTGCTTAAAATTTATGCTTTCAGTAATGTTTGCATGAAACCTTTGATAAAAAAACATTTAAAAGTCTAAAACTGGCTGCAGGCAAAACATTTTATCTTAATTTATAATAATACTACTATAGAAGGAAAAGGTTTATTGGAAAAGAATAAACTGATAAATTGCTTTCATGGCTATTTAAAAAGTGAAGTGAAATCTCATATTCAGTAAGTTTGAACAATCTACCTAGTACCTTGTACGTTCCCCGTCAACCTAACACCTCTCAGTGTCATCACCCAATAAGACATTGTTTTACTACTTGTCATATTACAGCTGAGTGTCTTAGACTACACCCTGCAAGTAAGAAAACTTTCAGACTGTAACAATCAGGTTAGTCTTATTAGGGTGGCACTGACCGCAGCACCCACAAGTGGAGCCAAGGGCAGTGGTGAAGCTCTGAGGGGTTTGCAGAGAGCAGTGTGGCAGGTATGGGCCAGCCCAGGTGATTTTGTTTGCAGTGTAGCTTTGGGAGCATGGTGACAAGGCACTGGTCGGTTGGCAGGACTAGGCAGGGTGCCTTGGAGGCTGCTGGTGTTGCTGTTTGTGGTTACTGCCCTCAGTTTGTATAGCAACTGCAGGGTCTGCTGCCAGTTCCGCTGGTGCTTTGCTTAAATATGCAGGGTGCCTCTGTGAGGCACTGACTGCCAGACTAGGATGCTTAACTGATGGACAGTGGATAGACATAGCCACTGTCAAAGCAGTTAGTGAAGAGTGAACAGGCACACAGGGTCCTGCCATTGCTGCTCAGGACTGAGAAGAATCACATGGAGATGGTGAAGTGATGATCTCAACATGCCACAAGGCACATTGCTCCAGTGCTGGCTGATGCTAATGGCCTTGACACGGTGAAAGCTCTGGCTGGTGCCTGGAGTTGATGCTGTGAAGATTGCCTGGGTTCCCTTCTATGGAACGTATGCTCTGGTCAAGGCATTGAGCTGCCAGATGAAGGAGTGGCAGGGAAAGCTGAGAGACTGCACAGCATCAGAGTCAAAGAGGATATTGATAGGTTCTTCACAGGAAAGCTGAAGCTTTTTCTATTAAAAATAGAAAAAAGGTCCCCTTTTTCACTGAGTCTAATCCTTCTGCCCAGTATGCTACTCTCTGTGTCAATGGCCATGGTTCCTTGTTATTATCTGT
Organism: Psittacula echo; assembly: GCF_963264785.1. Taxonomy (NCBI): domain Eukaryota; kingdom Metazoa; phylum Chordata; class Aves; order Psittaciformes; family Psittacidae; genus Psittacula; species Psittacula echo. Next base: position 78,833,236 of record NC_137737.1, read on the forward strand.
GGTTAGGAAGACTCCGGGTCCCCAGTATCCTCTAGCCTCATCTTCACTTAGCAGAATACGATCACCCCCAGTGAGGCAGATCCTCCACAGATACTCAGTTTCAGTCTCCCAGTAGCCCCCAGGAGTATTATTCCTGCATTTTACCCAAGTTGCAAGGGGAACAGGGGATAGTATGCCTGGTATGTTGCTGAACACGTCCCTGACCATTATCAAAGTTTTCAGTTTTAATCAAGGGGCTCATTATCACTTCCCCATCCCCAGGATAAAAGATATTCCGCTATCCTCCAAGTCTCTAATTGGATATATTGGTTTCAGATCAGATGCCCATTTTCCAGCTAGTTTCAACAAATTCCCGGTTTGCTATCTAGGTCTGTGGCCAGATCAATCCTATCATCAGACACCTACAAGTTTTCTTTCAATTCAGACCTTAGGATTTTCTCTCAGACTAGAGACTCTGTAAGTGTGAATTTGCTGAGTACTGTTACATTCAGTGGTGAGTTGACTTTGCAAATTTGCTCTTGTGAGAAAGAGGAGGGGAGGCAAGGGAGAGGAGGGGAGGGGAAGGGAGAAGAGGGGAGTGGAATGGAGAGGAGGGGAGGGGAAGGGAGGGGAGGAGGGGAGGGGAGCAAAGGGGAGGGGAGCAAAGGGGAGAAGAGAGGAGAGGAGAGGAGAAGAGGGGAGGGGAGGGGAGGGGAGGGGAGGGGAGGGGAGGGGAGGGGAGGGGAGAAGAGGGGAAGGGAGGGGAGAAGAGGGGAAGGGAGGGGAGAGGAGGGGAGGGGACGGGAGGGGAGGGGATAGGAGGGGAAGGGAGGGGAGAGAAGGGGAAAGGAGGGGAGGGGAGGGGATAGGAGGGGAAGGGAGGGGAGAGGAGAGGAGAGGAGAGGAGAGGAGAGGAGAGGAGAGGAGAGGAGAGGAGAGGAGAGGAGAGGAGAGGAGAGGAGAGGAGAGGAGAGGAGAGGATCACCACTTGTGGATTCAGTGACAGCTCATTGGTCCTTTTCACCCAGGATATCCTTGTTCCTCATATCCTTGTTCCTGCTTTTTGACTCCGTCCTCTGAGTCAGCTGATCCTTGAGTCATCCTTTCACATTCCTGTGGAGGCTTATCAGCTTATCAGAGGGGCCAAACCAATCCTATCTACGCAGTATCGATAGGCAACGTCCTTTTTGTTTGTTTCCTTTACACTCAAGGCCTCCCATGGTCAAATACAAATAGTGCCTGAGACAAGCGTGGTTTTCTGTCTCTGAGTCACACTATGGAATGTAAGCATTGTTTGAGACAAGCTGAATGTCCAGATTCTCACAGATGAACAAGACCCATTGGTGGCTTCATCAGAACAAGCTAGGCCCAGAGGTAATGAAGAATGTGGTGGTTCTATGAGACGCCTTTCTGTGGGGGATGAAGGCAACTTCATCATGATTTATCAGGAGGTTTCTTGCTTACTGTTGACTCAGATCCAAGATGCTGCAAAAGAAGTGTTGGGGCCTGTCTGCCCCTTGTACTATTACCCCCTGTATTTTCATGTGAACACACACAGTGCTATCAAGTGTAACCGAAAGTCCCCAGAGCTCAATGGACGAGGTGAAAGGTAAAAGGGTCAGGTGACGTCCCTGTCCTTCCAGTAAGGGGGACAAGCTCCAGCAGAAATGGACTCATTCAGTAGGTCAACATATGCCTGATGTCACAAGCAGGGCTTTGGCGTCTATGATTGAAGACCCTCTGTGAGCAACAAGCACTGCTATGAAGGGATGGGATATCTGACAATAGGACATGAGGGTCTTAGCAAATGAACTTGCTAATGTAGTGAGGAATACTTTATGCATGTTGGGTACTATTGCCATAACCTACAAAGAAGTAAGGGTGCAAGGGACTTCATAAGAAGGCATAAAACTTCTATTCCTTTATCACTGTTCGAAGACTTGCTAGTGCTATTAGGGAAATTGATTCTTCTTTTCATTGTTATATCTGTCATGTAGTATAGTGTTTGTCCTACTTTATATTTACGTGTTCTTGAGGTCATACCAAACCATCTGAGAGCATGTAAATTCAACAGTACAAATGGAAATCTGCATGAAGTTGACAACTACTAAGACAGTACATTTTATAGAAGCAAAACAGGGTAAGCTGACAGAGATACATGTTAAGCTTAGCAATTACTTGACTTTTACATTAAAAAAATAGATTTGGTTTATATTATTTATGACCTGATTTTTATGTTAACAAGCCCTCCTTCTTTCTTCTTTTCTTGTTTTGTTTTGGTTGTTTCATTTTTGTTTTGTTTTGTTTGGGTTTTGAAGGGTTTGGGCTGTAGGGGTTTTTTATGCTGCCTGTGTGAGGTTGTTTTTTGTTTCTTAGGATCTAACAATTCAATCTTCAATGTGAGAAAGTTCCAGTCTTACAATGGATAAAATTTCTACTTCTAATGGAGGACTTGCCACTAAGAAGTCCCTCAAATCTTTATTCCCATTTATTTTTAAGACAATAGCATTTATTTTGCTAAGTCCATTCCTCCAGTTCAAATTTCTTAACAGGCTAAAAAAGATACTTGATCTGAAATGTTTTACTATAGGATAGAATGTGGATGATCTTCTGGCAAAGAACGGCCATGTGCCCAGATCAGCAAGTGCCTACGTGGAGTTCAACATGAACCAAGGGACAGCAAAAGGTGAAGGAGGATGGGAGCGAGGCACTGGGAGTAAGAATCCCAGCAAGATAAGAAGGAGCTGGAATTTACTGAGTTGATAAATTGAGGACTGTTGGAAAACTTTGAAGGTCAGGTTCTCACACCTGTGCTTAACCAATTATATGTTAGTTGTTAAGGGCCTCACAGATATGTATCCAATCACAATGTGCCAAGTTACTGCAAACAACTTTAAGAAATAGTATATGAAGAGTTAGTTTTCTATAATAAATGGCTTTGTCTGATCACATTGATCTCCGACTGAGTCCATTCCATGACAATAGAACAAGACACTTTTACGCCTGAGTAACTGGGGAAAAAATCTACATGAGAGAATTTGAGATACATCCCTATAACCAAGGGATATATATACATCCCATGAGATACATCCCTATAACTAAGTCACACTAAGCCCTAACGAAGCAATCATTATGTCGTGGTTTAAGCCCAGGCCGTAAATTAGAACCACGTAGTCTACTTCCCTCTCCCCCTCCACCTTTCTTCCCTCCGCTTCTGGAGGGACAGGGAGGAGAATCAAAAGAATGCAACTCCCACGGGTTGAGTTAAGAACAGTTTGATAACTAAGGTATAACACAAATCACTACTGCTACCAACAATAATAATAATGATAAAAGAAATAACAAGGAAGAGAATACAACCACTCACCGACTGGTACCTCACCACTCACAGACCGATACCAATACCTCACCAGCAGCGTTCCAGCCCTTCCGGGGACCCTCAGTTCTACATCCTGGGCATGACGTGCTGTGGTATGGAATACCTCTTTGGCTAGTTTGGGTCAGGTGTCCTGTCCCTGCTTCCTCCCGGCTTCTCCTCCTCCCTGGCAGAGCATGAGACTCACAAAGTCCTTGGTCAGGCTAAACATTCTGACCAGCAACCAAAAACATCGGCTTTATCAGTATTATTCCCAGGCCAAAAGTCAAAACCACAGCACTGCACCAGCTACTAAGAAGGAGAAAAACTGACTGCTGCTGCTGAACCCAGGACACATTAACTTCATTTTCCCTTCAATAAAAAGACCATTAGTAAGCCCAAAACTACTGCAACCTAACACAAGCATTACTGCTTTCCTCCTCTCCCCCACTTTTACAATCTGAGAAAGCAGGTGTAACAGCCCAGACAGAACACTGAGCCAGACATCTGATATTTTACTTCACACAAAGCTAGGCAAGTTACTTTCTCATTACTAGTATAGAAGTTTGAATATGTACTCGTAATAAGGTGTGGAATATTAGCTGGTATATTTTGGTTTTTGTAAAGTGTTTTACTCCGCAAGTGTCAATTGATATCCCCCACTGCTTACGTCAGTAACTGGAGAGAATTGTGTGTTTTAAGAAAAAGCCAGTTCTAAGGCTGAGGTTACTAAATAATACATTGAAGCTCCATAAGCCTTTGCTGACCTTGCCAAAGACCTAACATACAGGATTTCTTATCCAGGTTGATATCAGGCCTAATGCTTAAGATCTGTTCCATGTATACTGATGTATCTACTGCCAGCAAAATTAGTCTTTTGGAAAATGCTGACAGCAAATTGACTCTTTATTAGAACTGAAATTATGTAAATCCATAACACAGATAAGCAAGAAAAGAATGCCTGCGAAGATTTGTAATCCCCAAAATTGTGCCAGGTTTTCATTTTAAAACATTATCAATCATTATGAGTTTACTGTATTTTTTCATGATAAATATATTTCCTGGCATCTTCCTGCCACTCTGTAGTGGGTTGACCCTGGCTGGATGCCAGGTGCCAACCAAAGCTGCACTATCACTCCCTCCTCAGCTGGACAGGGCAGAGAAAATATAAGGAAAGGCTTGTGGATCAAGATAAGTACAGAGGGATCATCCACCAGTTACCATCATGGGCAAAACAGACTCGACTTGAGGAACATTAATTTATTGCCAATCAAATCCTAGTAGGATAATAAGAAATAAAACCTAAATCTTGAAACATCTTTCCCCCACTTTGTGCTTCTCAGGTTCAACCTCACTCCAGAATTCTCTACCTCCTCCCCCACAGTGGTGAAGGGGGATGGGGAGTGGGGGTTTTGGCCAGTTCATCACACATTGCCTCTGCCACTGCTTCCTCCTCAGGGGAGGACTCCTCATACTGTTCCCGTGCTCCACCATGGGGTCCCTCCCAGAGGAAATGGTTCTTCATGACCTTCTCCAATGTGAGTACTTTCCATGGGCTACAGTTCACAAACTGCTCCAGTGTGGGTCCCTTCCATGGGGTGCAGTCCTTCAGGAACAGGCTGCTCAAGCATGGTACCCCTGCAGGGTCACAAGTCTTGCCAGTAAAACTGCTCCAGTATGGGATCTTCTTTCTCCACAGCTCCACAGGTCCTCCCAGGAGCCTTCTCCAGCACAGGCTTCCCATGGAGTCACAGCCTCCTTCAGGCATCTCCCTGCTCTGTCATGGGGTCCACCATGGGCTGCAGGTGGATATCTGCTCCACTGCAAACCTACCTGGGGTTCAGGGTGACAGCCTGCCTCACTATGGTCTTCACCACTGGTTGCAGGAGAATCTGTTCCAACACCAGGAGCACTTCCTTCTTCGCTGACCTTGGTGTCTGCAGAGCTGTTTCTCTCACATATTCTCAGTCCTCTCTCCAGCCGCAATTGCTCCTGTGCAGTAATTTTTTCACCTTCTTAAATACATTATCACAGATGTGCTACCACTGTCGCTGACTGACTGGCCACCAGCTGGTCCATCTTGGAGCTGGCTGGCATTGCTGCTATTGGACATAGTGGAAGCTTCTAGCAGCAAGCCACCCCTGTAGCCCCCTGCTACTAAAACTTTGCCGCACAAACATAATGAACACTCTCATTTGTGACATAATCTTTATGCATCTTTCCTGATTGTGCAACCAGCCACGAGTAGTATGAAAAATTGCCACTACCAAGAGCAATGGTATTAGAATGTTCCAGAATAAATACCTAATCTCTCTCTCTCACAATCTCTCCCTCTCTCTCTCCATATATATCTATATCTTTTCAACTATATATCTGACTTTACAATCTGCCTCTGAACACTGCTTTCTGTTATTTTATAGAAAGTCTGGACAAGGAAAAAAGCAGGACAAAGCTTCTCAACAGAGATACTTTATATTATACCAGCAAACATAGCTGGAAAAATTAGTCAGGCTTTCAGGAACAATAAGTCTTCCTCAGGTTTAAGATAGATTCAGGTTTCAAACCTAGGTACCTACTGTGAAACATAGGTTAGCAGAGGTTTACAAGAATATGCATTCTTTAGATTATCATCCCTGAAAAAAAGACACTTGATATACCTATGCCTGTTAGCAAAGGGAAAGAGGGAGAATGGAAGGGGAGGGGGAGATGGGAAGTTGATAAGTAGTTATCTCTTATGGGAGGCAGAAGTAGTTCATAAACTGTGGAATGCAATGAGATGAATGAGTTTCAGATTTAATGACGACTATGACAGTGTGTTGCAAAACCATTATCTTTACTGAAGTTGTGTGTTTTGGTGCCCAGTAGAGTTATGAATTTTAATTCCAGGGTTTACTTTTGTAAGCAGTTTTGGTTCCCTTGAGAATTAGGACCAAGAGATGAGAGATTAAACTTTCTTCTGAGAAATATTCTGCTCTGGAAATTAAGTGGGCTTTGTTCTTCACTGATTATCTGTCAGAATACATTCCTGCAGATATGATGGTTTAGTTTTACCTATATAGTTGCTCCGAGATTACCTGGTTCACAAAATGAATATTGGACTCCTAGAAATATAGGTACAGAAATGTGACATGCAAGGAGTTGCAAATGTGAATGCAAGGATTCACTTCTGATGGTGAATGGGGCCTGGAAACTGCTTGGAAGCAGTGATGGAAGTTATGCAGAGAGAAATTTAAGTTGCCCAATCACTATTTGTACAGAGACTTTAAAATTAAATATATTGTGCAACTTTCTATGCAGTTATATAATTTCATTCTACTTGCGACCACAGCAACTAACTGAAATAAGGTATAAAAAAAGGTAAAAGGGTTCATTTTGTGCAAGTATGAGATTACCTTTAGTGTCAATGTTGTAGTTTCCAGAGAACTTATAAGAATTAGCTCAGTTAACTGAGTTCAGTTAACTGAGAAGTTATCAAAGTCAGTTGAATTACACGGCTATTCTTGGAATGGAATGCATGGGGAATTTGTATTGGTAGACATGTAAATATCTGATGTAAGTGGCTAAATAAAACCATTTAAATAGTGATTCAGCCACAGATTATGAGCCGGCAGTGTGTGCTCGCAGCCCAGAAAGCCAACTGTATCTTGGGCTGCATCAAAAGGAACATGACCAGCAGGTCGAAGGAGGTGATCCTGCCTCTCCACTCTACTCTCATGAGACCTCACTTGAAGTATTGTGTACAGTTCTGGTGTCCTCAACATAAAAAGGACATGGAACTGTTGGAACAAGTCCAGAGGAGGGCCACGAGGATGATCAGGGGACTGGAGCACCTCCCGTATGAAGACAGGCTGAGAAAGTTGGGGCTATTCGGCCTGGAGAAGAGAAGGCTACGTGGAGACCTCATAGCAGCCTTCCAGTATCTGAAGGGGGCCTACAAGGATGCTGGGGAGGGACTATTCATCAGGGACTGTAGTGACAGGACAAGGGGTAACGGGTTCAAACTTAAACAGGGGAAGTTTAGATTGGATATATGGAGGAAGTTCTTTACTGAGAGGGTGGTGAGGCACTGCAATGGGTTGCCCAGGGAGGCTGTGAATGCTCCATCCATGGCGGTGTTCAAGGCCAGGTTGGATGAGGCCTTGGGTGGCATGGTTTAGTGTGGGGTGTCCCTGCCCATGGCAGGAGGGTTGGAACTAGATGATCTTAAGGTCCTTTCCAACCCTATCTACTCTATGATTCTATGATTCTATGACCCTAAGATCACCTAATTCCAACCCCCCTGCCATGGGCAGTGAGACCTCACACTAAACCGTGCCAACCAAGGCTCTGTCCATCCTGGCCTTGAACACTGCCAGGGGTGGAGCATTCACAACTCCTTTAACTCGTTACTTCTTGTCCTATCACTACAGTCCCTAATGAAAAGTCCCTGGTGCCTCAGGGCATCTCTGTCTACATTTGATAAATAGATTTATGAATAAAAAATCTGTTTCTGAAATGAACTACTTGATCTTCAGAACAAAAATGCAGATGGCTTTGGTAGCAAATCGAAACAGGTGAATGACTCTTCTGTCCTCGCATTACCATATTTCCTTTCTGTCCCTCTCAATATTATCTGTGAAATAGAGAAAACTGGTTGCCACGTCAGTAACTATTGGCTGATTTGGTAGAGTGGAATAAAAGACTTTCTGAGAGCAAAGGATGAGGCAGATATAAATTGAGGAGGAAAGCAATACCAGCATCTAGAAGAGCAAGCATAAAGTTAACACAAAGATTTGGAAGTAAGAAAATCTGAAGAGCACTACTGCTTGCATGCTGAAAAATGAAGAGAACAACTGCATGCTTCTGGTTCTTAAGTCACTACAGAATGTTGCCTTGCACTTTATCTTCCTTCTGTTTGCTAGTACCACTATATGGACATACATATGGATATATGGAGGAAGTTCTTTACTGAGAGGGTGGTGAGGCACTGGAATGGGTTGCCCAGGGAGGTTGTGAATGCTCCAGTCTTGGTGGTGTTCAAGGCCAGGTTGGATGAGGATGGGTGGCATGGTTTAGTGTGGGGTGTCCCTGCCCATGGCAGGGGGGTTGAAACTAGATGATCTTAAGGTCCTTTCCAACCCTAACTATTCTATGATTCTATGTTTATTATTAGGAATAGATTATTCAATTCACAAACTTTAACAAAACCCAATTTGTAACTTGTCATTTTTTCTACATCACAGAATCTGCAAAAGAAATAGCAGTTGATTGAAGAAAACAAACAAACAAACAACAACTCTCCCCCAAAAATACCCCAAACCACCAAACAATACCAAATACAAAACCCCTCCCAAACCATAAAACCCTCTGGGGCTGTATTTTCTTAAAACAGATCTTTTCTTCTAGATAAGAGTCATCTATGAAAAATGCCAACTAGAAGATACATTGTTGCATGAAAAAAACCAGACAACCACTTCATAAAGTTTCTTTATAAAACTTAAAAAAAGACTATTTCACATTTGTCATTTTTAGACCAAACTTAAAATTTGTTTAAAGGAGAGGTCAGTAATACTATCTCTTAGAAATATTGCTGACATTTTACATTAGGCATTTTGCTATCATTTGCTGAAAACTAAATTTAGACATTAAGGATGAATTTTTGGTCTATCTAGGACAGACTTATAGAAACTAAACAATATTATACGAGAAAAAAGTGAAGGAAATACATAGGTGGGAAATTTCCACATATTCCTTGTGTTCAAACACAGCAGACATACTTAAATGCCATACTGAAAACAGTATTAGCACAGAAAAAGTGTTGCCCACAAACATAGTGTCAGGAAGTGTTAGGCAATTTCAGACATGGTAGTCATTGCTACTTCTACACTCGTTATTTCCCAGTTTTTAATCCCAAATAATTTAACACATCTCATGTGTTTTGATAAAATGTAGCAAATACCAGTGATGAAGATGTTTTACTCAGTCCTGAAGATATTTCAGAACTTTTTCACTGCATTTGTAGCATAAGAAACAGGAGGATCTTCAAATCTCATTTGACAAAAGTTAAAAACTTGGTAATTTGTTGCCATAAATTTTGTTTCAGTTATTTTTAATTAACCTACTTCAGCTTACCAAGAAATATACCTGCTTTTAAAGGGAATATATCTGACAACTATTTGTTAAAATAGAGTATTCTTTAGCTGATGAAATTAGGAAGCAGAACCTGTATAGATGCTTTCTGATTAGAACTGCTGTTTGTATTTTCAAGCCACTTACCTATACCTGTCATAAAATTAAGGAAGATAAATGCCCATCCCTAGAACTGAATACAGAGATCAAGAAGCAGAACCCAGCTGAAATACTATCCTCATTTTTCTGCAATGATTGATGTTTTTTAATTATTCACTTGCAATCATTCCTTTCATATAGATTGCATTATTTTTTGAGCCAATTTTACTCTCTACAATTTTACCCTGAGCTTTAAAGTTAGAAGTGTTTTGGCTGTTGTTATGTGCACAGCACATTTTATATAAATATAAATATATATGCACATACATTTATTTTCAGAATAAAGAATGCGAAATTAAAATTCTCTTAAAATTCTATTTGAAAAATTCTATTCCAAGAGCTGAAACAGAAAACCAAAGGAAAACTCTTTGATCAAAATACCTCCTTTGCTGAAAAATATTTCAGAATAAGATACCAAAAGTGCATTTTCTAGAAATCTATTTAATGGAGCAGGCTGGCAGAGATGTACAGTCACACCACCTGACAGTACATTTCTGGCACATTCTTGACTTAAATTTCATTATTTAGATTGGGTCAACAGCAGAAGAGATAAAAAGTCAGTTCCTTCACTCCATAGATGAATATGTCTGCATGGAACTAAGCTACTGGGTTTTGAAATTAAACGTACCACCTTGCCAAAAAACACACAGTTAAGTACATACTTTTGAGAACTATTTAAACTGGCATATCCCAAACATTCACAATAAACTTTAAAGCCTAATGCTCACTTTGAAAAAACAATCTGAATTATGCTTAGTTGCCCTCTGAAGATTCTCTTCATTCTCTTCCAACACAGTATCCTGCATTTTGTATCTGACATGCAGAATGACTGCAAAATTGAGGTTTTTGAGTAGCTTAGTTCATAGGAGTTCTGTATGTGCAGATAAAATAGAAGGCCGATGTAAAAGCAATCAATAATAGTATTGACTTATTTCTGAAATATATATTAAATATTTTTGAGTACTTGCAAAATAAGATATTAACAATGAAGTTTCAATAAAGTTCAAAGTGTATCTGTAATATCTAATTTTTAAGGAACTCTTATTAAAAGGAAATTACTGAGTGCAACAATTCTGCAATTCAGTATTAATATCCACACAGTCTTTCACCGCATATAGCTGTATCCCCTCAGCTATTAAACCCTGTAACTGGCATATGAAGGTTTGAATATTACTACATCAATCTTGTTCCTCATTTTTAAGCTATATAGTATGAGGTCAACAAGAGGAGGGATACAATTCAGGAAATATATTAGACAGCTAAATCTCTTCTCAGAGGAGTTGAAAGAGAAGCCTCATGTTTACCATCAGAATAGTCTAATATTTATAGCAAATCACAATCACTTTTCAGAAAAAGAGTATATTTAATTATGAACAATTATGATAATCTTTTTTGTGCTTGAGTTGGTAAACACACAGTTTGATAACATTAACTTAGGGAAGAATGTCCATAATCATTTGGTAATTAAAAGATCTACAAAACTTATATGTTGAAATGATCAATAAGTTTCCCCATGCCAGAGCCCATAAAAATTAATCTGCCTCAACAGCTACTGTCCTACTTTTTTGATTTCTAAATTACAGAGGATCACAAAGGTTCTACATGTTATTTTAATACAACTTAATTAAGACTTTTGCTGTACATTCTCATTCATTTGCTATACACTGATATATGGATGAATCAATATTTTTAAGCTGGGGCTTAAATAACATTATAAAGAACAGACATCATAGTAAATGCAATGAGCTGTAAAGAATGCTGAAGAATGTTCTTAATGGAGTGGCTGTTGAGATATTTGTAATTAAAATAAGTAAATGAAGTAAAATATTCCCAAATCAAAGGTGAAGATAGAAGACTGATCCACGCTGTTAATTATGTCTTTATTTCAGGGCCCAACAGCTAAACATAATGGGATGAAACCAAGCATGAAAAAGTTTTTACTAAATGTGATTTAAAAAATTGCTATTGTTCAGGTCAAACTACTTTCAAGGTGATTTCTTAAGGTTAGGTGACATTCATAGCTCTTCCATAGGCAATAGTCATGAAACTGTAAAGACACAAATCTAGTCTCTTAAACCTAACAGATTTTCTTCTTCTCTACTCTCTGACATAGCTGAGAAGTTGCTATCAAAAAAAAGTACCTGTAAGTTAGAATCATAAAATTATAAAATCAACTAGATTGAAATGACCTTTAAAATCATCAAGTCCAACTGTTACCCCAGGACTACCAAGACCACCACTAAACTATGTCACTAAGGGCTTCATCTACACGGTTTTGAACACTTCCAGAGATGGTGATTACAGCAGTTCCCTGGGCAGCCTGTTCCAGTGCCTGACTACCCTTTCAGTGAAGAAATTTTTCCTAAAATCCAGTCTAAACCTCACCTGGTGCATCTTGAGGCTGTTTTCTCTTGTCCTATCACTTGTTACTTGGGAGGAGAGACCAATCACAAGTTATCCTAAAACAAATTACGTTGACCACAGATAGTTCTCTCTAAGGCAGAAAAGAAAAAGGGCTGTCAAGATTTTATCTATATAGCAAAAGTTCTGCTAAGTATTAAACCATATGCTGAGATTTTTAATATGTAGAAACACATTGCCAGGTAAATATTTCTTGCTGATTAAATGGTTTCTTATAAATTAAATCCAGACTCCAAGAGCTCTATTTTATTTCTTTCCATTAAATATAATTTGCATCGGGGTTTATTGGCTATTGTTAAATGGTTGCTGAAGCTTAATCTAAAATGAGATAATCATGTCATCAGAGGATAAAATAATGATATTCAGTATAAGTAATTGTAGCACTAAAAAGAATTGAAAAGAGCAACTGAGTGTCAAATCATTAAAGACTTCTAAAATGATATCCAAGATAATAGCATATCATCTGAACTAGTGTAGTATTTTCTAGTCATTACCAAGGCATCTATATAAAACAGAAAAAAACATTATTTAAGTATTAAGAGAAAACATTATCGTGTAAATAATAATAAGTTATGTCTGTCTTGTATCTATGGTTTACATGAACAGAAATGGCTAACAATGTGTGGTTCAGGAAGAACATATTTAACTGGACAATTTGGAGTCTTTCTTTAAGGGTACAGATGCAGTATCATAGACCTTTATATTCAACAAATTATTATCACAAAAAAGAAGCATGGATTAAAAAACCCCAAAGTTCACAAAAAATAAAGCTTCTGGAATGAATTTTAAGAGGTAAAAATATTACCTATAGCAGTAACAAATATATAAATGAAATAACAGGAAATCTGAATAATTTTTATGGTGAAAGAGTTACAGCCCAACATTCAGATTTTTTTTAAATGTGCAAAGCTATTTACATAACAAAAATGTTAAAAATGCTTCTAACCAGACCACTTGAGTTAAACATGAAAAGGACATAATGAAAAGCACTGTTCAGTGAAATACTAAAACTAATAAGCCATGAACATTTAACTCTTCCGCTTCATCTTCACCTCTTACACTATCAGTCTGTTTGGAGCCTGTTTTTTATCCATAGTAGTAGTACTTATGGGGGAAAGGAATCTTATATTCACGTAAGTGATTTCTTGCTAATCATTTAGATTTTGTAGGTCAAAATGAACACCATGGACTGCTGAACAGTAGTTTGATAAGCTTGCAGCCACACATTCTGCTTCCAAGAGCCTTGACCCAGAACCATAGTAATTTTTTTTCCAGATACATTATATACTTATATCCAGATTTTTGTATAAATTAGACTCTTCATTCATATGCTGTAGTATTGAGCTGTATGTGTGGCATTCCTTCCTGTACTTCACAGGGGCTAGCTTTATACAGTATTTCTAGGGACTGTGCACACAAAGAAAAGAACAGGCATAGAGGGGAAACACAGGTGGGATATGATTTTCCAGTATTTAAAAGGTGACTACAAAGAAGACAAAGATTGCCTTTTTACAAGTAGTCGCATGGAAAAGACAGAAGGTAAGGGCACAAGCTACTTCTGTGGAGATACAACTGGACATGAGGAAAATTTTTCACAAGGAGAAAAATCAGCCATTAGAATAATCTCCCCAGGGAAGTGGTAGATTCCCCAAAACTGGACACCTTTAAGATTTGGCTGGACAGGTTGCTGGGACATCTAGTCTATATTATGTTTTGCCTAGAAAGTTTGGACCACATGATTGAGGTCCATTCCAACCTGGCATTCTATGATTATACGGTGACTGGTCAGCAAGTCCAGACAGTGCTTCCACAACTCAGCAAATGAGGGCTGTCCAACCAGGAAATTCATAATGCCCTGAGCCTGGTGGCTGGTCCAAGTCACTCATCCCAAGATGATACTTCTTGTCAGCCTGCCTTATCACCATGGCAAAGTTTAGCCCAGTATTGGTGAATTGCTGGATTTGCTGTTCTTTTGACCTCAACAGTTGTACTATTGAAATGACCTGGATAATTGTACTAGTGATTTGTGCTTATTACTGTATTGTTATTTAGAGATAAATAGTTTATACCTACTAAAGCTGTTCTGTCTGATGTCTGTTACCAGATCCAAAACCTATAGCTTGGGAGTGCCTGATTAAGCTGTTATTTCTTCTCAGGATCTCCTAGAGAAAGCACAGGAATTACAATCACCTGAATATAATTTTCTAAAGATTAATTATTAAATTAATGGTGCCACTGCTTACAGTAAGCTATGCTTTCTAGCTTTTTTGCTGAAGTCCACGGAAAAGTCATCAGCATGTGTATTTTATTGAGACAGAATAGACAGTACAGTGTATAAAACTTAATTTCAATTTAGCTACAGGTGAAGTCATCCATCAAAAAAGAAGACACATAGACCAGATCTACATTATAAGTAATATAAATGTGCCTTTGAAAAGGTGAGGGTAGAAGGTGTTCACAAATAATTGAACAGGCTTCTCAGTGACATGTTCTGGTCAAGATAGCTCATATTGTTCATGTTGCTAGGCAAATAAATGCAGTCTTGGAACAATCTTAAAACAATAAAGCAAGAAGCAAGTGTAAGACTTTATGCAATTTACATATTTGATATGTAAATATGGAAGTACAGTCACCAGTTTCAGTATTCAGACTTAAAAAGGATGCTAAAATATTCAAAAGGGTTTAGAAAAAAACAGTTATTACAAGTATGAAGAAAAAAGAATAAGGTTGTGCATTGAAAAATTTATAACAGTCAATACACTGAATTTATCCAGGAGAAGGAAAATCTGTAGATGAGAGTCTACTGGTGGCATTTCTGATGCTAAAAAGTACGATATATTTTGCAAAAAAATGTGCAACAAGACTCATGACAGAGAAGGTGCAGCTAGAAAAATTTATATACTTACATTTACTAACAATGAAAACAAGGAACATCTTATACCTTGCTTAACCTTGTAGTCTTCCTTGCTTAAAAAATTGAATTTTGCCTCTTTTTTAAAAAAGGTTTTTCACTCAGGCAACTATTGGGTACAATATGAACATTCTTAAGTTTAGCCCTATAATTTCTTAAATGCATAAGAGAGATTAGACAATTATTTCTTCTGGGTTTATTTTGCAAACAAAATTTGTTAAAGAAAGTTATTGAAATATGGATAAAAACAGAGTAGCCAGTTCAAAACATAAAGGAAGATGTATTTTACAAATGAAGGAGGTTCAGATCTAATCTCTGAAATGGGTCTTAAACAGGTATCTAAACACTAGATACCAAAGGTGATAAAAAAATCACCTTAATCTAGATGCTACCTTGAAGACATGAAAGAGACAAAGACAAATTCCTGATTTTTTTCCATGAGATATTATATTCCAAAATATTTTTCATTATCTCATGTTTTAAATGGGGAGGGGGTGGAAGTTGGGGTGGGAGGAGGGAGGGTGTTAATTAAAAAAACCCCAAAACTAAAGCAAAAACCAAAACAAAACCCACACATTTGTTAATATACGGTATATAATATAGTCATGGTATATAACACAGGCATTTTGAAAATATTTTTTATAACTTCCTATCAAAATAAACAGTTAAGTCCATTTCAAAGAAAAATTTGAGGTTTGTTTTTTTTTTTTAAGTGAAAAAATCCTGTGATTTCAAGCAAACACTGCTTTCGCTAGTTGAAATTAAAACTGTATGCTTTCAGGCATTTTTAATTTCAAATCATTTATTTAGATGCTCAGGTATCCCAAATACATTAGTACCTCTGCCTAACAATGAACAGGAGAAGAACAAAAACTGCTACTTGCAACAGCTATGTTTAGTTCTACAAAATACAGACTAGACGGCAACAATAAAGGCCTCCAAAGCAAAGAGATTTGGAAGATAATTCACATTTGGCCAGGTGCAAAGAAGACTGTGCTTCTTACTATGACACTTAGCTCAGTTTGAATAAATTAACTTTGATTCAATTCATTGTGCCTGGACAACTGGAAGTAGCATTGGAGTTAAGAGCTTAAGAGCATTAATTAAAAACAGAAGCAAGTGTAATTCAGCACTGTGGGACTGGAGCCAACTTTGGGTAGTTAGAGAGAATACTATCCAGTAGGAATAGTCCATTAAACCTTATAGATGCTTATTGCTTATCAGTCTCCACACCAGAGATTCGATGTAAGTATTGTTCAACTGCACGACTTCAGTATAACTGTTAAATGGACTTGGGCATCCCCAAAATAAGCTAACCTCCCTGCCCCATCTCCTTCCCAAGGAAAAAACTTTAACTTACAGGCTTTTTAACAGGGGGGGAGATCTTCACATTTATCACTATTATTCAAGTAACAAGGGTAGCCTTTAGTTTTTTTTTTTTCATCTTGGTACATTTTCCTAATAGCACTTATGAAAAAGACTGCACCAGAATTTTATCCTATACTCTCTGCAATTCTCCGCAATTGTTTAAATTATGAAAGTGCTAAATCTTTTACCTTTGAAAAAAATACATTGTTTTTCTTTTAGAACTGTTGGAATTATAGACAAGAAAATAAATCAAATTCAAGTTCTCAGATATTAAAAATTAGTAACGCCTTATATTCAAGGCTCTAAAATAATATTATGGGCTTACAGAAGTGCCTACTTCTTTGGAATTTTCTTTGTTGTTGGTTTTTTTTTTTTTCCCTAGTACTGAAAAACAGAAATTCAGGAGCTAAAATACTTGTCATTATTTAAAATTCTGAGTTATGAATAACAGTAGCTGCAGCTCAGATATTATTGAATTATGGAATTATAATTCACTACTACAGAAATGAAGTTACAATACCCTGGGAAGATAAATCTGAATGGCCCAAGTAAAACGATGTATAGCTCAGACTCTCATTTCTGTTGTTAGCACATTGCAGTCACAGATATGGCCTGTGGGTGCCTCCTAAGTACAAAACCCTTTACATCATGGTGAGTATTCTGCTACAAGATACGTTGGAGCCTTTCAACATATTTTAAATTTAATTTTGAATAGAGATCAATTATTTCCTGCAAGCGGTATACATGTAGAAGTGTTCTATGGATTTTACCTGTTATTTAATTCATTGTAGGATTGAATCTACAACCTGTAAAAATTGGAAATAAAATATGTGAAAAAAAACCCCTCTAAAATCTGGTCAGAGAAAAAGGCTATCAAAATACTCACTTCCTAGACTGCCGAAGACTAAGCACTTCCGTCATCTCCTGACAGCACTCCTGGAGCTCTGTAAAAACGTAACTGTACCAGATGTAAAGCATATTAAACACGTGTTTTCATCAATCTAACAAAATAGACAATAAAAATGTAATAGCTTTTATTCATTTTGTTTCCTAGTGTTGATCAAAGCCAGTAAACGCTTGGCAAAAAAAGAGAGCAAGACAGATTTTATTCCTATGTACTTTTTTCACATTAAGGGATAATTCTGCATCTCTTCTTATTTTCAAAGGAGGAAATCACATTAGTTCAGTTCATACTATGGCCTTACTGTAAAGAAGTAGAAAATCAAGGTCCATTTTCATAGCTAATTTTGTAGGGGGGTTTTGTGTTTTCATTTCAGTGCTAACAACATGAAATGGTACATGATCTATCTTCTGCTTCTAGGGTGTCATTATAATTAGCTGTTCTTAGTTTTTGGTTGTTTCTTTACTATCTATAAAATACAAATGGCTTCATTCTTGAACTTATTTTGGTGCTGAAAGCAAAGAAAAAGGCAGAGATGCTCAGTGAAAGGGGTGCTATAGAGTTAAATTTTATAGTCCCATAGAAAAATATTCTCAGAGTAGTATGCTAAGATACAGTTAGATCTGGCATTTGCTTCCTGTCTTCTCACTGCTGTCTGCTGTTGACTGAATCTAAAATATAATTGCCTACAGACATTTGTAATACACATGGATCTGTACACACGGATCTCGTGATCTCTGTTTTTGAATAGTCTGTTCAAAGCAAAACAAGATGCAAGGAAATTCATTAAGATAAATACAGCCTAGAAGCCTAGATGGAGAAAATCATGAATGCTTATAGCAACATTAGTGCAAAAATTTCTGTAACCAAGAAATATCTTAAGAAAAAATGAATTATTTGAAATACTCGTGCATTTTGCAACATATCTTAATAATAATCCTATTTCTTTTGCGCATTTCCTACTAAACATTGCTTTCGGATCATGTAGTACTATCAATATATGATGGATTAAGTAATAAATCCTGGTGTGAATATCCTATTACCCTGTTAATGTGGAGTAGCAAAAAGAATCACTGAGATAAAGAAGCCCTGTACATGCTTTTACCTCCTTGGACACAGACATCAAGACTTATGCAGAGATATCTGCTATGCTTTTTGAGCCAGCATCAGTCAGCAATAGAACATTTTGTAATGATACTTGCCAACCTTATTTCACAAGTTACTGGACAGAACATGATATTAATATGAGTTTTCTATGGCAAGACAATGTCAAACTTCACCCCAGGTACTAGAGAACATATGTAACACATGCCATAAGTTACACTTTGTAACATAAGTAACAAATGACTTAGGAAAACAAGGTTGCTTAGGACTTCCTCAGAGGAACTATAATCCTTGTGCCAGTACAGGGGAGGTTTGTAGATCAAGAACAATGGGATACCAAGTAATAGGTCGCCATACGGAAAAAAACCCAAATCAAACCAATCAAACGATCAAACAAACAAACAAACAAAAAAAAAAAAAAAACAAACAACAAAAAAAAAAAAAAAAAAAAAAAAAAAAAAACAAAAAAAAACAACACAACACACAAAAGAATCCTTAAGGATGATTGAAATGATAGATAGGCTACTGTAAACAAGGTCAATACTGAATTCAGTCTGCAAATTCAAACTTTACTTGCAGCTTGAAACTGCAGTCATGATTTATCTCAAGTCAGAGTGTGGATGACTAGTGGAGGAAATACGAGTGAGCTGCAACTTCTAGCTATGTTGTGACCATTTAATGTGTAAAGCCATCCAACTATGAGAGGACTGAAGAATGGAAAGTGTTGTGGAAATTCTTTCAAATGCCCACCCGGGAAACCACAAACCAGGCTGATGTACATTCAAATCAAATTAGCAGAAACTGTAACAAAAATGTGGACCCTTGTATAAATATGGAATGGTGAGGAATAGTCAGCAAGATTTCTATACAAGATAACCCTGGGTCACAAACCCACCAAAGTTCTCTAGAGGAGTCACAGGCTGAAGGGACCCCAGAAGGTCTCCAGTTCAACCTCCTGCTCAGAGCAGGATTAATTGTGAGGTCAGACCAGGAAATTCATTCAGTGAGTATATGGACAAGGTAGGGTCATTTGATTTTATAGAGGCACTTAGCAAGTTCATTCATCAGTCACCTAAGGAAACAGCCATGAGATGAAAGATCTTTCAATGGATAATTAATTGGTTAAGATATTGATCTGGATAGTAGAAGCAGATGGTCAATTTTCATAATGAGGGAGTTCACAAGAAGGGATTTAGAGATATCTGTGCTACAACTAATGCTTATATTAAACATTTATATGAATCATCTGGAAAGGAAGACAAGTAGTGAGGTTATGCTGGTGGTATCAAATTATTCAGTTTAGTAAATATGACAGCTAACAGTGAGTAAATGCAGCTAGACTTTAAGAGGATCCTTGGCTTTGAGGGCTCTCTCCTGCTGCACTGAGAATGCAGTAAGCAATGAAGATTTCTCTCCCCTTTCTGGACTCTTTCTTATGCTTTTTAAGGAAATTATGCTGGAGAAGTGACAAAAAGAGGAGTAATTTCCTAGTTTTCCTGAGCATAAGATAGAATGAGCAAGGTAAAGACAGAGACCAAAGAGGCCTGCCTTACTGGAGAAGAATAACCTTTATGACAACAAAGATAAACCTCTGGTCTCTCAAGCATATATTAATCTCTCCAACACTGTCACTGGATGAGATAATGCAACTCTATGAGGTATTTCCTCTGCAACTTATTTCAAGGCTAATGAACTTTACATTCTGAATTAGCAAGAGAAGCTAAGAGGTTCATTACTTGCCAGGTTAAAGAAGAGCGCTTTCTGAAGTCCACTCCTTGCTATCATTTTTATTAGGTTCTCTGAACTTTAGATATACTCCATAAAAGCACTCAGGAAACAACAGGGAAAATTTACTTATGTATGCCCCTTCGTGTGACGCTAAAGCCCCTTGTCCTGCACAGGGAGAAGCCAATAAAGCTGACTCATGATTTGATAAGATGGAGAAAATGGTGTGTGCATTCCCTCCTTGTATGTTTACCCAGGTTCATCTGCTTTGCTTCTTGCTTTTCCATGGAAAAAGAAGGTGAGGTAGGAAAAGGGAGGCAGCAGTAGCTATGCTCACGTCATTGGCAATAGAAATGGCAGCTTCTGCATCGAAAGAACTGTCTGATTTTTGTTTGATTTTTTGTTTTCAACAAGCTTTCAGGGCCCTGTGGGATATAATAGGCTTCAGTGTTTACGACCAGCCTCTCCTGGAGCCTCCCTGCACCCCTTCTCATGCGCTCATGTTTCAGCTCATTCCAGGGACGGTCTGAACTATGTCGTAAGTGTGGTGTCTCTGGCCTGTTTCTAAACTCTTGTTTGGATTTCCTGGGTTTACCCAGGGACCTATATTGTGTCCTTGCTTCACATAATACTACTGGCCTGCTGATGGGACCTGCTTCTCTCACCACCCTACTCTCTCATCCAGCTGAAGTGATGTGGGATGAGGCAGGCACTGTCAGTCCTGTGCTGCTGTGTGTCAGCCCCCACTCCCAGCTCTCTTTTAGGGAGCAACCCTTCACAGCTCCCTGACACAAACAGTGATCCTCTTCCAACTGCCAAAGGTATTTTAAGTTGCTGAAGAAAGAAGGTCTGAGAGGGTAAGCTATGTTTCCTCTGGCAGTTAGCAGTAACTCAAGGATCAAAATGGTAGCTGCTGCCTTTCTTGCAGAGGCAGTTCCTCGAAATTTAAGGTTGAATAAAAAAGAGGCATTGCAGTCTCATAGCTAAGCACATCACTTCTTCCACATTCCTTCAGCTCCTAAGGAATATGATTGTATTTACTCTTACAAGCAGAGGACTGTGTGCTCTTTATCAGTAGAACTCTCACCAGAGAGGTACACACACAAACAAGAAGTGCTCTTATGCAAATAAAAATTGTCCTAAACCACGGAAACAGGCTTATGGTTCAGTAAGGCCCATCCCTTGCAACCAAAAGCAACCAGGTAATGCACTGTCTTTAAGCTCTATAGTAAAGCTGCTTACATTTAAAGACCAGATAGGTCTTACTAGAAGGTTCTAACAAAGTTTTGCTTTGTAGCTCTGAGCTCACATGCCCAACATCCAGATGTAATTACTTGTACGCTTTATAATCAAGTTGTTCCTTCCCTTTCCCTTCCTAACTCCAACTTGTTGTTTGCTTCCAAATGTAATGCATAGCGATATCCTTCTCTCAGCCCTCATTTTGAAAAGTTATACCACCCACTCCTGTTGTGGAAAGGGTGATGCATTTGACTCGCAAGAGAGAAGCAACCATACACTTTATTCACGCAGCTACAGTTTTACATATTATGTCTATATGCACAACTGTTCTTACTCCTTGCAATTTACACCTTGGACTTTCCTAAACGTGAATTTTGGAGGATTTTGCCCTGCTGAGCCATTTGAAGTCCTCTAATTACTTGAATTGCTTAGTTAATTTGCATAACTTTTATTATTTTCTTTTTTTAAAAAAAATCTTGCTTTTCTGCTTTCCTGTCAAGAAGACGTGTTACATTTTGCTAATTACAAAGGAACTTAGTGAACTTAGTGAACTTAGGAACTGAGTCGAGAAGATGAAACATCAAAGAATACTCTCAATTGTGGAAGAACTGTGAAAGCAATACAATTCAATTGAAAAATCTACAGAATTTCTTAAACCAGTGCAGAAAAATATGAAATGATAGTATGCAATTATTTTCCTGAATTAATATTTTAAATATCTTTTTTTCTTCATATTATTAAGCCTAATTTTTCTTATTTTAAATGGTTATATAAAGGTATTGCATTTGAATGAAAACCACATAGCATACACGAAAGTAAAAGCAGTTTAATCCACTTTAGAGAGAATACCTTAATAAACACCACAAGACACAGCATAATTTTATCTGTACTTCTGATATTAACAGTTACCATGTTCACACAATGTGTGTTCTTCTAATATTACTCCTGCAGATTCGAGCTTTTAAGCAGTAAGAAGTCCAATTGTACCAAGCCCAGAGTATGAATTAAGGACAGGTCTGCATACAGGTGTGCTACACTGCCTGTTTGGAATTGTCCTTTGTTAAGCAGGAGTTGCTTAGCAAAAAGAGAGTACTTTTTTTGTGCATATGTGATACATTTGACTCCTAATATGCTTTGATTATCTTAAAGAATGTACGTTAGTCAAAATTTGAAAAAAAAAAAAAAGTATTTAAACTGTTAAAGGATTCTTTTTCTTTCATCTTTTGAATTACCTCTAACTAAACCCCCATTATTCATGCAGTTATAGAGTGTGTCCATTAAATTAAGTAAAAAGTCAAGCTGCTCCTTTCTCTGCCTTTCTTTCAGTATCACCACCAGCTCGCTTGTAGAAACTTTAACTGTGTTGCCAGTAAATCAAGACTGACAGAGGGGCAGGGTGAGCATTACATTGCTGGCAGCACAATGTTCCCTATCCCTTATTACTTTGGGTTGATTTTATCAGCAAACCAAGAAACCAGAAGAGAAAACTCTTATATATTACTAACATAATAGACAACAAAAGACTGATGTGGCTTGGTTGCTGAAGAATTACTGTTGAACTGAAGTTTTGCATCGTAAAAAGCAGTTCTCATGGAAAATGGTAAGAAAACATCCTGAAGACCAAATACTCTTACAATTCCAAAATCAAGTATCATTCAAATGAAATAAAAGGAAAATAATTAGGCGATCACTTCATATCTGTCTTGCTATCAGCATTTTAGTATTGTACACAAATTCTTTGTAATTAGGGCTTATCAAAAGACACTGCCAAATCAACAGAAATGCAATTTTGTATTCTGTCCTACAGAGAAGTAAGAAGGAAAATTTCAGCAGAGGCCTACTTGATTGATCTTCTTTTGCTCTGAAAGCCTAAAGGAGAAGATCAAAAGACTGGGAAGATAATGAGACAGAAATAAACACTAGACACTTAAAAACTGCGTAGACAAACATTCTAATTTACAGCAAACAGTCCTCCATTCTCTTCTAAGGCATCACTATAAAGTGCTGAAGAATACCTTGCTGACATCTAGTCTAAAATATTTTATTCTGTGCAGACAGAATGACGTTGGTAACTGTTAAGTCACAAAGAGTTTTAACTCACCCTCTGACTGACACTACTGAGGTTATAAATTACAAGATAGCTCTCAGAGGCAAGAAGACTCAATTTTCCTTTTTGTTTCTTCCAGTGCTCTTTTGCTTGATTCCTTCCCACTGCCAAAACCTGTTCTTTCCATCTTAGAACAAAAACTGTGCTAGTCCCCCCCCTTGCCAAAAAATAGCCTGATCTCCTCTTCCCTCCCTATATCCATCACATTTCCCTCTCTCAAAACTCACTAAATATACTGTTTCCAAACACTGCTTCAAATTCTTCTTCTTCAAGTCAATCTGAGGCAGAAGTCCACCCACATACAGGCAATAAAAACATAGCAATTTAGCAACACTAAAGTGCAAAATAAAAGGCCATGAGGTTTGTGCTGAAAATTCCTCAGATTTGCCAAGTGTCACACATCTTTTATGGAACTCACATTTGGCACACTATGATTCCTGTCTGCATCTGCTAACGAAGTTTCATATATTAATAGGAAATTCAGGTAGAAATATACATCATGTGCTTCTTAGTACAAAAAAATGTATATTGGGGTGAAAGCCAAGATTTTAAAGATTTGGATTTTATAGTTTCTAAATGCACATCTTTAACTAAGCAGTTAGAATATATCTTTGTAGCACAGAATTCTGCAATCAAAGTTTCCTGTCTCTATCCTGAAGCCAGCCAACCCTCAACTCCCTCTTTCAAAGAAACTAATTGTCAAATTTCACAGAACTACTGGGAGGAGAACTGGGATTACAACTTGGGCACTCTCTGCCAAGAGAGCCAAGTTTACCAACCACAAGGCTTTTTCAGCATTCACAAAATCAAGTCGTGCTTAGTCATCCTGTTCCTCACCTACTAAAGCCATTCTGCCAACCAGAACCTAAAAATCCTGATACCCCTCAATGTACTTTTATCTCAAGCAGCTTTGCAACCGTTACTAACTGTGCATTTAGTTACCGTTTGGGAGCTTCTTGAGTCGAACAGGAAGACTTGTTGTGCAGTGCGTTCAAGCATTATAACTCCACACTGTGCCAGCAAACAGGGAGAATGAAAATAAGCCAAAAAGGCTCTAGTAACATTTAAAAATTAAAAGACAAGTAAAATCATTTCCTATCCCCCTCCACATTTGTTATTTTGGAACTGCATCATGACTTTTAAACTAGTCAGTATCGTGTGAGAGAATACGTAACACTGATTTTTTTGATGTTTCAGGTAATACTGTTCCTTGAAAAGTCATAGCTGAATCTGTATTAGGTCAGCCAGATTTTACTACTCAGTTCAACTGAAGCTTTATGGCTGCTATATGTAAAAAGCTTAGAAAAGCTCAGAAAAATATTTAAATTAATGTTAAAATAAAATGTCTACTTTATCCACACCTTTTTTTGAAAAGCGGATGTCAGTGGATGGTTGTGCCTAATCACAGGAAGTGCTCTATTTCAGCTTGTAGTGATTTCTGCATGAAGGTGCTGTCTAGACCAGGAAGTCATACTGTTCTGATCAAAGTCTCACACTCAACTTGCCTAGGTAAAGGAGATGGATATGAACTTGCTGTGTTTTTACAGCTCACTTTTTTTGGATAAATAGAATGGTTTGTAAACTACCATTGTACTGCTGGAACTAAGCCACTCATAAACATTTTTGAGTTTATACTGGTGTGATATCATGAACATAACCAACATAGTTCCAAACCACAATGTTTTGAGCAACCTAATCGAATGGAAAGTGTCTCTGTCCATGGCAGGGGGAATGGAAATAGATGATCTTTAAGGTCACTGGTCACTTCCAACCCAAACCATTCTGTGATTGTATGATTGATTATGTGAATTTCTTATTAACTCTTGTCACTGCTTACTTAAAATTATGATATATTTCCATCCCTTCAAATCTTTAAGCCATTGCTGGATAGTAATATATATGTTACAGACACAGCAGAAGTTACAACCTTACTACAAAAATAACTGGTTTCAGTTGTTTAGGCTGAATTATGGAACACATGAGATGAACTCATAATTTCTTTTGTCTTTAAATGATCTGATTTTCTAAGAAATCCTTTCTGTATTCAACCATTGCTTAAGAGACACAAATATAATTTACCAACAGGAATCTTAATACTTTTATATTTTCAGTATATAATTTTGGTGTGTTTTTATTTTCTTAATCACCACGATACCACTTTTGAGAAGGCAAAATGCTGACAAAACTCATACGTAAGCCACTTCATTCCAGGTGGGTGTAACACTAATTATTCATTCCTATGAAAAAACAGTTTCCAATTATAGCTGTACTTAATCCCATTTTTCAGAGCATTGGTTATCATGAGGTCATCAACCATTGCAGTCTTTCTGCTGAGCATGATATTGGCATCTAAAGTACAAATCTACAAATGATGCAAAACTGATTGAAACACCAGATGGTTGTGCTGCCATTCAGAGGAACCTCAACAGGCTGGTGAAATGGGCCAACAGCATCCTCCTGACATCCACCAAAGGGAAATACCAAGTCCTGTACACTGGGGAATAACCTCATGCACCAGCACATGCTGGGGTCGAAAGGGCTGGAAAGCAGCCTGGCAGAAAAAGACCTGATGGTCCCACTGGACAAGTTAACCAGGAGTTGGCAGTGCACCTATGTGGCAAACAGCATCTGGGGCTGCATTAGGAAAAACAACACCAGCAATTCAAGGGAAGCGATCCCTCCCCTCTAGTCAGCCCTAGTTAAGACCATACCTCAAAAGGTACAAATTAAAAAATTAATACAAGAAATTCCATTTCAGCAAAACCAAAAAATTTTTTTTTTATGGTGTGGGAAGTCAAACATTGGAGCAAACAAAAAATTGCCTGGAGAGGTTGAGAATCTCCATCTGTGAAGATATTCAAAGCCTGTCTGGACTATGCCCTAAGAAACTTTCTCAAGCAGACTCTGCTTTGAACGGAGGGTTGGACTAGATGGTCTCCAAAGGTCCTTTCCAACCTGTTATTCTGTGAAATGAAGCAGAAAGCAGTTTCTCAGGGAGTATCAGACAGTCCCTAGAAACTAAAGGTCATGGCTAAACTTATTTCTTCCTTCTACATGTGATTGGAATCAAGCATGCAGTAATATACATACACATACATAAAAATATGATCCAAACCCCTAAAAAGTAAGCTACGTAGGACCAATGTGATTTGTATCATCTGGCATAGCAAAACATGATCAGATATTTTGGTGATGAGTGTTGTATAAAAATCTACCTAAAGCAGAATTTAATCCATTTTATTTTTTGTTACATAATTATCTAATTTGTATTTAAAAATAAAGATGACAGTGAGGAATTACTCTCTACAGAGGTTACTATATGTATTTATTATAAAGAAGTCATCAAGAGTTTGCTTCACACCCCTATAAAAATTGGGATGTGACAATACACAGACTAAGAATCCCAAATGTAAGCATCTGCTTTTAAATTTTGACAAGAATAGTGCTCTTACTGATGAGGATTTGATAAGAAAAGTTAAACTCTTCAAAGCAATGCTTCCAGAAAAAAAGTATCAATTTCTTTTTATTTGCATTGAAGCACGTACATTGCATGCTCTCACATCCTGGATTGTGTGTCCAAGGTCTAATAACAAGTCAAAACAAAGTCGCTCTATTCAAGAATGCTATTTTGCATTTCAAAAAATGATTTATTTATTTTCTGAGTACAGTGCAGAGTTTCAGAAGGAAGTTTCCTTTCCTTTTGAAAGGAAAGCACTGCCTGTAGGATGCATTAACAGCTTAATTTTCTATGTGTTTGCTCACTATTAGATACTCAAAGTAGGTATAGGCAAAATAAGGGTAGACAGCAGATAGGAAAAGGGTACCCTCCTATATCATATCAGCTAATTTCATGATTTTAACTATAAACGCAGTGAAACATCCCTGGAGACTCCTGGGGCATATAAATAAAGCAACCAATAAAGAGGGGACAGTGCAAAACAACTGCAAAGTAGTATTCATGGAAGCATTTAAGGCTTACTTGGACTAATAGAGTCCAACTTCTATATAAACACCACACTTGAAAGAAACTTTAAAGCTTCCATTTTCCCATTGAGAGAGAAAAAGGAAAGAGAAGGCGGAAAAGGGTAGCATCAGGTAAATAAAGCTGGTATAATATGAAAAAAAGTCCTTGGCATGTATTGCTTAAGATCAGAATTTAAAGACCAGTATACATGGATTTAATGAAAAACAGATGTAGATATTTATGTTATGGGGTTTTACTCAATTATTTCTTAAAATATGCTCTTTTAAAGATTTACCTGTACAATGATATTCAGAGTATGTTTTCAAGAAAGTGTTTTTCAAAGTTAAAATACTACTTTCTTTCAGTGATCATCCAATGATATTTGAGAAGGAAGCACTTCACTGCATTTTATTCACAGGGGCTGAATTTGGGAGGAATTTGGGGAGCTGGAGAGGAAAATATAATTACACTTCTTCAAGCTCAGCATACAAAATATCCTTCATTTGATTGAAGTGGCAAAATTAAATGCTGTTCAGTTAATTGTGCAGATGTTCAAAACATTATAATTTTTAATTTTATCAAAATCTTAAAAAAACCCAAAAAAACAACAACAAAAACAAGGGGACATAAAAATTTTTGTTTTGATTCCAGGCAGTTCCAAAGCTTTTGCTCTTCTTCCTACTTGTGCTGCAATGAATGAGCCCTGTGAAACTGTGGTATTTATTTTGATGGGGAGCTTTGTGCCTCTCTCACATAATGGATAAACTAATGGTAGTTTTCTTAGGTAGGTCTCATTGATTTGCATGAATTTTGCTCAGAGCATTACCGTCTTACCCATTTGGCCTTTATTAAAGCTATGATGGGGTAAGACTTAGCAATCTGCCAGAGAAATATAGGAAGGATTTGCCTTTTGCCATGTTTGTCCCACGTCTCAGACGCTGAATAGAAGGATATTTATATCCTTCTATTTAGGTTCATGCTGTCACTGGTTAGTTATAGCATCTCTATTGCAGGCTGGTTGTGGGAACTCAGGCATGCCCAACTGTCTTTGTAAACATCAATAGATTAACTTTTGTTACTATAAATCCCTTCTGTTGCATTAATGTTACTTCAAAATTGACATTTCCTAATTCTTACAATAGGAAATATTATGTTCACTGAGCTAACATGATTGCAACTTTCCTTTTTTTCACTAATTGCATGTACAGTGGAAGGCTGTACCATAGAACTTTGGCCTTTATCACGTGACTTCCTCATTCCTACATGCCCTATTTTTATTATAATGCCATAACATGGGCTAGTATATGAACTAAAAACATTAAATCTTTGATGTTCCGCCAGTGTAGTAAATGTTCTATAAAACACGTCAGAGGGACCACATTTAAATATATCAAAACATATGTGAGTCCTATATAGTGCTTAGAGAAATGGGATTCTTCTTTATCTTATATTTCTATATTTACTATCAGACACTCTCTTCCACTTCTCAAATGCTTTCTAGATTCTGCTCTTCAGAGAGCCAGGCAAAGCTGTTTCAAGATTAGCAAAGATAACAACTACCCAACATATAACACACACCATCCTAAATCTGAATGTAACAACATTCATACAATGAAGCAAGGGCAAAGCTAGTAAGCATACAAATGTACGTATCTCAGCCTATCCATATAATGTAAATATGTAAAGACCGTATTAATAAACATACTAGATCCTAGAGTGAGGAGGAAGAAACATTCAAGCCAGCAAAGACTCACAATACTGCCTTTCACTTCTTAAAAGAGGCCAATAAGAAAGATGGAGAGAGACTTTTTAGAGCATAGCCTGTTGCAATAGGATGAGGGGTAATGTTTTTATACTAAAAGAGAGGAGATTCAGGCTGGATGGGAGGAAAAAAATGTTTACAATGAGGGTTATGAAACACTGGCACAGGTTGCTTGGGGAGGTGGCAGAGGCACCATCCCTGGAGACATTCAAGGCCAGGCTGGATGTGGTTTTGGGCAATCTGGTCTAGTTGAAGATGTCCCTGCTCATTACAAGGCGGTGGACTGGATGACCTTTGAAGGTCTCTTCCAATTGAAACTATTTTATGATTCTATAACTTGCAGTATCTGAACCAGATTCAGATACGCACCTTCGGATCCAGAGGAGCACTGCCACCTAAAAAGGCTGGAGAAAAATTTATTCATTTTAATTGGATCGAATTTGAACCAGAAGTATTAGTATCATTATAACAGGGCTAATAATAATTCTTAAATTTGACTATTAATTAGGCTAATCCTATGAGAAAGGTCTTACCCCTCCATTTTCAGGAAAAAAAAAAACCTGAGTAAATAACTTGCTGAAGATCTTGCAGAAGCCTGTGATATATCAAAGCATCATGTCTCTAGATTATGCTCTTTGTCCCTCACTGTTCATTGTGAATGACACGAATGGCACAAATTACAAAATACAGCTTTTTCAAACGGGAAAATATGCAACATATTAAATATCTGGACTTGCGCTTAATTTCAGTCTGTGGAAAGGAATAAAAATTGAACCACTATCTAAATCTCACAACATTAAAAAATAAAAAAAAAACGAGCCTGAAACAAGATTAGAAAGGTTGCTGATTAACTGTTTAGGACCAAGTCAATGAAATTAGAAGGATTAAAGTAGTCTGTTAGCCCTATTTGCAAACAGAAAAGTAATTAGAAGATTCATCATTCAGTGTATCATGTTTGTTTATTCTACCTGTATTTCAATTTAATAAACAGTGGTATCTGAAAAAAAAACCATGAAGAAGTCACTTTTTTCTAAACGTTTCTACACACATAAAAAAAGATACAAAATATATCTGACTATTAAAACCAAACCAAACCAAAACAATGAAACCCTAGGAAAATATTTTAGGGTTTGGGGTATTGTTTACCATAATTTTTTCACCTACTTCTTTGGGGTGATTGACAGGAAGCATTACGATCCCTTTGGCGAGCAACAAGCTTCTTGTAAATGTGTTGATTGTAAAGAAAATTAATGCCTAGGCTTGCTGACAGACTATAAATCTTTGGCCTGACTCTTGCTGTTCTAGAATCAGTCTGGGATCTAATCCTGAGCAATGTGCTGTAGGTGATCCTGCCTGAGCAGGGAGGTTGGACTAGGTGACCCATGGTGGTCCACTCCAACCTCAACCATTCTGTGATTCTGTAAGATCATTGTGGATGGGCAGATTAATAGGCTTTGGCCATCACCTGCCTTGTATTTAAGATGCCATGGTGGTGATAAAGCAGCTCCTGCTGCTCTGTGTTTCCTTGGCTGCTCACCCTACTCTCACGCCACTGCCTAGCTTGTGCTCACAAATGTGTTCCTGCAGTAGTCTGGGGAGCTAATCAGGGGCAGATCTGGCTGAAAAAAACTCAGGCACATGCTGTTCTTTGCATTATTTAGTTGTCTCAGCTCCCTGATACAGCCAACAAAATGCCTGCTTGGCAATATTAAAAGTGGGAAATGGGCACGAAGGAGCAACAGGGGACAGTCAGGCAGGAACTGCAGTTTTTGGCACTGCTGTATAAATGTAAGTCAGGTGGCATTTTTGAGAGTTGTTCCTATGGAAACCGAAAAAGTGTTACTTTCCTGAAGTTTTATCACTGGGACTTACGGATTTATATCTCCACCTCCCTCCATCTTTTTGCAGGAAAGCAAGCACCATTAAAAATAAATTTACAGAATGTAACAGCGAATCAATTCTGAAAGTAGCTGTTTGCACAGAGTTCCCATCCAGAGGCAGATGATTGTAAATTATTTCTCTGAAGAATACATTAGTGTTTTGTGATTAATGGGCTATTTGAATTTTTACTTCTACTGGAGTAGTCAGAGCAATGAGTTCCTGTGCATGATGTACCAGACTTAAACCTGCATTTACAGATCAATTCCTGTTCAAACCATATATTCCTTCTCCTCAGTTCTGGTGACTGAACATTGCTGTCCACAGCCCCCCTCAGCTCGTTCGGCCACCAGCCCATGACCCACTCATGCAGCCTCCACGCTGCTAAGGCAGATGCAGGTCTGAAGCCTGTGGGGCCGGGGCCTGACAGAGCTGGCAGCACAGAGAGCAGTGACTCTCACCTCTCTAGGGTGAGCTGGGGTTGTGAGGTACCCTTGGTAGTATGGGCTGTGCTGGGGAGATGTGCAGAAATAAACACAAGGAAGCCAAAGGCTGAGGAAGAAACTCCTGCTGCCAAGGGAAGGTCTCAGGGTGCTGATTCCTTGGTGCAGCTGCACCTGCCCACCTGTGGTGAAGACCAGAGCTGCCAGTGTGGGACCACAGAAGCCTTGTGGGGTCGAGCATCCTGCCAGGGGAGAGGGGCTGAAGGGTAGGCATCCTCGAGGGACAAATTGCAGTCTGAACTCTATTATTAATGAAGCTTTTCATATTTGTTCGATAACTTGGACTACTAGGTTATTAAGGGACTGACTGGACTAACACAGTTCTTAGCATTCACTCTGGCACTCTCTCTATGTACACAAAAGCTTTTATTAATGATAAGCATGTGGGCTTTTTCCTTTATCCCACGTTAAGACTCTTTAGTTCAATGAGAATTCTATATCAGGATGGATTTTCATTTTACACCCAGAAGCCCTATTCTGAGGGCTTGAGATATATAAGGAAAAAAACCCCAATAAACAAACAAAACTTGCCAATAATCACACTACACTTTTTTTTATATATTTAATCACAGTGAAGAATACTAGCAGTTCTTGTAACTGCAGACTCAACAATATGGCAAGAGATCATAAAAATAGTCTACAGAAATAATTTTTAGAAATCCATCTTTCTTATGCTTTCAAGAATTTTTGGTCATTGTGATTTCTTAGGCTTCAGATTGACAGTGTTTAAACCTAAGTAGCTGAGCTTGTTGGTTTTAAGTGCATACCTGACCTGCACCCTATGTGGGAACAGGTGTTTCATGTGCACTAGTCCTTTTTTTCTCATCATAAGTTCAATTCCATAGAAGAAAATCTTTATACCTGTGCCACAAGAAAGGCACAGCACACTCCCAGCATCTGGATGATTCAGAAGATGAAAATCTGGAGTGTACTGCAGTGTGTCTTCTCAGGTCAGGCTAAACACATGTAAACTGAACATATTTAACAAACAGGTATTGTCTCTGGGACAGATACAGCTCCATGCTATTAGAAAATACTGTATCCTTCTAAACACCTTTAAAATCTACTTTATTTTGATTAATTATAAAAATAATATGTTACTCCAGAATTATTCTAAGTAATTTTGTCAGGATACATTTGTGTCTGTACAGTATCCAGTCCAAGGAGAAATCCCTGGCCTCCAGCTCAAATAATACATGGTGGATGGCAACCCTGCTTCTCATTGCCTCCTGTTTTTGTAGTGGCCATCTCTACTCTGCATAATCCACATCTCCTTTGGGGCTCAGGGGGCAGATCTGTGGCCTTATGAAAAGGATTTTTTTATTATTATTTTTTATCATTGCAACGGCTTCAAATAGTTCTAGTGTTATCCCCAGCATCATTATATTAAATAGCATTTCCAAGTTGTGCGATATGTATTCTATGCCTTGGAACCTGGCGTGAGAGGGTTTTTAAGCTACAAGGCCTGCTGAGACAGTATTGGAGAAGTGTAACAGCGCAGAGCTAAACCTGGTGTGGCTATATTCATATCACCTATAGGGAGCAATACCTGGAGCAGACAGTCGCCAAAACTGTGATCAGATTTGTGTTGTAAGGAACTATTTGGTCAGTTTTAAAAGAAAAATTTGAAAATAAATGCAGGTGCATAATCATCACACCAAGACAACCTGGGACAGTAAATTATCAGGAAAAAAGAGCATAACTTAAAAATATATTTTAATTTCCCAAACTGCCGAACTAGAAGAAAGAAAAAAATAAAAGCTGCCTGATTCCTGAGCAGCGAAACTGCAATCTTTACTCCGGAGTTATAAATTAAAGACGTGATGTAGAAGACACCACTATAGGTACAGAGATCACTGAAAGCATGATGAGATCAGATATAGTCAACTAGATTACTGTATTTTACACACATAAAAAAAAAATAAAGCAAATTGGAGGATTCCCTGTTAGCAATATTCTTTCTTGTGCACTGCAAAAGGGGACATTTCTGAAAACACTGTCATTGTTTAGTTTAGATTATGCATTGCAGGTGAAGTAATTACAAAAATAATTGGCTTAAGAACACCAACTGTAGTAACACATTAATTGGTACTACTGTCTATCTGTATTACAGATTAATTATGACTATATGCATCTTTAGAGAAATATATTTTAAGAATTATTTGATTTTTAATTAATATATATATTTGTCACAGTAATTTTCAATTAAATGTTTTTATGAGATGTGTGTCTTAAACTGTGTTGGAAGGAAAAGGTATTAAAAAGAAATACTGTAATAGCTGTGTAAATCTAATTGGACTTTTATATAGACTTGTTTTCTACTTCTTTTTTATGCAACAGGAGTGAGAGGCAAATTATCTACTTTATCATTTTATTTTGAAATGAAGATGCACTCGTATCTCATAATTCCATCAAAAATGAGATCAGTCTGAAATAATTTTGCTACACTGCAAAGTTGCTGCCTTCTATTAATCTCTAGCTGCATATTCACAAGGGTAGAAGAAGAGCAGTATTAAAATTGAAATGTATTAAGGTGCGCATTACAGTCTCTTCTATGGAAAATTAAGAGAACTCCCCTTTTCTGAGACTGCACAAAGGAGACTGTTACTGCAAAATATCCCATATTTGAATCATACTAATTTGGCTGTCTTAAAAAAAGTTGACAGTGGCCACCAAGCCACCATATTAAAGTAAATAAATTCCCACGTGGAAAAGCACAGCTGGTCTTTGACAATGTGATCAGGATTTTTAAGGCTGCAGCCTAGATCCTCAGAAGTTTTCTGTTTACCATGTGTTTAATTAACACTCTGTAGTCATGGAAACTTCAAGCACCTGTAATTGTTCCTCTCAACTGTTTTAATAGTCTGGAAATAGCATGTTATGATCGTGAATTTCTAATCTGCTCTGAATTTCAGCCAGCATCCTCCATCACTAATGTTGCCCCTTGCCTCTCCTTTGTTCTGCAGCCCACTACCTGTGAAATTCGTGTTCAGAGCAACAGCTGCTGCAGGCTTCCTTGCAGCAGGCCCCTGCCAATACTAACCTCTGATTCCACAGCATGTAATCTCCACAGAGCAAGGGCATAGACTTCTTGCCTTCCTTTTTTGTTCATTACTTGTGGCATCAGAGCCCCAGAGAGCAATTCCCTTTCTCTCTTACCTGGTGTTTTGAAATTCCAGATATTTGCTGTAATTTAGCAAGGATAACCAGCATACTGTCACAGAGCACCACAAAAGGCAGCTTGATTGTTTAAATAGCAAAGGATCTTAATGCATAGCTCTAACCAGCAAATAAGGATGTCAGACCTCCTTTCAGTATTTCCTTTCTTGTGTAAATCCAGGGAGAAAAATGCATGGAGTCCCAGATGTTTAGTGAAAAATAGGAGCTGGGCTGACAGATAATTCCATCAAGAACACAAGGGACAGACTGAAAAGTACACATACACTCATAGGCAGTGCTAATTTGGGGGATGAGCCCTTTACAAAGTAAAATTGCCTATTAAAAAGAGCCCAAATTTGCATTAAGCTAGAGTGAAGATTCTTCCAGCTCTGTTGCATTAGATATAGCTACTCTTGTTTCTTAGCTGAGAAATGAACGAGTGGATGGCCTTCGTGCTAGCAGAGGAGCATTGGGATCCCAGTGATATCTCTGTACCTTTACTAGATTTTCAAGAGGTCTTTGGATTTCAGGTTTAGAGTTCTATACTTTTTCACAGGGAAGGTAAAACTAGTCCCTTTGCTCCTTAAATCTATGATCTCAATAAACAACTTCAGAAGATTATCTGTTCCAGAAAGCTTATACTTTTCTCCCTTCAGAGTCCTCTACTTTCAGGCTTTTCTACAGATATTCAGCTTAGTTTGATGCATAAGCATTATCTGCCTTGTATCACAAGTCACACATTATTCTCAACCTCCTGCATGGTTATTTTTCTTAAGAGAAAACATGCTGTTAGTTTTGTGCAAGGAACAGTTGCTAAATGATTATTATTTCCTACAGATTATATAATCCCATAACAGCAAATCGTTTCTTTACAACGAGTTAATAAAATGTGAAAGAAGGCATTCAAGTTCCATTTAAAATAAACGGTGAATCTATTAAAACGTGAAAAGGCATTAGAAGTATCTGCACTCTCATCTGTCAAAAGGGCTGGGTGCACAACATTGTGGAAAAGGCACTGGGTTTTTTTCTAAACTGTATACCCATAATGTTCTATGCATGCTCTAAGGCATCATAATTCAGCATTGTTGCTGGAGGGAGTGGAAGCACCACACACTCTATAAGGGAACTAATCCACAGGTAAGTTTCCACCCTCCTGCACAGGTTTGCTGCACTTGGATGCTTAACATGATGCAGATTGGCATTAGCTTCACTACTTTCAGTGGCAGCTGATGCTTTATCACAGTATCACGGTATGCTAGAGATTGGGAGGGACCTCAAAAGATCATCTAGTCCAATCCCCCTACTGGAGCAGGAACACCTAGATAAGGTTACACAGGAATGTGTCCAGGCGGGTTTTGAATGTCTCCAGAGAAGGAGACTCCACAACCTCCCTGGGCAGCCTGTTCCAGTGTTCTGTCACCCTCACTGAGAAGAAGTTTCTTCTCAAGTTTAAGTGGAACCTCTTGTGTTCCAGTTTGTATCCATTACCCCTTGTCCTATCGTTGTTTGCCACTGAGAAGAGCCTGGCTCCATCCTCGTGACACTCCTCCTTCATATATTTATATACACTAATAAGGTCCCCCCTCAGTCTCCTCCAAACTAAAGAGACCCAGCTCCCTCAGCCTCTCCTCATAAGGGAGATGCTCCACTCCCTTAATCATCTTAGTTGCCCTGCGCTGGACTCTCTCCAGCAGGTCCCTGTCCTTCTTGAACTGAGGGGCCCAGAACTGGACACAATATTCCAGATGCGGTCTCACCAGGGCAGAGTAGAGGGGAAGGAGGACCTCTCTCGACCTACTGACCACCCCCCTTCTAATACACCCCAGGATGCCATTGGCCTTCTTGGCCACAAGGGCACAGTGTTGGCTCATGGTCATCCTGCCGTCCACTAGGACCCCCAGGTCCCTCTCCCCTACACTGCTCTCTAACAGGTTGTTCCCCAACCTATACTGGAACCTGGGGTTGTTCCTGCCCAGATGCAGGACTCTACTTTCCCTTGTTATATTTCATCAAGTTATTCCCTGCCCAACTCTCCAGCCTGTCCAGGTCTCGCTGGATGGCAGCACAGCCTTCTGGCACGTCAGCCACTCCTCCCAGCTTAGTGTCATCAGCAAACTTGCTGATAGTACACTCAATTCCCTCATCTAAATCATTGATGAATATATTAAATAATACTGGTCCCAGTACTGACCCTTGAGGCACTCCACTAGATACAGGCCTCCAACTGGACTCCGCCCCATAGACTACAACTCTCTGGCTTCTCTCCTTCAGCCAGTTCACAGTCCATCTCACTACCTGATCATCCAGGCCACATTTCCTCAATTTAGCTATGAGGATGCTGTGGGAGACTGTGTCAAATGCTTTGCTGAAGTCAAGGTAGACCACATCCACCGCTCTGCCATCATCCATCCACCGTGTTATTTCCTCATAAAAGGCTATGAGGTTGGTCAAGCATGACTTCCCCTTGGTAAAGCCATGTTGACTGCCCCTCATAACCCTCTTATCCTTGACATGCCTTAAGATGGCACCAAGGATAAGGTGTTCCATCACTTTCCCAGGAATGGAGGTGAGGTCTATAGTTACCCAGGTCCTTCTTCTTGCCCTTTTTGAAGACTGGAGTGACATTTGCTTTCCTCCAGTCCTCAGGCACCACTCCCGTTTCCCAAGACTTGGTAAAGATGATGGAGAGTGGTCTAGCAATGACTTCTGCCAGTTTCCTCAGCAGCCGCAGGTGCATCCCATCTGGACCTATGGATTTATGGATGTCCAGATTGCTCAACTGGTCTCTAACCCATTCCTCATCGACTAAGGCAAACTGCTCCAGTGACCTGACTTCATCTGAGGTCTCAGGAGTACAGGGCTCTTCAGGACTGCCTCCGGCAGAGTAGACAGAGACAAAGAAGGCATTCAGTAACTCTGCCATCTCTGCATCTTCTGTCACCAGGGCACCCATCCCGTTCATCAGTGGGCCTACCTTGCCTCTGGTGTTTGTTTTATCTGCCATGTATTTGAAAAAGCTCTTTCTGCTGTCCTTGACCAGATTTAATTCTAAGGAGATTTTAATCTCAGCAGATTTAATTCTAAGGAGGCCTTAGCCATCCTAGCTGCCTTCCTACATCCTCTAGCAGCAGCCTTATATTCCTCCCGAGTGGCCAGCCCCTCCTTCCATGACCTGTAAACTCTCCTCTTCCACTTGAGCATACCCAGCAGTTCCTTATTTAGCCACGCAGGTCTCTTGGCCCTCTTCCTTGACTTCCTACGTGTCGGGATGCTCTGATCTTGAGCTCGGAATAAGCAATCCTTGAATGCCAACCAACTATCTTGGGCCCCTTTACCTTCAAGCAGCCTTGCCCATGGGATTTCCTCTAGCAATTGCTTGAAAAGGCCAAAGTTTGCCCTGCTAAAGTCCAGGGTTGCAATTCTGCTTGCTATTCTACTGGTCCTACCACACAAGATCCTGAATTCCACCATCTCGTGGTCGCTGCAATCAAGGCAGCCCTCAACCTTTACTGCTTCGACCAGACCCTCCTTGTTAGTGAGGATGAGATCCAGCAGCGCTCCTTTCCTGGTTGGCTCATCCACCATTTGGATGAGGAAGTTATCATCCATGCACTGGAGGAACCTCCTGGATTGTGGCTGGGTTGCTGAGTAGTCCTTCCAGCAAACATCAGGGAAATTAAAATCCCCCACGACGACCACGGCCTGTGACTGTGAGGCCGCTCTCAGGTGCCTGTAGAAGGCCTCATCAACTTCCTCACCCTGATCTGGTGGCCTGTAACAGACACCCACAACAGTATCGCCCCTGCCAGCCTGCCCCTTAATTCTCACCCACAGACTCTCAACTTGCTCGTCCTCTGTCCCTGGACAGAATTCAGTACATTGTAGCTGCTCTCGCACATAAAGAGCAACTCCACCACCCCGCCTGGCTGGCCTGTCTTTCCTGAAAAGGACATAGCCCTCCATGAGTATATTCCAGTCATGTGAGCTGTCCCACCATGTCTCTGTAATTGCCACCAGATCATAGTCTCCTGACTTAACACAGGTCTCCAACTCCTCCTGCTTATTTCCCATGTTGCACGCATTGGTGTACAGGCATTTCAAGGAGGGAGCTGAGCTCACCGATTCCACCCTAGCATTATAGGAGGCCTCCCGGTCTTCATCAGTCCTAGAGTGCTGCCCCACTGGGGCAAGCCCAGTTACAACCCCATCCCCCTTCGCATCTAGTTTAAAGCTCTCCAAATGAGCCCTGCTAATTCATGCCCCAGCATCCTTTTGCCTCTGAGAGATAAACCTTTCCCACGTGCCATCATCCAGACTGGAGCCTTAAAAAACCAGCTGTTATCAAAGAACCCAAAGCCCTGCCTAAAGCACCAGTCTCGTAGCCAATTGTTTATGGACTGAATTTTCCCATTCAGTCCCACATCATCACCGGAAGATGGAAGAAGTGAGGAGAAGATCACTTGAGCCCCAGACTCTTTCACCATCCGCCCCAAGGCCCTGTAGTCTTTCTTCATCCCCCTCAGACTGCGGGAAGCAGCTTCCCCCCCACCTGTCTGGAAGACCAGCAGCGGGTAGTAGTCTGTCGGGTGCACCAGGCTGGGGAGCGCCCTGGTGATATCCCTGATCCGGGCTCCAGGCAGACTACACACTTCCCTATGATGAGGGTCAACTCTGCATATCGGGCCCTCTGTTCCTCTCAGAAGGGAATCGCCTACAACAATGACCTTTCTTTCTTTCTTGTCAGAGGCAGTCTTGAGGTGCGAAGTCGACCGCCTTTTCCTATGTGACCTTGTAGTCTGGCCTTGCACCACATCCTCACTTACCTCTCCATCAAGATCCAGGGCCTCAAACCTATTACGGAGGGGCACCTGGGGAAGCAGGGCAGGAAGGGAGGAAGGTTGCCCACGGTTCCAAACTGGAACTCGCTTCCAGCCCTCATCGTCTTTTTGGTCCCTTACCTCTGCGCAACAGCTACAGAGCAGGGGCTGTCTCGGGTCATCCCCCTCTGTCTGAGAGGACAGGGGGTCCATCCCCTTGTGGGGGGTATCTCCCTGGAACCGTTCCTGCTGACATGCTAGGGAGTTACTCCACCAGTCGATCTCCCTTTCACACTCCCTGATGGTCCTCAGCATCTCGACCTCCTCCTCAAGTTCTGCCACCAAGCTAAGCAGATCTTCTACCTGCTCACACCTCACACAGGTGGAATGCTGGCCTCCCTCCCTCAGCAGCAGCAGGCTCTGGCACTCCCTGCAGCCAGAGACCTGAACAGCCACGGTTTGGGGCAGGGTCTCTGTCTGAGTTGCTACGGTCTCTTTACTGCAAGCTCTCCTTCTGGAGGCGACCATATTGGTCAGCAGTCTGGGACACCAGCAACAGAGTCCGCAACACGACCTGCTTGTTCCTCCCTGCGCCTGCTGGGCAGCGACCGGTCGCTGTCCTCTCAGAGGCTCTTTCAAGGCAAGGGGCAGGGGTGCGGTCACCGTTACCGTGGGAACGCCCCCTGCCACGTCAGCCGCTCTCTCGCAAGGGCTGCTGGGGCTTCGGGGATCGGGAGATGTCGGGAATCGCGATGTCTCTGCGCTGTCCCCTCTGATTTTCCTAATCTCTGCTGACCCTCGTGGTCTCTGAAGCGTGCCGGCTCCGGCTCTAGCTGAGCTAGCTCCGATCAGCTGACTGAAATGCCTATAAAACTGTTAGGAACGTTGTGATTCTGAAACCAACCTCTTCATAGTGATTATATTTCAATCAAAGCTACATTCTCTAAATCCTCTAACCTTCTGAAAAAAGCATTATTTCCTTCTCTAAGAAGCTTATCTTCCCAGAAAAGTTCAGTAATGTTTTGCAGTGGTGCTTGCTGTTCTTTCTGTGGAACTGTTCACTTCTTATTGGAAAACTCAGAACCTGAGTTGCAGGATCACTCTGACGTTTATAGGTGTGGAAGAAATATCCTTATCATGGAGCCATTTCTGTAGATTATCTGTTGGGATCATGAGCTGCATTTCTTACAGAAACTTAAAATGCTTTTTCTATTTACAAAGTAATGCAGTTGCACTAGTGATTTAGGACCATTATGGGGAAATAACAAGGCACACCAGTATAAGAGAACACAAGTAAAAGCAATGGGGGGACATGAGCAACAGAAAAGACATTCTGCAATGCACATAACTGCTCCGGTTGTCAGGCCTGTAGGTCAGACTGCTATGACTGTTACACTACATTTAACGTAGGTAACAATAAGCCCTACCAGATACAAAAGTCAGTTTCTGATTTCTCTCACTGTGGCACAAATCCAAGTCACCTATATGGATTTTTATGGAATTTCTCCAGATTCAGAACAACAAAACTAGAAGAAAGTAAGACTTTCACACAAAGTTTAAGGCTGTCATGATTATTCCTCAAGATTTTATTTTCACTTTTCCTTTCAAAAGGTAGAACTTGGTATTTATTAAACTTAAAACTGCCTTTTACATTAGTCTACTCTGAGTTCCTGAATGTGAGGTGTATATGCAGGAGGAAGGAAGGATTGCTTTTACTCTAAAATGTAATTAAGAAATACCATATAGTCTAAAAATAACTCAAAAAGATGAGCTGTGCAGGATGTGCCAACTCCCCTGTTAAGTCAATATGCTTTGAGATCAGTGGGTAATAAATTAATTGATTATTAAACTGTTTCCCCAA
The DNA here is from genome assembly GCF_963264785.1 of Psittacula echo. NCBI lineage: Eukaryota > Metazoa > Chordata > Aves > Psittaciformes > Psittacidae > Psittacula > Psittacula echo. The sequence goes on from NC_137737.1 coordinate 78,874,557, forward strand.
AGCATTCTTTACAATTTTTCGTATAGCCTTATGTACAGATGGTCACAAATAGAACTACCTGAGACAGCCTATGCAGGACTGAGTACAGGTTTGTGTAGATCAAAAGCAGCTTCCCAAGAGAATGGCACAATATACTACAATTTCTATCCCACAAGAAAGAGCGGTCTGGCTACTGAGCACCTGTGATTTATGTCCTTGGAACCCACTAGTTCACTTTCTTGGAAATAAACTCAAGATTGCTTTTTTCGTAGAGATTGATAACCTTTGCTTTATCCCTTAAAATAGGTGGTTTCTTTGAATCTCTCACTAGTCACTTCTATGGACTAAAGTGCAGTTAAGAGACATGCTGGTGCTTTCCCAGCTCTGACATTGTCATTCACTACTATTGCCCAAAATTAAAGATCCCTTTTATCTGTTTCAAACTTAGTTTCATTAAATATATCTAGTTCTCTTATTTCGTAAAAAAAAAAAAAGCCCAGAAAACAAAAGAAAAAAACCCAAAAACCTAAAACCAACTAAAAAACCCAACAAAACCCAAACATCCTGCATTTGACTTCTCCTCTCCTCCACACACTTGTAAGCTTTAGTCAGCCTCATTCCCTCCAAAAATATCTGCAGCCTTTTTCATTCCTCCTTGAAAGGCAATTACTACATCCCCATCATTTCAGTTGCTCTGATGTCACTATATCCTTCCTGCTGTGTGGAATTCAAAATTGGTCACAGTAGTCAAAATGTGGATGTTCCAAGGCACCATATACTGGCAAAGAAAGCCCTCCATGTTGTCTTTAGTGCCATTCTTGACAATGACCAGAATTTTACTGGCTGTTTTTAGCTGCTGCTGCTGCACATTCAGAGAGTGACTGTAAGTCGTTGCACACCAAATCCTCTTTCGAGTGCTGTAGCTAGAAATTCCATGTTTAGTATCAATTTAATGTTAAAGTGATGATTTTTATGTTTAAAAGTGTTTGCCCACTGTTTAACATTAACATGACTGAAAAGGAGAAAGAATTACACCATCTCAATGATGAAATAACTTCCAATTTTATTTTTCCATGTTAGTGTTGAGACAGGTGAAAATGGGGCGAGAAGGCCAGGAGGCCTCCATGGTTGGATTGGGAGATGCTGAGAAAACTCAGAAGGGAAAAAGGAAGCCTATAGAAGGTGTAAGTGAGGACAGGTGGCCTGGGAGGCATACAGGAACACTGTCCAAGAATCTAGGGATCAGATCAGGAAAGCTAAGGCCCAGTTAGAATTTCACAGTATCACAGTATGCTAGAGATTGGGAGGGACCTCAAAAGATCATCTAGTCCAATCCCCCTGCCGGAGCAGGAACACCTAGATAAGGTTACACAGGAATATGTCCAGGCGGGTTTTGAATGTCTCCAGAGAAGGAGACTCCGCAACCCCCCTGGGCAGCCTGTTCCAGTGTTCTGTCACCCTCACTGAGAAGAAGTTTCTTCTCAAGTTTAAGTGGAACCTCTTGTGTTCCAGTTTGTACCCATTACCCCTTGTCCTATCATTGTTTGCCACTGAGAAGAGCCTGGCTCCATCCTCGTGACACTCCCCCTTCATATATTTATATACACTAATAAGGTCCCCCCTCAGTCTCCTCCAAACTAAAGAGACCCAGCTCCCTCAGCCTTTCCTCATAAGGGAGATGCTCCACTCCCTTAATCATCTTAGTTGCCCTGCGCTGGACTCTCTCCAGCAGGTCCCTGTCCTTCTTGAACTGAGGGGCCCAGAACTGGACACAATATTCCAGATGCGGTCTCACCAGGGCAGAGTAGAGGGGAAGGAGGACCTCTCTCGACCTACTGACCACTCCCCTTCTAATACACCCCAGGATGCCATTGGCCTTCTTGGCCACAAGGGCACAGTGTTGGCTCATGGTCATCCTGCCGTCCACTAGGACCCCCAGGTCCCTCTCCCCTACACTGCTCTCTAACAGGTCGTTCCCCAATTTAGTCTGGCCAGGGATGTCAAAGATAACAGGAAGGGTTTCTATAGGTATGTCACAAATAAAAGACACACTAGCGATAATGTAGGCCCTCTCTGGAAGGAAACAGGAAAACTGGTTACCCTGGATTTGAAGAAGGCTATGATTCTCAATGACTTATCTCAGTCTTCACTGGCAAGTGCTCTAGCTACACTGCTCAGGTCTTGGAAGACAAATGCAGGGACTGGAATGAAGACCTTAGGCCCACTATAGGAGAGGATCAGGGTTGAGATCATCTTAGGAACCTGAATATGCACAAGTCCTTGGGACTTGACGAAATCCATCCATGCGTCCTGAAGGAGCTGGTGACAAAGTTACTAAAGCACTGTCCCTCATATTTGGAAAATCATGGCAGTAAGGTGAAGTTCCCGATGACTGGAAAAGGGGAAATATAACCCCCATTTTCAAGAAGGGGAAAATGGAAGACTTGGAAAACTACAGCCAGATTCACCTCTGTGCCTGGCAGGATCGTGGGGCAGATTCTCCTGGAAGGCATGCTAAGGCACATGAAAAACAATAAAGTGGTTGGTGACAGCCAAAATGGCTTTACAAACGGCAAATGCTGCCTGACCGATTTGGTGGCCTATGATGGGGCTACAGAACTGATGGATAAGGGCAAAGCAGCTGATGTCATCTACCTGGACTTGTGCAAAGCCTTCGACACTGTCCTGCACAACATCCTTGTCTCTAAACTGGAAAGACATCAATATGATGGATGGACCACTCGGTGGATAAAGAACTGGCTGGATGGCCGCACGCAAAGAGTTGTGGTCAACAGCTCAGTGTCTTGTTGAAGACCAGTAACAAGTAACGTCCCTCAGGGATCGGTGTTGGGACCAGTCTTTGTTCAACATCTTTGTTGGCAACATGGACAGTGGGATTGAGTGCGCTCTCAGCAAGTTTGCCGATGACACCAAGCTGTGTGGTTCGGTTGATACGCCAGAGGGAAGGGATGTCATCCAGAGGGACCTTGACACTCTTGTGAGGTGGGCTGATGCCAACCTGATGAAGTTTAATCATGCCAAGTGCAAGGTCCTACACCTAGGTCGCAGCAATCCCAGGCACGGCTACAGGTTGGGCACAAAAGAGATTCAGAGCAGCCCTGCGGAGAAGGACTTGGGGGTGCTGGTCAATGAGAAACTGAACATGAGCCAGCAGTGTGTGCTCGCAGCCCAGAAAGCCAACCGTATCCTGGGCTGCACCAAGAGAAACGTGACCAGCAGGTCGAAGGAGGTGATCCTGCCCCTCTACTCTGCTCTCGTGAGACCCCCACTTGGAGTATTGTGTGCAGTTCTGGTGTCCCCAACATACTGTGTCCTCTGGTGTCCTTTTTCTGACATGGAGCTGTTGGAAAAAGTCCAGAGGAGGGCCACAAGGGGTGGAGCAACTCCCGTATGAAGACAGACTGAGAAAGTTGGGGTTGTTCAGTCTGAAGGAGAGAAGATTGCATGGAGACCTCATAGCAGCCTTCCAGTATCTGAAGAGGGCCTCCAAGGATGCTGGGGATGGAATCTTCACTAGGGACTTTAGTGACAGGAAAAGGGGTAATGGGTTTAAACTTAAGCAGGGAAGTTCAGTTCAAATATTAAGAAGTTCTTTACTGTGAGGCTGGTGAGGCACTGACAGAGGTTGCCCAAAGACGTGGTAAATGCTTCATCCCTGTCATTGTTCAAGGCCAGGTTGGACAGAGTCTTGGATGATATGTTTTAATGTGAGGCGTTCCTCCCCATGGCAGGGGGGTTGGAACTCCATGATCTTAAGGTCTTTTCCAACCCTAACCACTCTATGATTCTACGATTCTAAGGTGAAAAATCTGTTGTTTCAGTCAAGTGAAGATTCTACTTACTATTGCCCAGCAGTTCTCTTGATGCAGAGGCAGCAGATAGAGAAACAGATAAAGTATGTGGAGAAGAGGAAAAAAAAAATCTGGTCGAATTAAAAAACCCCAACATTTCAATCTTAAATACATTATTTTAAAAAAGTATGTTTTTGTGAATATATAATTTACAGAACTTGAGGGACAGAGTGGCTTAACTTGAAATTAACTGCAGTAAATGTAGGACATAGCTGGGAATTAGTTAACATTTTTCTTTGAGAGGTAAATACAGTCACAGAAAAAGAAAAAACAAACAAAAAACCCCAACCAAACAAAAAAAAAAAATCAAAAAAACCCAAAACAAACCAGTAGAATTTGTACTGACTTTAATTGCAGATTTCAATACCTTGACCATAAGCATTCTGAGATGTCTTTATAATTCCCAGTTAAAAGACAATGCTTACGTAGGTTCCCAGCAGATACACAATATGGAAGTTCTGAAACATACTTGCTAGGTTTTAAACCACTTCACTTACATCTGAGTTCTGTGACATTTTTCATTTCATGTAGTAAATGACAGAACTGTGATCCCACTAAATTTGTTTTATTGTGTCTTGCAAATAGTTTTAGCAATGTCAGTCATGAATAATATTCTCTGTAAATGGAAGGAAATTGTGTCTTAAGCACAGTCCTTGATCCCTTTCTGTAGTAGATGAGATGGCAATTATATATGTTTACTTCCATAAATATTTATTTATTTATTTATTTATTTACATATTTACTTAGTATTCCATTTATACAAACATATACATGAAAGAAACATGACAGGAAAGATGAGGATGTAAGAATTTTATCTGATATCGAAGCAGGGAAATTGAGTGTACAGGGTATTTCAAAGTGATCTGAATAGATCATCCTTGCGCAGAGTTTTAGAGGAGATACAAAGACATGAAAAAAAGTTGGTGTTTCTTGAACAGTGACCGTTAGTATCAGAACAATTCAGGCCACATTGTCAGATGAGAAAAAAATGTATCATCTGTGGGGAAAGAATCCCACCTGCTCAGAGCAGGTCTCATATAAAAAGGAGTGGTAGGACTGTGTGTTTAAGCAAACTGTACTTCATATAATAGAACTGCATAGATAATAATTTGTTACAACAGTAGTATGAAATGAAGTTACGAACATTAAGCACTGGCAAAGGTTCATAACTAGTGATGTGTCACAGTGGAAACAATATATCATAATGCTGTTTGCTATTTTAAGACTGGGTGTATTTAACTGATTCCTGTATTTAACATCTGAATCCCAGCTGTGCACAGCAAGTCTTTTTGTTACCAAGTGAAAAGATTTTGACAAGTTCTGTCTTGGCAGTAATAGCATAGAATGATCACAGAATGACGCAGCTCTACTTGTACTTGGTATTATATTGGTTCTGACCTAGGTAGCCCGCAGAGCATTTGGAGGATATGTGGAAACAAGATTTAAAAAATGATTGCATTCCAGGTTGTTACATTCATAAGGGATCAAAGGCTAATCCTGCCTTTAGATGCTCAGAATAAAACCAAGATACAAATGTCAAATGTCTTTACAGAGTAACAGTATGTCTCTCACATTTGCACAAATTCTAACTTGTATATTCCATTATGTAAGCCATACTTCTTTTAACTAGCAATTCCTGATAAAAGTGGTAAAACTTTCATGTACAAATGAATCCCATTAAGAAGCAGACTGGCTATTTGGCTTGACAGCATGAGACGTACTGTGTAAGATCTGCTTCCCACATGGTAGGCTTTGTCACATAGCCTGGCTTTAAGGCAGTTGCATTATTTTCCTTGTCACTAAAGTTAAATAAAAATGCTAAGGAAAGCTGTCAACTATGAAAACAAATCAAAATAAAAAATTAAGTTCCCAAACATGGTTTATTGCTTTGGGTGACAAAACATTACTAGAACAATGAGGAAGGAGTCTTTCTGATGGTGTATTTTATACTCTTACCATACTTAGTGTAATTCCTCAGTAAGAGCAGTCACTTTTCTCTTTCTGCATGTTTTCTGCAAAACCCTCACCAGAAAAAATGAAATAATGAAAAATGTTTGAGAGAATTTGAGAAGATTAGAGAAATTAAACCTATTTTAAATCAGTTGTATTGTTATCATCAGTTCCCATGCTAGGGATAGCAACTGGCATCCATTCCTTTCTAGCTAAAAATTGTATGTTGCTCATGTGAGAAAAGGCATAGTGAAGTAAGAGTAGAACTGCATGGCTTGAATGCACAGAATTATAAAATTCAGCATAGACATAAAATTCTTGAATATACATTTAAAGATAATTTTATTTTCATCAGCAATTTCCTCTTTCATGTATGATGTGTTTACAGCAATGCTGTTATTCCTATTATCACAAACCAATGTTGGTTAGCCTTAGCATAAGAAACAGATAATCTTTCAGATATGTTGAAATTAGAGATGTATGTCAGACTGGCTATTACTTCTTTTATGAATCCAGTAAAAAATTTCATGTTATTAAGGGTCACCAGCAATTGTATGGCAATTGAAACTACATATATAAAAGAACGTGCAGAATATTTTTATAAATTAAGCAATCAATTCACATAAATTAGATTTAGTGCTATTTTAGTTCTATTTTGCAATCTTTCTTCCACTTTTTTGAAGCAAAAAAAAAGTTTGTTTATTGACAAAAGAAGTTTGCTTCTTTTCTGTTTGCCATATTGAGGTTTCTGAGTGAAAAACAAAACTGAAATGTTTTGGCCATTGGTTGTCAAACAGGCTTGCAGGACTTAGAAGAAATAGTTCTCCATCAACACAAATGTGCATCCTTCAGAGATACTATGGTATTGCCTAATGGAAACTATCTTTTATACTGAGATGGGACACTAGATCATAGCATATAACTCCATAAATACCTTGGCATCTCTGAGACTGGCCTTGAGCTTGTTAGTGAGAAGAGACCAGTTTAGCTTCCAACACTTAGTAAGTCCCACATGTAGCAGTGCTTGTCAAGAAGTGGTAGCATTGTTCTTCAAATGACAATTATTTGGGTCAGACATGAGAAGGAAAATAACAAATGTGAGTTCTGCTAAATGAATGGTACAAGTGGTTTATAGTTTTTGCTTGCTTATTTGGTCCTCTTTTTCCCCTGCAGACAGGGAGAGGCTGGATATTATTAAACCTTGTAACAGTGTCCACTCTGTCCTCTACCAAGAAAAGCAATAAAAAGATGCCTGTCTAACCTTTTCTACCTTGAGATGAATCCCTTCTGAATCTCTTCTTTACTACCTTTGCTATGAGAGATCCAATAACAGAATAATTTCTTCAGGCACTGTTCCTCTTTAATGATCAAGGCAGTAATTCCAAAACTTTGTCTTTTGTGCTTGGAAAGGGCAAATGGAATGGGATTCAGAGAAAAGTTTGGGAACTGCAGGTTCAAGTACTGCTTTTTGTCCCTGATCTCAGTTATTTTTATCATTTGCATCTGCGCAGAATGAATATAAAGTGTTACTACTCTGTCTATATATTCTCCCCATACATGTAAAATGACTCACTGAATGACCAGAAATAGATTAGTTCTTAGTCTTTTCTTTCTCCCAGGTCTGGAAGTATCTACCATGCTCGTCATTGCCAAAAGTGAAGCTTCTATTAATGTGAAAATCATGTCATCTTGCAGTAGCAAGGAGCATGAAAAATGATGGAGAATATTACATGCATTGTTATGTTTCACATAAATATTTTGAATATTTGTTTTTGTACTTCTGTGAATAACCAGATCTAAAAAGCACAAGCGTTTCTAAAAGATAAAGAAAAAAGCAAAATAGGAAAGCTAGAAATAAAGAGGTACGTCAGGCCTAGCGAACAATTTGGGAAAAGAAGGGATTATTATGTGCAGTTCTGGTGTCCTCAACATAAAAAGGACATGGAACTGTTGGAACAAGTCCAGAGGAGGGCCACGAGGATGATCAGGGGACTGGAGCACCATATGAAGACAGGCTGAGAAAGTTGGGGCTGTTCAGCCTGGAGAAGAGAAGGCTGCGTGGAGACCTCATAACAGCCTTCCAGTATCTGAAGAGGGCCTACAAGGATGCTGGGGAGGGACTATTCATCAGGGACTGTAGTGACAGGACAAGGGGCAATGGGTTCAAACTTAAACAGGGGAAGTTTAGATTGGATATAAGGAAGAAATTCTTTACTGAGAGGGTGGTGAGGCACTGGAACGGGTTGCCCAGGGAGGTTGTGAATGCTCCAATCTTGGTGGTGTTCAAGGCCAGGTTGGATGAGGCCTTGGGTGACATGGTTTAGTGTGGGGTGTCCGTGCCCATGGCAGGGGTGTTGGAAGTAGATGATCTTAAGGTCCTTTCCAGCCCTAACTATTCTATGATTCTATGATTCTATTATGAAAACTGGTATCTGGCCTAGTGTGCCATCTTTCTCTTATGTGAATTATAACTAAAGTGATTAGATCTGTCCTAGAAGATAACTTCAAGGACTTAGATCACTCTTTCTTTGAAGTGAAATACAGAGTAGAATGCAGCATTTTCTGTCACCTTAGGAACCTGATGCCCAGCTTTTTTCAAATGTGTGATGAGACTTACTTTTGTTTCTAAATTTTACTTAATCACATTTTGTAACATACCTAGAATCAGTAAAACATCCATAGTTTATTATCATTCATATTTCTATCACATGTTGAGGTTTGCCATCTGTCATCTACCATCTGAATTCCAACATATGAATATGTGTGAACAATGACACAGTCTTTGTATGACATACAGCTTTGTATCAGTATATTCACAAAATTAAGTATTTCTAGGGTTTGTTGCACTTTCAAGTAATGTAAAGCATTCTTGCATGATCTTGCATGATCCCCTCCCTGCTTCCAGAGGGAAACATAATCAGTGTAGAGTGAAAACCAGCAGCACTGGCAAACAGGCTTGTGAAAGTTGTAGGTGTTTTCAATAGTTGGTTTTAACAGCATAGGTACAACAGTGAATAAAAGTTAGATTTTTATTCAATCCTCTGATCACATAACTAGGAAACAGTTAGCTATATGTATCAGAAAAGGAAAAATTATAATTATTAGTTTCCGTATAATATTAACGATTAAAACTACAAAAACTATTAAGAGATAACTATTTTTGAAAAACAATGAAAATTCATCAGTAAAGCAGCTGGTACAAACACATAAGTCTTTTTGCTACCTGAGTAATAGGTTTCCTCATAGTGTTCTTTCGACTGAGTAAACCTATTAAATCACCCAGCAGCTCAATGCTTTATTGTATGTGTGACTTTTATTTATGATCGAAAAAATCTTCTGAAGAAGTTAGTTTTCCTTACTGCTTGGGCCAAAGCCCTTATCTCACAAATGATGTGTTAAATTTCTTTGATTCTTATCCCAAATTATATACATGGGTATTCAAAACTGAAGTTGAAGCATTAAGTTTTATCTGATATCCTGGGTTTACATAATGTGGGTTTTTTATGAGATGTTATATAAATTTTGTTATTACGTTCTGTGCCTCTTTCCTTATCACTCTAAATGCATTAATTTCATTGCAGCTGTTCCCATACAAGACAAAGGAGACTTGAGCATGATACAGTTTCCAAGTAGTCATTACTCTGATTTCTAATCATATAGTTAAAAGACTGGATATCCAGTTCTTTGACAGTCCCTAAGAAAGCAGGTATCACTAACGTATACCACACCATCATGGAATCTGCTACAGTTTGTTTTTTAAACCCAAAGAAGAGAACCATATCAAGTTTCATAGGAACATTTGAAATTAGTTCTTCTGTGTTTGTGTATGTACCTTCTACTCCTCTAATATATTAACCAGTATATTTTAGTTATAATGAAATGTACATCATAACCAAAGCTCCTTCAATTTGAGGCAAAATTATTTAAACTTACCTGATTTATGTTTTTGGAGATCTTCAGTATCATTTTACTAAATTTTTATACACTTCCAACCTCTTTACCCCTCAATAAATAATTACATTAAAAAATAGACCTCAGAAATTAGGTATTTAAAGTGTTGAGTAATGGGGCTCACAGACATTTAATTCCTTGTTCAATCATTTACAGGAAATACACATTTATGTTACATTTTTTAAATTACTAATTTTCTGTGACAGGTAATGAAGACAACTCTACAGGCATGATTTACTTAGACACTGAATTAATTGAATCAGGAGAATAATTTAGAAATCAATTTTTTTTCGTAATTTCCAGGAAACCTTAATTGGCTATCATAAAAACAAAATCTCAGACTTAAACACAGTAAAAAATAAAGACTCAGCTTTATTATTATCTAATAACCTACTGTTATGCATGATAAAAAGTACCATGAAATGTATTCTAAGTATTAGCTGATGCTATTGAAAACTGGTCTTAAATGTCAAAATATTTAAAACTAATCTATGTCTCATAACAGACTACAGTTTTCTTCAGTGTCTACATTTCAGTAATTAAATTTTACAGTTTTTTGTTCTGTAGCATCTATTTCATATTTTTGCACTGTAGTTAAGCTATAAATTTTTTGGCAGTGTAATAACCCTGTTGAGTCAATAGCTCCTGTTTGCTGTGATATTATTGACTCAGCAGTGTTCCTTGTTTTGCTTGGTTTTGCACCACATGCACTTCACATACATGACCACTTTTAGCTGGTAGAACATATCAATAAAAGATAAAATCACTCTAGTGGTCTATTATCCAATGTTACCTATTTAGTGGAGACCCTAGGAAAATGTTTTTATAATAACATTAACTGGAGATAGCTTTAAAGTATACCAAATTATACAGCGCTGCTGCCATACCTCCACATACTTACAGCTTGAATACCTCTTTAAACTGGGTCAGATGCTATTTGCCCTGTCTCAGCTACTGTAGTAAACATTCCTTTTTATTGTTCTTTAGCCATAGCCTCTACACATTGAAGTGATCTAAAATTATAGAATTATAGGGTGGTTTGGTTGGAAGGACCTTAAAATTCATCTAGTTCCAACCCTCCTCCCATGGGCAGAGACAATTTGCACTAGACCAGGTTGCTTAAAGCCCCATCCAACGTGGCCTTGCACTGTTCCAGGTATGAGGCATCCACAACTTCTCGGGACAACCTGTTTCAGTGACTCACCAACCCTCATCTCAAAAAAAAATATTCCTTGTACCTAACCTAAATCTACCCCCTTTCAGTTTAAAATCTTTACTCTTGCCCTACCACTACAAGCCATCATATAAAGGCCCTCCCCATCATTGCTGTAGGCCCCTTGGAAATATTGGAAGGCTGTGATAAGGTCTCCAAGAGCCTTCTCTTCTCTAGGCTGAACAACCCCAATTGTCTCTGCCTTTCTTCACAGGGGAGGAGTTCCATCCCTCTCATCATTTTCATGGCCTTTCTTTGGACCCATGCTAACAGTTACATGCCTTTCTTGTGCTGGGGACTCAAAGCTGGATGCACCAGATGGGGGGCTCACCAGAGAGGAGAAGAGGGGCAGAATCATCCACCTCAGCCTGCTGGTAAAATTTCTTTTGATGCAGCCCAGGATATTGTTGACTTTCTGGGTTGCAAGTGCACATTGCTGGGTCATGTCCAATTTTTTGTCCACAAGTACTGCCAAGTTCTTCTCTGCAGGGATACTCTCAATCTCTTCATCCTACCCAACCTGTATTGATACTGGAGATTGCCCTAGTATAGATGCAGGACCTTGCACTTGGCCTTGTTTAATTTCATGAAGTTCATGCAGGCCCACTCTTCAAACCTGTCAAAGTCCGTTTAGGTAGCACCCCTTCCCTTAAGCAAATCCTCTGCACTGCTCAGATGATTTCAGAGTTCATGGTGTCATCTATGAAATTGCTGAGGTAGCACTCAATCCCACTGTCTGTGGCATGAATAAAGATATTGAATAGTATGGTACCCAACACATACCCATGAGGAGCACTACTTGTTACTCATCACCATTGAGCTGTTGACTGCAACTCTTTGGATATAGCTATCCAGCCAATTCCTTATCAATCTAACAGTCCACCTATCAAAATCCTGTCTCTCCAGTTTAGCAACAAGGGTGTTGTGGAAGACCATGTCAAAGGCCTTATAGAAGTCAGTATACATGGCAGCAGTTTCTCTTCTCTTATCACCAAGTGCTACAGTCACTTCAGCATGGAAGGCCACCAGATTAGTTAGGCATGATTTGCCCCTGGTGAAGTCATGCCAGCTGTCTCTAGTCACCCCTCTATAATTCATATGCCTTGGCATAGCTTCCAGGAGGATTCATTCCACAATCTTACTGGGCATGGAGGTAAGGCTGATTGGTCAGTAATTCCCAGGGTCCTCCTTTCTACTCCTCATCAGAGCACAGTATCAGAGTGATACTAGGCAGTTGGCTTTGGATTTCATGCCTTTGAGTGCAGTGATTTCTCATTGCTACTGTACCTCATTAAGCAATATGCACTGAGCTAATAAAACCCCCCTACAATTCAGTGGGTGCCTTACTGCAAAAAATGTTCTCAGACACCTGAAGTTTGTTCTCAGCATGTCAAAAAGCAATGGTAGCTTGCCTGAATTACGGGGAAATTTGTGCAAGTGAGAGGTGTCTCTGTGAGGCTGACCAGCTGTGCCATTTGAATTATTTGGAGGTAAAAGAATCAAGAAAACATAGTTTCTTTAATTTAAATTGTTTAAAACAACAGTTTGTGTAGTTCCTCCACGTTAAATAACAACCACCATCACCCTCCTTTAGTACTAATTTAAATTAATAGAGCTTAGCATGGAAGACTAATTGAAATTCCAATCCACATTTTAACAAAAATCCATGAAAACCAGACCTAAGAGCTGGAGGGGAAAAAAATGCAGAAAGCTAACATAAGTAAAACTTATTTTTGCCTCTGAAGAAGTGCTTATAGTTACTGAAAGACATTCACACAGAGCACATGAAAGAAGGAAAACGTTGTTACTATGCTAACCTTTTTGTATTTTACAGTTGACAGAACTATTTAGCAGTTTCTGTTCTGTCTGAGATAGAGAAGTGAAAAGAAAGAAAGAACAGACATGCAGTATTTGCTCCCATGCATATCTAGGTTAAGTTCTTGGTGCCTAGGCTCCCAAGTGTTTTGAAAACTGTTACAGCACCAAAAATTTCACTAATCACACTAAAGATAAATGGGTCAGATATGGGTGGCCCGCAGGCCCGGGCCAGCTGTTCACAGCTACTGCTGGGGATAACATGTGTCAGCTCTTGCTCAGTTTATACTTCCACAGCACATATAGGAAGGCATCCTATTCATCTCCTTTCTTCCAGTCAGAGTCCTTCCTGGAACAGCTAAAGTGCTTTGACTCTATTTTTTCTTTCCTCAGCACAGGAATTACAGTGGAATAGTTTGGCCACATGACTAGAACTACAAAACAGATCAACTCTGATCAGAGTTACGTTATACATAAACGACTAGGTATTTTTGTGTCTGAAACCTAGATACCAGAGGAGAGAAGAATGCAGTCCACAGTGTTAAAAGAACACACTGTATTTTGCATATGAGTGATTAAAATATTTTAGGTATAAAGGCTTTTTTCTTATTTGTAGTTGTATATGAAAAAAAGTGCAATACTGTGGATATTTGCTCCTGGTGGAAAGCTCTTTAAATTCTGTAACAAGCTAGCAAATGAGATGAATGTACACATAACAGGTTTGGGTTTTGAATACTTAAAATACTATGGGTTGGCTTAGTTTGGGGCTTTTTAAGATCAGTCTCTCTGATTCAGACATTTATATTTTTAATACTACAGGCCTCATTATCAATGCTATTAATGTAAAGCAAATCATAGGCTATACAACTAGAAGAGAAGTTGCCAGCCTTTCCTGCAATTAGGAAAGTAGCATGAATCTCTCCTCCCACCATGACTTCAGCTTTGCATGAAGCTAGTACAAACTTAACTGTTTCAGGCATCCACCTCTATCAAACTTGGTAGAATTAAGTAAATGATTCAGAAATCCTTGGGATTGACAGAGGTGGCTGGCTGAGACTAAGGGATAGACATACTGAGGAGATCAATTTAAGAAAAGCTAAGTACAAGCCTCAGAACCTGAGGCAGTAAGTGTATTTCATATAAGCAGGTTATTAAATACAAATCACTTCTCAGGAGGTTTCTTTATCAAAAAGCACTGATGCTGGCCCTAACAAAGAGCTTAAAAGATTAAAAAACTCTAGTTCCTTATTAAGGAGGTTGAAATTTAAATGTAATTCTTTGTAGACTTCATCTTGTTAATATGGACTTAATACAGTTTTGCGTTGAATAATCATCCTTTAATGCAAAAAGCAAAACCGGGTTTTATGTTAACTTATATTTAGTGAGAAGACTATGGCCTGTTAAACTCTGAAACTGGTAGATCATAAGTCCAAAAAAATACATAATATGACAAGGAATAACATTCCAGTGTGAGATCTACAACAGTTAGGGGTTCTTCCCTTGGAAAAAGAGGAAGATTAACATAGCATTTGCCAGAGAAACAAAGGTCTGACTTTGTTTTTTGGTTTTATTGGGAAATGGAAAATTTATCACAATCACAGGTTTCTGAGACTGAGATTTTGGGAGCCAGTCAAAGCATTTCTATCATGACAAATTATTTTATAAATAATAATAATAATAAAATAATTAAACCCCCACAACCCACAGTTGCTTGTATTTGACATTTAAGGAATGTTAATACGCTGATCATATCCACCTTAAATATCAAAACAGGAAAGTACCTCTTGGTAACAGAACTGAACTTATTTTTTTTGCTCCTTCTTAATCTCTCTCTCCCACTTACACGAATTTTGAACTGGATAATCCATTTACATATAAAATACATCGAGCACCCACCTTGTCTATGTGGCTACTTTGAAGGTATGTACAGGTGCAAAAATGTTTGCCAGTCAAGAGAACTTTTAGTTAGAACATATTTCTTAATAGTTGTATTTTGGATTTGTTCACCTAAACCACAAAGGGTGATTATTATTCTACCCTTCACACACAGTGCTCTGCTTTAATTTTGTGTGATTGCTTTCAAACTGCTCTCTGTCCTTTTCCTCACTCACTCTTTTAGCAAGTTCTTGCTTGCTAGCTCTGATTTTAAGATGAACATTGCTAGTTTATGTGAAAAGGAAATGCTACTTCTTATTTAATAGTTGACAAAATGTCAAGGATATCATTCAGATCCCTGATTCTTCTGAAGAATATATAAAACTTTAACCTGTCCTTGAGCAGCTTTATGGCATCATCATCACAGTCAGAACTCTCTGACTTGATATTATGAAATATAAAATAATAATATAAAAATACCAATTTTAATATATAACTTGTTCCCAAAGAACCCACAAAATTTTTAAAACGGTATGAAATTCAATTTATTTTCCATTATTGACAAAATCTGCTGCACACAATTCTTTTGTATTATTTTGCTTTACATTCCTAAGTGCTACCCTGTTCTGTTACTAGATTTCAAAACATGATGTCTAGTCATTCTTCAGAAAACACATTAAAATCTAATTGCATTCTCTGTTTCTTTGGTACATAACAAAGCCTAATTATTTCTGCTTTTCTAGTGTTCAAAAGTAATACATTTGTTGGAGATCATGTGTGTAATCAATTTCCCTTTTGATTAACATAGTTGTTAATTAGTTCACATGGTCAGTATTTATGGCTCATGGATATGCCATGATCTGCAGGCGGTAGTTAGTTTGTCTATTTCCATTTATTTTTTTGTGTAATTAATTCACCATAAGATATTTTGTACAATAAAAAAACATATACACTTATAATTCTAAAATATTTCAATTCTGCTTTAGAGACATACAGAGCACGAAGGTTACTATGAA
The DNA here is from genome assembly GCF_963264785.1 of Psittacula echo. NCBI lineage: Eukaryota > Metazoa > Chordata > Aves > Psittaciformes > Psittacidae > Psittacula > Psittacula echo. The sequence continues at coordinate 78,890,228 of NC_137737.1, forward strand.
TTCTACAGTTAATTGTAATATTCATGTTGTTTGCAGATTATTTCTTTCCTTGTTTACTTTATTTTGTCCAAATAAATTAAGAACCATTCCAAGTAAACCAATTATGAAGGGATAGTTTATTATTTAAGTAGCTGGCAAAATCAGACATAAGTATTTCTCGGTCATTAAATTTAAATGAAATGCACAGAAAGACTTTGGATTTTTTTTAAAGCAGTCAATGTATTTCAGTGGAATTTTGTTTTATACATAGAATTGCATGTACAGTGGGAATAGACGGCAAAGTGAAACTGCATGCTATTTTTCTGCTTAGCTTAAAGCTGAAAGTACTCAAAACTTCACAAGAATACTTCTAAAACACAGGTTTGTTTTCCTTTCTGTAGCCACTTGAATTTTATTTTTTTTTCCAAAACTATATCATTGTGTAAGAATTAACTAACAGATTTAAGTCTTTAGTAATATTTCATTATTTATGGGAGTTTTCAATTTATTAATTTTTTTTTCTTAGTTTCCATGGAAATCAGTGCTGTTGTTCAATGTCAGTGTCTTCAACATCAAGTAACCCAGCATCTTACATTTTACTCATGAGATGATAACCTCTTTTGCTACCCTAGCAAGTCTTGAGCTTCTGGAGAACTGTGTTCAGTGCACAATCTTTGTACAACTTGCAGCCTTCTATTTCATGTGAACTGTTTAATTTTCATGCTATAACATCAAAACATTACTTCCTAGTAAATGAATAGGGGCATAGCAGTAGGATTATCTAAAAGGTGTAAGGTTTTATGTAGCATATCTTTTTTCAAATGCCACTACTTTTCTTAAATGTTAATAACAACTTGGGAAATGAGAGGATAAGTAAAAATCAAACACTTAAGGAACAGTAAGCTGAAAAGATGTGAAGAACCCTAAGGGACTATTTGAAATGAGGAGATCTCTTTTCATCAATTTATACAAGATTCAAAATTTGCAGGACCTGATAAAATTCGAAATTCTCTAAGAGGCCCAAGTCAGGAACACGGTAACTGCCAGAACAGAATAAAACTGCCAGGAAATCCTCAGCACACTCCCAAAATATAGTTTTGCATATGCTGAAAAAGAGAAAATCCAACATCTGCTTTTGTGACCACTTATATTAAAGCTAAAATAATAAATTTTTTCCAGTTTTAAATTTATTAAATATAAATGCACTGTATATCTTCTATGAAAAGCTACTTGATGTTGCCTCTGGTTTTGTGAGTTGTTGTTGGTTTGGTTTTTTTTTTTTCCATGAATAATTATTGCTAGCTTTCAGATAGTTTATTTATTTCTAAAACTTGTCCTCTTTTTTTCCCCCACAGTAACAGCTTTTTTGCTCACACACAAATTTAAGCCAACTTACTGTTTTTGCCAATCCCTGATAAAAGCACCTAGCAACGCTCATACCTAGAAGAACTGATTAAAACTGACTACAGCTAATTCAAGTAAAATAAAACAATACATGTACTATTAAATCTCAATTAGTTCCCAAAGTAACTTATATCTACTTCAAATATTCTGAAAATGATTATCAGTTCCTAAGTAAATCACAATCAGTCTGGCAAGATCCTGACGCGCAATGAGGAACTGAGAAAAAATTCTTTTGCAATTGTTCTATTTCGTTTCTCATAACTACATGTGGTTCTCATTTCACCATATGTGATTCACATTACATCTTGTATCACAGAGATAGCATAGCTACTTTATGCTGACACAGTGGTATTACCTTTGGTAATCCTCAAAGAACACTAAAATACTAAGTTCCTGTAATTTTTCACCACCTGCAGTGTGAACTTTAAAATAGGCCTGCAAGAGTATTGCAGTTTCTGAAAAATTACAGAGGAAATTAGAAAGAAAATACACAGGGAAGGGCAAAAAGGGCAATGTGATTCTTAATTTTGTAAACTGCTTTCTTCCAGTTTTTTGTTAAAATAAAATGCCAGATAAAGTTTCTAGTAGCAAATATGACATGAGAAATGAGAATTGAAAAGTAATTTAAATTTGAAGTAAATTGTCCCAGTGGAATAAGCAGTACTTTAGGTCAGGCTGCAGAAAATCCTCAACATCTAAAAGGTATTCTGAGACTGCTAACAGTAATAAGTATCTCAGGTCACCTTGGCACTGAACTGCACTGTGACTTTCTTTGCTAAAATACTAGAGAAATCCAGAGCATCTAAAGAAGTGTTGCAAAATTTGCTCTGTTTATAATATTCTTTGTTTCTTTTGGAGAAATGTGTTAAGTGCTATGAATGAAATAAAAATATTTAACTTTTCTTTTAAAAAAGGTACTATATGTAGTGTTGAGGGTTTTGTTTTTTATTCCATGGCACTAAGCTGAGCAATCAGTGGTTATAACTTGCCCACAATGAAGTTTTCCAAGGTTGCTCTCTGCAGGAAAAACTGTTGAGATTCTTTTGCAGTAAGGGATGTGTGTGTGGAATAGATCTGAAGGAGGTGCAGTGCTTAGTAATGAATTCTGATTATTTACAGGTAAGGCTATAATGGCTAAGGAAAAAACAGTAGAAAAATATGGCTTTCACAGAGATTTCTGCATTCAGAAAGATTTGTGTGATTTCTTGCCTATATTGGTTTAATCTCCTTTATCAACAAAGTTAATCTTCCAGTAGTAGTGGTGAAAAGATATGCCAAATAAATGAGTTATAAACCATTCTATAAAATGTGCAAACCTGCTAAGGACAGCAAAATGTGTGTAAAGAATGGTGTCCTCTGATCTAGAAAGCGAGAAAAAGGAAGGAATTCCAAATAATTTCTGTCATTTGCTATTTGGAGGAGAAGCAGCATTGGAATCAGTTAAAAATGGCTACTTAAAAGTACAATCAGTTGCTTTTTCCAGTTTTGAAGAGCCAATAACAGTGGTAAAATATGAAAGAGATTCTTAGAGAAACATTGCTGTACAATATTAACATTTGTTTGTCATTACTCCTCTACCTTTCATCTGCTATGTCTTAAGAGAACTGTTAGCATACTGTTACATTTTCTACAACTTATCTTGCAAAAGCAAAGTATTGTATAATACATCCATAATATTCCAATATAGTACATACAGATATAATACATATAGTAATTCCAAAACTCCCTTTGCAACTGTCGTGGTTGAAGCCCAGCTGGTAACCCAGAACCACACAGCCACTCGCTCATTCCCCCTCTTTTCCCCCAGCTCCTGGAGGGATGGGAAGGAGAGTCAAAAGAATGTAAATCCCACGGGTTGAGATAAGAACAGTCCAGTAACTAAGGTATAACACAAACCCACTAGTGCTACTACCAGTAAGAATAATGACAAGGGAAATAACAAGGGGAGAGAATATAAAACTAAAAGGGGAGAAGGAAAACAAAACAATAAACACAAGTGATGCACAATACAATTGCTCACCACCTGCTGACTGACACCCAGCCCGACCCAAGCAGCAATAGGTCCCTTCTGAGTAACTCCTCCCAGTTTATGTACTGGGCATGATGTGCTGTGGTATATGGAATACCTCTTTGGCTAGTTTGGGTCAGGTGTCCTGTGTCTGCTTCCTCCCAGCTTCCCCTCCTCCCTGGCAAAGTATGAGACTCAGAAAGTCCTTGGTCCAAGTAAACATTACTTAGCAACAACTAAAAACATCAGTATTATCAGCACCGTTCTCAGGCTAAAGTAAAAAAGCACAGCATTGCATCAGCTACTAAGAAGGAGAAAAATGACTGCTACAGCTTAACCCAGGACAGCAACATAATCAAACTGAACTGGAATGATCACATTGCATGTAGACATGCTAGGTTTGTGGGTTTCTTTTTACAAAATGGATTTCCTGGTCTCTTTCAGGTTTATGAAGGTTATGAAGGTTTCTGAAACTCTAGTTTCAAAAACTATCATTTGAGATTACCCATTAACTTATCAGAGTGGCTGTCTGTGCAAGGAATTTCTTTTTCAATCTCCCAAAGGACCACAGACCACCGTTTTCCTTTAAAATGACAACGTTTCAGGGTAGTCAGGTCTGGATTGGTGAACAAGTAGTTGCTAAAAACTTGCCTGGCAATCTGGGCACTTGTCTGAACCTGGCTACCAGCACCAACATGCCCTGCTTGCGTTATCCCAATATTGTAGGATGGGTCTCCCTCTGGTGAGGCCCCTGCTTCTGCCCATCCTACTGTCACCCTCAGCTCCTTTCTCTTTTCTCAGGGAGCAGCCTGCCCTTGCTGTCACCTTACAGGACCATGTTGTACAGATTGTCACTGAGAGGATGTTTAAAAGCCCTCACTTATTAAGATCTTTTAAATAGGACAATGCTCACATGGGGTATCACATCTCTCAAATCTTGGTGTCTTACCAGTTCCTATCTGAATGGTAACAGGAGTCTCTATTGTAAGGAGCTTTGCTGTAAAGTCTTCAGCTGGATCAGAAAAGACTCCCTAAACTACAGCTTTTCTGAATTCTTACATTCATTCTTGTGCCCTGTGGTCCTATGCGACCACTCCAGCATATGCATATTAAATTGCTATTGATTAACTTAAACTGTGTACAAAACACTTGATGTCTTAGATATGGTCTTCAATTTTATCTATATAAAGTTAAATCAATTCTGCAGCAAGAACTGCTTCAGAGAGTCTCTGGAGCAGCCAGATTCTCCACCCTAGATGTTAATCAACACATTGAAGTACACAGATAGTCGCTGTGAATTGCCAAGTGCAAAGCAGAGGGAATCATAGAATCATAGAATAGTTAGGGTTGGAAAGGACCTTAAGATCATCTAGTTCCAACCCCCCTGCCATGGGCAGGGATACCCCACACTAAACCATGCCACCCAAGGCCTCATCCAACCTGGCCTTGAACACCACCAAGATTGGAGCATTCACAACCTCCCTGGGCAACCCGTTCCAGTGCCTCACCACCCTCTCAGCAAAGAATTTCTTCCTTATATCCAATCTAAACTTCCCCTGTTTAAGTTTGAACCCGTTACCCCTTGTCCTGTCACTACAGTCCCTGATGAATAGTCCCTCCCCAGCATCCTTGTAGGCCCCCTTCAGATACTGGAAGGCTGCTATGAGGTCTCCATGCAGCCTTCTCTTCTCCAGGCTGAACAGCCCCAACTTTCTCAGCCTCAGTCCCTGAATTTCCTACCTGGAGACCGCTTGCAGCAATTAGTGAAATGTTTGTGGTGAAGCTGGGGAGTCAAACCCCTTGTTTCAAATCAGTCCATGGGTTCATCTCAGCAGGAACTGACCAGGGAGCTGCTTTGATCAGCCAAGGAATTGGTGACTGAGTGCACTGGGAGAGCCCACCTACATGACAATTACAAATACAGGACAACTTGAATTTCATCCTTAATACAGAATTTATAACTTAAATTCTGCAAATTTTGCTACAACCAGATCTGAGTTTTTCAGCGTTTAAAAAAAATGTGCTTGTTAAAACATTCATTCTCTAAAACTAACAAACTTTGATAAAAACAAATTTTTAGGACATTCATGATTAGGATTTTTGAATGCTACAGTACAACAAATGGGTATCTCTCTGAAAGTTGTCAGAACGGCATTTGGACAAAATTCTGGAAACAACTGCATCTACCTTCCAGTCACAGATCTCTCAGAACTGGGAGTTTCTCTTTTCTTACAAGATAAAGTGATATCAACAGATATGATGACCTGTTCACTACATTTAAGTTTCATCTTGAGCTCTTCCTAATGGAAAAGTTTTTTGCTACTGGAAACTTCAGCTGGTCTTGCTGCTATTAATTGGCTGCATGGGAAAAGTCTAAATTGACTAACATGGACAGCAGCATGAGGTTCTTGTTAAACAATGGGATAGTTTCTGGTCCTGTTAGCTGTAATTTTTGCTATACTGCTATAATGTCAAAGTCCTAATGAAAATAACTACTTTAGTGATGAAGACAAGATGAATCACTGACAGATTTTGCAAACCTTCACTGTCTTAAAATATGGTCACAGGCGTATGTGACACCGGTTCACATGCTAAAAAAATGCACAGATACTAACAGAATTATTTTCATTTTCTTCTCCAGTGGGAAAAAAATAAAATTAGAGATTTCCAAGCATCAGTGCGGCAAAGAGACAACATTTACTTTTGCTTACTGGCAAGAAAACTGAACAAAAGGAAAGGACATTTTTTTGAAATAAAGAAATACTGAGCTACCTTCAAAAAAGACTTAATTTTCTCCGAAAGATAAAGGCTGGACAAGTCCCATAGTTCATTCTTTTTTTATTCCTCTCACACAGCTGAGTCATCCTCTCACTATCAGCACCCCTAAAAAAACCTCACTTACAGCTCCATAAGTCTCTTAATGGCCACTCTTCATAAATCTTACATTGTATAAGGTAATCTTATGAGTCCTTTCATAAAAGAAGGTATCCAGATATGTTGAAAGGTTCTCATCTTGTCTAATGGGAAAAGTTTCTGTTTAAAAATGGGACTATAGAGTCAAAATTACTTTCCAAATGTAGCCCCTAGAGAAATGACAGAATGAGCAGTATATTCAGCCCATTTTTTCACTGCTTCGCTCTTTTCCCCACTTACTCCATCCCAACTCAACATCCTTTTCATGGCTTTGAGAAGCTACAGAGTCTTCCACCGTCACATATCAGAAAATGCTGCATGAAAGCTGTAGCAGTAAGCTTCTAGTCGGACTCTGAAAGGTTTCTGGGAAAATTATTAGTGAAGTCATAAAGGCAGCTGAGAATAGGAAGCCTGAACTAGTTGAAGCTAATCTATTACTTGAAAGTGTTGGCAGCAGAAAGTGTTATCTGCTGTTTGCAGCAGGACTGTGGATACGTGTCATGCCTGGATTTCTACTTTGCTTACCCTTGGACTCATCTTAAGGGATGGGAACCATTAGATGTTATTACTGTGATTAAATCAATGTACTTTAAAGAACTTGGAGCTTTCATTTCTGGCCACTGTAGTCAGAATTGGTACTATGCTCTCAGCAGACTAGACAAAATTGAATTTCGCTGTTTGAAGAAAAAAGGCAATATGAATTTTGGGAGGAGAACGGCAACTGATAAATCTTTCTCCTTTCTGCCCTCCAAAGGGACAAGGCTTTCTTTTTCCCTGGAAGACGAATTCATCAGCACCATGCCAACAATAGTCTGCAGGGGTGAGACATTCAGCACTCATTGTACTCCCACTAGCTCCACCGAGAAGATGTTGCTGTGCTCAGTGTACCAGCAGCATGTTGTTAATTTGAGGAACTCCAAACTTAAGTCAAAAAATTGGTGCAAGGTTGTGTGCACTGTCAGCAAGACAGACAGAACTGCCTGCTAACAAGGGTGTTTTTTTACCCTCAGCAATTTACCTGGAAAAGATGGTTGGCTATTGCAATAATGCCAGTCTAATTTCAGGCAAAAGGAACAGGACTTTTCTGCTATATAAGCATAACATGACATAATAAAATATCAGAATATTTATGTCAGCCTTTAAAATTAGTTTGAACTTTGTTAATGCATTTACTGGAAGACAAGGAGTAAATTATTAGGTGACCTTAAGAGCTTAATTAATTACATCTTTCTTTTTACCTGATTTCTTCATGAGGTAAAATGGGTTACTTTTATGGTTAATCAGTTCTTAAACGTAGCAATTTAATTGTTGTTTCAATGACATTTTTTTGTAATACCTACAACCTTATTCAGAAAAGTTGAAATAAAAGCATATGAAAAGCTATAGATCTTTTATAGGTCTAAAAATAATGGGTGTGATTCAGTTTGAGGTTAAGAAACATAAATTTAAGTTTCTACAAGCTGGAGTGCATGTGTATGCCAGGTCTCTAAACTCATCCTGTGGCTGGCATTCTGGACCCAGTTTTGCTTTTTAAATACAGTCATCTGTTGAGATATCTTTGTATATCTTAGACATCTCCAGCAGGATGCATATGATACAGATCATGCAGGAGGTTCACACCTTCCTGCAACAGTAGACAGCAGGCCAGACAAGATACACCAGAAGGGCTAGAAGCATGAGGTGTCCATGTGAGGAAATGGAGTAGAGCTAACCAGCTGAATGTCTTCTCTGTGACAGTAATGGTTGTCGTGACAGTAACTGACAGCTGCCTTAAGAAAGCTGCATGAAGAATTGGAGAAATAGTGCGATGGAGGTTTGACCAAAGAAATAGTCATGAGGTTAAGAATGCATCTCACCCATATTTCAATGGACAAAAGGAATTTGCTGACTGGGTGGAATGCTCTCTCTACAGGTCTGTGGATGATGCCAAACTGGAAAAAGGAGTTTGAAGGGTCAGGCTGCTGTTCAAAGGGACTTAAACAGAATAAACAATCCGGCAGAAACTCTATAATAATCATAAACACTAAGTCCTGCACCATGAACATAATAACCCAACAGAACAGTACTGGCTGGACGTTAACTGGACAGAAGTTTAGTAGAAAGGGAGCTGGGGAGCAGCAAATTTAATAGGAACCTGCAGTGTGCAGCAAAGGGCAACAGCACCTGGGGTTGCATTTTCCTTTTGCTTTCTGGCAAGGAAACTGAACAAAAGGAAAGTACCTATTTTTTTTAAATAAGGAAATACTGAGCTACCTTTGAAGAAGACATCATTTTCTCCAAAAGATAAGGGTTGGGCAAGTCCCATAGTATTCTCTTTTATTCTTCTCATACAACTGAGCCCCCTGCCCCAGTGCCCACTGTGCCCTGAGGGGCGCAGGCAGAGCAGGCTCAGTGCTGGGTATCTGATATCTGCTGGTATCTGCGGCAGGTTGTTCATGGGGCAGTTGGTTTGAGGCCTCAGGACAACATGGGAAGCTATCCCCCACCTTGGTGGAGCACGATCCCTGCTCTGCCCCGACCAGCAACATGCTGCTCACCAAGAACAGGCGCTCAGCCTCCCTCAGGTCCTTCTATCTGTTGAGTTGTTTTGAGATAAACACAAAAAGAGGCTCTTGATCATCAGTCTCACAGATGCCTTCAACAAGCTAGTGGAAGCATAACGAGAAAACAGAGCCAGGCTCTCCTAGAAGAAGAGGCAATAGATACAGGTTACAAGATAGGAAAGTCAAAATAGAGACAAGGAAATACATTTTCATTATGTGGGTGGTTAAATTTGCTGCCCAGAGCGCTTGTAGAATGTCTATCTGTGAATATATTCCAAACATGACCTGATAAAGCCTTAGTTTGCATGATGTAAATTAACTTTGTTTTAAGCAAGAGTTTGGAACAGATGACCTCTAGAGTCATCTTAACCTAAATTATTTTGTGATTAATGAATCTATGATAATAACAAAGAAAAATGTGAAATAAGTGTAGTAAAGAAATCCTGACTTATGTATTATCTACAATTTCCTTATCTATGGATAAGGAAATGATGCCAAACTGGAAAAAGGAGTTTGAAAGGTCAGGCTGCTGTTCAAAGGGACTAAAACAGAATAAATGAGTTTCCAGAGTTTCCTTATCTATGGATAAGGAAATAATGGTTTTCAAACAGTTAAACTTCAATATTCTAATGGTACTGACAGTTTAAGAGTAGCAGTTGAGAATTTTCTCCTAATGTACACCTTTTAAAATTTGTTAATGTTCTTGACTGATTATTGTTGGAAATACAAAAACCTTCATACATTGCAAAAAGGAGAATAGTCAGACTTTCACAGGCAGCAAACACAAACAGAGTGTGAACTGTTAGCATTCTTGTCAGTTTGTGTTTTGTGGGATTGGTCTGTCATAATTCTGTGCATAAGGACTAGAACTTCAGTGTAATTCTGGTCTATACATGTAGAATGTAGAGACAACTGATAACTTGATGAAATACAAATCAAATAAAATTAGCTGCTTCCTCTGTATAAGCTAATTTTATGCAAAACCCACTCTATTTAATGACTATATAGCTCCTCCAGTAGGGAATTAAACCCCTGAAGTCAAAGTGGCTTAAATTTGCTATAGATCCTGAGTAAAATGAAGTAGATTCATAACTAGGAGACTACTGCCTGTTAAAATGTTAGAGAGAGAGATGCATGTTGATGTCCTCCTGGAGAACTAAAAGAAAGAGATGGGGCTTTTGAAATAAAAGGCAAAAAAAGAGTAAATGCACATAAGAGTTTCAGGCAGCCAGCAGATTGTATGCTCTCAGGAAGAATGTGAAAAAGCTGCTTTTATCCAACTTAAACTGGTACCAAAAAAAGTAGGGTAATTTTCAGTGTTAGTTAGTAAAGCCTATTTCAGGAGATGATAAAGGCAAAGCTTGAAGCCATACATTATATTTCCACAGCTTTTCTCCACTGAATACAAATTACATTTAATGGCTTTATTTCACACATATTCCAATTGACTTAAGGGCATGGCCTGCAAACAAATTAGCAGTACTGACTTTATAGCCTTGCATTTCATGCTCCTCTTAGCCACTAGCATTCATTCTAATCATCTCACCTCATTGTCCTAGAAAAATATTATCAGACACAGAAAAGATTGCTGGCAAGGCTCTAAATTTCAGATCAATATTCATCACAGTATGCAGAATGCTAAGACAAAATTCAGTAGAAAACTTCAGCACTTCAAATTAATCTTTCAATGAGTTTTTGTGCACAGTTATTATTGGCTTCCCTAAATCAGAGTTTCGAAGAAATAAAATATATTTGCCAAGGCAGACTTACTGATTTGTTATCTAAAGTTAGTGAACTCACTGAGTATCAAGGGCCAGCTATTTGTGGCATAAAATTGCCTAAGTGTTGCCTGCAATAAGAATTTTGCTTTTACATTTCCTGCATGCAATTGTGCACCAAGAGAGGGCATGATTTCTAACATGGAATTTATGCATAACACCTCTGGTATGCTAACTATAAAAAAAAAAACCAACACCTAAATGGAAACATCCACCCCCCCACCCCCCCCAACAATTAAAATTAGTAATTCATTTGAAGAACATCAAAATCCTATTGCTGAAGGAGATAATGTTATGAAGTTACATTTTAGTGAAATAATTTAATTTCACCTGTTGGATAATGTAAGCTTAGCAAATAACGTCTATGTGGGGAAAAATTCTAATTTCTTAAAAGTTTTCCAGTTGCAGCGGCAGCAAATTTTAGTTATGAAACTGTCATGCTGTCTCTGGACTACTACTTAGCAAATAAGTTTTAATAAAAGTCTTTCCTTACAGCTACAAAGGCCTCTAGAATACACTCACAAATTAAAGAAAAAATGCAGTCTGTAACCCTCAAAAAAATTAATTTAATTCAAACCAAAACCCAGATATTTTCTTTTAATTTATTTGTGAATGAAAATCTGTTTACTCAATCAGAAAAGTATTTTTATTTATTATTAAAGCAGAAAATTATTGTTTGATAATTGATTTGTGTTCATTCTGACTTTATCATTAATAAGAGTTCCAGAAGTTGAGTAAGAATAAAATGTAAGAAAATGCAATGCAAGATCTTATGGAGCAGAATTTTTGTTTCAAATGTAGATGTTTTCAGTCATACTCACTCACTGCCTCATGCATTTTACTCATTCATTCTTTCATACTAGCACCAAGAGGTATATAAGAGGTATATATTCAAGTAGTTAGATTAGCATTACTTGTGGTGACATGGAGGATAAGGTTTCCAGCTATTAAGTCATCTCTTAGGCTCTTCTTGAATGATGACGATTAACTCATTTTTGGCTAATTCTTATACAATTCTTATAGAACTTGTGAGTCCACACTTGATCTTTCATTCCTGAGGTCTTCTGTCCCTCACTTACCTCCCTATAAATCTGAGGCATGGTTGCTGCCCACTGCCTTATATTCCATATCTTACAGCTAAAGTGTGTTTTCCTATTAAAATGATAAGAAGAGGGATCATACACGCAAGATTGCCACTGAGTGAACATTTTCTACTTGAAAGTCATCTTTAGTGTTTTAGTCTTGTTGCAAAAATACATCTGCTTCAGTGCTCACCAGCTTTTTGTTGTCAGTTATGTCCTGTTTCTAAATACACGCAATACATTTTTTTTCCTCTGTTGTTTTTTTCTGGTACTTAAAGAGTAATGCATTCCCATTCATATTTCTGTCATACCAGTGTTTAGCAATCTCTATGGAAGGTGCTTGCTCTTCACAGTCTTTCAGACAAGCACAGGAGTAAGTGTCAAAAATGACAGCATAAAGAGAATCATGGTCAGATATACTTAATCTATTGACATGAGTTCATTATAAACAGGAAGTTTTTTCCTTGTGAGATGCTGAGCAGCAGCAAGTACTGTTCATTTTTAACAGCCACTGAGGCACACATTTTGTTGTGCTCCCTTACTTTTGAAAAATTCTGCTAAGGAAGAAACCTGGGCAACTATCCTTCAAAGCTCTAACTGATTCAGAGCAGTTCTACTATAATCTTCTCAGCATTTTTGAAGACATCTATACATTCTTATTTTCTTTTTTTTTTTTTTTTAACAACAAGAAAGTTATATTCAGTATCTCACAGTATTTTCAATTTTCTCATTCTACTTTGCTTTTTGTCTCCTCAGCTGTTCTTTTGTGGTTTTTTTTTCATAAACTGTACTACTAGATACCGAAGAGAATATTCTATCTGTGGCATTAGCAAAACTGACATGAGGGGAATAGTTTCACTGCTTATAAGGTAAAATACATCCCAGAACTGTTTAGATTTTACTTTTTATTTTTCTTTCTTTTATTACAATACTGTATCATTGACTTGATTTGTAGTCCATTAAAGCTTCTAAATATCTTTTTAAAATAGTACAATATGACAGCTATTTTCTATTTTTATATCTCAATTTAATTTTTCCTTCAGTGTTTTTTATCTAGGCTGCTGAAATTCCTTGATTTCACTGGAAAATACTGGAAAGCCACATGATTTCAGGGAAGAGAGAGATGTTGAGTGGCCATCCTTTTTTCAGGGGACTGGACATCACTGATTGTTCTATTCTATTTTTTTCAGTGCTAGCAAAAAAATCCTGTAACATTTTTTCATGTCCTTTACTGGCTTGCCATATGCATGCACTGAGACCCTCTGACATTTCCCTTCCTTACCTGCTCCAGTAGTCTTCCTTTTAACTTGTGAAGTTCTACAAGTTGTAACAACCAGTCATGTACATCTTGTAATCAAGGGTTATCTACAAAATTTAAATTCAAAAGTTGCTCATAAAAACAATGCTTGAACTACAGTACTGTTATTTCTTCAAGACCCAATTCCACTGCTGACCTCTCCTTGGTAACCCAAGTTACTAAGGCTAGCCTAAAACTAATAAAGGATCAAGAGGTCTGTATGCATACATGTACAAATGTACACGTTCATATATACATATACTATGCTTATATGTATACATATATATACTTTTTTGCATGGTATGAGTTCTCTTTTCCTAATTGAATTTGTAACTATGATGTTTCCTTTTGGCACTCTTAGGCTTTGTATTAACTGCACACATTTATTTCAAAGTAGAAAACCAGGGAATAAAAACTGCCAGAGGAGTGGGCAGAACTGCAATTTTTTAAATAACAGGAAAACCAATCTCATACTTGTGTGGAGTTTTACATTTCAGAATTCCATTAATAGAGTCATAGAATCATAGAATCATAGACTCATAGAATAGTGAGGGTTGGAAAGGACCTTAAGATCATCTAGTTCCAACCCTCTTGTCATGGGCAGGGACACCTCATATTAAACCATGACTCCATCCAACCTGGCCTTGAACATATCCAGAGTCTCACATTCTACCATGTCTGATATCTGTAATTATACCCATGTTCTGATTTTTAACTCCCTCTTTCTCCTACTTGATTCTATCTTCTATTCATGACACCAAACTGTGGTGATTAGCCTATTCAAGAGAATACTAGTGTCTTTACTTTCTTCTTGTGAAATGAATTGTGCTTGGCTTAAGTAACTGATTTTTCATGTATAGGACCCATTGACTTACCGGCTGCATTTGTTGTCCCATTTTTTGGCATAGGCCACAGCTTGTTAAGCTCTGCCCTGTGTTGTTGTTAGTCAAAATTGTTAAAATTGGTTACTGTGATAACTCACACTGTAACGCAGAAGGTTGTTGCTAGATCAGTGTTTACATCCAATAAATATAAAACTTCCAAAGTTCTATAGCACAAAACTGACCAGTTTGATAACCAATGTGAGCCACTGTTCTAGAGTTTTTCAATTTTCTGAAGGATCTGCACATTTTCTGTTTTGGATTGTCATACTGAAGTTATATACATGGTTGGCCACTGGGCAGATCACAGCTGATTAGAGTTTGTTGTTACCATATCAAATTTGGCCCTTCAAATTGTGACCCTTATGATCCCAAGTTCTATTGTTCATATTGGCTGAGGTTATGCAGGTCACCCTGCTTAACAGTTAATACAGAAATCTAGGTATTATTTCTTATACTTTAAAAAATTCACCTCAACTTCCTTGTAATTACAAGTAAAATGCATTTTCTAACCATAGTTTACCTTCAGTTTGGCTTAAGTTCAAAATCTGCAATAAATAAACATCTTCACTGAAACCAGAGGACATAAGCAGGAAAGGGTTTAGTAGCTGAGCTTAGGAATGCCTAGGCCTACTTTTCGCATTTGTAGTATGCTGTGCAGTAGTGTCACCCCTTATGTTAGCATGTATGACACATCCTCAATATTGTTCAAATCTTTTCTTCAGATTGGGCTTATAAGGCTTTATTTTTCTGGCTTCTCTATGAGGTCTCATGTGGCATTGTGCAAAAAGCTTTATTAAAGTAAAGCGATCTCATCTTCTACTTCCTTCTTATCCATTACAGTAAAAGTTACTATGTCATAGGAGGAAATTAGATTGTTTTGACATGATTTACTCTTGAGAAACCCACATTGGCTGGTTTTTATCACCTTTTTATTTTCCTGTAGAGTGCTTATAAATTGGCAGTTTAATACCTTTTTCTAGTATCTTTCCACATACTGAAAATACTGTGACTGGTCAGTGATTTCTCTCTTCCTAGGGGAATCTTATGGTTTGTCCTCTTCAGTCCCCTGAGAGTTCTCTCTTCTATGAGATGCCAACGATAATGACTTGTGATTCAGACACTACTTTGTCTATTTCATTAAGTGCTCAAGGTTTTGTTCCTTTCCTCCATCCCTATTGTGGCCCATCTAATTACATAAAATAGTGTCTGGTCACTAAAAGAAAAATAATATGGCAATAAAAACAACATATTTTGATTTTTTTCTGTTATATGATTTTTTTCTCAAAAGAAATCTTTATTCTCCTTCTTTGTCTTCAAGTTTATGATGTATTTATAGAACTTTTGCCTCTTCCTGTTGATCATCTATTTTGTATTTTAATCTTCCAGGTTTTATCTGTAGATGATTGTGCTGGTGTTGTAGACTCCTGCTTAATTTTGTAGTTTTGCTTTCACGTTCTGTATGACATCCTTTTTTTTTTTTTTCCCTGAGTCTGACAGAAATCCTGGTTTAGCTATATTGTATTTTTAACACAGTTTTTGGCTGTTCTTCTACTTCTGGATATCTCTATTTTTAATAACTGCAAATTATTCTGTTTTTTATTCCATTCCATGGAAAATCAAATCTTGCCATGTCACTCATCTGATCCCAAAAATGAGTGGAAACTTCTGAAAAAAAAATCCCTTAAAATTATTATTATTATTACTATTATTTCAGCTCATTTCTCCCTTTCTTTTTCTTAGAATTGTGAACCTGATCCTCCTAAGACAATCCCTGCTACTTCCCACCTTGTAATGCTCAGCCACCACCTGTCAGTTGGAGTAGAGACTGGAGACAGTTGTTTCCTAAATTCATTCCCATTTCACATTCTTCCCAGTGTATTCTCTTCAATTCTGTTAGAAGTTGTGTCTGGCTGTGTTGGTTTCTATAAAGGTATTGGATAATTAATGTTTTCCTTTATCACTAGCTCTCACTCTTTCTGTTGCTAAAAAGGCCTAATTTCCTACCTTTGGTACAACAGTTTCAAAGAGTCATTACAAATCTTTGTCCTATCCCTTACTATATTCATGCAGAAAAAAAAAAAAAAAGTATATTCTCTTCATCACTGTGTTTTTAGGACAAATACATCTTTCTTAATATTTAACACTTCTTCCTTTCTTACTTCTATATTTTTCCTCTTAAATTCCAATATTGTGATTTGTTGTGAATGTTTGTGGTGCTAGTGAGGGTGTAGCTTTATCTAAATATTAGGAATTCAAGGTCTGTCTGTGTTTTCTACTTTGAAGTTTAGACACTGCATCTCATTTTTCTTTCTTTTTACTCTTAATAGAAAGAAGCAATCAATTTTCATCTCTTTTTGCTTGATAAGAATTGTGTTTTACTTAGTGAAGGACTTTTATCATTACCTCTCATCAAATAGTCTAAAGCTCCTTCCTCTAGTTTACTGAATTGATGATCTCTTCCATTGTATGGTAGTTCTTGGAGATTAAGGTTTTGTAACTTGTTAAATTTGGGTTAGTTAGGCAACTTGCTAAAATGAAGCTTAGGTGATAAGTATATGGAACAGTGGTTTACCCCTTAACATGGCTAGTGTCTGGTCTTTGCCAATTAAGCAATAAGGTAGCACACCCTGTGTAGTGACAACCACTAGGACTGGAATATGTTTTCACCGTGTAGAAAACCAAATTTTTCATACATAATGCCATAGCAAAACCTTCCTCTTTGTGCAAGTCAAAATAATTTCGCATCTCCTTTCTATTACAGTGACCACAAATGCAAATGAGGTTGGGTAAACCACTAGTATATGGCATCCCTAGTTACTGAAGCTTGTGTATCTAACACCAAATATACTTGATGAGTTAGCTTCAAGATAGAAAGTATTTAATTGGCATAGCTACTGTTAATAACCAGCACCTATTAACTGGGATGATACCCTGGTAGTATTTGGTTTTCCTGTCCTGAAGTTCTCACAGGACCCAGAGGAGCACAACACTAAAGAAAAGAGGTAGATACTAGGAAGTTTTTGTACAACTAACTTTTAACTTTCTTACAGGGCTTTTCTGTATTAATTACATAATTTTGACCAATAGTAAATTTTAAGCTCCATAAGTATAGTGTGTTCTTCTGCTAATAACATGTGTTTGATTGCAACACTTTCATGGAACTGTTTCTTATCATTAAAATCAGAGTTCATGGATATTTATGTAGAAGTTACAAATCTTGCCTAGAGTATTTATCCTAAACTAGAAAACCTGATGAGCATCATCTGTTAGTTGCCTGATTTACTTTCACATCCATAGTCTTTTACCTCTGGGTTTTATATATGCGTTATATGTATTATAATACACATATCCTATAAACACATATATAGATTAGAGTGTACAACTATCTAGTATATGTATGCTGCTCATATAATGATACAGATGATACAGATACAGTATCAAGAAGTCTGTTTGTTTTTTTAAGTGTGTGTCTAAACAGATAGCTGTTCATCAGTCTTCCTGGGTTTAAATGATTGTCCAGTAGTAGGATCATTAGTAAAGCATGAAATCGTAGTTGTTTCAGTCTGATCAATTCAACCAGGACATACCTATCAGATTATGTGGAACGTTCTGCCTAAATTACTTTCCAAGGGACATAGGCTTAAATTAGCTGGAAGTCCTATTCCTAAAAGTGAGGTACACAGACTTGGATGTCACTTTGTAGGATGATATTTGAGAAGGTAAAACAAAGGAGGAGCTTTCAGCAGTGTTGGTGTATTTCACTTGCTTGCTTTTGTTTGGTTTTTTTTCCTTTTGGAGAAATGTTATCAGTAAGAAAAGAGCTTGCTTCAATGAACAGTCTAACAAGAAAATATTTCTCTTGCAATTAATGGTAGCTGCAAATAAATTTGCCTCTCAATATTCTCTCTGTATGTCTTATGAAACTTATTAGAATTAGGCTGCAAATCTGTCAATCATTTTAATATAAACAGACCATTGGGGAATATAAAATCAGGGATGAAATCATGTGCTTTTCTTAGTGTCACAGAACTGAATTGCTTAAAACATAATTAAATAAAATTTAAAATAAAGTTGATTTAACTGGTTATGGTTCCTGATGATTAGCCTTCATTTTGATTGAAATTTAACAGTCCTGTCATTTTAACCAAAATATCTAATAGTTAGCACCAGTATTATCAACATTGTCTCTAGTAAAGCAAAGCACATCACAAGTCATAACAAGATAAACAACTATATTTCCAATGAGGAATATAGCAAACACACATATATCTATCAGAAAAGTCCATCTGAATCATCTGAACTTTGTTCTGTTAAGAAAAAAGAAGACATTTAGATTCTTAAGCAGAATCCTTATGTATCTTAAATACATGATGATATGTGATTCCAGAACCTACTAAGAGTACATCTTCCACTTAGAAAGTCTGCAAAGAATACACACTTTTGAAATATGCTGTCAGGATATACTTGGCACTAAAAAATAAACAAATAAATAAAATTAAGTGTAAGTTAGAGATGGGGAAAGAATTTATTGGGATAACAGAAATTCACCGTATTTGGGTCCTAATCTCTCGTAAATGTGACATGAACCTACGTTATGTCTCTGCTTTATACCTTTACAAGGGCACCTGTTTTTTCCTCAATGTTATGAATGTTCATTGAGATTGCTATGTTATATGCACTCGGTGTTTCTGTTCTCATCAGCAGGAATTCATGTCACATCCTATCCATCTGATTTTTCTTCCAGCAGCAGCTAGGAAGATGCAGAAAGAAGGGGCATGTTCTGCAGTTGATGCTCATATTGTAAATGTTTGCATGCTGAAAGAATTGTTTGTTTGTCCTTCCTAACATATTTCTAAGACATCTGATGTTTTCAGGATATCTTACAAAAAAGTGGCTTTATCTCAAAGACCTTCAACTATTCTACTCATATGAATAATCAAGTTGATGCATATTGATCACTTGAGAAAGCAGTAAAACTGATGTCACAAGATGAAAAAGTTCTGAATATCATTGCATGTGTTGGTAATTTTGACTGTTCACAACTATATAGGGGTAGAGTAGGCAACTTAAAAAAATGAAATAAAATTGCCCATTTTCTATACAAGACTGGAGGAAGTAAGCAAACCTTGTATTTCTTGCATTGGATGTGTGGTTATTATGCATTCTTGACTGGACCTGAGTGTCCTGGGTTCAGCAGCAGCAGTAAGTTTTCCTTCTTCTTAGTAGCTGGTGCAGCGCTGTGGTTTTGACTTTCAGCCTGGGAATAATACTGATAAAGCCGATGTTTTTGGTTGCTGGTCAGAATGTTTACCCTGACCAAGGACTTTGTGAGTCTCATGCTCTGTCAGGGAGGAGGAGAAGCCGGGAGGAAGCAGGGACAGGACACCTGACCCAAACTAGCCAAAGAGGTATTCCATACCACAGCACGTCATGCCCAGGATGTGTAACTGAGAGTTCCTGAAAGGGCTGGATCACTGCGGGGTGGGGGCGAGGTACTGGTCGGTGAGTGGTTGTATTCTCTTCCCTTGTTATTTCCTTTATCATTATTACTATTAGTGGTAGCAGTAGTGATTTGTGTTATACCTTAGTTACTAAACTGTTCTTATCTCAACCCGTGGGAGTTGCATTCTTTTGATTCTCCTCCCCGTCCCTCCAGGAGCAGAGGGAAGAAAGGTAGGGGGGAAGTAGACTGCGTGGTTCTGATTTATGGCCTGGGCTTAAACCATGACACTGAGACAACAATGCCATCAATTTCATTCTCCTGAAAAGCTGCTTTTAATATAACCACTTTCTGATATTTCATCTTGTATGGTTTTCCACCTCAGTCTGAGATGCTACCAGAATTAATAACTGTAAACAAGATGGCCCATTTGTAGGCCAAAAGAGAGGCTTGTTTTAAGCCTAATCTGACCTAGTATCAGCAAAAGGCATCAGGGAGTAAGTGATACAGAGAAGGTAAGAGATTATCTGCAGCTTTCTGTGCATAAAGTACACATACATACAAAGTCAGTAGTCTTCCTACTTCATTGCCTCAGATAACCCTCCATACCTGAGTCTTGGTTTATATTCTCACCAGAAAGGTGACAGCCATAATTCTATGCTTCAGCTGCACCTGACTGTTTCTGCCTTGACTTTAGAGTGAAGGAGGCTATCTTTCAGGCCTCTTCCAGTCGTGCTCTCTCGGGGGTTCAACACAGCTGTCTTAGAGCAGGGTCCAAGGCTGACTCGAGTGTCAAGGTTTGCTGTGTTTCCTCTCAGTTCCTGGAGCACACCTAGGGGACAAGCGTTACTTATAACAGTGCACCTTAGGCAGAACTGAGAATGGGCTGTGCTATCTGGGTCATCATTTGTGTAACCTTCAGGTTGCTATGGGTGCTGTAGCAGAGAGCAGTGCTTGTTCCCATCATGATTTTGTACTGTTATAACTGAAATCTGTGCCCATCAAGAGCCTAAAAAGTGATTGTGTGAAGAAGCATCTCTCATCCGGAAAGGTTGCGGTAGACATCTATACACAGCATATAATTCTCATCAGCCATACAACAGCACCTTGCATCAGAGCAGAAAAAAGATGGTTCCCTTGAAGTACTTTTGTAGGCAGAGCCCCAACCAGCAAAAACACACTTCTAGTCATAGATGGCAGAGGTGAAGACAAGATCCTTCTATGTCCTAGCAACATTCGTCATTCTGCTGGTCAGACTGATGTCAGGGTAGCCAAGGCACGGCTGGCACACCAGGGAAGTTGGATGCGTGCACAGGAGTGGACACAAGCATGATGTCCACTGCAAGACAGTCTTGGACTACCGCAAGGAAAGAGTAAGAGTTGGTGCACTAGGGTACTTGCTCCTCTGAATCCTCCTTCCTCTGTGTTTTTCTTGAGAATGTTAATTGTGTGTCTGACAGAGGAGACACAGATGGCTCCAGATGCCAAAATGGCAGTGACTACAGTGAACATGGCTACACATACACTGGCAATGAACCTCATGGCCCATTGTCAGTAAGAAGGTTAAGCCTGATCTTATTGTGGCTCCTCCAGGCTGTGTAAACATAGCTGCTGATCCAGAAAGCAGTATTATCGAAAAGTGGAAGGTACGTCTGGATATTGCTGAGTCTCACCAGCTCATAGAACCACTGAAGCAGCTCCATTCTTCTTCTACCTGCCTGTCCGTCCAGCTACAACCACTGGACCAAGCACTGAGGCAGACAGACCAACGGAGCTGGGGCAGGATCATCACACAAACCCTGTCTAGAGCAGAAGACGCATACTACTCTGGAATAAAGGTATAGTCAGGATTCCTGTGTGTGACTGACTGACTGACAGCAAATGCTTATGGAAAAAGACAAGTTTCCAGATGTTTTCTCCTGGGATTTAGTGTCTTGGGGATTCTCTGAGCCAAATTATTGAATCTGATATACAGTTTTATTGCTATCATTCTTGAATTTGATTATGTGATATCTTTTGATCCTCTTTATATGTACAGGATCAAATTTACTTCTTTGCTGAGAACCTACTATTGGCAGTGAAAGTAACTACATTTGTTATGAAAAAATACTTCTTTTTATCTTAAAGTTTCAAGTCAAAAATTCTTCATTTACCACAAGCCATTCTAAAAGGCCGGTAGCTTAAACTTGATCAATATTTTAGTATTGATCCTGCAGTCCATCTTAATATATATATTTCAGGAAAAAAATGAAGACAGAATTTCGGAAGTTCTCTGCTTTCAGTGATGTTCATTGGCAGTTTATTTCTCATCTGAAGCTGATGTACATTAAACTCTGTATTTGGACATAAAGGTGTAGACTGTGTTGCATTCCATTAGCACATGCTTTGCTCTATTTAGTCACAGCGGCATTCAGTGATCTTAAAGGTCTTTTCCAACCTAAATTATTCTATGTTTTTATTCCACATTCAGGAGATGGAGTGCACAGTGACTGTGTAGTAAAACTGTTCCTTTTGAGGGTGTGCCCAATGTACTCCATGTGTGTAATGTCATTGCATCGCTCTGGCATAGACATTTGTGACACAGATAGGAACTCAGTCTACTAGAAAGGACCAAGATAAATCCGGCAGTATGGTTTTCAGATGCTGTCTCATACCCAGCCAGCACAGATAATCTGCAGTAATCTACACAGGTCTGTAAAGGTATACTCTTAAGTGCAATACAACATGTTATTTATTTTTGTTCATGCTAAAATAATTAGATTCTTAATACTGGGAACTTACTTAAGTTTGGGTACAAATCTGTCTTCATATTAGGCAACACTTGATTCTCTTTCTACTAATTTTCATTCTTCTTCTGCATGCCTTTCCTCTATCCATCAAATGATGCTTAGAAAAATTCTTATTCTGATAAGAATATCCCTATATATAAAATCCTATATACTTTTCTATATAATAATACTCTCTTCTTTCATTTAAATTTATAAACACTTTTATTTCATTAAATTTACAAACTCTTTTATTTCATTAAATTTACTCTTCAGGAACTTATAACAGACTAGTTTTCTATTTCTTCCCAGCTTTAGGACTGAAGTATTGTCTACGGGTGTACTGGCAAAAAACCCTACACTTCTAGAAGTATCTTATCTTTTATTAAACTATAAAATTTTAAGAATTTAACCAGCTTTTTCCAGATGTAGCTTTTCTTTTCTTTTCTTTTCTTTTCTTTTCTTTTCTTTTCTTTTCTTTTCTTTTCTTTTCTTTTCTTTTCTTTTCTTTTTTTTTCTTTTTTTTCTTTTCTTTTTTTTTTTTTTTGTGTGTGTTTGTGTGTGTGTTTTTTTGTTTGTTTTTTGGTTTTTTTTATTGTCTTTTCTTGTTAAGACTGCTTTCCAGTAGCCCAAGTTTGGGAATTTTTCTCCTCAAAACTCTGTATTTTGAGCCATTAAGCATTTCTTTTCCATACCACAAATCAGAATGCCTGCTTTACCATCTTTTTTGATCATCTGCATATTGAAGTGTGACACAGTAAAATAATTCCAAAGAATTTTATGAGAATTGGTAATTTATTCCTTCTTCTTTTTTTTTTTAATCTGCTAAGTGATGTGCATAGATTGTTCTAATTTTATTTTGAAATACTATGGCATATTCTTCACCCTGCCTGAAGTCACAAGCAGACAAAAACAGTATATGCGAGCCTAGAGAGCAGACATATGATTGCCAAATCATCCAAAAATATGTTGCATTATTTCAGATACCTGATTATTTTATTTGTAGGGGAATTCCAGAAGGTGGTAACAGATACAGTACCACTAAACTACTTGCTAATTGTTTTTATTATTAAACTGGAGCAATTGAATTACGCAGGCATATCTCAATTATATCTTAATTAATGCAATCTTTGGTTAAAAAAAAAAGAAAGAACATCAGAGTAAAATATTTTTAGGTAAAACACAGAAAAAATAAATTCTGGAACAGATTTCCAAAAATATATGTGTGTATATTAAAATTTAAGGACTATATTGATGTTTATAAAGTAGATTGAGCTGTGATGTTAATATTAAATAATTTATTACTTACTATAGACTTTTTAGTTAACATATTAGGCAGTCAAAGTTCAGTAGGAAAACTGCAGATCAGTTTGATCTTCCTACATATAGCAGTTGCAATGTAATTATGCAATGTATGACAAAGTTTTGTTTATGAAATGACATGCAGGTTGCCTGAAGGACTCCAGAGGAACTTATTCAATTTTAGTAGTTGGTTAGGGCCATAGACGATATTTTTTGACCATAGAGAAATAATAAAACAGAAGACAAAAAGTTGAAATACTGGAATATGTTGCTGGGTTGTAAATCAATTCCAAACACTTTAGAACAGACTTAGTTTTCATTTCTAAGCAATTCCGTTGGAGTATCTATGTGTAGCTCTGATTCTCAAATCCTAAAATTGACAGAAACATACAGCTAGACCTATTTGGCCAAAGTTCTGGGCAACAAAGGTTGATTTTAAGACAGGAAGTAGAGTTGGGGGGAACACACTGAAGTTTCAGGATTTATTGTTCAGGACAGAATCAGAAATCGAAAAGTTAATGTAAATTCCCTTGTCTAGAATGTTTGAAATCTTTTTTGCCATCATGTTTGAAACAAGTTAAATCTGAATCATCTACTGAGAAGAGATGTACTGATTTCTGGTATTACCCAGAATTGTGTATTGAGGACTGTTAAGGCTTGGTCATTCAACTCTTAATAACTTGTTAGAAAAGATACTGTACATTAACGGATTCCAGTACAGAGGCTGCCTGAAGAGAAATCTTCTAGAGATCAAATATTAGTTTTTCAGGAGGACCGACTGGCATCTGTGAATATCCAGTCTCAATGAGTAGTGACAAATTTCAAATTACTAGAAGTCTAACAAAGAGAAGAAGCTGCAGTGGAGTCTTGTCACTTGTGCTTCTCTCCCAAGGTTAAAATAAAAATATAGTGTATTGTAGTAATGAAGGAGCAAGTAAACCCATACTGTATTTATTAGAGGCTGCAAAGAAATGTTATTCAGTATAATAAGTCTCCAAATATAGCTTTGGAAGCATAGAAAATAAGTAAACTCAACTGAACCATGTAGAAACTTGTATCATGTTTTACAAAGTGTGTCATAGAGAGCAATTCACTGGTGGTTTACGAGGAAGAATGTTATTATAAAATGTTTTTAATAAAAAAAGATTGTGGTTATGCATAGGATATCTAGGAGATCAGACTGTATAATAGGCTCCAGAATCTCAGCGGCAATTCTTGACTGTTCAACACAGAGGTGGGTGTGCAGCAGAAGAGCAATCTGTCTACAGAAGGGGTGCACTGATATAAGCTCAGTTTTCAATCTATGTGGCAGCTAGCCTTGCACTGTGATTACTTTTAAAATTTTCCAGTAAAAGCAGGTAAATCACGTACAGAAAAATGACTCAAAAATCAATAAGAAATTTATCCTGACCAATGGTATTACCTGCAGACTTTTTACCACATTCAGTAATTTTTGCACCATTAAGCAGTACGTCAAAAATCCTTTTCTATGATGACCTTCATCAGAAGATTAGCAAGGGCTTTTTTTTCACCAAGTAAGCCTACTCCCTTAGAAAATATAATTTTGAAGCACCATTAATAAATAAATTTAATCTAAAAGTGAATATGAAGGCACCAGGCTGTAAAGACATTTTGGTGTTTCAAAGCAGTTTAGTATCTGCATAGAAGTGTTGCCCAAGTACCTTCAAATTTGAGATAAATGGGAATCAGATGACTTAATGCAATTCACAGGGTGTATGTTACCCTCAGACAACAGTGTATCAAAGTTATATGGAAAGAAAACTGAAACAGAACTTTGTTCCTTGAGAGTTAGACTACTGTCAGTACCTGAACTAGCTTGTTTAGACATGTATCTCAAAATTTACCCTGCAGCCTACAATTTCAAAACCTTAACATATAGATAAAAGACATACAGGTATACAAGACACAAAAGAGATGTGGACAGGCTGGAGAGGGTCGAGAGAAGTGCCACAATGATTAAACCTGCTGTATGAGGAAAGGTTGGATCAGATGGCCCTTGAGGTCCCTTCCAACCTGGTATTCTATGATTCTATGAAGAGATGTCCTGGGTTCAGCAGTGGCAGTCAGTTTTTTGTTTTTTTTTCCTTCTTAGTAGCTGTTGCAGTACTGTGTTTTTGACTTTTGGCTTGGGAACAAAAAAAACTGATAACACCGATGTTTAGACTGACCAAGGATTTTGTGAGTCTCATGCTCTGCCAGGGAGGAGGAGGGGCCGGGAGGAAGCGGGGACAGGACACCTGACCCAGACTGGCCAAGGAGGTGTTCCATACCACAGCACGTCATGCCAGGGGATGGAACTGGGAGCTACCCGGAAGGGCACGTCCCCTGGTCGGGCGGGCTGTCTTTTCCGGCGGGCGGTATCGTATTCTCTTCCCTTGTTATTTCTCTTGTCGTTGTTATTGTTGGTGGCGGCAGTGGTGATTTGTGTTATACCTTAGTTATTAAACTGTTCTTATCTCAACCCGTGGGAGCTGCATTCTTTTGATTCTCCTCCCCGTCCCTCCAGAAGCGGAGGGAAGAAAGGTGGTGGTGGGGGGGGGGGCAGTAGACTGCGTGGTTCTGATTTACAGCTTGGGCTTAAACCACGACAGTTCTTTTGGCGCCCAACGTGGGGCACGAAGGGTTGAGATAACGACAGATCTGACCGGAGTGTGTCTAATCATATTTGTGATAAACATTCAGTGTTTTGGATTGATAGTCACTTGTCACAATGCTGATTTATTGGCTCTCAAAGTTGTTGGTTTTGATCTCACAGTCTCAATATGTCGTAGCTTACTTAGAGCCGGTATTTGCTGTGTTAGTGTTTTTCAAGTGTGGGGCTTGGGCTAAGGTTATTGTCTCATTATATTTTATGGTAATGACTTGTAATACAATAGAAAAATTGATCATGAAACTGATCTGGCTTATGTTCCCAGTGTGGTCACCACCTTTATACTTTGGGAGGTATATAATACAAATGCTTAGCAACTATACATCTTTTTTCTCCTTCCTGGGTGGTCAACCTATGAAGGAGACATTCTTTTACCCTCCCAGTGCCCCTTCCAGACCGTTTACAGCATCGTTTGAGAGTTTTGAAGTTTTTGAGTGGCCTTTTAATATTGTTGAGACATGTTTGCTGATTGTGATGGGGGTCACCATGTTGGCACGCATACAGAGTGTGTTTTGTCCACAACCATTACGTCTGATCTCAAGAGTTAAGCAGAGTCTGGTTTGGGCCTTGTCTGGGGTTAGACGACAAAATAGGGGGACCGAGAGATTTTCCCCGAGGCTGGACAGCCATGAGTGGCAGGGTGTGTGGGATAGTATGGGCAAGTATCTAGGTCAGTGGGCCCCTCCAGTGTTTTGGAACTTCACCACCGAACAAGTGCAAAATCCAGAAGAATTAGTAAAACACTTAAATGAGGTGTGCTGTCATCCTGGTCATACCAGAGAGGGACAAATCATGTCAACGTGCTGGGGCTTGGCCTATGCTTACCGGGCCTTGTTCAACACTATCCAGCACCTTCAAAAGGAAGGAAATGTCCTTGGATCTGAGGGCGAAGCAACAGACAGCGCAGCTACTCCAGCTCCGAGCACAGCAGCTACACCACCCCTAGCAACAAGTACAGCCACTACTCAAACTTCGACTGCAACAGACAGTGCAGCTACCCCAGCGACAAGTACAGCCACTACTCAAACTTCAACTGCAACAGACAGCGAAGCTACCCCAGCTCCAACCACAGCAGCTACACCACTCCCAGCGACAAGTACAGCCACTACTCAAACTTCAACTGCAACAGATAGCGAAGCTACCCCAGCCCCAACCACAGCAGCTACACCACCCCCCGCGACAAGTACTGTTGCTACTCAAAGCACAGTGATAATGACTGCAGCTAAACCAGAGGACCAATTCGTACCAATATTGATTGCCCCCATAAGCAAGAGAAAAAGCAGAAAAGAGGCAAGAAGGGTGAAGCAAGATGAAGAAACAATGTATTCACCACCCAGGCCACCACCTGATCAGGAGTCATCATCCCATGATGAAGAAGAAGAAGAAGAGGTGACTTCTCGACCTCGGACCTCAACCGAGCTACGGAATATGCGAAAAGATTTTACCCGTCAACCAGGGGAGCACATCATCACCTGGTTGCTCCGATGCTGGGACAATGGGGCCGATGGTCACAAACTAGGAGGTACGGAAGCCAAGCAGCTGGGATCACTTGCTAGAGAAGGGGGAATTGACAAAGCAATTACAAGAGAGAAAAAGTCCCTCAGTCTTTGGAGGCGGCTCTTGGCAGCTGTGAAAGAAAGGTTTCCATACAAGGATGATGTTACGAGTCGTTCGGCCAAGTGGACTACTTTAGACAAAGGCATCCAGTCTCTGAGGGAATCAGCCATCGTAGAGATGATCTATCACACCAAAGCGAATAACGGAGATATACCCATAGACCCAGATGAAGTCGAATGTACACGACCCATGTGGCGAAAACTTACACGGAATGCACCGTCATCATATGCCCATTCATTGGCAACGGTAACCTGGGGTGACATAGTAACACCAACAGTGGATGAAATGATTCACAAACTCCGAGAGTTCGAAGACAATCTCACCCCTTCCATCATCTCAGCTGTGGAAAAACTGTCCCAGGATGTCAAACAATTGAGGGACGATCTATCTGATTTATCCAGCTCCTCACATGTACCAACACACGTCTCAGCTGTTAACAAAAGACGTCCTATTGTTCAAGACAGAAGATATAGAAGGCAAACACCACGGGCCACCCTATGGTTTTACCTGCGGGATCATGGAGAAGACATGACGAAGTGGGATGGAAAACCTACTTCAGCTTTGGAGGAATGAGTGCATGAATTGAAAATAGGAACAAGGGTCAAGACTAATCATCCCATGAGAGCTATGTCTTCAGTCTCTGGTGAGCAGGTTCCCAGATGGAGCGGAAGAGCTGATTTTACTCCAGCTCCTGTGATAACGAAGAATAATCCCTTTCAACACGACTTAGGTGTCCAACGTTGTGATGACTGTTAGAGGGACCCTGCCTCCAGCCAGGTGGAGGTAGGGGATAATCGGATTTACTGGACTGTGTGGGTCAGATGGCCTGGTACATCAGTCCCGCAGAAGTATAAAGCTCTAGTAGATACCGGTGCACAGTGTACCCTGATGCCGTCAAGCTGTCAAGGGGTGGAACCCATCTATATCTCTGGAGTGACAGGAGGATCCCAAGAGTTGACTGTACTGGAGGCTGAGATCAGCCTGACTGGAAGGAAATGGCAAAAGCACCCCATTGTGACCGGTCCAGAGGCTCCATGCATCCTCGGCATAGATTACCTCAGGAGAGGGTACTTCAAAGACCCAAAAGGGTACCGATGGGCTTTTGGTATTGCTGCTTTGGAGACTGAGGAAAATGAACAGCTGTCCACCTTGCCTGGTCTCTCAGAGGATCCCTCTGTTGTGGGGTTGCTGAAGGTCGAAGAACAACAAGTGCCAATCGCAACCACAACAGTGCACCGGCGGCAGTATCGCACCAACCGAGACTCCCTGATTCCCATCCATAAACTGATCCGTAGTCTGGAGAGTCAGGGAGTGATCAGCAGGACCCGCTCACCCTTTAATAGCCCCATATGGCCAGTGCGAAAGTCTAATGGAGAGTGGAGACTAACAGTAGACTATCGTGGCCTGAATGAAGTCACACAACCATTGAGTGCTGCTGTACCGGACATGCTAGACCTTCAGTATGAACTGGAGTCAAAGGCAGCCAAGTGGTATGCCACGACTGATATTGCCAATGCATTCTTCTCAATTCCTTTGGCAGCAGAGTGCAGGCCACAGTTTGCTTTTACTTGGAGGGGCGTCCAGTACACTTGGAACCGACTGCCCCAGGGGTGGAAACACAGCCCTACCATCTGCCATGGACTGATCCTGAATGCACTGGAACAGGGGCAAGCTCCAGAACACCTGCAGTACATTGATGACATTATTGTGTGGGGTGATACAGCGGAAGAAGTCTTTGAGAAAGGGAGGAAAATAATCCAAATCCTGCTGAAAGCTGGTTTTGCCATAAAACGGAGTAAGGTCAAGGGACCTGCACAGCAGATTCAATTTTTGGGAATAAAATGGCAAGATGGACGTCGCCAGATCCCTACAGATGTGATCAACAAAATAATAGCAATGTCTCCACCAACTAATAAGAAAGAAACACAAGCTTTCTTGGGTGCTGTGGGGTTCTGGAGAATGCACATCCCGAATTACAGTTCGATTGTAAGCCCTCTCTATCATGTAACCCGGAAGAAGAACGATTTTAAATGGGGCCCTGAGCAACAACAAGCCTTTGAGCAAATTAAACGTGAGATAGTTCATGCAGTAGCCCTTGGACCAGTCCGGAATGGGCCAGATGTAAAAAATGTACTGTACACCGCAGCTGGGGAGAATGGTCCTACCTGGAGCCTCTGGCAGAAAGCTCCAGGGGAGACTCGAGGTCGACCCCTCGGCTTTTGGAGTCGGGGATACAAAGGATCTGAGGCCAGCTATACCCCAACTGAGAAAGAGATACTGGCAGCCTATGAAGGGGTTCGAGCTGCTTCGGAGGTGATTGGCACTGAAGCACAGCTCCTCCTGGCACCCAGGTTGCCCATTCTGGGCTGGATGTTCAAAGGCAGGGTCTCCTCTACACATCATGCAACCGATGCGACATGGAGTAAATGGGCTGCACTAATGACACAATGAGCTCGAATAGGAAATCCCAGTCGTCCAGGCATTCTAGAAGTCATCATGGACTGGCCAGAGGGCAAAGATTTTGGAATGTCACCAGAGGAGGAGGTGATGCGTGCTGAAGAGGCCCCACCATATAATAAACTATCAGAAAGTGAAAAGCAGTATGCCTTGTTTACTGATGGGTCATGCCATATTGTGGGAAAGCATCGGAGATGGAAGGCAGCTGTATGGAATCCTCAATGACAAGTTGCAGAAACTGCTGAAGGAGAGGGTGAATCGAGTCAGTTTGCCGAGGTGAAAGCCATCCAGCTGGCCCTGGACATTGCTGAACGAGAAAAGTGGCCAGTACTTTATCTCTATACTGACTCATGGATGGTGGCAAATGCCCTGTGGGGGTGGTTGCAGCAATGGAAGCAGAGCAACTGGCAACGCAGAGGTAAACCCATCTGGGCTGCTGCACTGTGGCAAGATATCGCTGCCCGGGTGCAGAACCTGGTGGTGAAGGTACATCATGTAGACGCCCATGTACCCAAGAGTCGGGCCACTGAGGAACACCAGAACAACCAACAAGTGGACAAAGCTGCTAAGATTGAAGTGGCTCAGATGGACTTAGATTGGCAACATAAAGGTGAATTATTTTTGGCCCAATGGGCCCATGACACTTCAGGTCATCAGGGCAGAGATGCAACATACAGATGGGCCCGTGATCGAGGGGTGGACTTAACAATGGACACTATTGCCCGGGTTATTCACGAGTGTGAAACATGTGCTGCAATTAAACAAGCCAAACGGTTAAAGCCTCTTTGGTATGGAGGACGATGGCTGAAGTATAAATATGGGGAGGCCGGGCAGATTGATTATATCACACTCCCACCAACCCACCAAGGCAAGCGACATGTGCTTACCATGGTGGAAGCAACCACCGGATGGCTGGAAACATACGCTGTGCCCCACGCCACTGCCCGGAACACTATCCTGGGCCTTGAGAACCAGATTTTGTGGCGACATGGCACTCCAGAAAGAATTGAATCAGACAATGGGACTCATTTCCGGAATAACCTTATAGACACTTGGGCCAAAGAGCATGGCATTGAGTGGGTATATCACATCCCCTACCATGCACCAGCTTCTGGGAAAATCGAACGGTATAATGGGCTGTTAAAAACTACACTGAGAGCAATGGGTGGGGGAACTTTCAAGCATTGGGATACACACTCACCAAAGGCCACCTGGTTGGTCAACACCAGAGGATCTGCCAACAGGGCTGGCCCAGCACAGTCAGAACTTTTACATATTGTAGAGGGGGACAAAGTTCCTGTGGTGCACATGAAGAATTTGCTGGGGAAGACAGTCTGGGTTATTCCTGCTTCAGGTAAAGGCAAACCCACTCGTGGGATTGCTTTTGCTCAGGGACCTGGATATACTTGGTGGGTAATGCGGGAAGATGGGGAAGTCCGATGCGTACCTCAAGGGGATTTGATTTTAGGGGAAAACAGACAATGAACTCAATTGTACGCTGTTGCCTGCTATAGTTCATCAACTAGAAGTCTGCAGGGCACCAGCGACTGGCTCTGACTTCCCTCCGACCATCATCCCAACAGAGAATGAACTTTGATAGAACCGGATGAGTTCTACAGTAAAGGAATGATCAGCATCAGCAGGCAACGATCCAACACTGCATACAGCTTCTTCTGCCCTGAAAGACTGTTCCAAGAGATGGAGCCCAACATCATGAACCGAATGGACTCAGTAGCTTTATAGGAATTGGTCCGTGCACTAAGCTAACAGTGCACCGAGATGAGAGTGAGGGTATATGGAAAATGTGGGATCTGAGCATGACGTGAATGGTATGGAACAAGGGGTGGATACTGTCAGTATCAGTTCAGCAGTGGCAGTCAGTTTTTTGGTTTTTTTTTCCTTCTTAGTAGCTGTTGCAGCACTGTGTTTTTGACTTTTGGCTTGGGAACAAAAAAAACTGATAACACCGATGTTTAGACTGACCAAGGATTTTGTGAGTCTCATGCTCTGCCAGGGAGGAGGAGGGGCCGGGAGGAAGTGGGGACAGGACACCTGACCCAGACTGGCCAAGGAGGTGTTCCATACCACAGCACGTCATGCCAGGGGATGGAACTGGGAGCTACCCGGAAGGGCACGTCCCCTGGTCGGGCGGGCTGTCTTTTCCGGCGGGCGGTATCGTATTCTCTTCCCTTGTTATTTCTCTTGTCGTTGTTATTGTTGGTGGCGGCAGTGGTGATTTGTGTTATACCTTAGTTATTAAACTGTTCTTATCTCAACCCGTGGGAGCTGCATTCTTTTGATTCTCCTCCCCGTCCCTCCAGAAGCGGAGGGAAGAAAGGTGGTGGTGGGGGGGGGGGCAGTAGACTGCGTGGTTCTGATTTACAGCTTGGGCTTAAACCACGACAAGAGATGTCAACCTTACAATATCATGAACTGAATTCTGCATTTTCTAGATCTGCTTACCTCTATTCTGAAACAGTATCTTGGATGTTCTCATCTATGATCAACAAATAATGTACCTGAAAACAGAAATAAAATGAAGCAAAATTAACTAAATTACATAGATTTTACTGATAATTACTGCTCTATTAATGGATAAGACAAATATTCTGCATTTTAAAATTATGGTAATGTGCTTGATATTTAGTTGAAGAACTGATACTTACCATTTGTAGTCCCAAAGCAAAACACTCATCTTTGTCATGGTATAATGCAAATACTCACAGTGCCATTCCTATGCATATTGAACACAAAAATTGATGGGAACAGTTAATGCTTTGTTTCCAACCATTATCTATCATACCAGTATCACATATTGAAATGCAAGCCTCATGATTTTATAAGAAATCACTGTTCCTAAACAAAGCCATGAGATTATGTATGTACATCTGTTTATTCCTTCTCATCATGCACAAACATAAATAGTAATTATTGTATAACAGAATTGTGGCTGAAGCTAGCAGTGTGCTAAGATCACAGAGCTTTAATGAGGGGTACTATCTCTTGGCATGAAAACTAACACAATGTGGAGCTATCTATAATGTGGTAGAAAACCCAACAATAACGATGGAAGAAGGAACTAACTTGATGTTCTTTTAAATCTCTGGTGTAATAAGCAAGAGTTTGTTTAATACAAAGGTGTGTAAGATATTAAAAAGGCATTGCTTTTTCAGTCAAGGTTGTGCCTTATAAGAAATGGCTATATTGATGGCAGCAGGATAATATTTGCTGAGATAAACAAAGTATGCTATGAAATCATCCCTTGAAAAGTATAGCAGAAATATGTGCCTGCAGCCAGCTCTAATCTCTCTGTTAGAGGCTACCCTTCCTTCTTCTACTCTGAAAATCAATTACTAAAATCTCTGACTGATACAACAGTGGAAATGATATTGGATAGAATTGAACTATAAAAGCTTTTGACTGCTTACATGGTGAGGAATTTCAGTGTCTACACCATCAGATGATTGAGCCCTGAAACTATAGCCACTTCAACTGTCATGTTTGATCTGCTCAAAACACATGCCTGATCTTTTAAGTGTTAAATTGCCTGAGGACTGTGATGCCAATATTTGTCCCCACACACGTGTGGAAATTACCCTTCAGCCACCTTTCATTGACAGAGTAACATTAACGTGGCTGTAAGTAAGATGACTCCTCCTTGGATATTCACTAGGCCTAATTTATTTCCTTTCTTACTCCAGAGGCCCCAGAGCAGGAATTATGTTGAGGTCACTCCATCTGGAGGTGGCAGTGTTTAGATGCATTCCTATTCCTGGTTCTTCTAGACCCGTTAGTTAATAAAATCCTACCTTGCTCCTGATGTCAGATTAGCCTTTGCAGCCTTAAGAACAGGGAAAGCCCTACCCCCCGTATATTATGACCACCACTAGACTAGCAGAACAACACCTCTTTCCCATTTTAAATTTTATTGCAAAGTTTTCTATTTTATTATTTTTCAATAGAACAGTGAGATTTTATTGTATGTCCTGTTTGCAATTCATATGTTAATTTTCTTTCAAATCACCTGTTGTCAGAGGAATCTGCTGCTTTGTTAGAATTGTTGAGTTGAGTCTGATGCCAGTGCCTTGCTGTGCTGTACTTACAAGCTTGTTTTCCATAACTCTTATTTCCCCCAGTGCCCTAGCAAAGCCTTCAGATTTGCAGATGCACTTCTTCAGACATCTTATGATAGCTGTAATTAGCATCCATCTGTAACACTCTGCAATTTCCTGCAATTACGTCTTTCAGTTTTAGCAGTTATTAAACTGCCCCTATGGAAATGCACTCTCAGCAGGTACTAGCAATAAAGGTAAGCCTGAGAATAGCAGACCCCAAAATGCACTGTGACAAGGTTTATTAATTAAAGCACTGGAAATAAGAATACAAAATTAAGATAAAATTCAGTTCACTGAAAGAATATGACAGTTCATGTCAGAACATGGCCTTTCAAATGAATGCCTTCAAATCTATTCTTTAATTCTTTTCTTCTAACTTTGTCAACATCAGCTGGCTCAGTAAATATCACATATGAGCTGAAAACTTTTTGACCTGAATAAATGATTTACAAAAATCAAAGTAGTTTCTGTTATGGTAGTTAAATTCCCTAAAAATAGTCTCCTGGAAATTGCTTGCTAATTCCAAGAACACATGAAAGGTTTCAGTTTTTTATAGCCATTATTGAAATTGCCTTATGTGCTACCTGAATGAGCATTATTATATATCAACTTTGAATTACTGCAAATCCTAAAACTTTTCTCAAGATCAAAGGGAAAAATGTTGTTCAGAATACTTAGCTATACACAATTTGTACTGCAATTATTTTGGTAGCCCAGATTATAAGAATGGATGGCAATAGTTTGCTTAGTGTACAAAAATATCACTGCCCTCTATCACTGCAGTCAACTTTGCTGATGTGGTGGGTTGATGTTGGCCAACTGCCAGATCCCCACCAATCTGCTCACTCCCCTGCCTCAAAAGGACAGGGGAAGAAAGTAACATGGAAAAGCTCACGGGTTGAGATAATGACAGTGAGATCACTGAACAGTTACTGTGATGGGCAAAACAAACTCAGAGAAATTAATATCATAGAATCA
The DNA here is from genome assembly GCF_963264785.1 of Psittacula echo. Classification (NCBI taxonomy): domain Eukaryota; kingdom Metazoa; phylum Chordata; class Aves; order Psittaciformes; family Psittacidae; genus Psittacula; species Psittacula echo. Next base: position 78,925,461 of record NC_137737.1, read on the forward strand.
TAGAATAGTTAGGGTTGGAAAGGACCTTAAGATCATCTAGTTCCAACCCCCCTGACATGGGCAGGGACACCCCGCACTAAACCATGTCACCCAAGATTCTGTCCAACCTGACTGGCCTTGAACACCGCCAAGGATGGAGCATTCACAACCTCCCTGGGCAACCCGTTCCAGTGCCTCACCACCCTCTCAGTAAAGAACTTCTTCCTTAGATCCAATCTAAACTTCCCCTGTTTAAGTTTGAACCCACTACCCCTTGTCCTGTCACTACAGTCCCTGATGAATATTCCCTCCTCAGCATCCTTGTAGGCCCCCTTCAGATACTGGAAGGCTGCTATGAGGTCTCCACGCAGCCTTCTCTTCTCCAGGCTGAACAGCCCCAACTTTCTCAGTCTGTCTTCATATAGGAGGTGCTCCAGTCCCCTGATCATCCTCGTGGCCCTCCCCTGGACTTGTTCCAACAGTTCCATGTCCTTTTTATGTTGAGGACACCAGAACTGCACACAAGACTCCAAGTGAGGTCTCACAAGAGCAGAGTAGAGGGGCACGATCACCTCCTTCGACCTGCTGGTCACGCTGTTCTTGATGCAGCCCAGGATACGGTTGGCTTTCTGGGCTGCGAGCTCACACTGCCAGCTCATGTTCATTTTCTCGAGAACCAACAACCCAAAGTCCTCCCTGCAGGGCTGCTCTGAATCTCTTCTCTTCTCTGCCCAACCTGTAGCTGTGCCTGGGATTGCTCCGACCCAGGTGTAGGAGCCTGCATTTGGCTTGGTTGAACCTCATGAGGTTGGCATCAGCCCACCTCACAAGCATTTCAAGATCCCTCTGGATGGCATTCCTTCCCTCCAGCATATCAACCGAACCACACAGCTTGGTGCCATCGGCAAACTTGCTGAAGGCGCACTCAATCCCATTGTCCATGTCACCGACAAAGATGTTGAACAAGACTGATCCCAACACCAATCCCTGAGGGACACCACTATTTACTCTTCTGCAGCTGGACATTGAACCATTGACCACAACTATTTGTGTGCGGCCATCCAGCCAGTTCTTTACCCACTGAGTGGTCCACCCATCAAATTGATGTCTCTCCAATTTAGAGACAAGGATGTCATGCAGGACAGTGTTGAACGCTTTGCACAAGTCCAGGTAGATGACATCAACTGCTCGACCCCTGTCCATCAGTTCTGTAGCCCCATCATAGAAGACCACCAGACTGGTCAGGCCGGATTTCCCCTTAGTGAGGTCACGTTGGCTGTCACCAACCACCTAATTGTTTTTCATGTGCTTTAGCATGCTTTCCAAAGAAAATTCCATTAAAAATAGGATTGGATGTCTCACAAAAAATTCACAACTGGCTTATGCTGACAGAGGAGAGAGGCTAGGACACAAAGTATGGAATTAAAGGAGTAACTTTATTCATGTGCATGAGGAGTGCTGTTCTTACTAGGACACATCAAATGTGATTTTAGACATGGTTCTTACACCTTTCAGGCATTCAGGTACAATATGATTTGTCCAACCACTACTTCACTGTTGTGGTTTAAGCCAGTCGGCAGGTCAGCCATGCAGCTTCTACACACCTCCCCCCCGCCCCGACCTGGAGGGATGGGGAAGAGAATCGAAATAATGTAACTCCCAAGGGTTGAGATAAGAACAGTCCAGTAACTAAGGTATAACACAAATCACTACTGCTGCCACCAATAATAATAATGATAAGAGAATTAACAAGGGAAGAGAATATGATACCACCCGCCGAATGAGCCCAGCCGAGCACAGCATGCCCTTCCAGGTATCTCTAAGTTACATCCCCGGGCATGACGTGCTGTGGTATGGAATACCTCTTTGGCTAGTTTGGGTCAAGTGTTCTGTCCCTGCTTTCCCCTGGCTTTCCCTCCTCCCTGGCAGAGCATGAGACTCACAAAGTCCTTGGTCAGGGTAAACATTCTGACCAGCAACTGAAAACATCGGCTTTATCAGTATTATTCCCAGGCCGAAAGTCAAAACCACAGTACTGCACCAGCTACTAAGAAGGAGAAAAACTGACTGCTGCTGCTGAACCCAGGACAGTATCCACCCTTTATTCCATACCATTCACGTCATGCTCAGATCCCACATTTTCAATACACCCTCACTCTCATCTCAGTGCACTGTTATCTTAGTGCATGGACCAATTCCTATAAAACTGCTGAGTCCATCTGGTCCATGATATTGGTCTCCACCTCTTGTAACAGTCTTTTAGGGCAAGAGAGGCTTTGTGCAGTGTTGGATCGTTGCCTGCTGATGCTGATTGTTCCTTTACCGCAAAACTTGTCTGATTCTATCAAAGTTCATTCTCTGTTGGGATGATGGTCGGAGGGAAGTCAGGGCCAGTCGCTGATGACCTGAAGACTTCTAGTTCATGGGCTATAAAAGTATTACATAGCAGGCAACAGCATACAATTGAGTTCATTGTCTGTTTTCCCTAAAATCAAATCCCCTTGAGGTATATATCGGACTTCCCATCTTCCCACATTATCCACCAAGTATATCCAAGTCTCTGAGCAAAAGCAATAGCACGAGTGGGTTTGCCTTTACCTGAAGCAGGAATAACCCAGACTGTCTTCCCCAGCAAATTCTTCATGTGCACCACAGGAACTTTGTCCCCCTCTACAATATGTAAAAGTTCTGACTGGGTTGGGCCAGCCCTGTTGGCAGATCCTCTGGTGTTGACCAACCAGGTGGCCTTTGGTGAGTGTGTATCCCAATGCTTGAAAGTTCCCCCACCCATTGCTCTCAGTGTAGTTTTTAACAGCCCATTGTACCGTTCGATTTTCCCAGAGGCTGGTGCATGGTAGGGGATGTGATATACCCACTCAATGCCATGCTCTTTGGCCCAAGTGTCTGTAACGTTATTCTGGAAATGAGTCCCATTGTCTGATTCAATTCTTTCTGGGGTGCCATGTCGCCACAAAATCTGGTTCTCAAGGCCCAGGATAGTGTTCCGGGCAGTGGCGTGGGGCACAGCGTATGTTTCCAGCCATCCGGTGGTTGCTTCCACCATGGTAAGCACATGGCGCTTGTGTTGGCAGATTGGTGGGAGTGTGATATAATCAATCTGCCAGGCCTCCCCATATTTATACTTCAGCCATCGTCCTCCATACCAAAGAGGCTTTAACCGTTTGGCTTGTTTAATTGCAGCACATGTTTCACACTCGTGAATAACCTGGGCAATAGTGTCCATTGTTAAGTCCACCCCTCGATCACGGGCCCATCTATATGTTGCATCTCTGCCCTGATGACCTGAAGTGTCATGGGCCCATTGGGCCAAAAATAATTCACCTTTATGTTGCCAATCTAAGTCCATCTGAGCCACTTCAATCTTAGCAGCTTTATCCACTTGTTGGTTGTTCTGGTGTTCCTCAGTGGCCCAACTCTTGGGTACATGGGCGTCTACATGGCGTACCTTCACCACCAGGTTCTGCACCCGGGCAGCGATATCTTGCCACAGTGCAGCAGCCCAGATGGGTTTACCTCTGCGTTGCCAGTTGCTCTGCTTCCATTGCTGCAACCACCCCCACAGGGCATTTGCCACCATCCATGAGTCAGTATAGAGATAAAGTACTGGCCACTTTTCTCGTTCAGCAATGTCCAGGGCCAGCTGGATGGCTTTCACCTCGGCAAACTGACTCGATTCACCCTCTCCTTCAGCAGTTTCTGCAACTTGTCGTTGAGGACTCCATACGGCTGCCTTCCATCTCCGATGCTTTCCCACAATACGGCAGGACCCATCAGTAAACAAGGCATACTGCTTTTCACTTTCTGATAGTTTATTATATGGTGGGGCCTCTTCAGCATGCATCACCTCCTCCTCTGGTGACATTCCAAAATCTTTGCCCTCTGGCCAGTCCATGATAACTTCTAGAATGCCTGGATGACTGGGATTTCCTATTCAAGCTCATTGTGTCATTAGTGCAGCCCATTTACTCCATGTCGCATCGGTTGCATGATGTGTAGAGGAGACCCTGCCTTTGAACATCCAGCCCAGCACGGGCAACCTGGGTGCCAGGAGGAGCTGTGCTTCAGTGCCAATCACCTCCGAAGCAGCTCGAACCCCTTCATAGGCTGCCAGTATCTCTTTCTCAGTTGGGGTATAGCTGGCCTCAGATCCTTTGTATCCCCGACTCCAAAAGCCGAGGGGTCGACCTCGAGTCTCCCCTGGAGCTTTCTGCCAGAGGCTCCAGATAGGACCATTCTCCCCAGCTGCGGTGTACAGTACATTTTTTACATCTGGCCCAGTTCGGACTGGTCCAAGGGCCACTGCATGAACTATCTCACGTTTAATTTGCTCAAAGGCTTGTTGTTGCTCAGGGCCCCATTTAAAATCGTTCTTCTTCCGGGTCACATGATAGAGAGGGCTTACAATCGAACTGTAATTCGGGATGTGCATTCTCCAGAACCCCACAGCACCCAAGAAAGCTTGTGTTTCTTTCTTATTAGTTGGTGGAGACATTGCTGTTATTTTGTTGATCACATCTGTAGGGATCTGGCGACATCCATCTTGCCATTTTATTCCCAAAAATTGAATCTCCTGTGCAGGTCCCTTGACCTTACTCCGTTTTATGGCAAAACCAGCTTTCAGCAGGGTTTGGATTATTTTCCTCCTTTCTCAAAGACTTCTTCCGCTGTATCACCCCACACAATAATGTCATCGATGTACTGCAGGTGTTCTGGAGCTTGCCCCTGTTCCAGCACATTCTGGATCAGTCCATGGCAAATGGTAGGGCTGTGTTTCCACCCCTGGGGCAGTCGGTTCCAAGTGTACTGGACGCTCCTCCAAGTAAAAGCAAACTGTGGCCTGCACTCTGCTGCCAAAGGAATTGAGAAGAATGCATTGGCAATATCAGTCGTGGCATACCACTTGGCTGCCTTTGACTCCAGTTCATACTGAAGTTCTAGCATGTCCAGTATGGCAGCACTCAATGGTTGTGTGACTTCATTCAGGCCACGATAGTCTACTGTTAGTCTCCACTCTCTGTTGGACTTTCTCACTGGCCATATGGGGCTATTAAAGGGTGAGCGGGTCCTGCTGATCACTCCCTGACTCTCCAGTCTATGGATCAGCTTATGGATGGGAATCAGGGAGTCTCGGTCGGTGCGATACTGCCGCCGGTGCACTGTTGTGGTCACGATTGGCACTTGTTGTTCTTCGACCTTCAGCAACCCCACAACAGAGGGATCCTCTGAGAGACCAGGCAAGGTGGACAGCTGTTCATTTTCCTCAGTCTCCAAAGCAGCAATACCAAAAGCCCATCGGTACCCTTTTGGGTCTTTGAAGCATCCTCTCCTGAGGTAGTCCATGACGAGGATGCATGGAGCCTCTGGACCAGTCACAATGGGGTGCTTTTGCCATTTCCTCCCAGTCAGGCTGATCTCAGCCTCCAGTACAGTCAACTCTTGGGATCCTCCTGTCACTCCAGAGATATAGATGGGTTCCACCCCTTGACAGCTTGATGGCATCAGGGTACACTGCGCACCGGTATCTACTAGAGCTTTATACTTCTGTGGGACTGATGTGCCAGGCTATCTGACACACACAGTTCAGTAAATCCGATTATCCCCTACCTCCACCTGGCTGGAGGCAGGGTCCCTCTAACAGTCATCACAACGTTGGACACCTAAGTCGTGTTGAAAGGGATTATTCTTCGTTATCACAGGAGCTGGAGTAAAATCAGCTCTTCCGCTCCATCTGGGAACCTGCTCACCAGAGACTGAAGACATAGCTCTCATGGGATGATTAGTCTTGACCCTTGTTCCTATTTTCAATTCATGCACTCATTCCTCCAAAGCTGAAGTAGGTTTTCCATCCCACTTTGTCATGTCTTCTTCGTGATCCCGCAGGTAAGACCATAGGATGGCCCGTGGCATATACCTTCTATATCTTCTGTCTCGAACAATAGGACGTCTTTTGTTAACAGCTAAGACGTGTGTTGGTACACGTGAGGAGCTGGATAAATCAGATAGATCGTCCCTCAATTGTTTGACATCCTGGGACAGTTTTTCCACAGCTGAGATGATGGAAGGGGTGAGATTGTCTTCGAACTCTCGGAGTTTGTGAATCATTTCATCCACTGTTGGTGTTACTATGTCACCCTAGGTTACTGTTGCCAATGAATGGGCATATGATGACAGTGCATTCCGTGTAAGTTTTCGCCACATGGATTGTGTACATTCGACTTCATCTGGGTCTATGGGTATATCCTAATTATTTGGCTTGATGTGACAGATCATCTCTACGATGGCTGATTCCCTCAGAGACTGGATGCCTTTGTCTAAAGTAGTCCACTTGGCTGAACGACTGATAACATCGTCCTTGTATGGAAACCTTTCTTTCACAGCTGCCAAGAGCCGCCTCCAAAGACTGAGGGACTTTTTCTCTCTTGTAATTGCTTTGTCAATTCCCCCTTCTCTAGCAAGTGATCCCAGCTGCTTGGCTTCCGTACCTTCTAGTTCATGACCATCAGCCCCATTGTCCCAGCATCGTAGCAACCAGGTGATGATGTGCTCCCCTGGTTGACGGGGAAAATCTTTTCGCATATTCCGTGGCTCGGTTGAGGTCTGAGGTCGAGAAATCACCTCTTCTTCTTCTTCTTCTTCTTCTTCTTCATCATATGATGATGACTCCTGATCAGATGGTGGCCCGGGTGGTGAATACATTGTTTCTTCATCTTGCTTCACCCTTCTTGCCTCTTTTTTGCTTTTTCTCTTGCGTACGGGGGCAATCGATATTGGTACGAATTGGTCCTCTGGTTTAGCTGCAGTCATTATCACTGTGGTTTGAGTAGCGACTGTACTTGTCGCTGGGGGTGGTGTAGCTGCTGTCGTTGGAGCTGGGGTAGCTGCACTGTCTGTTGCAGTTGAAGTTTGAGTAGTGGCTGTACTTGTCGCTGGGGGTGGTGTAGCTGCTGTGCTCGGAGCTGGGGTAGCTGCACTGTCTGTTGCAGTTGAAGTTTGAGTAGTGGCTGTACTTGTCGCTAGGGGTGGTGTAGCTGCTGTGCTCGGAGCTGGAGTAGCTGCGCTGTCTGTTGCTTCGCCCTCAGATCCAGGGACATTTTTTCCCTTTTGAAGGTGCTGGATAGTGTTGACCAAGGCCCGGTAAGCATAGGCCAAGCCCCAGCACGTTGATGTGATTTGTCCCTCTCTGGTATGACCAGGGTGACAACACACCTCATTTAAGTGTTTTACTAATTCTTCTGGATTTTGCACTTGTTCGGTGGTGAAATTCCAAAGCACTGGAGGGGCCAACTGACCTAGATACTTGCCCATACTATCCCACACACCCTGCCACTCATGGCTGTCCAGCCTCGGGAAAAATCTCTCGGTCCCCCTATTTTGTCGTCTAACCCCAGACAAGGCCCAAACCCGACTCTGCTTAACTCTTGAGATCAGACGTAATGGTTGTGGACAAAACACACTCTGTATGCGTGCCAACATGGTGACCCCCATCACAATCAGCAAACAGGTCTCAACAATATTAAAAGGCCACTCAAAAACTTCAAAACTCTCAAACGATGCTGTAAATGGTCTGGGGGGTGGCGCTGGGAAGGTAAGAGAATGTATCCTTCACAGGTCCCAAGAAGGAGAAAAAAGATGTGCAATTGCTAAGCACTTGTATTATATACTTCCCAAAGTATAAAGGTGGTGACCACACTGGGAACATAAGCCAGATCAGTTTCATGATCAATGATTCTACTGTATTACAAATCATTACCATAAAGTACAATGAGACAATAACCTCAGCCCAAGCCCCAAACTTGAAAAAGACTAACACAGCAAATACCGGCTCTAAGTAAGCTACGACATACTGAAACTGTGAGATCAAAACCAACAACTTTGAGAGCCAATAAATCAGCATTGTGACGAATTACTATTAATCTGAAACACTGAATGTTTATCACAAATATGATTAGACACACTCTGGTCAGATCTGTCGTTGTCTCAACCCTTCAGGCCCCACGTTGGGTGCCAAAAAGAACTGTCATGGTTTAAGCCAGTCGGCAAGTCAGCCACGCAGTTTCTACTTCCCCGCCTGCCCCCCCTCCTGGAGGGATGGGGAGGAGAATCGAAAGAATGCAACTCCCACTGGTTGAGATAAGAACAGTCCAGTAACTAAGGTATAACACAAATTGCTACTGCTACCACCAAGAATAATAATAATAATAATAATAATAATAATAGAAATAACAAGGGAAGAGAATACGATACCACCCACCGAAAATGAGCCCTACCGAGCAGAGTGTGCCCTTCCGGGTAACTCCCAGTTACATTCCCAGGCATGATGTGCTGTAGTATGGAATACCTCTTTGGCTAGTTTGGGTCAAGTGTTCTGTCCCTGCTTTCCCCTGGCTTTCCCTCCTCCCTGGCAGAGCATTAGACTCACAAAGTCCTCGGTCAGGGTAAACATTCTGACCAGCAACTGAAAACATCGGCTTTATCAGTATTATTCCCAGGCCAAAAGTCAAAACCACAGCGCTACACCAGCTACTAAGAAGGAGAAAAAGTGACTGCTACTGCTGAACCCAGGACATTTACACATATACTACTGTTTTGTAAAGCAACTATAATTCTACGACATCATCATCCATCTGCTCCTTTCTTATCTAGACATCCCTGGAGTCAGCCTTGCTACAGTTACTTATTTTGCTCGGTTTAGCTAGGACAGAGTTAATTTTCTTCATAGTAGCTAGCACGAGGCTACGTTTTAGATTTGTGCTGGAAACTGTTGATTACACATGGATGTTTTAATTATTGTTGAGCTTACACAGAGCAAAGAACTTTTCTGCTTCTCACACCACCCCACCAGTGAGTAGGCTGCAGGTAAACATGAAGCTGGGAGGGACACAGCTGGGATAGCTGACCAGAATGATCAAAGGGATATCCCATACCATATGATGTCATGTTCAGCATATAAACCTGGGGGGGTGATGATATTCAAACATGATATCAAACATGACGGTTTCTCTTTCCAAGTAAACGGTACTTGTAATGGAGCCCTGCTTTCCTAGAGATGGCTGAATACCTGCCTGCCCATAGCAAGTGCTGAATGAATTCTTTTTCCGCTTTCCTTGTATGAGTGGTTTTCGCTTTCCTTATTAAACTGCCTTTATTTAAACCCATGATTTTTCTCACTTTTACTTTATGCTTGGCCCTCTCCCTCATCCCAGCAGTGAGGAGTGAGTGGCTGGATGGTGTTTAGTTGCCATCTGGGGTTAAACTATGACACTTATTTATGATGCCAGGTAATGAGAGGGCTTTACAAAGTTGTTGGAGGGCCTACGGTACTGGCATTATCTCTGTAGTCTGGGGATATCCTTTATTTATCAGGGTGGAAGTTGTTCTCCTCCTTGCAAGCAGCTGGGGTCCTGTAGTCCTGTAGTCATGCTTACTTAAACATTGCTATGAAGTATACAATGTAAACTGTATATATAGAAAAAGAAAGTTCATACAATTTCATGACAATTAATTGGTACAATAATTACAGAATGAGATTTTCTTAACAAATGGTGAGAAACAAAGACAATAAGGAAAAAAACCCACTTTCCATCTACCTCCCCCTTCTTCCCAGGCTCACCTTTACCCTGTCACTTCCAACTCCTCTACCCCCATCTCCTGAGGAGCAGAGTGGGGTGGATAATGGGAGATAGTAGTCAGCCCATAGCAGTTCCTCTCTGCTGCTCCTTTCTTCTCACGCTTTTCCCTGCTCCAGCCTGGGACCTTCCCATGGGTTGCTGGAAACCCTCCGCCCCACCGGGGTCCCTCCCCGTGCCGCAGGGGCACCTCTGCCCCCTCCTGCCCTCCTCCCGCTCTGCTCTCGGGGCTTGCAGGGCTGTTTCTCACCCGGTTCCCCTCAGCCCTGGCTGCCGGGCACCGTTTGCCTTTCCTTATTCAGGCTTTTCCCGAGGCGCCCGCCCGTGGCTGAGGGGCTCAGCTCTGCTCTGCGGTGGAGCCGTTGGAGCCGGCTGGGACCGGCTGTGTCTGGCACCGGGCAGCACCAGCCGCTCCGCACAGAGGACGCCTGGGCAACGCCACACCACTGCTCGTGTTGACAGGACATGGGCTCCTGAAACCAGTACAGTACCAAAGCTTCCAAAATTAATTTTCCATGTAATTGCATCCTCACTAGCAAAACAGTCCGAGCCATTTTTTTCAGTCTATATTCCGACCTATGAAGAGACAGTTGCACCACAGTCAAGTGTTACATGTTACCTCCTCTTCCTGCTTATACTTGTGGTTTTCTTAATACCATATTCCTGATATTCTTAACTGAACATCACTTATTAAAATAGGCACCAAGGTCTCTAGAAGGTATTTTGGGTTTGTTGTATTCACATGTGCGTGTTTTCCTCATATTTGCAATAGAAATTATATAATGTGAAATATTTTTTCATATTAAGCATTTTCCCTTTCACCCTGCTTATCTGGATTTTCCCCCCTTGCATGTTGGTAGCTAAGGCTCTGTGCTTGCAGTACGTTACCTCTGTAGTTCATTATACATGTGTGAACAGCTTCACTTATTTGAGCAGGACAATTCCTTTCTGCAAAGAATATGTGTAAACTTGTACCATCTGAGTCCAAGTATTATATATGTCCCTGCCCATGGCAGGGGGGTTGGAACTAGATGATCTTAAGGTGCTTTCCAACCCTAACTATTCTACGATTCTACATGGGAAGAAAAATCATGAAAGGAAAACTAATCCTTTCTTTAATATTTCCCACAGTCTAATGCACAGTGTTCTTATGCAATGCACACAGTGAAATCATAATGACGGTAGTTCCTCAGAAACGTAACCTACATGTCTGTTTAAATCTTCACTGCACAGTTGTCATAATTTTGTAATGCACTTGTCCAAAGATTCTTGTATATATTCACAAATTTGAACCACCATACTCCGGTTTATCATGATTGATGCTTTAGAAGAGATGTTTGAAAGTGGCAATATAAACACTGGAATGTATTAAATTAGTCTGTATGTTCAGTTCTCTCATTTTTTGTGTCAGACAGCAAAGATAGCAGCTATGTTCCCTAGAAACATAGTCTGTAACTCTGCAGTCTGAAAATGAGTAATTAAAACCCTACAGAAGCCTCAACTAAGTTTTAAAAAAGTCTTATCAACTGCATGGCTACACATTTTGGGTTTGTATCTTGTATCTTTCCTGATGGATTGCAAACACAATTAATGAACCTAAGAAGCGTTTAAAGCATCTCTAGTAAACTAAGGCACTAGAGAGAAATCTCCTTCCGCTGTTATTTACATCAGTTTTTAAAAATTGAGCATTGATTCATGGACAAACTTCTGTATTTAATTATGCACTAATAATGATTTAGCTTCTGATTTAAGGATAATAGCCATAATTGATCTATTAGAGTTGCAAATGTTTAACATCCAATGCATCAAATGCTTTCAGGAAAAAAAATCCAACTACAGAAAAATCTTGCACCATGTTTGACTTTTCTTAAACAAGCCAATGATTATCAGATAATGTTTAAGCTTTATTGAGTGATTTTCTCTGCAGTAATTTTTCAGTGCTCATCAGCAATAAATTGGTTTAAGGGGAAAATACTATTTGGATTGATAGTGGATTTAATCCTTATTTTGTAAGCCAAATTACTTATTTTATCCTCTTGTACTAAGCAATATACTTTAAAATGCAAAAATCTCTATAATTTATTCATTTAAAGGCTTTCTCGACTCTACTCCACATGAATTTCTGTGGAAAGTAACAGAACTTATGGCATCTGCTTGATGCTGATTTAACTTGCATATAGCTTGCTCCTGAATCTGTTTTTTTTCTTTTTTAAGATTCATTGCATTCTGTTTTTGAAACCATTCTTCTGTATGACAATGTTAACCCCCTCCTTTTTTTTTCCCCTGTGGAAAACTGCGTAAGGAAGGTAAGATCCTGTTTAAATATCAGCCCATGTTTGAGCTAGTAGTCAGCTACAAGATGGTCTGAGGACTATAACTTGTTGAAAAAGAAAAAAGAACATATAGACATCAGTTGTGATATTCAGCAATTTTTCCACTATCCAGTGATTTCCTCCAATTGTTCTGCTCTTCAGGAACTATGAAACATATGAACTCTGGGAGAGTCATAGTCAAGTGAAACGATTGACTTCTGTAACTAGTTCTGTGGTCTTGAGATATATTCCTTGAAAACAGAACTGAGAAGCAATGAGCAGTCAGCTTAAGAGATTAAGCCTTTTCTACAACACTGTCTAGATGTTGCAAAAGACATGGAGCCAAAACATGGGTATTCCTGAAGAAGAAAAATGGTGAGAAGAGATCCTATGAAGAGAAGGGGAAAACAAACAAACAAACAAATCCCAAACAAAACCCTAATTTAAGTGCAAAGTTTTAAATACAAATACCCAAAGACTTAAGAAAATTATATTCCAATTACTTGTTGCAGGTTGGCTATCCAAAATTATACAAAAAATTAAAGATTATATAAACAATTATTTAACTGTAATAGCCAGTCAGATGCAGAGATGTAATTACTTGCAGTGGAATTGTAATACTGGTTCATAAAGACATTTTTGAGATGAGGGTTTTTTATTTTCGTCCTGGAGTTCATCTCATTATTAAATGTTAGTTTCTAAGGAAAGTAACTCAGGAACGATTTTATAACGAAAGTTAACTTTTTTCATTTCTGGAGATGTAACAATGTAAGAATGTGAAAATATATATCTACTTCAATAGTATATGTAAGTATAGCAATTTACCTGAACGAATATCTAGCTATCCTGTCTCATGAGAAAAATGTTGACCTTTGTCTTATTGTACATTTCATGTAGAAATGTAAATATTGACCTTTTGAGTTAATACCCATCTTTAAGTCAGTAGAATGAAAGATTATAGACAGAAGATTGTACCACCTTCATCAGCCGGCTAAATTAGCAGTACAGAATCTTGGGCGAACATCTATATCACCAGTTTCAAATATCTCTTTCATATTGCATAATATATATTTGTATTTACAAAAGTCTGCATTTGAAATACCAGCCCTCTGTTTGAGAAGTGTATTTAAGTGCCAAAATGGCTGTCTGCTGCTGTTTTTAATAAAAACACTATTTTCTGAAAGCTAGTATTTTTTAAGGGAGTATGTGCCACAGAATTCTACTTTCCTAACTTCTGAGTTGTTTCCAAGTGCTATTTCAAGTGAAACTCTGTGGTTTAGGTAGAAAGTATTTTAAAATCACAGGAGAGTTCTGTCATCATCATTTGTAACTGATGAATATAAACAAGCAAACCAATCAACCAACAAACCTCAAAAATGGTTGCCATAACCTGAATTGTAGACAAGATAAACAATAGGGGTCCGTATATTTAGAAATAAATTTGGAATTGGAGTAAATTTTCTCAAAACTTGCCATCTGGATAGAGACCCCAGCTAAAATCCTATGCCATTTTTTGCAATGTGTATGTTAATAAATGACTGTGCATACTGAAATTCAGCAGACCATGCATATTTCCATTTCTTCCCAAGTCTGAAAGATTTATACAACTGAATCCTGGTCTGTGGTTGTTACACCTCACTAAATATGCAAGCTTTCTAAAAAGTGTAATTTGATGTTCTACCTGTTTGAAAGTTCTCCTTTCTGAAAATGTCTGTGATGTGCACTTTGAAATGTGATATCTACAACTGTATTTGTGCTGCTGTAAATTTGGTGAGACACATCTGTTTCTTTATATTGGCAGAGCACTAAATAACTGATTTTTATTCAGAAGTGCCCTGGCTGGTTTACTTCAATGCAGGGGATAATTTTAGTCTAATTACTTTATTCTTGCTTTTCTTTGACAATATTTTTATGCTAGTTTTTCTTAGCTGGCCACCCACTTTTACATTACTTTGGAGAAACACTGGTCTTGTCATAAAATTCAGTTGTGTTCTTCAAATCTCTGTAGTTTGTGGCTTTCCTTCATCTAAAAAAAATAATTTTAATGATCTTTTCAAGTCTTGATGTCATAATTGCTACCAAGCTTTTTTGTCATTTTTGCCCTTACTTTTATAGTGCACTTATTTAACTTGCTTACTAAATCACTCCTACACTAATGTCAGAGAGGTCTGCATGTCTTTCTTTGGGCCACACTTTGAATGAAGGCTGAGGCAGACACTGACACTTGTCCTCCAGACTCATTTGGCACATCAAGCAGAATAAACAATGATGTTGGGCTCTTACAAACTGCACATGGCTGGTAGTTTACTAGTTTGAACAGCCTGGAGTTTGAAGTGCGCTCTTTAGCCATGGTTCCTAAAATACTATTCAGAGCTTGGTAGCATTTTATTATAGTGAAATAGAAATCTTTGCCAGTGAGCTGAGTGTATCGGCCAGCATTATTGACACAGAGATAGCCGTATTACAAATGACAGCAATTGCTCTTCGCTGTTCAATGTTGGAAAATGGATATCATATTTCTCATGAAATGGACTGGGAGAAAGAAAAAGATGTGATGGTTAAAAGTAACAACTCTAAGGATTAAGTGCTCCTTTGAGGATGGTCACTCGTCAGAGAAAAAGCAATAGCATGGGTATTGTGTTGTGGAGTTTTTCTTGTTTGGCTGTTTTGTGTTTCATTGTTGACTTTGTGATTTTTTTAATGGCACAAGGAAGAGTTTTTATTAGTGAATTGGGCTTGATTCTGCCTTTCATGCTGTACCCTGGAAAATGCATTTGGATGAAGCTAATTGGCATAAAAATGAAAAAATTAAATCTTGTATGAATGGATTTTTGTTGTGGGTTGTTTTTTTTTTTTTTTTTTTTTTTTTTTGGTGTTTTTTTTTTTTTTTTTTTTTTGGCTCACTTAGCTAGGTGCTTTGTTTTCCAGAAATGAAGCAAATAATACATTTCCATTCCACATACATCATTTAGAAGTTATCGTCACTGACTTATTTTAGAGAAAAACACTGGTCTATACTGAAAACTGCATCTCTTTGGAACAATCGATGTTTGTTTTCTTTTTTTTTTAATATAACAAACAATACAGCTGAAGCTTGGCAAGAAAACTCCTAAAATGGAGACTTGTCAATATATTTCTCCCTTAAACTTAAAACCTCCACCAATATATTGTTAAAACTTTATATTAAATGCAAGAGAGGTATAATCAGAAAAGAATGTTCACACCAGCCTGTGGTTCTGAGTAATTTTTCTAGGCAAGTTAAAGCCTCGTGAAAATATATTCACATTTGAAGTGCTGACATAATCTTAACTATAGCAATGTGATCAGCATTAGTGCTAATACAAAAAAGAAAAAAATCAACATCGATCTCAACAAAACAGAAAAATAAATGAAAAGCATATATCTGTACTTGCACTTCTTGAACGGGTATCTAAGTCATTGGGTGCTGCCAAAGTACACTATTTTTCTTCAAATTTACTGTATATAAAAGAAACTGAAGTTGTTTTCTTGTTTTTAGCAATTTTACTCAATTTCTACTCAGGGCATAGCACATTAGCCTGTCAGGAAAAATCATCACCTAGTAGCTCCAGATTTGTTTCTAACATTCCTTTATGGGCTTCTACTAATGGATATATATGCCATCAAGACAGACTGCGCTGATGTAATCATGTGTGTCTGTGTGTGTCTGCATGTGTACTGCACAATTATGTTGCTGAATGTATATCAGACTTTTGATTTTATGAGTATGATATGAATTTACATATAAAGTGGGCTTCTCTCTCACTTTCCCTGGCCCCCTGAAATATGTGTTACATTTTTAAATTAACACACTGAAATCTGTGTCTCTTTAAAATTTGGTTTCTGTTCTCGGGACACTTTTTTCTGCAAGGTATTTTATTTCTTTATATAAAGACAGAAAAGAGGCTTTGTGGAATGCGTATTTTAGAGTTACTTTTCCTAAGTAAGTTGTTGATTTTGTTTTCTCTTATATTCTTAGCTTTTTCAGTTTTGAGCTGAAAGAATTCTCCCTTGCATTCTGACATAAGACTGTATTATCTTTCAGGAAGATAGCTAGATCTCAGGCAAGAATCATGCAGTTGCAAACACAGCAACATCTAACAGCACAGTAGTTTGAACCACACAATTATACCTTACTGCAGGTAATCACAGTGGAAGGATTAAAGTGAAATCTACTGGTTTCTTGGAAAGTTTGGTGTGTAATGCATGTGTGAGCATGTACTACCTGTAATCACCAGTGGTTCCTCATCTTTTAGTGTTTCTTTTTGTGCTCTGATGTCCGGCTACTTGTTCTTTTGTTGATAGTTGTGGAGAATATGGCAAAGTAGGTTGTAGTGAGTAGGTATTTACTAAACATTCCTGTGCAATGAGACAAGAAAGGAAACTAGGAAAAGAAGAAAGGAAGAGATGAGAAAAGTAACTCAACTGTGGGGTACTACCTGAAGATAGATATGCTAGTTAGAATGTGAAAGAATTAACACTGCAGTGAAAATCAGATCCATAAAATGTTTATACTTGAAGCTTGTGAGCCTGCCTCACACGGATTAGAGTCTGATGTAACCCTAAAGGCTCAGCCTGAGCTGAGTGTTCAGGTTGTTAATAAATTCTCATGTCTTCTTTCTGATGTCAGGCTTTTGAAGCTTTAGTAAATATTAGTAGAAACAAAATTTCTATCAAACTAATGATGAAAACATCATTGCCCTCATGACAATAAGCTTTCCAGAGGGATAGAAGAAAATCAGATGGATTACACAATAATTTGAAATTTCTGAGAAAAGCTAATAAAACTTGTGATTTCTGTGTAGTGACATTTGTCTACATGCTGAGAGTATTAGAGGTGTTTAATGCTTTCAGATGGAAGAGAAAGAAAACAAGGGAATCGTTGTATTCATTATAATATTTATTGGAGCAAACCATGAAGATTCATTGATTTGCTGATTCATTGTACATGCTTAGAATCATAGAATCATAGAATCATAGAATAGTTAGGGCTGGAAAGGACCTTAAGATCATCTACTTCCAAACCCCCCTGCCATGGGCAGGGACACCCCACACTAAACAATGCCACCCAAGGCCTCATCCAACCTGGCTTTGAACACCGCCAAGGATGGAGCATTTACAACCTCCCTGGGCAACCCATTCCAGTGCCTCACCACCCTCTCAGTAAAGAATTTCTTCCTTAGATCCAATCTAAACTTCCCCTGTTTAAGTTTGAACCCGTTACCCCTTGTCCTATCACTACAGTCCCTGATGAATAGTCCCTCCCCAGCATCCTTGTAGGCCCCCTTAGATACTGGAAGGCTGCTATGAGGTCTTCACACAGCCTTCTCTTTTCCAGGCTGAACAGCCCCAACTTTCTCAGCCTATCTTCAAACGTATACATATATATTTTCACATACATATATATTTTCTCTTTGTATAATTGGGGGCTTCATATGAAAGGGTTCACATTTCCACAACTGAAGATTAATCTCAAAGATTTAATTTTCTAGGCTGATAACTTCAGACCATCTTTATATAGCTATATTCAACACGAAAATTATGTTAAGATGAATTCCAGAACAGTCTTTGAGAAAGATCTACTGCCTTATAAGTGACATATCTGAAGTCAAAATCTCTCCAAAATCTCCAAAATCTCCAAATCTCTCCAAATCTCTCCAAAATGGCAACTATAGTATACATATATAATTACTTCGGTCTTAATAAGAGATATCATTCCAGAATGCATATTCCCAAACTGGGAAGTTTGAGTGTCCTTAAGATGCATATTCTTTGTGCTGGAAATGGCTTTTCAGAGGCCTTTCCTTTTACATGTGCAACAGTAGTTACTCAATAAAAAATACTAAATACTAAAATGCTAAATTGTGTAATTACTATGTGGGGGGGTTTAAGCACAAAGCACAGCTTTGAATAAAATGTGTAAACTAAAAGGTCTTTTTTATTGCTGCACACTAAACTAAATTTGCAGTGCAGGATGATTTAGGTCACTTCAACAGGTGGAAGGATGCTGCTGGAGCCAAAACTAAAATAATTTAATCAGACTGCGCGTACTGTTGATAGATTATGATTAACCGCATTTTTTCTGATGAACAAAAAATGTTTAGAAAATTTTTGAAAAATATTTTAGTGAAGATTAAAGCACCTCATTATATTAGGATAATTACAGAATCCAGCTGTTAGTAAATCAAGAGTACTTTCCACTAATTTTCAGTGCAACAGTTGGTATTTCTTTTGGCTTTATTTTCAGTTACAGAATGTTCATTATTGCATACAGATGTTCAGCCCTCACAACTTTCTTCTTCTGAGATAATAAACCTATTCATTTATTCCACTTCAGCTAAGAAGCTACTATTTAGTGACAGGTTTTGTCACAAGATTTGTTGTGAATATTGCACTACAGAGCCTGTATGGATTTTGTTGTTTTCCTACTGCATGGTGTTGATCACACCAACTCTTGTCTCCTATAGTCTATCAGATTTTACGCTATGAGAATATGAAGAAAATGTTTGACTCTGTTACTCGTCAGATTATCAATCTTTTTATTCTGTAACATATTCTGTATTACTAAACTCCACAGCAGTACTGTAAAGTCATATCTGCTAAGTTACTGTGTTATGAAAATCGTAGTTAGCAGACATTGATATTAGAGGCATCAGCTACTGTAGCTATTTTCAGGTGCTGTGCTGTTTCTCAGACATCAATTAAGCCTGGCTGAAGGAGGATTTGAAGTGACAGATACAATGTGCTTCTGTTATGAGCTTTGTATTGAGTGACAGTTACAGTATGCTTTTGTTATAAACTCTATATTGATAAAGTGTCCTGCAATAGGATGGATCATGTAAGAGTCATCAACTTCTGTCACTGCTGTTATAAATTTATGGATTTTAATAGTTACCATTTTAAAACTGTGCTATCCTACTGTTTAAGAAAAAGCAAGTACAAATACAGGCTCTTCAGATATTTGTTTAATGAATATATTGGACAATTTGCAGGTATTGTGAGCATGGGTTACATCCTTCACTGGAAATGAGCCTACAGCTCTTGAACGTATATTCTGTGAGATATTTGTACAGATTAGATCACAATCAAAACAGCTTACGCCTGTCCTAGTTTCAGCTATGCACGTACATGCAGCTTGAACTTGTGAAGTAGCTTTAACTTGTCAGGTTCACTGGATCAAATGCTCACTTCTGAACCTTTATAATCAGTGGAAAGAAATATTCAAAGTGCATAACTGATCTTACTCTAAAAAAATGATTGAAATAGGTTACAGGGTTCATAAAGTATGAATTAAAATTATGAATTTCATTTTATTGACTGAAAAAGACTAAAGCAGCTCTCTCAGATGCAGATGCATTACACAGTAGATTTGAAATACTGAGATGAATCCCATCTGAAGTATCAGAAAATCAGCTACCTTATGTTCTGTTTTAAGGAACTGATCTTGTGAATGAACTATTTCATAATGCTGAGCAACATTCACTCAAAAGTCTTCTCTATTTGAACATTAAAAATATTTCTTAAATAGGAGAATATAATTTGCCCCTTGTCACGTGATAAAATGATGCTATTCTAGAACAGCCCAGATTCAATGAGAATTCTCTCTACTTACTGAAATGCTTGAGTATGACTCCACAATTCCAATTTTTAAAAAGCCTTATGAATACTGGAAACTAGTTGCACTTTTCTAAAAATGAGAGCTGTTACATAAAGGATAACATATATTTGGGTACTTGCTAACTTGTGCAATAAAATCACCAGGATGCAACAAGTAAAAAGGAAAGCTAAATAATTTAAAAAATTAAGCTAAATTAATAAAAAAAGCCAAATATTTAAGTTTTTATACAATGCTAATTATGTTCTGGCATTCATTGCTACAAACTATGACTAACACAAAGATTGTAGTAATGAATATTTTCAGTAATTACATTACTGAGAACACACCCTTAGATAAGGCCTGTCAGGAAGAGGAGATAAAACTCTTCATGTTTCCAAGCATAAGACAACTGGGAAGAAATTTCCTGAGTGGTTGGATTACTTTTCCCATCAGGTTTACCTGCTACTTACTAACGTGACAATAAAGACTGCTTCCTACTTTTTCTGACAGCTAAAGTTTGATTAATGTCAAAATAGGTAACTTTTTCATAACTTTTTTCATAATTTTAGTTATGATTTTATTTTGTCTTATTGTTTACCAAGCACAAGGAAGTGCTTTGTCTTTCTTAGAAGCCTTTACAAGTATTTGGTGTTGAACAAATCTTCACCAGATAGACCATCAGTTCTCTCATGGAGATTACTACATTTTCAGCAAACTAACCCAAACTGGGCAGTAAACTTTGTAAAAGGAGCATACTTTGGAACAAAACCTCTTTAAGGTTCATTACTGATTGAAGCTTCTCTGTGATCTTTATGTGAATGAATTAGCTTGAATTTAAGTATACTGTAGCTCTTTCAGAAAATCCAAGCACTTCTTAGCTTCTTGCAGGCAGGGAGTTTACGTTTCTTGCAAACTCTATTATGAAGTTCAGGTTTGGTTGGTTTTTTTTTTTTTTCTGCTGAAAACTGGGGAATTATTGTTCAACCAGAAGTCTGATTCATGTCATGTCATTCTTTTTAAAAGTATATAACAAAAATGAAAGAAGACATGTCTGTGCATACCAACAGCGTCTTTTAACAAGATCAGAATTTATCAGTCATATCCAGTAACTAGCTCAGTATGTCCTAGCCAGGCACTCAGGTTTTGCTACATTGAAAATACCCCATGCTATTGTTTCCCACCTTTTGGCTTTTTATATGTCACTTGCAGCTAAAGACATTAAGCTCTTGATCCTTCTGTGAGTCTTCATGTTCTTCCTTTGAAAAGAAACCAGTGTACCTGACAGCAGGCATCATGTAGTTGAATGATCAATTATAGTTGTTGATAAGCAAAAATGGAGAATTATAGTAAGCTGAAAACATGCTAGAGAGTAATTTTAATTTTAAATTAATACAGACATATGCAAAGTGAAGATCACAATTTCTAAACCTGAATTAGCTTGTAAGCTTGACACAGGCTGATCTGAAATTCTCTTTATTTGTGCATTCTAAAGCCAAGATTTGTAATATAGTTTCTGTCTTGATTCAAAGTAAATAGTTTGTTTGTTTGTGCTTTTTTACTTATATCTTTTTCTTGGTTCATTTACTTTACAAAGTATGACATATAATTATCCATTATGAAAAAATAGACACATATCCACGTGTTCTTTCAATATAATGTTATAGTAAGAGGATGATTACAACTTTCTTGGCAATTAATTCTGGTAATTGGCTGCAGATATTGCAAACTTATGACTTCTTTTGTTTAAAGGTTAACACTTAAAATGAGCCATTCTGTGTATGTTTAACAAAACACTTGACAGACTTGATGGTTTCATATGTGCTAAATCATAGAATCATAGAATAGTTAGGGTTGGAAAGGACCTTAAGATCATCTAGTTCCAACCCCCCTGCCATGGGCACAGACACCCCACACTAAACCATGCCACCCAAGGCCTCATCCAACCTGGCCTTGAACACCACCAAGATTGGAGCATTTACAACCTCCCTGGGCAACCCATTCCAGTGCCTCACCACCCTCTCAGCAAAGAATTTCTTCCTTATATCCAATCTAAACTTCCCCTGTTTAAGTTTGGACCCGTTACCCCTTGTCCTGTCACTACAGTCCCTGATGAAGAGTCCCTCCCCAGCATCCTTGTAGGCCCCCTTAGATACTGGAAGGCTGTTATGAGGTCTTCACGCAGCCTTCTCTTCTCCAGGCTGAACAGTCCTAACTTCCTCAGCTTATCTTCATACAGGAGTGCTCCAGTCCCCTGATCATCCTCGTGGCCCTCCTCTGGACTTGTTCCAACAGTTCCATGTCCTTTTTATGTTGAGGACACCAGAACTGCACACAATACTCCAAGTGAGGTCTCATGAGAGCAGAGTAGAGAGGCAGGATCACCTCCTTCAACCTGCTGGTCACCCTCCTTTTGATGCAGCCCAGGGTATAGTTGGCTTTCTGGGCTGCAAGCGCACACTGCCGGCTCATGTTCATTTTTTCATCGACCAACACCCCCAAGTCCTTCTAGAAATGGGAAACAGTTTAAAGAAGACACATGAATAGAGATGATAGAAGAGCTATAGGGTGCCAACTACTATTTAGTTTGTAGGCTTCTTTTGTTACATATCTAAAAATACATCTTTAAAATCAGGGTGCTTGTGCATTCATACAGATTTTAGGTTTTGCAGCTGTTGCTACATGAACTTCATTGGGCTGTAAAAGGGCACAAGCACCTAATTTGAGAGCTGTAGAGGTGTTTCAAGTGTGAAATATGCAGGTATGAATTAAAACTCAATGAAGTTGAGTTTTAAGTAGAAAACTGCTGGAAGTAAAAGGCACAAATAGATTTTGGTTGGATCAGGGTGTGAATACTTCTGTAAGAGACATAGGGGTTTCGTCAACAGGGCTTTCAAGTTGTGGATGTCATGCAGGTTTAAGCTCTTCACCACCACCCTTTTCAGAGCTAACAAACAGTCGCGTTCTATGGAAGCAGGCTATGGCATAATTCAGCACAAAAAATGAACAGACTTAGTGAGAGATACACACATTTCCAATGAAGATTTCATTTAAGATATATGGCCAGTAAACCCAGAAGTCACTTTAAATCTGCATGAGTGGAGTCAGTTTTCTCTGAAATAACCTGATCATTTGTCTGTATTTTGTGTCCTCTGTCAGTCTATATGTTGGCTGACTAAAAAATAACTTCTCGGGAATTACATTCAACATCTTAAAATGGCATTTGGGTTTAATGCTAAAATCAGTTCCTGATTAGTGGGCTTGTTGGGAGAAAACAGTACATTTCTGTTCCATTAATTCCACAAGCTCTGCATCTGCTTTTGAAAAAAATCCAGACTGCTCGTATGATTTGTTGTTGTTGAATCATCTTTAATTTCAAAGTACGAGTACTAATTTCTAGTTTTCCTATTTTAACTCTTTTGTGAAACCTTATGAAACAGTCATGCAAAACACCGTGTGAAACTAGATTTAAATCTGAACTTTGACATGAACATCATCTAGAATTGAGGGCCTCAGCTCTTCAGACCAGCTGAGAAGATGCAGATCTCACCAGTCTTTCAAAATCACATCAGCTGTTGTTTCTTTTTGAAGATGACAATAAAATGTTCCATTGAAAATAATATTTCACAAGGACATTTTTAGCTGCTTCCTCATCTCAGAACTAAAATTCTGTTCAATAAGTGAATAACCGCAATTAAAATCCGTGGCTAAATTTGAAAGTTACATCTTTCCTGGAAACAATGTCCAGTAATAAACAAATTAAACAGAATATTAATCCTCCTTTTTAGCCATTCTTTTAGGTTTATCTTATCACAGATCATTGGTACTGTGTGCCAGCCATGAACATTGGCCCATTATTTTCCTCTTGTTATGCACCACTGGTTTATATGCTATATAAAATGCAAAGCCAAATTAAGCACTGTTGAAACATCATGCGAAAAAGGAAAAGTTTTATGAACCATGGAATAAAGAAAATGATTATGCAGACTAGAATTTTAGAACCCTATTTTTGTCTTGTAGCTTAGCAAATCTAGCTGTATTGAAGACAGATCTTTCCTGCCTGGAAACACTTGTAACAGTCCGTTGGTCATACAGTAGTAACAATATGAAACAGCATGTTAGAACATAAAGATCTTGATGTGCGTGAAATGTGTAAAGAAACCTAGCCTCAGTTAAAGCAAAGCTGTTCCATGGGCTGTACATTTCGTGAAAGAAAGTTTGAAAGCAGTAAACATAAGAAGGTCTGATTTGGGAATACAAAACATCTTCAGCTTGTTTGTTTCATTGTAAAAGACTTACAGAGAGATGACTAGTTTCACTTTTTCAAACAATATTTTGTTATTTCGTGCTATGAAAGACTGAGTCACTAATCTTAGTTGGAATTTTTTTTTATTTTTTTGGTCTTGTTGAAACTTCAGCGTGGCTTTTAAGGAGTACATCAAAATATATATATAAATCTATCATTTTTATGTTGGCTTACTCTCTTTTCATAGGGTTCTGATATGTATATGCATTTATTTTTATTCTGCATAGAATCTTCAGGTCTATCTCTCTTTATGACATTAAAGATAAGTTACAATCTGAGTCAAGCTTTGACATACAACTCCTTTTACATCTCATGACTACAAAGCTGCAAAAACATTATGAAAGGTCATTTTAAAAGCTTCAGGTTAATCAAACTTTTGTAGTTAGAAGGTGAAGTAAGCTCTTCTCACAGAGCAAAAATCTTACTGGAACCAAGAATTGCATTTTGGGGATGGTATAAATTTGTGCAACTTCTGTGCCATTGGTTCCTTACAATCAACTGTATTCTCCCTCTTTTTACATTACATTTCAGTGAAAATACATAAAAGAAATCATGGAACTGGTTAAAAGAACAATGAAACACTTATTGGCATTATTTTACACAGTTGTCATATCAGTATTTCAGTCGTCGTACACTGCTCTTTTGAAAGCTTCGATACATAGAAAAATCTCTTGAACATTACCTACTGCTACACACTCATAAAACTTACTCCAATTTTTTTTTTTTTTTTCTGTTGAAGCAGATACTTTCATGTAATGCAGTTTCACTAACATCTTTCTATGGATTTTAACAAAGATTTGATCCCTATGTTCTCCTTGATGCAACCATTATGGTAATCTAGGAGTGTTAACTCCTTCACAGACTGTAAGGAAGAGACTCTTCGCTTTCTTCACTCAGCTCAGTGTCAAAATAAGGTTAAATGGCATCATTCTAAAAGGTGATGCTGAGCATTAATGAGTTTTTCAGAGAAAGCTTTCTTGTGAGTAGTCTGGCTGTTATCTTTTGGTTAAGCTAGCCTGGAGCATCTAAGTGCATAAACGACAGCAGAAAACTTCTACTTCTTTCAGACCTATTGGAAAAAGTTAGGGTTTTTTGCACTAGAAAGAGGGTCCCTAAAGATCAAAAGCAACTAACCATAGGAAGCAAAAAAAAAAAAAGAAAAAAAAATTTGAATAATTCAGAACAACAAAGATTTTCATATAACTTTGTCAAATCATTTTGAATGTGTTCAAGATATTTCTGAAGAAGTAACAGCATGAACATTGTCTTACCTGAAATATCAGAAAAGAAGTGAGGGGAAAAAATAATTGTTAATAAGTCAAATCCTCCACCATCTTTCCTCCATTCCCCCTTCTTTCCAGGCTCCCCTTCGCTTCGTCATTCTCAACTCCTCTACTTCCATCTCTTGAGGGGCACCGGGAGATGGGGCATGGAGGGCTGCTGCCAGTCAGCAGCTCCTCCTCTCTGCTGCTGCTCCTTCCTCCTCATACTTTCACTGCTCCAGCCTGGAGCCTTCCCACGTGCCGCAGTCCTTCAGGATAAACCTGCTCCAGGGGGGGCTCTCCATGGGCTGCAGCTTCATTCAGGGCACGTCCCCGCCACACCCGGGTCCCTTCCTGTGAAGCAGGGGCACCTCTGCTGGGCACTTGGAGCATCTCCTGCCCTCCTGCCCTCCTGCCTCTCTGCCCTTGGGGCTCACAGTATCACAGTATCACAGTATGCTAGAGATTGGAAGGGACCTCAAAAGATCATCTAGTCCAATCTCCCTGCCGGAGCAGGAACTAGGTGAGGTTACACAGGAATGTGTCCAGGCGGGTTTTGAATGTCTCCAGAGAAGGAGACTCCACAGCCACTCTCGGCAGCCTGTTCCAGTGTTCCGTCACCCTCACTGAGAAGAAGTTTCTTCTCAAGTTTAAGTGGAACCTCTTGTGTTCCAGTTTGTACCCATTACCCCTTGTCCTATCATTGTTTGCCATTGAGAAGAGCCTGGCTCCATCCTCATGACACTCCCCCTTTATATATTTATATACACTAATAAGGTCACCCCTCAGTCTCCTCCAAACTAAAGAGACCCAGCTCCCTCAGCCTTTCCTCATAAGGGAGATGCTCCACTCCCTTAATCATCTTAGTTGCCCTGCGCTGGACTCTCTCCAGCAGGTCCCTGTCCTTCTTGAACTGAGGGGCCCAGAACTGGACACAATATTCCAGATGCGGTCTCACCAGGGCAGAGTAGAGGAGAAGGAGGACCTCTCTCGACCTACTGACCACCCCCCTTCTAATACACCCCAGGATGCCATTGGCCTTCTTGGCCACAAGGGCACAGTGTTGGCTCATGGTCATCCTGCCATCCACTAGGACCCCCAGGTCCCTCTCCCCTACACTACTCTCTAACAGGTCGTTCCCCAACCTATACTGGAACCTGGGGTTGTTCCTGCCCAGATGCAGGACTCTACACTTTCCCTTGTTATATTTCATCAAGTTACTCCCTGCCCAACTCTCCAGCCTGTCCAGGTCTCGCTGGATGGCAGCACAGCCTTCTGGCGTGTCAGCCACTCCTCCCAGCTTAGTGTCATCAGCAAACTTGCTGACAGTACACTCAATTCCCTCATCTAAATCATTGATGAATATATTAAATAATACTGGTCCCAGTACTGACCCTTGAGACACTCCACTAGATACAGGCCTCCAACTAGACTCCGCCCCATAGACTACAACTCTCTGGCTTCTCTCCTTCAGCCAGTTCGCAGTCCACCTCACCACCTGATCATTCAGGCCACATTTCCTCAATTTAGCTATGAGGATGCTGTGGGAGACTGTGTCAAATGCTTTGCTGAAGTCAAGGTAGACCACATCCACTGCTCTGCCATCATCCATCCACCGTGTTATTTCCTCATAAAAGGCTATGAGGTTGGTCAAGCATGACTTCCCTTTGGTAAAGCCATGTTGACTGCCCCTCATAACCCTCTTATCCTTGACATGCCTTAAGATGGCACCCGGTTCCCCTCAGCCCTGGCTGCCGGGCACCATTTGCCCTTCCTTACCCAGGCTATCCCCGAGGCGCCCACCCGTGGCTGAGGGGCTCAGCTCTGCCCTGGGGTGGGGCCGTTGGAGCCGGCTGGGACTGGCTGTGTCCGGCACGGGAGATGTCTGAGCAACTCCATACCGCTGCTGGTGTTGACAGCACGGGGCACCTGTACCCGTTTTAGTAGGTATATAGCAAATTACCTTTGTTTACTTTTTTCCAAAATATATTTAAATGTGTGTAAAAATTTTGCTTCGTCATATTGGGTGTGAGTACCTTTCACTGTGGAATGTTTTTCTAAATCGTAAAAGCTGACAGATCGCTGGAGGAGAACTGTACTCAGTTAAACCAGGCCACACCGGGTTATAGAATTTGTGACCGCTTTGCACGTAGAAAACTAAAAGCACAGAGCTAGCCTCTTTCTGCAGTATCTGTGATGCAGTATGAATGAAACAAATGCTGAAGATTAAAAGAACTCTGTCAGGCCTCCACCTATGGCAAATTCATTCTCAAGCTCTTGATCAGTCCTGTAGGTTGAGTACAAGGTGTGCCACAAAGTGCTGCAGAAAACACTGGAAAACTGCTCTGAGGACAAGTAGTCTCCTGATAATAATTATCAGAAAGTTTTCAAGTCATCAGCTTCCATTGATTTCTGTTTGTGTACCCCAAAATATATTATGAATTTTGATGTATTTATTTAAAAGCCAGGTATAGTTATTAACATAGAGGGATGGTTGAAATGACTCATAAAGCATAAATGTGTTCCAAAAGCTATTTATTCGCAAGTCTTCTGAAACTGCACTTTTGTTTTTAGAGAAATTGAGATGAAAACTGAACAGAATTATTGACAAATTCAATGTTAAAAAAAAAAAAAAAAAGATAATTAAATCCTGTACAGAATAGCATATATGTCCCAGCTTTGTTGAAGAAATATCATTTTCAATAAACGTTTGTGTCCTGGGTTCAGCAGTAGCAGTCATTTTTCTCCTTCTTAGTAGCTGGTGCAGTGCTGTGTTTTCAACTTTAGTCTGGGAACAGCACCGATAACACCGATGGTTTTAGTTGTTGCTAAATAATGTTAACTCTGACCAAGGACTTTGTGAGTCTCATGCTCTGCCAGGGAGGAAGGGAAGCCGGGAGGAAGCAGAGACAGGACACCTGACCCAAACTAGCCAAAGAGGTATTCCATACCACAGCACATCAACACATATAAACTGGGGGCAGTTACCCGGAAGGGCTAGATCACTGCTCAGGTCGGGCTGGGTATCACTTGGTGGGTGGTGAGTAGTTGTCTTCTCTTCCCTTGTTATTTCCCTTATCATTATTATTATTGGTGGTAGCAGTAGTGGTTTGTGTTATACCTTAGTTACTGGACTGTTCTTATCTCAGCCCATGGAGTTACATTCTTTCGATTCTCCTCCCCATTCCTCTGGGAGCGGGGGGAGGAAGAAGTGGGGGAGTGAGCGAGTGGCTGCGTGGTTCTGAGTTACCTGCTGGGTTTAAACCACGACAGTTTGTTTAAGTAGCATAGCGAACTGAAAGCCCACACTTAATAAACTTTAAAAAAAATAGTTTGAATTTTAATAGAAACAATTACAATAGTGAAGTTTTAATAAGCAAATTGGTTCTGGAGGTTAAGATAAGACAGTATGGTTTTGGTTATAATCAGTGCCTCACTGCTCCAATTAAAAGCCACCATATATGTCTTATGTAGTCTATTAGTGTATCAGTTCTTCGGTCTTATCTGCTACATTTTAAATGTCACCAAGACTAAGACAAAAAACTTGACCTTACATTGTGGCTGAGACTGAATGCTACGATTGCATACAGTTCCAAAAAATAAATAGCTGTATAATACACAGAGTGAATACTTGTTCTTTAACATTTGTTTGGTTCTAAGCTTCTCTTGAGAATGACCCGGTAGCGAAAAGCATGATCTCCAATGTGAGGACTCTGTGACTATCATTGTCCCCTGGATTAAAGCTGTGTAGGGCAGTATAGGGATACCTGTGCTAACTATAAGATAAAAATTGGTGTACATAGCTGTGTCTGCACCAAATTTTTTGTCCAGAGAAACTCTCTATGACCAGCTGTAGTTCATATCTTCAAGGCCCTTGTCAGCTTTCCACTGCAAATAACTTGTGTTGTTAAACTCTTGTGTAGTTAAGGTCTACCAACAAGAGTTCTAAGTGGATGAGTTCTCCTATAATACCAGATTTATCTTTTTTCGCTCACTTCCATGCCTTTTGGTCTCTTTTGGCTCTGAGTACACACCAGCTACATACAGTTTCCATGCCCAATACCTGCTAAGCGTTAGAAGAGAGCGCCAGGGTCTGCTGGTTCTTGAGAAAGTTAGGAGATAAATGTGGAATGGAGGACAAACACTTCATTTGTGGCAGATGGGAAACAGTTCTCAGTAGCCTCACACTTCAGACTTCATAGAATCATAGAATAGTTAGGGTTGGAAAGGACCTTAAGATCATCTAGTTCCAACTCCCCTGCCATGGGCAGGGACACCTCACACTAAATTATGTCACCCAAGCTCTGTCCAACCTGGCCTTGAACACTGCCAGGGATGGAGCATTTATCAAAGCACACTTCAAAGCATAGTTTGTCTTTCATTATGATGAAAATTGCTTGCCTATTATGTGATTATTTTTTACTCTGCCTCTCACAATTTCTGTTTTTCCTTCTCCTTGTCTTCTTGAGTTCAGAAGTCTTTCAAGGTTAAATTGCAGTTTCTGGAGTATATTGTAGCCATGATCAGATTCTCTGCAACCAGATTGTTTGGTGTGTTAAACAGGTACTGCTCAGTTAATATAGTTTTAGCATACCACAAGAAAGAACATAACTGTGAACACAATATGAACTTTGGTTACTGGTATAGTCCTAAACAGGCAAAAGAGCTCATTTTCCTAATCCAACTGTGGATATTTTACTGCTTCATATGTGGATATTTTAGTAACTTCTGTTAACTTCAGGTGTTGCTCAGGTTTGGTTACTTGTTAAGTTTATCTCCTGATAGAGCTGGTTAAAATGTACACAGCACTGTGCTGTTGGAAGTAAAATACTTTAACATAGAAAAAGAAAATTAATTAAGATTTTGCAGATCTTGCTTGGGGTTTTTTTGAGGCATACATAAGTGAAAAAATCAATCCTGTGTACTGAAAAAAAAAAAAAAAGAAAAGACCAAATTACTCTGGGGTAGACATCAGCTAAGTATATTTTAAAATGCAGATATATTTATATAGCCACTGGGATTTTGAAGAGATGCCTATCTGCCTCAGTGACAAAATACATTTATCTGTATACAGAAGACTGAATTTTATTCATAGCCATATTTCAAACAGAATATGTGATTCTGTCATTTACTTTTTTTACACATTTTACTGTCTCAGATGTATGTCCCTCACATCATTAATATAACAGCTGCCATTTTATTTTTTTACAAGATTAGTAGCAAAATGTAGAAAAAGCTGAGCTCGATCACATTTTTTGAATATTTAATTTGGAGTGTTTTTGATGATTCTTCTGGGTCTTTTGTAAGTAGGTGAAGTTTCACCTGCTCCCATTTATTTTGCTACATGTGAGCCATTGGCATGAATAACAAACATTTCATGGTGATCTAACTTGAGCATGAGATACTGCCATATATATGATCAGTTAACTCTTCATTTCCTACTGTAGCTTGATGAATACAAAGATGTTCACTGCTGCTCTGTAGGTCTTTCAGGATCTAGGTCTCTCCATTCTGCAATGCGTTTTGCAGTTACAGATCACTAAAAAAACTAAGTCTCTAATCACTTAAATGATAATATTAATTAAAATAGAGGAAGCAGGCAATAAAAAGGAAATGTTGAAATTAGCAAGTATCCTTGTATGTCTTTAAAGTCTTCAGTTTGGTTTTCACTTTAATCTGTGATCTAAGAAATTTTTTATGCTTCATTTAGCATGCTGAATGTTAAGCATTTAAGCGTTCTTATGTTTAATGTCACCCAATTTATCTGAAGTTCAACCTATTGATATGAATTAATTGCATCATATTCAAAGTGAATCCACCTATGCAATGCAAAAACTTAATACCTTCATTCTCCATTTTGTTCTGCACATGTTAGATATTCTTTGACATCAGATCTTTTGTAAAATTTTAGCTATACCATTTCAAATAGTCTTCCCAAAGACTATTAAGTAGGAAGTAAAATATATGAACAATTTACCAACATTAAGACCATTTCAGCAAAATCTTTATACCTTTACCACTTGTAAAATAATATTTTGAAATAAGAGAGTATAGCTTTTATTGATCTGTGAAAAGCTTTAGGATTATCTCACATCTGTGATTATAGATGTGAAAACTGGGAGGTAGCCTTGGCTGCAGTGACAATGAAATGGTGGAGTTCAGGATCCTACAAGTAAGAAGCAGAGTGAAAAAGCAGGATTACAACCCTGGACTCTCACAAATCATGACTTTTCAGGCATCTGCCTGGATACAATCTGAGGTAGAAAAGGGGTCCAGGAGAGCTGGTTAAGCTTCAAGGATTGCCTCCTCCAACTCCAAGCTCAAGAACAGTCCATCACAATGAGCAGCAAATCAAGCAAAGACCTGAATGGATGAACAAGGATCTCTTGGCTGTACTCAAGGAGAAAAAAAGCAGCCTAGGAGTGATATTGTGTCAATGCCTGAGCATGTAGGGATGGCCTTAGAAAACCAAAGCTTACCTTGACTTGAAACTGGTGAGGAGCGTGAACATGAGCATCAAGGACCTCAAACTGCTCTAGGTTGCCCTGCCCTGGCAGGGGAGTTGAAATAGATGGTCTCCAGAGGTTCCTTCCAGCCCTAACAATTCTGTGATTCTGTGACATTGTGCGGGGTTCAGCAGCAGCAGTCAGTTTTTCTCCTTCTTAGTAGCTGGTGCAGCGCTGTGGTTTTGACTTTCAGCCTGGGAATAATACTGATAAAGCCGATGTTTTCAGTTGATGGTCAGAATGTTTACCCTGACCAAGGACTTTGTGAGTCTCATGCTCTGCCAGGGAGGAGGAGAAGCCGGGAGGAAGCAGGGACAGGACACCCGACCCAAACTAGCCAAAGAGGTATTCCATACCACAGCACGTCATGCCCAGGGATGTAACTGGGAGTTATCCAGAAGGGCACATCCTCTTCTGTCGGGATCTTTTCTGGCGGGCGGTATCGTATTCTCTTCCCTTGTTATTTCCTTTATCATTATTATTATTGGTGGTAGCAGTAGTGATTTGTGTTATACCTTAGTTACTGGACTGTTTTTATCTCAACCCGTGGGAGTTACATTCTTTCGATTCTCCTCCCCATCCCTCCGGGAGGTGGGGGCGGGAGTAGAAACTGCGTGGTTCTAATTTATGGCCTGGGCTTAAACCACGACAGATGTGAGCAGCGAAAGGAAGACTAGGAAAATGCAGGCTCACTGCTAAATGGGGCAACAGGACTGATGTCAAAGGACATGGAAAAGGCTGAGATACTCATAGCCTTCTTTGCCTTGGCCTTTCCTGATAAATCTTGCCTTGAGGAATCTTGGGTCCAGGGATGTAAGAGAAAATCAGGAACAAGGAAAACTTAGCCTTGGCAGAGAAGGAGAACTTTTAAGCAAAATTCACACACAAGGTGATGGAGCTGTATGGGATGCACTTATGAATGCTGGAGGAGCTGGTTGATGTCACTGTGATGCCACTCAGTTATCTTTGAAAAGCCATAGGCATTAGGGGAGGTTCCTGAGGACTAGAAAAAAAGCAGGTGTCACTCCTGTCTTTAAGGGGAATGAGGAGGATACGGAGAACTACAGGCTAGTTAGTCTCATGTCAAGTCCTTGGAAGGTAATAGAGCAAATAATCCTGAAAGCCATTTCCAGACACAGGGAGGATGAAAAAGGGATTGGCAGTATTCAGCATGGATTTATAAAGGGAAGACTGTGCTTAACCAGTCTGGTAGCTTTCTAAAGTAGATGACTGGCTTGGCAGATGAGGGGAGAACAGCGAATGTTATTAACTTTGGATTGTCGGGCTTTTGGTACTGTCTCCCATAACATCTTCATAGACAAACTGATAAAATACAGATCAAATAGTGAGACGAACTTTAATCTGGCTGAGCTACCAGGCTCAGAGAGCTGTGATCAGTGGCATAGAGTGCATCTGGAGGCCAGTCATAGTAGTATACCCCAAGGATCAATACTGGGTCCCATACTGTTTAACCTCTTTATAATGAACTGTATTGATGGGACTGTGTGCACCCTCAGCAAGTTTGCATATGATACAAATTGGGAGTGGCTGATACACCAGATAGTTGTGCTGCCATCCAGAGAGACCCCAACAGGCTGGAGAAGTAGGCAGACAACAGCTTCAACAAAGCGAGTTCAATAAAGGTAAGTGTGGAGTCCTGCATCTGGGAAGGAGCAACCCCCTGCGGCAGTACATACTGGGGCCCAGCCAGCTGGAATTTATAACTGGAGTTAGTCTTACTATGCCTAATTAGAATTAAATTAGCCTAATA
The DNA here is from genome assembly GCF_963264785.1 of Psittacula echo. NCBI lineage: Eukaryota > Metazoa > Chordata > Aves > Psittaciformes > Psittacidae > Psittacula > Psittacula echo. The sequence goes on from NC_137737.1 coordinate 78,958,856, forward strand.
CTGCTGTGAATGACAGCAGTGCTGAAATATTTTTTATGCAGCAAGCAAAAATGAAGTCACTTGATATTGTACCTTGTACAGCTGTTTCATATTAAGCAAACACCTGCTATTTGTTGTGTATTTTAAGTCTGTAAAAAGATTAACGCAAAATACTAAAATGCCTTATATTACAGTTTTTTGTATTTTTTTTAATGTTACTGTACTGTTAGGAGTTTTACTGATTGATGAGAGTTTTGATCAACCTGTATAAGCACAGAACAAAACCCCAGAATCTTTCTCACATAGGGGTCTTACTGCAAACTGCTGCCTCATGTAAAGATTGTGCTTCATGACGCTAGAGACAAAGTTTAGACCAGTGCCTTGTGCTTTCTTCCCATGTCTGAACTTTAGTCGAGCCCTGTTATTAGTTGCATTTCTTGTAGAGAGTATGAACGCAGGCATAGATTTGCTCAATGGTAATTAATTGGTATATCATAAATGAGTACTTTCTAGACTACATACGCAAACTCTTAGCAGAATATAGAAAGAATCATGATAAAATGCTCTTAGGAATTCATTATGCTGGAGGACAGTGATATCAGTTTATCTCCTACCTTGTTAATTTCAAATGTGTTTTTCTGGCAATACCGAGTTTACTTGCAGACAATATTCAAGTACAAGCAGAGTACTCTGTAGAGAGCTGCAGAATTTTATTAACAGAAGTTTTTATTAGCCAGTCTAAAAAAGGAGCTGAAAATAAACATTAATAAAATTTACAGAACATAGTATCAAGCATAAAATAACAAACTCCTGCCTGAAAACTTTTCACTGTTAACTGGTTTTCTGGGAAGTGTCTCATAATGGCAAGCGTGATACAGTTTGTGCAGTAGCACTCAGTAATTAGCTAATTGCCCAGTACTTTCCATTATATTACACCAAAGAGAATCTAAAGATGAGAGATGAGTTAAGTTTTTTAACTGTTTGGTTTGTTTTTTTTTTAACTCCTCAAAAGAGATTTATATTCATGGAGTATATTATTTATCTTTCCATCTGCAAGCTGTGAAGAATTAAGCAGTACATTTTCAGCAGAGTGTTCCTACTAGATCTTTAAACTTTGTGTCCTGGAGTTGCTTGTCTGACCTCATATTGTCACAGTACAAACATAAAGTTTGACAAGAACAGGTGGACGCCTGGAAAGAAAAATCTTCTGTTAGATCTGCTCAGTCATTCCATATTCATGAATCCTGTTCACTTGCATTTTAGAACCCTTCTTCCATATCTGTTTCAAATCACCTTCTCAGATCTCCACTTAATTCACTTCCTGTGTCCTCCAAATAATTTCCTCCCACTGTATACCTTATCCATACCTGAGATGGTTGGTAGAACTTCCTTTCCTACGCTGATAACAAAATACCCATTTCATCCTAGCTAGAAAGATAAATTAAAAGGTATACAATGCACTTAGACAATTACTGAAGTGGAATTCCACTAAAGGAAGTTGGTAGCAGTAGGTACAGCATAGATTTCTTCCAAAAAAACCCCACTGTTAAATGCATCATGCAAAGCCTGCAAATGGCTCAATGCCCGACAAGAGACCAGTAACAAGTGGTGTCCCTCAGGGATTGGTATTGGGGCTGGTCTTGTTCAACATCTTAGTTGGTGACATGGACAGTGGGATTGAGTGCACCCTTAGCAAGTTTGCTGATGACACCAAGCTGTGTGGTTCGGTTGATACGCTGGAGGGAAGGAATGCCATCATAAAAGAATACATCTCTGTAAGCATGGATTAAATTAAAAAAACTAGCTTTTTTTTTTTCCGGGTGGAAGTGTAACTCCTGTTTTCTTTTCAAAACCAGTTGTATTGAAACATCAAACTATTGCTTTCAAACTTCTGTATTCAGTTTGCTTCAGTCAGACCAAAATGATGAATAGATCATATAGTCAAGATTGAATTTTCTTATTCACTGAATCTGTAGGAGTATAATACAGTTATTGTATATCTATATAAGGTGACGTCAAATGAAAAGTATGTCACTCAGGTGCACATTAGAATGCAGATGAACGTCTACAGAATGTAGTAAATAGCACTCGTTAAATAAAAAGGCTTGACCTTTACAAAGTGATTAGAACATTATTTCCATGCCAATATATAACTTTCCCAAAGGATTGAATCTGGCAAACCAACTTGATAAGAGATAAAACAGGTACATTTGACTAGAGAAAATATTTTGCCAAGGTCAGCCAAATAGTTAGTGACTTTAACTTCTTTCAGAGGATAATTAATCTGTCGACTGCTTCAAAATACCTTAATAATGACTGCTTCTGGCTCTTGCTTTTGTTTAAGTTTTCTAAATTTTCTTATGTACACTTCATAATCTGAAGTGCTGAAAGCAGATGGAAGGAATTAGTGCCAGATTCTTATATTCAGGATCAGGAGCACTTTAGTCAAGATATGGTTTCATCAGTTTCAGTGAAATTATTTGTTGAATAAAGAACTAATGTCATCTGAATAAGAATATGAACATCCCTTAATAAATCTATGATTTGCCAACAATGATCTGTGACGTTGTTGTGCCTTACAGAATAACTAAAATAATTGCCGTCTGTTACTGAAGTATCATAAAATTCTGCTACTGGAACAGAATATGCCCCTTATAATATTACTTCTTAGTATCAGTACGCAGTAATGGATGGAATGTGCAGAACAGATCAAATATTAGGTATTTGATTGTGATAGATGACACTTTTTGAATATATGCAGCAACACGGTGCAATCTGAAAAGTTACCAAATGGGGGCCTATTTTTTCTTAATCACATAGTTTGCTCCAGATGCAATTGCAATATGTATTTCAATGCTTTCTGAAAAACTGGTGCTTACAGTGCTGAGAGAGACATGAATTAGCAGATGCATGTAGCAGGATCTAACAGATTAGGTATTTGCTCTTCTGGTGCTGTTTCACTGTGCTTTGTCGGAGTCTGTTTGGAACATCATTTGACAGAAATTTTCTTCTGCTTCTCTGAAGTTTGTCCTTTGCAGACCCTATAGGCTTTAACCCATAAAGCTTATGGTAGTATTCAAGATTAGGAAAGTAGTCATTGTAGTATCAATTAATGAAATAAAAAGGAAGCCAGTTCTAATTCAGGCAGCTCAGAAAAAAAAAGCATCTGTTGATTGAACACAATTACTTAAAGGTGACTCAGAGAAGAAAATTGGGTCTGTGCCCTTTTTTTTTGCTTAATTATGAAATATAACCAAGGTCAGAAGGTTTGTCATTTGTCTTTAAATAAATATTGCTTGTGTTCACATTGAAGATTCAAAAAAAAAAGAAAACAACCAAATCAAACCCCAAAACAACAAACAACAACCAAAAGCAAAGTAGCAGGCAGCTACCTGCCAAAAACCAAGATTAACAAATGTTGCCATGTCACTGATGTAATTCATGCATAGGTATAAGTACTCTGCAGTTACTACCTGCGTTGCCTGATACTTTTGCAAAAGATCTCAACTTTTTCTGCAAATCTTACTCCTTTGGTTGTAGAATATTTTTTTAACAGAACCTGGCAAGCATATTGAACATGGTAATAAGACTACCACCGAGTAAGGTGCATTTCAAGTGATGTTAATTCAGGTTAGTGTGCTTATACTCAGTGACTTGGTCTGTCAGTCAAGTATAGGAAGCATAAGTTGATGTGGCATTAGGTTCTTTTCTATGTTACACTGTAGTATCTATAGTAGAACTTAAAATATATAAAAAGCCAGGATGTTTAGACCATGGATGCACACAGGCATTTGAAGTATGGAAGTAAAATTTCATGTGCTAGTCATTAAAAAAAAAAAAAAGAAAAGTATCTCTAGTCTTCTTTTCACAATCAGCTGAAAAAAATGGCATTATATTATTAAGACATCTGTACAGTTTTACAAAATCTTATGCATAAAAGGTTTGAAGTTCTCCACAATGTGAAGTGCGACTTAAATCCAAACCTTTTGTTTGATCATGCTGCTGAAAACATAATTCAGTTACAAAGGACAAGTTAAAAACCCCAGTGATACAGGTGGATGACCTTCTAGTGTTTGCAGACAGAGTTGAAACTGGTCCATAACTGGTATAATAATTTACATGCTTGCTTCTCAGCTAACCTGAGCGCATTTCCCATTTATTTTAGTGTGTTGAAATCTGTGTCTTCATTATTCTCTATGTTATCAAACTCTACAGCATTTGTAGAGTAGGAGCAATAATGGTACCATTGCCATGTTTTATGAGGCAATAATAATGATTCTAGTGAAGTTAAAATGAAGGACTGTACTAAAAGGAAGGATATATGTCCAAGAGTGTAATCATGCCCATTTTTTTTTTTTTGTATACTGACTGAAGGAATGTCTGTTAGTGAGCAGTCAGGTTTAGAAACTGCTCTTAGGAAAGGGGAAGGTAAAGAAAAAGGCAGTGTGTAGTAACAACTACTCTGTAACTCCAAAGGGAACACTCTCAGCTGGATGGGAAAAGGTGATAATTACCATGTCATAAATTCTTAAAGACTCTTATTTTCTCCAGTGTTGTCACAAAACTCTCCCTGTTTGTTGAAGAATAAGGAAATAACAGCTTTAAATAGCTGGAAGCTGTCACTGCTAGCAAAGATGCCAGTTATAGTTTTTGGAACACTCTCTTACTACACCATCTGGATGCCTTTAGTACAAAGTCCAAATATAAAATTGCATGAGACCACATTTGTAAGAGACATGCTTATTTGAGAATAGGAAACATTTTGCAATATTTATGTAGTGCTTTTTTTTTTTTTTTTTCTTTCCACACAGAAATGCTCTATTAAATGCTTAATAATATACAGATAAACTGGATTTATCATTTTTTGATAGCTCAGTTCTCCACCTGCTCTTTCTTAAATATCTTCGATAGTACATGTGATGTATATGACAGAATACTGTACTGTGGCATTAATACACAATTTGCAACATCGTGAGAGGTGTGGAGAGAGTAGGTAGGGGTTACTTCCTTGATCTGTGTAGTATGAGAGTCATACTCTGTACGTGGCAGTCTTACTTATCATTCATGTTTGCGCAAATGTTAAAAATTTTACTGTCTGCTATTAAATAGTTTGCTTACAATTTTAATGTCCTAGAAAAATGTATTGGAAATACAATATGTTTTCAAAGCTAATATTAATTTTGGGTGGATTTTTTTGATCAAATCTTATTAATTCTCTTCAAAGTGCTAATGACAAGTAAGAATTTGTGGCTTTGCAGTATTGAAGATTGCAGTTTTTTAAAGCAGTTGAATACTTGGTGACTGAGGCTTTTACCTGTCTGTTAAAATTGCATGTTGTCACATCAGGTTTTGCAATAGCTTACACCTTGTGCAACTACTCTACTCAGAGGCTGTTCTGAAGTTAGGCTACATAAGTGTGTTAAGGCTAAATAAGTGTTTAATCCACTATCTTAAGGCATTACTGCAAAATTTTTAGTTATGCAAGCAGGATCAGTTTTTCTCAGTTCTACCTTTTAGCTGTAATCCTTCCATATGCAAAAGCAGAAACAATAAAACATTATAAACTTAGTTACTCTGTTTAATTTTATCTTCATTATATTTCCTAAATTGTTTCTCACTTAGATAAATAATTCCATTATGAAGGGTTTAAGACAGCATGGAACTTTGAACAAACTTGAGATTTTTGTGTATGTTTCTATGTCACCTGGTTGGTGACAGCCAGCGTGGCTTCACTAAGGGGGAATCCTGCCTGACCAATTTGGTGGCCTTCTGTGATGGGGCTATGGAACTGATGGACAGGGGTTGAGCAGTTGACGTCATCTACCTGGATTTGTGCAAAGCATTCAACGCTGTCCCACATGACATCCTTGTCTCTAAATTGGAGAGACATCAATTTGATAAATGGACCACTCGATGGATAAAGAACTGTCTGGATGGCTGCACGCAAAGAGTTGTGGTCAATGGCTCGATGTCCAGCTGAAGACGAGTAAATAGTGGTGTCCCTCAGGGATAGGTGTTGGGACCGGTCTTGTTCAACATCTTTGTCGGTGACATGGACAATGGGATTGAGTGCGCCTTCAGCAAGTTTGCCAATGACACCAAGCTGTGTGGTTCGGTTGATATGCTGGAGGGAAGGAATGCCATCCAGAGGGATCTTGAAATGCTTGTGAGGTGGGCTGATGCCAACCTCATGAGGTTCAACCAAGCCAAATGCAAGCTCCTACACCTGGGTCGGAGCAATCCCAGGCACAGCTACAGGTTGGGCAGAGAAGAGATTTGGAGGAGCCCTGTGGAGAAGGACTTGGGGCTGTTGGTCAATGAGAAAATGAACATGAGTTGGCAGTGTGCCCTTGCAGCCCAGAAAGCCAACCGTATCCTGGGCTGCATCAAAGAGGAGCGTGACCAGCAGGTCGAAGGAGGAGATCGTGTCCCTCTATTCTGCTCTCGTGAGACCTCACTTGGAGTATTGTGTGCAGTTCTGGTGTCCTCAACATAAAAAGGACGTGGAACTGTTGGAACAAGTCCAGAGGAGGGACATGAGGATGATCAGGGGACTGGAGCACCTCCTGTATGAAGATAGGCTGAGAAAGCTGAAGCTGTTCAGCCTGGAGTAGAAGAGACTGCGTGGAGACCTCATAGCAGCCTTCCAGTGTCTGCAGGGGGCCTATAAGGATGCTGGGGAGGGACTCTTCATTAGAGAATGCAGTGATAGGACAAGGGGTAATGGGTTAAAACTCAAACAGGATTTTTTTAGATTGGATCTAAGGAAGAAGTTCTTTACTGTAAGGGTGGTGAGGCACTGGAATGGGTTGCCCAAGGAAGTTGTGAATGCTCCGTTCCTGGCGGTGTTCAAGGCCACGCTGGACAGAGCCTTCAGTGGCATGGTTTAGTGTGAGGTGTCCGTGCCCATGGCAGGGGGGTTGGAACTAGATGATCTTAAGGTCCTTTCCAACCCTAACTATTCTATGATTTTATGATTCTATAACATTTAGTGGTTAAGATGAATGACCACAATTAGGCCTGTAAATAAAAATCACTTCTACCTCCTAGATGTTTTCATTGCTGTAACTAGAATCAAAGGGATACTTATGTTTGAGGGGTTTGTTTGGGGAAATACAATCTTTAAAATATATGACGTTTATACCTTATGAGTAAGAAAATTCACTAAGGCCTTGAAATAAAACCATATATAGACTATCTTAAACCAGAAGACATTAGGCTTTCTGGAAGACTTAGGATCTCTGGGTTATTTTCTGACTCTTTCATATTTCCTTTTTTTAAACAATCTAAAGTCAGTGCACAACATGATGTGCAGTTTTTTGTACACACTTAAAAAATCCAAACAAAATCCCCAAACAAACACAAAACAAACAAACAAGCAAGCAAAACCTCCTCAAAACAATCCAAAGCCTTAATTATGTTTTTATTTTTTACTTGTTGTTTCTCATTGCTTCAACAGCTACCAGCTGTAAGTCAATAGATAAGTTCTGTGGTACTTTCAATGATGTTTTCCATTCTCAGAATTAGTCAAACTTAACTTCCAAAATGTATATGGAGATTTATCTCCAGTCAGGAAGTTTCTTATAAATGGCACTTTCAAAGTTCTTGAGTTATAGGAGAAAAAAATGATGGACTGTGGCTTGCAATGCCAAATGAAATGAACAGGTAAGATAGCTAGTCAGAGGCTAAGTGCCTCTGAAAAATCAGTCTATTGATCTTTGCGTGCATTGGCTTGCAGAATTGTAAAACAGGAATAACAAAAACTCCCTACAAGTTGGTGCACTGAGGCATAATTCACTGCCATTGCTAAGATGCTCAGATACTATTGTGATGAATACTCATAGCTACAATGCTGAATTATAAAGTAAGCTGGATTAATTATTAATTTCTGTGATGGTCACTTCTCTTTTCACTTCCCTTTGTTGAAAAGGACTAAAAATTAGAGTCTTTTAAACAGTGAAATTACTAGTATTTTCCTTCTTGAACAGTGCAGTTATACAGAGCTTAAAAGCTGACTCTAAATTGTTCATGACTATGTGTCGTTTTTTAAGCCATTCAGCAAGTAAGCCACGCAGTTTCTACTCCCCCCCCCCCCCCCCCCCCCCACGGAGGGATGAGGAGGAGAATCAAAAGAATGTAACTCCCACGGGTTGAGATAAAAACAGTCCAGTAACTAAGGTATAACACAAATCACTACTGCTACCACCAATAATAATAATGATAAAGGAAATAACAAGGGAAGAGAATGTGATACCACCTGCCGAAAACGAGCCTGACAGAGCAAAGAGCGTGCCCTTCCGGGTAACTCCCAGTTATATCCCCGAGCATGACGTGCTGTGGTATGGAATACCTCTTTGGCTAGTTTGGGTCAGGTGTCCTGTCTCTGCTTCCTCCCGGCTTCTCCTCCTCCCTGGCAGAGCATGAGACTCACAAAGTCCTTGGTCAGGGTAAACATTCTGACCAGCAACTGAAAACATCGGTTTTATCAGTATTATTCCCAGGCTGAAAGTCAAAACCACAGCGCTGCACCAGCTACTAAGAAGGAGAAAAACTGACTGCTGCTGCTGAACCCAGGACACTATGTCAAGAAAACATTTCAAACTTTTCATCTACGTGAAGGTGTAGAAAACTTTAATAGCACTGATAGCTGTGGATTTCAATTATTATATGCACATTAACAAAATAAATATGTACATTATTAATTTTAACTTCTCATTTTAGTCTCAAACTGCATGTTGCATTTAAGGCAGAAAATGAAGATATTTACACCTGGTATATTCTCTAATTAGATGTTATGTGCAGCATGAAATCAAAATATTCCCATGTTTTCTTGTCCAGGTTAAACGTATAATGTTATTTGTAAGACAGCCTGTCAGTGGTTTCACTTTTCATGCCGCCTTTTCATATTTACTTCTTCATTGAAAATTGTTGTAGAAGAATTAGAAGAAGAGTAGAGTTTCCCTTCCCACCAAAAAAAGGCAATGAAATAGCTTGCCGGCAATGAATAGCAACAAGGTAGACTTAGAAAGAAGGTATGTTTCTAATATATAGGGCATACCTAAACAAAATATCCTAGTCCTCGAGTAAACTAGTAAATCTGGGGGTGAAAGGTGTGGACCAGACACACACAGAAAGCTTATGCCCTTCTTCACCTTTCGTACATCAAATGTCACTTCACATTCTGTACTAGTCACAAAAGTAGGGTCCCTGCTTCCTGCACTTCTTTCTTGAGTATCCTTCATCCTTTGTATTGAACACTATGTAGACATGTCTCATACCCTTGGACAAATTAACTCATCTTACCTGTAACAACATAGGCAATTTGTACTAGCTGGAAACGGAATCAATTAGATTGCTAGTGCAGTTCTAGTTGACTTTCACGCCTTTCAGTTTCTTTTCCCAGGGTATGACTGGCCATTAATCATCTTTCCTCTGGGACTAGTAAGTTGATATTGAACCAAAAGTGCAGAATTCATCTGGCTGCAGAGTCTGGTAACAGCTTCTGTGTTTTAGTGCAAAGAGTGTGGTACAATTCTGTGATGCTCTATTTGGCTTCAGTTACAGCCTGCTGATTATATCGAATTTATAGCACTTAAATTGTGTTGTAACTATATTATCACTAATCATGTAAATTATGTGACAACTTTATTTTTCTGTGCACAGTGAAGGAACAAAGATCTCATCAAATATGCTATTTAGTATAGTAGCCATCATTCTCTAAGGGATGTCTGCAAGCCTGTGTCATTCTAAAGCAAATATTGTATATGAAAAGACCTTGGATTTTACTTGTGGAAAAGACATCCAAATGTTTAATTCTGCTCATTCTGAACCTCTAATCTTCAGTTTTGGCTGTTTTCTATATGGACGACATTTCTCCTGTAAGTCCACTTCTATCCGTATCTCAGTAACAAAGTTCATTAAATGGTAGGCTTTTTAACATTTCGTTTGGTGGGTTGACCTGCACTTAACGGAACCACTTGTTCACTCGCTTCTGTGGGTTGGGGAGGAAAAATAAGTAAGGCAGGCAGTAATATTCTGGATTGAAAAAAAAAACATTTAATAGGTGGAACAAAAGCTGCATATGCAAGCAAAACAAAGAAGGAACTACTCACTGTTTCCCATTGGCAGGCAGATGTTTAGCCACTTCCTGGAAAGCAGAGCTTTAGCATGCATAACTGTTGCTTGGGAAAAAAAGTGCTGTAACCATCAGCATCCCTGCTTCAGTCTTCTTTCCTTGAGCTTTTATTGCTGAATACGCCACATGATCTGGAATATTCCTTTGATCAACTGGGGGCAGCTGTTCCAGCTATGTCCCCTCCCAGTCTGGCTCACCCCTCAGCCTACTTGCTGAGTGAGCAGAGTGGGAGAAAGAGAAATCCTGGACTCTGTGCGAGCACTGTACAGCAACAGCCAAAACATTGGTGCGTTATCAACACTGGGTTAGTTGCAAATCCAAAGCACAGCACCATACTGGATGCTGTGGAGAAAGTTACCTTCATCCCAGACAGACCCAGTACAGTTGGTTATCTGCAGAAGGCTACAAGGCTGTTTGCTTCTTTCTCTTTCTGCATGACTTTCAGTTTGATGCATTAAAAGCCAGATGGGACATGCAGAGTATTTTCATAACAGTTTTCTATTTCAGTGCCTGCTGTTGGGAAAATAATTTTATTTCACCACTGAGCCTGCAGTATTGTGAATGGCAACGGAGAGGTTTGTAAGATGGTGTCTTCAGTAAGTTATGTGTACCCTCTGAACTGGCTTGAAAGGACAGATGCTGTAGTATAATGTCACTGAACACAAGCAACTACTGTACAAGTAATAGCAGTATTTTCTTGTTTTCAGATCTCTGTGTATCATTACATATACATACAAACTAAGAACATTCATTAAGGAAGAGCTGGCACTTACCCCTCATCCCAGTGAAGAGCCAGTGCTGCATTTCATAAGCAGAGGAAGGAGTAGGTGAGGGAGGTTGCTGGACTGGAGATTCTCAGACCCCAGAGGAATAAGAGGGGATATTCTTCTATCACAGCAAGGTGTGCTTTGTTCACATGCCCATAAGCTAGTAAGCATGACATAAAATATCAGAAATTTTAAATACACTTACTGTAGCACAATGACTGCTTTGAATTTAAATTTAAAAGAAAAAGGCAGAAGATCTAGGTGAAAACTAAAATGATAATTGTAATAAACCTCTTTGTTGGATCTACATTAGATATGTAACTTGCAACTTTTCATCTGTCTAGATACTCTCATAACAAATAAAGCATTCATATGTAGTGTTAACTGTAAGACAGTTTTCATTGTTGAAGTTTGTAAAGTTTAAAGTTAGATTGGTTCCTTAATGTACCATTGTTGAGAATTTTCCTTTTGTCTGTTTTTCTCTGTATGTCTGTCTCAGAAATCCATACCTTATTTTACTTCTTCAGAAAGAATTAACTGCTAAGAAGAGCTTTTAACTTTGTCAGTTAAACTTACCAGACAGTTTAACAAGCTACTTACTGCAAATCTTCTTAGAGATAATCTCATTTAAAATTACATAGCTTGCATTTGAATTTATAATGCTGAAGTAATATTGCTTTACAGGTTTATAGAAATAATAATAAAAAAATAAAAGTAAACTATGTGAGGAACGTCCCTTCACTTTGAAGAAAAAGCTGCAGTTTAGAGATCAGCTGTCTACAAAAACAAGCAATTTGGTCTGATCAAGCAGTTGGAGGAAATCCTAACTTAAAGGATGTCTCTTATGAAACATCTTGTAAGAAATATTCATACACTTGCGTAGCTAATCCAAATAACCGATCTTCAGAAAGACATGATAACACAACACATGGGCTGTAACTTGTTAAAATGTCCGTAAATGGTTATGATGTGAATAATAAACTTAGCTGAATGCATGGTTGTCAATTCTATAGGATTAGCAAGTTAATTTGAAAGGTTTAATTTAAAAGCTTCATACAAATATCCGTAAGGCATGGCATTAATGCACAAGTTACTCTGCAAATCTGCTTTTTAAATTGCCAATGACAGCAAAAACAGATTTTTTTTCCTTGGTTAAAACTTCTATACAAATGACAAAGTGTAGATGCAATGAGGACTAAGACTAGATCTAATGAAGAGCTTAAGCACCTCCAATTTAATTGCCATGGTGTTTTAATGGTTAACACTTCTTCACTAGAAAAACAAAAGCCAGGAAGAGAGACTGAGTTTGTTTCAAATAAACAGGTCATTCAGATTCTGCAGTATTGTAATTTGAAAATCTAGATGTTTGTCAGGCAATTTTAGAGCTGTAGAAAAAATGTCATTAGTTTTAATTCACTCTTGACATCACATGATCATAGGAGAATTGCTCAGATGAGGTTGCTTAGGGCTTTATCCAGTTGAGTCTTGAAAATCTTCAATGATGGAGGCTGCATGGTCTCTCTGGGCTGTCTCTTCCACTGTATGACTGTCCTTTGAGTGAAAAAGATCCTAGACTTGCTTTTCTTTATGCTTACTGTCTCTCATTTCCCCATTGTCTACCACTGTGAAGTTTCTGATTCCATCTTGTCAATAAACTATTCACAGGTGCCAGCATGCTGCATTTTGTTCCCCCCAAGGTCATTTCTCCTCCGGGCTCAACAAGCTCTGGTCCTAACAGGGCAAGTACTCCAGATCTTAGCCAACTTGAAGGCCCTTCCTCTTCCCTGTGCTGGGGGGAACCCAACACTCAGACAGAAGTATCAAGATGGGATCTTGTAAGTGCTGAGCAGAGGGGCATAGTTCCTCCCCTTCATGTCCTGACTATTTCCCTGTCCATTCCTCTCAGCATGCTGTTGGCCATCTCTCCAGACAGAGCACACTGGTGGCTCATGCTCAGTTGGTGTCTTCCGAGACTTCCAGGTCCCTTCCACTAGCCCATGCCCTTGTAGCAAAGCTTCCTGGTTTTGTCTTTCTTGAATGTTGTGAAGTTCAGACAAGTATTCCTAGTAGTGTGAATTGGCTGAAATAATGCACTTTGTATTGTTTCTCAACAGACTGAGAATTGAAAAAAAGCTCATTTTAAAAAATGGATGAACCAGGAGTCCATCATTACTAGCTGTTCTTGAGTATTGAACTATGGTCACATACTTTCTGCACTCTTAGTATAGTGCCCTAATTCTGTCTAAATTCCATTTTAGACTAATACATCTTTTAGTAAATGGTCAATGAGGACTTCTAAACACGCTTTTATAAAAAAACATTAGATAGACTCTACTATGTTCAAACCAATTTCAGCATTACTCTGCTCTTCATTTAAATCAAGTCTTCTAGGGTGTTTTCTCTGTTGTTTATCTATGATTTCATTTTGTCTAGCAATGTTGGTTTTCCTCAGACAGTTTCCTGGCAAGGGATACCACTCTGATCAACCTCAGCTATCAATAAACAGGGATGAAGCTTTCTGCATCCACCCTAAGTAAAGTACAGTATCAGAATTTCCTTACACAGGAAATTTGCTTCTGGAGTTATGCTGAAACAAACAGATAAATATGCTGCCACTGCTCAAAGTAATCAAAAAGGCAGAAATTCCATGAATTTTCATAGCCAGTTTTAAAGCAAAGATGATAAACAAGATAGCCTTTCCAAAGGCATCTAAAATGCTTCTCTGCTGGAATTGTCTGTCATTGTGTTGTTAAGGAGTGTATAATGTAAGTTAAAATAAAATCCTTTAAATCCATAGCCAGCTGACATTAAAATCGTATTTTTATATGCTAATGGTTAATAGAACATTGAACTGTGAATTTCCTATGAGTTTTAGCAATGTTTACTCTAACCTATCTTTAGAGATTGGAGGGCTTTTGACATAAAAGCTCATTTGGAAGCTGTAACAACATTCAGTTGTGGTTTTTTTAAAAAAAGGTGAAGGCAAATGTTTAAAAAGCTTCTCTGAGAGGACTTTACAAAGGAAAGAAATATGGACTAGAATGAAATGCTGAGATCAGAAAACGTTATAATGGAGTCTTTTTCTGTTCATTAATTTTAGCAGATTTTTCCTTCTCTGCCTTCTGCTGAAAAAATCTGGATTTTTTAGGAGTTTTGGGTGGTTGGTTTGTTGTTGTTTGTTTTTTGTTTGGTTAGGTTTGTTTGGTGGGTTGGTATTTTGTTTGTTTGGTTGGTTTTTTTTGTTGGTTTTTTCTTTTTTTTTTTGGGGGGGGGGAGTTACCTAATACTGAAAAGCTCAATATATTTTGTATAAAGAACTTTTTATTTTGCTTTATGTTATGTTATTCGGGACTTTGCAACTGAACTTGGTACAAGACATATTCCTGTAGTATTGCTCTTCTGGATGCTTCAAAATGCCTATGGAAACCCCAGATAAGCAAACTTAACTAACTGTGTGTCTGTCACAGATTTTATTTATTTATTTATTTGCTTATATCTAAGATCACAGTAGAATCTTTGCAGTAGACTCTTTTGTGCTTAGAGAGCTTTGTCATTCTAAAAATGTGCTTAGGTGTTCATTTGCATACAACACATACAGTATTTTTACCATTTCAAACATAATAAGAAACTTTATTCCTTTAAGAAAGACTTGGAGTATGCTTTAATCATGATCTGACTTTGTGGTAGTATAATATTTTTTGTTAATATGATAACTTTTTATTATATCCATGTATATGTATACAATATAACCCTGTCTTATATTTTCCCAGAGTATATATTTGTATGTACAGTGTGTGTATAACGTTATTCCATCCATTTGAATACTGATTTTTCCATGCACCCAGATTCGTCTATGTTTTCAAATGTTCATATATTATGCAGCTCTGTTTCAAGGCACTACTCATTTCATAGCTTTTGTGCTTCTATCTTTTCATAATAATCTTGCTCAGTTTACTAACTTTAATAGTAATAATACAGTAATAATACAGTAATAATAAATTATAAAATCCAAAATTACAAATGGCAGACTGGTTCAACAGTTTTCAAGACCTCATAGCAGCCTTCCAGTATCTGAAGGGGTACTATAGGGATGCTGAGGATGGACTATTCATTAGGGACTGTAGTGACAGGACAGGGGGTAACGGGTTCAAACTTAAACAGGGGAAGTTTAGATTGGATCTAAGGAAGAAATTCTTTACTGTGAGGGTGGTGAGGCACTGGAATGGGTTGCCCAGAGAAGTTGTGAATGCTCCATCCCTGGCAGTGTTCAAGGCCAGATTGGACAGAGTCTTGGGTTACATGGTTTAGTGTGAGGTGTCCGTGCCCATGGCAGGGGGGTTGGAACTAGATGATCTTAAGGTCCTTTCCAACCCTAACTATTCTATGATTCTATGATTTTATATGAAGGAAAATTATAAACAAAGTGGACTTTAAATCTTCAAATAAAAGGAACCTAGTGAATCATTAAGTGAAAGGCATATGCAGGTCAAAAGGAGGTAAAAGAATGAGAAGAAAAAGATCTTCCAAGTTACAGTGGTGTAAATGTTTTTTTTTAAAAAGAAGTACTTATATATTTTTGTTACAGAACAAAAATTTTAGTTACTAATTTATTTGCTTATCTGTTATCATTTAAGCAAAGCTGGCCAGTGGTTTGGGGATTTATTATTTTTTTCTTAAGTCAAATTTTTGTCAAATTATAATTTTTTAATCACGGTAAAATATCCCAATACTCAAATATGGTATTATTCTCCCTGCTTTGCTACCAAATCTATCATTGAAGTTTTATGCTTAAGAGTGAAATTGGTTTATTAAATTCTTCATAGTTATTTTGAATGGAAATGCATTTTTTTTAAAAATAGAATTATTTATCATGAGAATTGGAAAGAATAATTTAAAAAAATAAAGAAAAAACCCAAACAACCAAAACCCCTAAGTTTAATTATAGAGGTCATTTAATAAGGAAATAGAGGCAACATCATAGCTTTTTTACCACCAGTTATACAATGGTTAAAGGCAGAAGGATTGTCCAATCTATTCAACACCAAGTCCAGTATTTAGACCAAAACTTTAAGGAATATTTAAAAGTTGCTCTTGCTTTGTTGTGTTAAAAGAATCTTTCAGTACTATGCCAAATACTAGGAAAAAAAATTAAATTTAGTCTTTGGCTGTGCTTATGCAGATTGTAATCCTCCACACATATAAAAAATATACTGTGATGTCTCTGATGTTTTTGTCTTCTGATTTTTTCAGAATTAATTCCATAAAGGAAAATTATTTTTTCTGTGAAGATATGCTGTGACTTTTTAGATGTGGCATTCTGTCATTATTGTCTTGGAAACGTAGGTGTTGGCTTGAATATATGATGAATGAACAGTCAACAGATTAACAACAGAACCGTGGGTGATCAAGAGCATAACAGTACGGAACAGTATTCAAATTAAGAGCAATACATGCTGCTCTTTCCGGTCACATTAAAGCTGGAAAAAGTTATCTTTTTAGAGGCTTCACTGTATTCACACACTGCCAGCTGTTAATTTTCATTGACTCAAGACTTTCATGAGTAGCTGTTACATCTACTTAATCTCATGAAATTGAAATTTGCTACTATATATGAACCGAGTAGTTCTTAATTTTTATATTCACACTGTCTTTATCAAGAGGAGATGTCATGACACCTTTAAAAAGCATGTAATTTTTCATTTTATTCAGTGTAGTCTCTGAGATAGTCTTTCAGTTTCATTAGATTTTAACAAGAATTTAATTTGTTTGTAATGAATCCAAAAAATAGATTCTGCATAGATGCTTCAAGCTTTTGGAACAATATTTTTAAGTTTAAATGGTGATTAATGATATTTTTTAATACAGAGTGATTAGCAGAAAAAGTTGATGTCTTCTTTTACTTAGTATCCTGCCTGAGGTATGGTGTTCTTACCTTCATCAGTATAGTAAGGATGGTTAAACAACTGATTCATTCATTACTTAATACAGA
The DNA here is from genome assembly GCF_963264785.1 of Psittacula echo. Classification (NCBI taxonomy): domain Eukaryota; kingdom Metazoa; phylum Chordata; class Aves; order Psittaciformes; family Psittacidae; genus Psittacula; species Psittacula echo. Next base: position 78,975,726 of record NC_137737.1, read on the forward strand.
TAGTCTAATATATAAATGTCCTAACATATAAGTAATCAATTATTTTGATATTTACTAGCATATTTGCATGTACAGTAACTTGCAGTGATATCACACAACAGTTATAAAACTCACAGAACATCAACAGACTGAATGAATCATTGTGATTACTTGAAAGTCAATAATATTTTATCCCTAGAAAGAAAATATAAAGTATTTCTTTGAGAAGTTTTCCAAATTCAAAATTTCATGAATTTTATAGTTAAAGGATGTTACACAAAAAAATAAACAAATGAAGAAACCTAAATAAATTTGTTTTCTTTGTGAAGTCTGCAAAAATTGCATTTAAGGTTGAACTTGGTAGATTAGACTTTATGCTGAACCACTAAATCGTGTAACAGTATACTGAAATATTTGGTTAGTCCTGCTGAATCACTAGGTTTTTCAAGGTAAAAAAAGATTATACAAATTAAGTTTAAAGCTGGCTACAGCTTTATTAGCTTCACTGTTATGTTAATCCTTCCTAAAAGGTATTCAGATTTTTTCCTGCAGTGTCAGATACTTTGATGGAACTGCTATAAACCTTTGTCTCCTTTCCATTTTACACAGTAGCAGAGTCATTATGGGATTTCTAGGCATTCCTCCCTTGTATGATTAAGAAGGAAGTAATTCTCCAGTGAATTACACATGAGAGGTCTGACATCCTCTGTGAAGGAATGCATTTTTCTAACTCCATTTGCTGTTCTGGGCAGTTAATGAGGGAAGACAAGATCTTGGTTTAAATGGAGCAGATAAACCAAGTTGATAGTATAATTTATTCTAACAAATAGATCTTCTCCTGCCACCCACCTCCAAAAGAAGCACAAATAAACTATATTTTCATTCACAGAGAAAAAAATAACACAAACCAACAGTTTGGTGTGTTTGTACATTGCATTCAGGTGAAGTGAGTATTAATATCACCATACAGTCATATAGACTGATACTAACACTAGGATAAGTAGTCAATGTCTGTATTTCCCTGCATGATGCATTCTTCTTCCTTTATGATTCGAAGAATTTCTTGTTAGTACACTTTTTCTGTCATCAGTCACCTTTCTTACTACCATGTTCTCTGTCATGCAAACTGTACATATTGTTCTCATTCTCAGTTGGCCTTTGTTTTTATTTGTCCAATATTAAATTAAGCCTTATGTGTCTGTCATGCCAAATCAGTTTCATAATTTTAGAAATTATTTCTTTGCATAAATGGCTGCCTGAAGTGAACATGAGAAATGGGTAGAATTTCAGAAGATATGGAATGTTTTCCACAGTTGACAAATGTGTTTATTTGCTCTGATGCTTTATGTCATAGAGAAAGATATTAATTAAATCCTTTTTTCCACATGCTGTGATTCATGCACGCTATCTATACTCAAACCACTCATTTTGCATGTTGTGTTGTCATTGCTGAGTCTATTAAATATGAATTCAGCAAGGAAGATTTTTTTTTTTAATATAAATAACTAGAATGCCTCCAAGTCAGTGCTCTGGGAGTGTTCACAAAAATAATTACTCCGCCTTATTTCTGCCAGTCTTCACCTTTTCCATTCATGATATGCTTATTGTTTATTCTCTTCTGCAACTCCAGATGTTGAACTACAGATCAAGCTATGTAGGCATTATTACAAAGAATGTATTGCATCTCACATACCCTAAAATATACCATCCAGGTAAAACTGAGAAAGTATCACATAAAGGAAATAACATGTTAAGGCAAGTGTGATTGTTTTCAGAGCTATCCCCACATTGTACCTGGATATTATTTTCCCCCTAAATTCAGAAGCAATTTAAAAAGGAGAGTCAAAGCTTTTCAGTATCTACTAGGTTGCACAATGCTAAAGTGTCAAAAAACGTATTTGAAATGTCCAGATTTTTCAGTGCTATTAATCTAAGGATCAAATGGATAATGATTTTCAGTTCAGCATTTTGCCAGCCAAGTTTCTACCTGTCGTGGTTTAAGCCCAGGCTGTAAATCAGAATCACGCAGTCCACTTCCCCCCCCACCTTTCTTCCCTCCGCTTCTGGAGGGATGGGGAGGAGAATCAAAAGAATGCAACTCCCACAGGTTGAGATAAGAACAGTTTAATAACTAAGGTATAACACAAATCACTACTGCTACCACTAATAGTAATAATGATAAAGGAAATAACAAGGAAGAGAATACAACCGCTCACCGACCGGTACCTCACCCCCCACCCTGCAGTGATCCAGCCCTTCCGGGGGCTCTCAGTTCTACATCCTGGGCATGACGTGCTGTGGTATGGAATACCTCTTTGGCTAGTTTGGGTCAGGTGTCCTGTCCCTGCTTCCTCCCAGCTTCTCCTCCTCCCTGGCAGAGCATGAGACTCACAAAGTCCTTGGTCAGTCTAAACATCAGTGCCATCAGCTTTGTTCCCAGGCCAAAAGTCAAAAACACAGCGCTGCAACAGCTACCAAGAAGGAGAAAAACTGACTGCTGCTGCTGAACCCAGGACAGTATCCACCCCTTATTCCATACCATTCACGTCATGCTCAGATCCCACATTTTCAATATACCCTCACTCTCATCTCAGTGCACTGTTATCTTAGTGCACGGACCAATTCCTATAAAGCTACTGAGTCCATTCGGTCCATGATGGTGGGTTCCATCTCTTGTAACAGTCTTTCAGAGCAGGAGAGGCCCATTGCAAAGTCCACCCCTCGATCATGAGTCCATCTCTATGTTGCATCTCTGCCCTGATGGCCTGAAGTGTCATGGGCCCATCAGGCTCAAAATAATTCACCCTCCACTGCAGCAGTCTCTGCAACTTGTCGTCGGGGACTCCACACAGCTGCCTTCCATCTCCGACGCTTCCAAAGCACTGGAGGGGCCCAGTGGATTAGATACTCGCCCATGCTGTCCCACACACCCTGCCCCTCATGACTGTCCAGCCTTGGGGAAAACCTCTCGGTCCCTCTGTATTGTCTAAACCCAGACAAGACCCAAACCTGACTCTGCTTAACTCTCGCGATCAGACAAAATGGCCGTGGGTAAAACACATTTTGTGTGTGTGCCAACATGGTGATCCCCATCATAATCAGCAGGCAGGTCCCAAGGGTACCCAAAGGCCATTCAAAACCTTCAGAACTCTCAAATGATGCTGCTGTACTTGTCACTGGGCTGTAGCTGCTGTGCTTGCCAGCTTTCTCACCACCAGTTTCCCTTTTTCTGAGTCCAGATCTTCCTCCTCTGCCTTGCTGGAAATGCTGCGTGGTCTCCTGCATCCTCCTGCGGCTCAGGCTCAAGGGGCTCGGCAGACGGCTGCTGGGGAATGCTCTCGGCCGCCGCGGGGCTGGGCTCGGCTGTGGGGCTCGGCTCCTCCACCGCCTCCTCCCGCTGCTCGGCAGCCGCCTCCTTCCCAGCCTCCGGCCCCGCTCCCGCCGCCGCTTGGTCCCCGGGGCCGCTCTCCCAGGCCGCTTCGGCCGCTGCCGGCTCCTGGGGCTGCTCCCCCTCAGCTCCCCGCAGCCTCACAAATACGGAGGCGAGGACGAGGGCCAGGACAGTGAAGAGCAGCGGGACGGCCAGGTACAAGTCCACGGCCACGTCCATCCCGCCCTGCTGCCGGAGCCTGCCCGTATTACAAGCCATTACCATAAAATACAATGAAACAAGAACCTTAGCCCAAGGCCCACACTTGATAAACACTAACACAGCAAACAGTGGCTCTAAGTAAGCTACAGCACACTGAAACTGTGATATCGAAAAGAACAACTTTGAGAGCCAATAAATCAGCATTGTGCCTTGGTCAGATCTGTTGTTATCTCAACCCTTCAAGCCCCACGTTGGGCGCCAAAAAGAACTGTCGTGGTTTAAGCCCAGGCTGTAAATCAGAACCATGCAGTCCACTTCCCCCCCCACCTTTCTTCCCTCCGCTTCTGGAAGGACGGGGAGGAGAATCAAAAGAATGTAGCTCCCACGGGTTGAGATAAGAACAGTTTAATAACTAAGGTATAACACAAATCACTACTGCTACCACTAATAGTAATAATGATAAAGGAAATAACAAGGAAGAGAATACAACCGCTCACCGACCGGTACCTCACCCCCCACCCTGCAGTGATCTAGCCCTTCCGGGGGCTCTCAGTTCTACATCCTGGGCATGACGTGCTGTGGTATGGAATACCTCTTTGGCTAGTTTGGGTCAGGTGTCCTGTCCCTGCTTCCTCCCAGCTTCTCCTCCTCCCTGGCAGAGCATGAGACTCACAAAGTCCTTGGTCAGTCTAAACATCTGTGTTATCAGCCCTGTTCCCAGGCCAAAAGTCAAAAACACAGTGCTGCAACAGCTACCAAGAAGGAGAAAAACTGACTGCTACTGCTGAACCCAGGACACTACCTTTCTGTTCCGTGGCACTATGTCATTAGTAGTAGGCTTAGTGCTTCCTACAGTCTTTTAACCAACTGCATCTCCAGAGAGGCTTTGCTAATGTCCAAGTGGCTTTAGTTAGCCAGATCACCTCTTTGGAGTGATGCTGAACTGCAGAGAACTCAAAATTTCCAGTATTGTGCAGACGAATCTCCATGTCCTTATGTGCTTACTAGGAATATATTGGTAAAAAGATTATTTTAAAAAGTCTCAGTTTAAAAAAATTATTGAAAATGCAGTATCCAATCTCATTAAAAAGAACTTTTCTGCTTCACTCTGAGCACAGCATTTGTGGCAAAGCTGAAGTGTGACAGATACTGTTCTGTCAAATAATCTGCACTGTAGAAGAGGAACAAGAAAGTTATCTGCAGCTGCAGACTAACAGACTGCATAGACAGCCCTAGCTAAGCTGACATTTTAGTACAGTACTGTGTGCTGACATGATTGAAATGAGAACTGATAAAACATCCATAATATAAATTTATTTGCTATTATAAATGCAGTAATTTAGTTATATATGATATAAACCTATTCATTATTTTAAATCCAGTAATTTAAGTCTGTATACACTTTGTCATATTTGGTTTTATAAGAATTCACTGTGTGAGCATTTATTATGTTCTGAGATCCCACACCAGCCAGAGCATTGAAGTAGAACTTTGTATTTTCCTTGAAGTAAGGACACCAAGAAGCATCAGAAAGCTTTAATGCTTAATGATGTTATATGGCAACATAGTCTATATTGAAATTAATTTTGAATTAAAGAATAATCCATTTTGCTAGTAGAATCAAGTTCTGAAAGTTATTTCCTCCCTCACTCTCAGCTCTGCACATTGTTTTTGGGCAAGTTATGACCTTCAAACTTGCTCTCATTTGTCAAGTGTCAGGGACATGGTAGGCTGGAAAAGCCTTCACACAGTTGTCATTAGGACTTCAGGAAAGTCAATTTTTTTTCTTGTCACACCAAAGTTTGGTTCATAGTTTCACTGCTGGCACCTCTGGAAACAGCTGTCTCTCGTGGGCGGTGGTCTCCCTGCCTGTCTGGAGCCTAGTGTTGTTCACTGCTGTTTTTGAAAGATGCAGTCTCATTCCACTTCCCCATAGTTTTACCTTGCTCAGTGTACAGCAGCAAGAACACAGTATAGTCAGCCTTTCTTCCTGCTTCTAGTCAAATATGAAGTTAAGAGTGAATCAATCAAATTATTTTCTTGGTCATAGGAAGAAAACCCATTGAACCTGCTAGGTGTACAGTAACCCACCTGTAAGCTAATGGATATGCAATCAGTTTAAAAAACAACAACAACAAAGAAGAGGAGATATTAGGCAAGGTCATACAACAGTTTGAACAACAGTCACTCCTCAGCCATGCCTTAGTCCGAAATATTATCAGTCGATCTAAAGAATTTCCTTTCAGGAAACTTCTGACATTCATATTCAAATGTGTCTTTAATGATGCGATGAGGTGACACAAATAACACATTTTCCTAACTAAAGTGCATTCCTAAAAGTTAGAATCAGTTGAAATGGTTTAAAAATAAAAGTCCCTGTACATGCAATGTTGTATGTTTGCTTTACATACCCCACGACTAATTCAGTTGTGATATTCATTATTCTTTTGGGCATCAAGCAGTAGCTTCCTTATTATAATTCCTGGCTATCTACGCGCATGTCAGATTAAATCTGATTGCAGCTTTCAGATTGTCATCATCATGAGACAAACTTTAGACACTCAGTTTTTGCAAACCACCTTTTTTCTGTTGTTGGAACTCATAGTAACAAACCTCATTAAAGTGTTTATACATAATGAATTATTTTGAGCTTTCTGTTGTGATATTTTATTGCAAATAATCCCCATGCCATATACATAGTATTTATAAAAATTATATCCTTGCTTACGAGACCTTTCTAGTGTCAGTTTGTTCAGCTCCTATTCATAAACTAGTTGTGAAATGAGGTGCGGTTTTCACCAGAGTTCCCAATGGAAACTGATTCTCAGCCTCTTGGGGAGGCTGGAGATAACTGTGTCTCTAAACTATACTGTAGGTGAGACTAAAATAATGAAAGGTCCTTTTCTTTACTCCTTTGCCCTCCTTTTCTTAAGTTATAAAAGACTAAATGCAGCACTTTCAAAGAGATGAACAGAAAACAGGTCACAAATTACATTCATTCCCAAGTCTAATTTTTGGCCTCAAAACTATGTTCCCGTGTACTCAGTCTAGCTGAGTCTGGTCACATCTTTTTACTCTGGATGTCTGCTTTAGCTCTTTAGCTTCTGCAGCCAGTATGAACCAGATAAAATAATACCAAAATTTACAATCTTTGAATGTTGGAACACACTGTTGTATATTCTGTAATTGAAACTGCTACTGTGTCCTATATCTCCAGCAACCTTTTTGTACATGCAGCCATTGTTACCCATTTTCTGTAAAATATTATCCACAAAGGTTCAGAAAGTTTCATTAGGATTGCTATAAAAGCTAGCTAAACCATGGTTTATGTCTTCTCTTATGTTGGAGTATCTTGCAAGTAATAGAAAACACTTTGTAGACCACTTGCTAAATGAGTATGTAGCAGACAAGCAGTATAGGTGATTCATTTCTATATGGAGTGATGATATTAGAAGAGTTAGAAGCTAATATATCTTTAGCTAATGATTTTTCATTTGTTTTCAACACATGAAACGTTATTTCATGCATATTTTCCTGTCTGTACAAAACATCTAAATCTGCATTTGGACTGAGGTTATTTTTATTGAATAAGTGAAATGCAGTCTTCCATGCACAAGATTTTAAGGGACAATAGGGGTGGATTACAAATTAAAAATTTGGATAAAAGAAACACTTAGTTCACTGATTTTTCCCTCACATACCAGGTAGGTTGTGGTTTGCAGAGGGGAAAAATAGTACTGGATAATTGAGATTGGTCAGTAGATTAACAATCTCATAACAGATTCGGCAACATGTTTTTTTCTGGGATAGGTAGTATAAGTCAGTCACATGTAAGAAGAGTCTAGCTGGCTTTTGTGGGCTAAATTGCAATATAAAGGACCTATGAAACATCCCTGTGAAGATTTTTCATTTCAGGCAGGGTGAAAGCAGTGGGATTTTTATCCTGCTGTAATTCCTGCTTCTGTGAGTGCTGAAACCACTTAAACTTTCTCATGCCCTGCTCTGTGTGGTGCGCCAGTATATTATGTTAAATGAACTACAGCTACTTGGGTGATAAATTATAAAGACACTGTCTTTCCATCAATTTTCCTTTTTTTTTGAAACACTAATAAAAAAATTCTTACATGACAGCTAGAAGCAGGAAGTGGATAAAGAGAAAACCACACAAGTAAAAGGTTTCAAAATCCTAGAATAAAAATAGCACTAGACAACCAACTTGCAATTATAGTTCACAGCTTTGTACAAGGACATTGACCCCCTTGTACAGGGACAGTGATCCCCTTGGCCACTATCCATTTTATTTCTTTGAAGTCTGTGGCATTACACTGATCAGTTTTGCAATAGGAGCAGTACATACTTGTTGGAAATATCATCCTACTTAGTCAAACTATTTTGTTTATTTATTGTGGTTACAGGACCAATAGATAAATAAATACAATTCTTTTTTGTGGAAATATAATGCTGAAATTTCTGATTCCTATTAAATAATAACTTCCATTTTACTCAAAAGAGTATTTTGATGGGAAGGATGTTTAAAAGAATATTGTAGAGAAGAAAAGAATAAATTTCAAAACTTTTCACAAATGATACAAGATGCCTGTGATGTTTTGGAATTTTTTGGGTTTGGTTTGGTTTGGTTTGGATTTTTTGGGTTTTTTTTTCCCCTCCTAACTTAATGGCTAGGGCAGTCATTATCATGGATACATTTAATTTCTTGTGCTGGAATCTAATGTCTTCATGCCTGCGTATTCTGTTTCAGTAGGAAAGTTCACTGCCTCTTCCAGGGTTGCTTCTTCAATTTGTGTAAAATAGTTAGGATAGTCCCATAGCAAAAATTAGAATACCTCCTGTCTTCATCCTGAGACACTGCTGGGGGAAGCAGGACATTAGACTCTGCTACAGTTAATGGCTGGTCACTCATGGAGTAGAGAGCTTCACTAATAGAAGACTCTTTTTTTCAAATCTTTACTTTGCCCAAGATGCCTGGCAGTCTAGGACCATGGCTTCAGATATCACCAGGTGGATGAGGAAAGATTTGCAGTAGAGCCTTAATCTATTGGCTCTTGAACAAAAGGAAATAATGTTTTAATTACACCTGCCATTTTTGGCCCAGATAGAGCTTTTTAAACAAACTTTAATCTATTTTCAGTATCACCAATGCCAGGATATATATTTATCTTTAAATATTTTGTTTACTCAAAAAGCATCCAGCTCTGATCTTAAAAGTTATATTTTGTTAGCGCAAAGTTTGCTGGCAAATCAGTTAAATCGTGTAAATCTTTAATATAGACAAGGCCTGTTTCAGCACAAGTACACACTGCTGTGTTAGCGCTATTGCAGTTAAGGCTGATTTGGGTAGAGCAAATAACGTCCCTAGGGCAGCAAAGAAAACTTGAGTTATAAAATAATTTTTCAAATATTCCTGAACAGAGGTTTGGAAACCCTTTCAAACAGCTTTTCATTTCTCAGCTGCCATTCTGTGTCAAAAACTTTAATTTTGCTTAGAGGTAATATGTAATTTGGCACCAAATGACCTTATCAAATTGTATCAAAAGGAGAAGCAATACAACTGGATTCCCTCAAGTACTTCCTTTGAAACACTTTTAATATAATGTTCAACCAAGGATTTTTATCACTTTCTTTTAGCACAACTTAAGCTAGAATCCCATTAAATTGATGCTAGAACACTTTCATCTACCATAGCTGAAACATTCACTTGTTCAATTAAACATGTCATGTTCTATTTTTAAAAAACCTTTAGAAACACGTATGTAAAAAATTTCTGCTCTTTGTACACCTTCTTTGATTTGTATATAGAAGTACTGAAAAACAGGCTGATGAATACATGAAGGTAAGCAGGCTGCAACTTGCTATCTCAGCCTACAGAAATAGAAGGACTGCATCTCGTTCAAAAATTAGAAAACTACAAACACAACACCCCTACAACACCTGTAACATGAACAGATTCCTCTGTTTACCCAAAGAATGTCATTTAGGCTCTGAATTTTATTTCCTTTTGTCCTGAAAAAGATGCAGAATGATTGAGATGGAAGAATTTGGTCTTTGAAGACTTCAGAACCAGCCCTTCTGCTACTATCATGAAGAAAGGTCCATGAGGAGGTTTTGAGGCCCCTAATTCTGAAAGATTATTTTTGACCTCACATTTGTGCTGAAAGTGAACAAACACTCTTACAAATTTGAGCATTCTGATAAGCTTGGTGACTTACATCCTAATGATCTAAAATTTGATTATAACCAAATAGCTGTAGCTCTGTCATCTGTAATGAAAGTGGAAAAAGAGACAACTCTGTTTTTGTGCACCTGTGTTTACAAATGCATGTACATATACATGCTTATGCATGTATATTGACAATCTGTAGGGAAGTTTCTTTAGGTCCTGAGATAGGGTCAGCCAGACTAGAATAAGAAATTTCAAAAACCTTAACAACTTTAGAATATTAAGGAAGAGAGACTTCCAAATGGAAAAAAAAAAAAAAAAAAAAATCATAATAAAGATCTGTCCTATGTGCTTCAGCAAGCTTTGTTTGTCAGGTTTGTCATTAGCAGGTTTGTCATTAAAAAGCAGTTTCACACTACATTGTCTTATTTTTGTAGCCCTTTGAATATACATTTTGGTGATAAACTTACATTGTTAACTTGCTCTTGGGTTAAACTATTCATCATTTCAGTCAACTGAACAACATTCCTGTTGTGTTTTGTTTGTTTTTCTCGTGAATTGGTGGTACGGGAACAGCCTGTACTTGAGGAAGCTAGTATTTTAGTGGAAATGGAACTACACATGAAACAATGGGAATACGGATGTGTGCTTAACTAATTCTTTTAAAGGAAAGACTGATGAATCTTTTACAGCATTATAAATTATGTAAAGACAGAATGCTAAGAAAAACTTTGGATAACTATGAACCTAATTTTCTAACTACTATTAAATAGTCTTTTCTATAAAGCTCATGGTAACAGTACCTATGGATCTTGGTTTATGTTACTTTGTTTTAAATGTTTAATTCTAAAATAGGATGTTACACAGAAATTATTTTCATAAAATTCTTAAAAAACTATACACCAACATTATTTATGCAATATTTAAAGAATGTGGCCTATCTGTGTTTTTAAAGCCAGAGGCTATTACAGATATTTGTCATGTTGTCTTCTGTAAATTGCTCTGGAATTAAAACATCAGTGATTACTAGATTGCAAAGCAATAATTCATCACAGTTTTGGATCAAAAGAGCTAGCTGGAATGTTTTTTTAATTAAGTAACCTATCATATTTGTTAAGACCAGATATAGCTTTGCATTCTGTATTGAGCTCAGAAGCCAAATATCAAACCAAATACAACAAAAATCATTACTGTATAAATTCTCTCATATTTAGGTACCCACACCCAAAGAGTGAGACACTCTTTACAGCCAGGTATCCAGTCAAACCCCTTTTGTACTAGATTACAGAATTAAACCTAAATTGCTTGTGCAGCATATAACGTGCTGTCTTTCACAAGAACACTGTAAGAGTGACTTAAACTGGCAGCTAAAAAGAAATTAATATGTAAATAATAAAAGCAGATGAAAAGCACAACACTTTTTGAAATATTTGGGAAATAATATGCCTATCAGTCAACCTAGTTTGGGTTCAGAATGTTTTGGTCTTGACTTGGAAGTAAATAAGAAAGAAAAGCGGGAGAATAAAGCAAACATGAGCAGATGCTTATGTGGTGAATCTTTGTTGATGGGTAGAAGACAACATATAACAGTATTTCTTAATACCATGCCTGGCTTACAGCTGAGAGAATGATCCTTGCATGAAGAACTCCCAGCTCATAGACATATAATGCTAACATTCTCTGTAGGCATTTTCTTTGTTGTTGCTGAAAAACAGTTTTCTGGTTTTGAAAAGCTTTTGTAAAAAAATTAGATTAAAAAAAATGACAGTTCGAGCAAAGGAACATTACTGTTTGAAATATTTTGTGTTTGGTTGGGGTTTTTTTTTGGGAGGGCGTTTGGTGGTGTTTTGTTTTGTTTTGGGGTTTTTTTTTCAAGAATGCTTGAGGAAAATTAGATATAAATTTACAGTTGAAGAATTCCTTCGCAATTGTTATTGCTATGAGTCTGGCTTCCTATGCAATAATACTAGGTAAATGTCAAATGATTTGGCATTCCAGGTTGATTATCTGGTGTTGGAATGTTTTCATTTACAGTGTTTAATAACCTAAATCCCATGTATATTGTAACTAAAGGACCTTAAGGATACCTCTGCTCTGCCTCTGAACTAACCCATTAATCTCTACACTAATACAACTGCTTTCTCAAGATACAGAATAAAAGAGGAAATTAGTGTGAGGTGTCCCTGCCCATGGCAAGGGGGTTGGAACTTGATGATCTTAAGGTCCTTTCCAACCCTAAGTGTTCTATGATTCTATGATTTTAAAACAGAGTTCATTTTTCAGTGAGGTAATTATATTATGTTTCTAAACTCTTCCCTTTTTTTTTTTTTTTGGGGGGGGAGGGTGCTTGTGTGTGAAAACTACAGAAGTCAACAGAGATTATTAAAATAACTATCTCCTGTATTGACTGATAATATATGGTTTTGGTTATATCCTCAAATATTTTCCACAACTTTAATTGCCAGTTGTACTGTGGATTCATACCTATTTCTCTCACATCTTTTGAATGTGCAAATTAATTATGAATTGTTAGATTATTTCATGAGGAAAAAAAATTTTACCTTATATTCCTTTATTTCGATAAACAAGTGTTAGAATTCATCACATGTATGTCACTGCTTTTGCCAAATGGAATAGATAGCATTTTGAAGTGTCATGCAAAATAACTTGCTTCTATAAATGCTGCAGAAAGAGCAGCGTGAGAACTATTAGTAAGGTACAGACCTTCTTTAATCTTTCAGAAGTAAAGGAGATAATTGAAAAAATAGGTCGTTGTGGAATTTTTAATCAAATCTAAGGTATTTACGTCTGCCAGTCTGCCAAAGTACTCGTATTTTACTAGCAATTTATTCTGAGAAAAATGATTTCACTGAGCATTTTATTACATACAAATTCAACATGCTGTAGGTGAAGTAAGAACTCTTGGCTGTTTTGGAGCTATTTTATTACTTTCCAGATTGTCTCGGATTCTAGCACGTGACATTCCCTGTAATAAAAAGCCTGCATAGAGACAGAACATTCTTTATTATTCTCAGAGTTTATAGTGTCTTTTTCAAAAAAAAAACCAACTTTTAAAAAAACTCAACAGCTTTTGAACATATTTGAAACCACATCTTGTAACTGGTGGCAGTATAAATATGACTAACTGAACTACATAATATCACCAAGTAAATATTGATTTTTATTTGATTTTTAAAATGGAACAAAAAGGTTCTATGAAGACTACAAACGGTGATGATGCCTCTAAAGCAAGGTCATGTATAGACTACTGGGGGACAGAACCTTCTGAATCTTTGAGAGGCTTAATAGGAAGAAATTACAGCATAAACCACCTCTGGCTGAGGTAATGCAATTGAAATAAAAATTAAAGGCCCAGTTTTCCATTAGCGTCACTCCAGTTTTTCATCAGTGCATGCTGGTGAAATCAACTAAAACTTATATATGAAATCTCCAGTAGTTTAGAAACATGCATTAAATTGTTTATTCCTTTTTTCCAGTGCCAAGAAAATTCAGTCGTTTCTTTTATTTCTGCTACCCTTATTAAAGCCCATTAGCATTTTGCCAATAACTTAACAGGTTGCAAGTTTTAAGTCAGCGTTTAAAATGAAGCAGTCCTTCCTTGAACATTTTCTGACTACAACAGTTTTTACTTGTGCTGGTTTGGGCTGTAATAGAGTTAATTTTCTTCAAAGTAGCTAGCATGGGTCTATTTTAGATTTGTCCTGAAAACAGTGTTGCTAATACAGAGATGGTTTTGTTATTGCTGAGCAGTGCTTACACAGAGTTAAGGTCTTTTCCACTTTTCACCCCACCCTACCAGCGAGTAGGGTGGGGGTAAACAAGAAGTTGGGAGGGGACACAACTGGGACAGTTGACCCCAGCCGAACAAAGGGATATTCCATGCTTCTTGATGTCATGCTTAGCATACAAAGCTGGAGGAAGACAGAAGAGAGGGATGTTCAGAATGATGGTGTCTTCTCAAATAACTATTACACATGATGGAACTCTGCTTTCCTGGAGATGGCTGAACACCTGCCTGCCAATGGGAAGCAGTGAATCAATTCCTTGTATTGCTTAGCCTGCATACATGGTTTTTTATTTCCTTATTAAACTGTCTTTATCTCAACCCACCAGTTTTCTCACCCTTCCGATTCTCTTCCACATCTCACTGTGGGTGGAGTGAGTGAGCGGCTGAGTGGTGCTTAGTTGCTGTTTGGGCTTAAATCACATTACCTTACAGAATTTTAATGTGAGAAGGTGCCGAAACAGATGAGAGCAATACCCCTATGCTATGAGCCAACTGTCCATGAACAGCATTAGTTCTTGTAGCTATCTAGAATTATTAAGACAGTAATGAAGCTAAAGAGGGGTGTTTATGTTCTCAGGTTTGACACCATAGTATTGCAGTTTGACATCTACCAGCCTACAGCTGGCTGAGAGAAAGTAACTTTCCAAATAACAGGCCTTTTTTGCTACAAGATAATGTTTCAGTCTGAAGAGAATAGTAGCGAAGAAGAACACTTTCATCTCACAATTTCTTTTCCCTTAATTTTTATTTTTTTTTTCATATAGATATTTATGTATTTTATAATTGCACATTAAAAATATTGTTAGAAGGGTATTAGTTTAAATATTTGAAAGCTAATTCTTGCTAATAATCAAAATAACTCTAAAGCTAATAACTTGCTATCCATCTACACCCATGACAGGTGAAGAAATAGGGCAAATTATGAGATAATAAGCGATCCTGCCCCTCTACTCTGCTCTCATGAGACATCACTTGGAGTATTGTGTACAGTTCTGGTGTCCTCAACATAAAAAGGACATGGAACTGTTGGAGCAAGTCCATGAGGGACTGGAACACCTCTTGTATAAAGACAGACTGAGAAAGTTGGGGCTGTTCAGCCTGGAGAAGAGAAGGCTGCGTGGAGACCTCATGGCAGCCTTCCAGTATCTGAAAGGGGCCTATAAGGATGCTGCGGAGGGACTCTTCGCTAGGGACTGTAGTGATAGGACAAGGGGTAATGGGTTAAAACTTAAACAGGGGAAGTTTAGATTAGATATAAGAAGGAAGTTCTTTACTGTGAGGGTGGTGAGGCACTGGAATGGGCTGCCCAGGGAAGCTGTGAATGCTCCATCCCTGGTGGTGTTCAAGGCCAGGTTGGATGAGGCCTTGGGTGGCATGGTTTAGTGTGGGGTGTCCCTGCCCATGGCAGGGGGGCTGGAACTAGATGATCTTAAGGCCTAACTGGTCTATGGTTCTATAATCATACATTATTTTTTCTTTAATTGTGGACATCCATCCAGCTTACTGAATGAAAGAGAGGTTAAATAGATAGAACAGGATTTGTTGCAGACTGTAATATTGCATGTAATACCTTTTGTAGTAAGTAAGCACTGATAATGAAAGGGAAGTTGCGCAGTCTACCTTTGCTGGGACATAAGCACATAAGAGCAGCCTTATCAGTTCAGATCAGAGGTGCAAAAAGCCCTGAATCCTATTTCCAAGACAGCACTAGGACAAAGAAATTATAAAATTGCACTCTTCCAGCTGGTTCCAGTATAAGAACTTCTTGAGCTAGAGCTGTTATCTATGGGTAAATAATCTGTGAAATTTTTTAATTTTTTTTTTTTTTGTCGTTATATGGATTGATCTAATTGCTTTTGAAGTTCTTCAGTATTCATAATAACTCCTGGTAGGGTATTTCATGGCTTAATTAGATCCTGTGTGAAGAATCACATCCTTCAGGGTGTTTTGAATGTCACTTCTTGGATTTATGTAATATCCTCTGGTGTTTTTATTAGAGGTGGAAAATGAGTCACCTGCAGTTCTCACAGGTCTCTGGACTGCTGTCTCTTCCTACCTTAGTCATCCTTCGTCTTTCGAAATGGCAGCACTCTAGCCTTTTGTTTTCTAAATGGCAGCACTCCAGCCCATACACTCCACAAACGTCAGCTATTTCATATATTTGATCATCATTGTTACTTTCTTAGAGTGTATCCCCATTTTAGTATACTGTTTTTGAGATAGAAGCACCAAAACTGCAAGAGGTGTTCAAGATGAAAGCTGATGTGCAACTGTAGGATGGCACTGTTTTCACTTTTGTCTTCTGTCCCATCCTTGATGATGTCTAACATTCTTTCACCTTTCTTCCAAGGTTTTCGAGTGGTGCTCACCATCTCAGAGCCAATCTTCTGTTACATAAAATTAGGGTTCTCATTTGGAGGTATGGCATTTGTCATAGTTTAAGCCCAGCTGGTAACACAGAACCATCCTGCCGCTTGCTCACTCTCTTACTTCTTCCTCCTCCGGCTCCCAGAAGGACGGGAAGGAGAATCAAAAGAGTGTAGATCCCGTGGGTTGAGATAGGAACAGTCCAGTAACTAAGGTATAACACAAACCACTACTGCTACCACCAATAATAATAATGATAACAGAAATAACAAGGTGAAAGGATATAAAACTAAAGGGGGGAAAGCAAAAGAAAACAAAAAACACAAGTGATCCACAATACAATTGCTCACCACCCACCAACCGACACCCAGCCCAACCCAAGCAGCTATCTGCAACTTCCAGGTAACTGCCACCAGTTTATATACTGGTCATGACGTGCTGTGGTATGGAATACTCTTTTGGCTAGTTTGGGTCAGGTGTTCTGTCTCTGCTTCCTCCTGACTTCCTGTGCCCCTCCTCACTGACATAGCATGAGACTGAAAAAGTCCTTGATTGGAGTAAGCATTATTTAGCAACAACTAAAAACATTGGTGTGTTATCAGCAGTGTTCTCAGACTAAAGTTAAAAACACAGCACTGCACCAGCTACTAAGTAGAAGAAAAATAACTGCTACAGCTGAACCCAGGACAGAGTTTCGTATCTATCTATACTAGAATGATTTGCCATTTTATGACAGGATTTTCTGTATTATGAGATCCCTTTGCAAATTTATTGTGTTTGGGTGACATCTTTCCTACCTTGAATTCAGTACTGCCAGTAAGCAGTATTGTCTCAGTAACTCTAATAGCTCCGAACTATTCCTACTCATATGCTTAGTACAGACATTTGACTTAATGTCTTGGAGTCTCATAAAGCTGCCTTACTGTAGAACACCACTGGACAGTTTTGAGAGATTTCATGATGTCTGTGTTCAGTTATTTTGACCTTTGGGAATTTTTGCTGACTACCTTCTGATGCTCATGATTTGCTACAGTTCTCACTAGCTTCCAATGAATATCCTTTATTAGCAAGTTTTTCTTTAAGACAGAATTTCCCATGGGCTATCTGTGTTCTGACATGAGTACTTCACTTTCTGCTCCTCTTGTACTGTAAAAAGATTTTTTATTATTTTACAGACTTTTGGAAGTTTGTGTTCACTTTTTTTGCTCATGTTAAAATCTTTTCTGTATTCTATATATGGACACAATCTAATCTTTAGGATGAGTGCTTAAACTAACATAGAAACATTAAAGTACTATTTCTCAACTGTACTTGGTTATTCTTAATTCTCAGCTTTCTCTTTTCTCTCATCTCAAAATCTTCTGTAGCCAGCTGGCTTTCCTTACCTTCACCATTTGTCACAGCCCTGCTTGGACTCCCAGGTCTAGCCTGCATCTGGGCACCTAGTCTTCTTCAGAAAGGTTCATGACATTTACTATATCTTCTGTTCTTAATTTCACTCCACCGAATTTTATTTGAAGACTTGTCTACTGATCTATGATCTGATTTGCATTGTCCATCCATTCAAATCTTTCTCTTACACTCACAAAACAAAACAAACAAACAAACAAACCAAAAAACCCAAAAAAACTGAGGTGAATTTGTAAGCAATTCAAAATGGCATCATTTCATGTTATCTGTTGACCAACAATAGAAGATGACACCTTGCTTATAAAAAGATTATGTTGCTAAGATGAAGCATAAGTAGATTAAACACAAAATATCACATTAATATTTGTGAAAAGCTGTTACATCCATTATGTAACATTATGTAAGCACACTTACACATGCTGACTAGTTTCTTCAATTGTGAAATGGAGCTTTAGATGAGTCTGTGTTCCTCGCTACTTAATACCCATCATGCAGAAAAAGAAAAAAAAAAACACAAAAGAAATATTTATATTACTTGAAACTGCATTGCAAGATCCTGGATTTCTTGCAAATTTTGTAAGTCTAATGTCATATTGTGAAGTATGAATAACAGATTAGAAATTCAATCATCATATGCATCTTTTTTATTACTGGGTAAATATAAATCTAGGGATTATTTTACTGGCAGAGATGTCTGTTTTGACTTTGAAATTTTTCTCAGAGAAATATTTCACATTATTCCTGTCAGTTAACTTTCTTCACTAGAATAGTTCCAGAACATGATCAAGATGGGGATCACACAGAGTTAAAATTAGGTTATTAAAAAAAAGATAACTGTTTACCTAGCTGCAAATTAGATAGCTTTTGTTTACACATTTTTCTTAATCCTTTAATCCATACACAGCTACAAAGGAAAAATAAGCTGCCAGAATCAAAACCCAGACCCTGAAGATAGTGCCTTACCAGCAGACCTCAGAAGTAGCAAAGCCTAGTTCTGAGTAGCAAAATGCAAACTGAGAGACAATGTCAATTATAACTTCTGGCATTAGGACTATTTAAGAGTTTTGTGTTGCACTATCATGCATACATGTTTATGTTGTTATTTTTGTTTATTTAAATTGTACACGATATGTAAGTGAAGATATTTCTTACCATTACCCGTTGATAGCATATTTGTCAAACTTTTCACTTGGATTAAATCTCTTGGGGATTTTGTAATAGATTAAATGTATATAACATTATTGCTTCTTATTTTTTTATTTCTTAAAATTTTACATTGGAGGTATGCTGTTCCAGTTTTCAAAGACAAAGAATTTTGTTGGTGACTTGTAACTACCTGATAAAATAATCTGCTTATGCATCAAAAAGAAGTGTTTACTTTATGGACTCTTTTTTTATGTACAGAGTTGTCTTTGTGCAACTACTTACAAGTGAAACGTCTGTGTCATGCATAGAGCTAGAATAAACACAGAAAACCATTTGGGTTACAGCACCTAGCACCTTTTATAGGAGGAACAGAAAGGAAGAAAGGATAATAAGCTGCTTGAAGAACAGTGATATTTTTTGTTTTGACGTATTTAACTTAATGTGTTTGACTTGGCTAAGGAAAACATTGTTTAAACATTTATTTCAGTGCTCAGTCTCAGTTCTCTATAAATTAAATTAACCTATGTGAAATTAAGAAAGAAGCTGATACAAGGAGTTACATTCCTGCATTGGGCCAGTGAATGAGAAGTGAGGACAAATGGAAATAGAATTCTCACCCTCCACTGTCCAATCTACTATCACTGATGGATCATGTTGTCTCATTTTGTTAAACATATACAACCTCTCTGCAGTTAAGTAGATGAAGTATGATATTAGTTACTTGCATAGATACCTGCTTCTGTCGGTATTCATTAAGCACTTCAGCAGTTATACACATAGTACCACATATATATAGTTATTTATTAAATGCAGAACAATTTTTTTTTTTAAACATATAATTCAACAGCTAGCATGTCTTAATCTATTATTACTAATATTTCTCGCTACTATATTCCACACACATAGCATAACCAGATGTAGGCGGTGTTGCTACTATTATTAATTATCCGTATAGAGATCAGCTCTTGTCTATTTTAGCTAATTTTACTTATTTAATAGAAATCTTCAGTTTGGAATCTTTATGTAACCCTTTATTGTGGTAGATTTTTATTCAAATTTTCTGCAGATACATTAAGCCAGGTGTTGGTGACAGGGAAAGGCCAGAAGGAAATAGGGAAATTCTTGAAGGCAATGGAAAAAGAAGACATCTTGTAAAACAATATAAGGCTAGGAAGCTGGAACACTTTCATCTCTGCTGTTCTTTGTGCCTAGGATAAGGGAAGGGTACGGATGCTGGTGTGTAAGTCCCCCATACTTCAGGTGTATGTAATCTGTTGGCATTCTGAGCAATTTCCACTATCCTTTTCCCTGCAGAATACATGGATTTGTTTATATTTTGGTTTTTTTGGTTGGTTTGGTTTTGTGTGTATGTGTGTGGTTTGTTGTTTTGGTTTTTTTTTTTCTTTAAGTTAGAAATTTGTTTCAAATTCTACTTTATGTGTTTTGGTATTCTTTTAGATATGTGCAATATAAATTAATATAAATCTATAAATCATAACTGATTTTTTAGTGACACAGTCACATTAATACAGGCAGATAATGGAAATAGAGTAGAACAAATGTGTCAGTCGTAGTCTCACTTATCCATTTATAATGCTGTCATTCCTTCTTTCATGTGTGTAGACAAATACAGAATAGCAGCCTTTGTTTTTCCTCTGCTCATGTCAGTATTATTGTGGTGAACTGCCTCTTTTCTCCCTAAACACAGCAAAAAGAGCAGTGTTGCTGGTTCCAAGTTACATTGTTTTGGTAGTAATAATGACTGATTTGCTTGGGGAAAAACTGTCAAGTCTCTATGTAAACCATTGACAAATGCAGTTCTGTATTATTAAGACATTGCAGATATGGCTCAATGATAATTTCAAATGATGACTTTAGAAAACAATTGTTTCTTTACAGCTCTTATTGACAAAAACAATTTGCCATCTTAAGATCAGGGAATATCTCACAGAGTATCAAAGAAAAGCGTAATTTTAATAGCATTTTATCATGATGCTTGTGTTTGCATCAATGATTTCTACCTTTTTATGAAGTTAACTTTTATTGCTACAGACAGGAAAAGTCTGAGGAGAGAGACTCACTTAGGCTGAAATAAGCTTTTCTGTGAATGTAACTATAACATTTTTCAGCATTTGCAAGTTAATCATGTTAAGTTGTTCCTTCTTGATGAAAATCATGCACATATGTGAATACTATCTCTCAAGTTTGAGAAAAAAATCTAGGGAGTACTACACTAATGTTTAGGTGCTGAACAAGAGAAGGAATGTTGAACACACTTTTTTTTTCTGATGAATATCATAAAGCAAGCATGGTCTCAGGTAAGAATGGTCTCTTCCGGAGATACCCACTCTGGACAAGTAAATTGCCCTCTCTGTGTCTCTGTATTTCTGATTTTAAATTAATGGTGGTGTTAACTTCTCTGCATGTATAAGGTGATGTCAACCTGTATTTACTATTTGTGTGGCACTTTTTCCATATTAATGGCATCACTGAAGTGCTGGAGTACAGTCTGATTCTCATCAGGGCCAAGGATGTTTGCACGAACTTCTGTAGGAAAACTGGCAATACAATTGTGGCAAAGAAAATCAAAGATTATCTCACT
Organism: Psittacula echo; assembly: GCF_963264785.1. NCBI lineage: Eukaryota > Metazoa > Chordata > Aves > Psittaciformes > Psittacidae > Psittacula > Psittacula echo. The sequence continues at coordinate 78,996,808 of NC_137737.1, forward strand.
TACGTAAAAAACTTGCTTTTATTCAAGCTTTTTAGCTTTACTGTGAATTTGTTTGAAACTTTAATAAGACCTCAGTTTTCTTTTTCCTGTTTCTGCATGCCAGATGTTGTCAAGGAGACTTCCTCAGTTAGATAGCTGTAATTAAACTAGTAGCTCTGATAAACTCATAGAAATCAGGTGAGATGTTTTAATTGTAAGGTATGAAAACAAGATGTTATGTTGTTTAATTGTTGGACATTGTATAGGGTGCAGTTATTTAGAGGAAACAGATTTGATGCTAATGTAATTATTTGTTTAGATACAGCTTTCCTTATGAATCATCTTCAATAGCTTTAGTTTTGAATTTAATAACAATTCAAAGGTATATATAGTGAAAAGCAACATTCATTGGCATCCAGCATTGTTTTTTAAAAGCTGGCCTCTCTTGCATCTTTTCATTAGTAGCCATTGGAAGGTGAAGAGAAAAAACTCTTTCATGATCAATAAAGACACAAAGTTCTGGTTTTTTAGTCATCAATTTGTTTCAAAATATTTCTTCTTTTTTTCTCTTTTTTTTTTTTTTTTTCTTTTTTAGCAAAATTTTGATTTGGAAAGGAATTTTTATGATTGTGTGGAGCAGCTTCAGCTCTTTCCTCCACCCTATTTGATCTTAATTAGCACTCAGGTAGCTGCTGTGAAGCCAGCACAGGAAATTTTTCCTTCACTTCAGCTTCATGAAGAAAAAGTGTCCAGAGTCTTTCTATTGCTTCCCTTCTTTTATTACTATAGCTGCACAATTTCTAATGGGATTTTGTCAAATTAATGACCTTGTATAGACAGTGTTGACAGTGATACAAGGAGGTAGCATCCTTTAACCAGATTGTGTTTGTCAAAGATCTGGGCATTGCAGACAGGAGGATTATAGTGGCCTTTTTTCCATCCATCTGTATAAATTTTTTCAGGGCAGACTCTGAACATGAAATGATATGGCCAGAGTCCAGAATTTTGCAACAATTTTCTGGCCTGGGATTTTGAGAAGCAGAGCATGTTATGACATCCTTCTGGCTGTATCTTTACACTTGGATCCGAGATAAATATTATGAATATAAGCAACAATTTAACAGCATAATGCTACCTTGCTGCCTTATGTCACACTTCATTCTTCTTTCAAATGCAAGGACACAATACATGAAAGTCAGAAACACTGGCCGGAACCATTTGTCAGATGCAAGCATTTCTTCTGGCCTTCCCTTCCCTCTATTAGACAAGTTATTCAAACGAGAGTTTCAGAAGAAAAAGTAAACTTGCTATCTAAAATAAAATTTCATATACTTTCACCTAGGACTGAATGAGAAGGTTTATAGGCAATTGAAAAAGATACATACAAATAATGATACTGACTTTTCTAATATTAATGAGGTGAATGCAGCTGTAAGAGAAGCTAATAAAAATATTTGTAATCCATTTGCTTGAAAGGTAATAAAAATTCTTGTTTCTTGGTGGAATAAAAGTGTAATACAGCTCTTAAATATAGTGCAGAGAGAGAGCTAAACAAAGCTGAGATGTCACATTTAGTAGAAGGCTTAATGGAATATAAGTGGCTCAAAAGGTTACAAGGCTGAGAGAAAGTATATATTGGCATAAGTTTTATTCAAGTGTTAGATGAAATACAGTGTCATCAAAACTGATGAAGAAAATGTCTACAGTGCTAGGATAAGTAAAGAAGATAATTACATAAAAAATGTATTACTATGTGAAATTTAAACTGTGATCGTTATATAATGGAGGCTTTGTTACAAAGCGCATCTGTGGTGCCTTTTGGTGCATTAGGACAGGATAAGCATAAGGAATGCTTTGAGCAGCCAAAGAAGACATTCTGCTAAGAAGCAAATACATCTGTATATGAAAAATGGCTGCTACATTTGGTTCATTAGAACTTCCTACTTTGTAGGGGAATTATATATGGAACATTTCACCTATAGGCATCTTTGCGTCTGGCTTTATGTGACTCAGAAGCTGAACGTAAATGCTTTCCTCTCAAGGTGATCCTTTCAGCAAGGTGAGATGTCCCTGAGCAGAGCAATGCAGGAAAACTCACAGTCGTAATCACCATCTTCTGTTTGAAAACCACACTGCTTTTTTTCCTTCCACTTGGAGTACATCTGCATTAACATTTTGATTTGGATCAGGAATTGTCTTTTACTATGAATCTCCTGATTCACACCTACTTATTTTTATTTTAAAATTGACTTAATGATCTGTATTTCTCCTGAATTATGCTAAACAACAGATATGCTTCAGGAGCACACCTGGTACACTGCATCCATTAATGGACATTCAGGCTATGGGAACAAACCACTCAGTATTATGCATCCCGTGCCTTCTCATACAGCCCTCTCAATGTCAACTATTTTTCTTTTTAACTTTGTTCTTTTTGTTGCATGCTAAACTCAAACTTGGTGTTGAGTGCTCTTCATCTCAAGATTTAAGGACATGACAAAAAAAAAAAAAGGCTTTAAAGCACTGGCGTTTAGTAAACAATCACACATACTTAAGTGGAAATGGATATAAAATATTTATGTTTATTATTAAATCTTACAGACTTTTTTTGCTTTATTAAAATAACCTCATTTTAAACTTTTCCTAGTTATTATCTTGGAAAAAGTTGATACTGAGTACGTTCTCAAAACTTTTGTAAAAAAAAAGGCTTATTTCATTAATAAAACCCCATTTTTTCCTCCGTCTATTTTTAACAAATAAGCAAACGCTATCAGACATTATTGGAGCAGCAAACACTCTGTCTACTTAACAGAAGGAATGCCTATGTAATTTATCCTAGGCTTTTAGTAGTGATTTTATTTGCTAAAAACATTCAGTCATTTGTTGTAAGTCTGCTTACAAATACCATACTGAAGTAACAGTGAATAGCTGTAATTTGCATTGGTTTAGTGCATCAGGGTAAACAGGACACGAAAACTGTAGTGAAAGCACTTATTATATATCGTGTAACTGATTTATGGAGGTCTCTTTAAAATCCCAACTGTGATGCTGTAGAAAAGTGAAAGATGATGAAATAATTTAGCAAATGCTTTAATGCAGTATTCATACTAACATAAGTTCTAACAGATTCTGGTGGATTGACCCTGGGCAGATGCCAGATCCACAATCAGGCATTCTCTCACTCCCCCTCCTTTACAGGACAGGACATAAAATAAGATGGAAAAATTCATGAGTCTAGATAAAGACAGGGAGATCACTTATCAATTACCATCATGGGCAAAACAGCCTGGAGCTGGAAAAAAGTAGTTTCACTATGACAAATTAAAAATTGAGTTTGATGGTAAGAAAGAAAGATAAAAACTAACAGTCACCTTCTTCCCACCCTACCTTTATCTTCCCCTTTCTCACTCCCTGTCCGTCCCCTGCTGAGAAGGTGAAGGGACAGCAGAAAGCAACAGCATTTTTCCCTTCTTTGCACATTATGCTGTTAGGTAGGAGGCCTACACAAAGTAGAGCTGCAGAGTATCTTTCACCAGCTTTCCCACTAACAGAACCACCAGATGTTTAATTCACAATGGCATGTACCTGGCACAGTGAACTACTACTCAGATACGAAGTCAGAGCTAGAAATGATCAGAATTTTCTAAGGGAATTTATATTTTTTTCATTTATAAATACTGTTACCAGAGTTTATGACAAAAGCAAAAGTGCCAGTTCCTGTAGTGGTAGATTTCTAAGCAAAATAATGGATGCCTCCATTCTGAATAAACAGTAGTGTATTAGTTTTATCATTATGAGGTTTGGGGTAATTTTGAACTCAGGAAAATTATTTACCACACAGCTGTAGTAATAATGTCCACATATAAACTACCTTTTGAGGAATGACAGGGGTGTGGTTTAGGACTAGGTATATTTTCTTTGCAGAATGAAGAAAGTCAAAACAATCTAAGAACAGGTCTGCATTTGGAAGTCACCAAGCCTGTGTGCTATACACTGGTATTATATGACAAAGTTCTTCAGCTCTTTCCATACTACTTTATCCATAGATAAAATAGAAAATAGGGCAAAATATGTGTATACATATTCTTCTAGTTGAATGCTTGCAGGTTTGTGGTATAAGTTTGCAGAGCAAGACTTTCACCTTAATGTTAAAGATGACCCAGTTAGTGTATCCATTTCCATTCACATGTGCCAGCATTAAATTTTTTCTATGTAAGTGATCACTGCTAGGCATAAAAATGTTAGGAAAAACAAACCTAGCTGTATGAGTATCAGTTTTTACTGTGTTTATAGAGTTCTTTGCTCTTTACAGATGTATTAGAAGACAACTTTTCTGCTGATTGCCACTGAAGAAGCTGTAGTTGACCTAACACTTCTGATGAAAACTTTTACAAGATATTGCTGAACCTTATTCACTACTAAAAAGGCTACATAAACTTTTTTCTAAGAGCTGAATGCACACTGTTCCTATTTGAGAAGCTCAGGCTTTCATTATCTCTGTGCTTTTAGGTTCGTTTTCTCCCTACCCTTATTTCATTCCAAGTAATCAAATTTAGCACACTGCTACCACCCTTAGGTATTATGGTTTGCTCCTCTGCTCATTTTGCCTTCTGTATTTTATTATGCTAGTACTTCTGCTGGCTGCCCTGGAGGATTTCTTTTTCATTATTTTGACCAGAAATTGCTTATGCTTTTGTCTGTTTTTGTCTATATTAAAAATTTATGTATAAAGTATTTGTAAATAAGAAAAAAGCATATGGCTCATCTCTGGAATCAGTACAGTGACACTCTCCACGTACACCGAAATATAAGATACTTAAAAATTAGCATTTAATGTGGTCACTTGACTATAAAGGAATGCATGAGATTAATTGGCAAAATAACACCTGAGAAGTGGATTAATGAAATTATTTTTCATATAAGAAGGAAGGAAAGGGCCCTAACACATCACAGCTATTTTGAGAGAACTTGCAGGATACAGAATTCTGTCAGAACAATAATGGAGTATGATAAATACCAAGCCAAATGGCCAACCCTTCCTAGCCCCCACATGGCTTTTAAAAAGCTTTTAAGCCCTGGACAAAAGTACCGTCAGAGGGTATGATGCTCTACCCAGAAAAGCAGAAAATATATATCCACACACAAAGTGTATACAAATATTACAGTTTGGCTGTTGCTCATTCTCTTTTTAGATTTATATTCAATTTTCTGTTCAACATTTTGCATATCAGTTAAGTGTCCGGCGTAGAGATTTGGAAAATAGATATGAAATCATGCTCTTTCTCTTAAAAGGCTCCAAATAATTAGAAAGGGTAGCTTCCACTCATTTCAGAGCCACTCTTTTTGAAGCCCTACTAAGCATGCGTCCCCTGAAGCGTAATGTTACTGGTGTCTGCACTAGTTGCATCAAACCCAGATACATATTACTAGGTGGTCTCATGGCTCCTACTTCAAAAGAGTTCCCTCTTCCCAGCAGAGGTTATTTCCACCCTGGTCACCCTGAGCGAGCTGGGACATACCAAAGGGGTAGGATACAGTGAGATCGTGTGGACAGAAATCATGCCTATGGAGGGGCAGGGTCCAGGCTGCCCATGAGGAGGGGGACTGTGTTGCCTGTGGTGACAGGAGGACAGGTGGCTTTGGAGAAGGAGGGGGCTCAAGAGCAATAGGGAATGCTTATCTGCTTCTGAGACTGGGGTAGAATATTTCTGGATCCCTTTTGCTCCTTCTTGCCATTCTCTGACGTGGCTCCTACTGACTTGCAGTCCCTTCAATTATTTGTTTTGAATTTGGGTTAAAAGCAAAAGAGAAACTCTGCACATTTCAGTAAAACTGAGACCATAAAGGCCCCAGTGTTAACAATGCCAGCAAGTACCTAAGACTCTTGGGAAGTCGTCACTGATTAGTCATTAGTGTCACCAGAGTACAGTGCTGGGTAGCACTGAGCTTTCTGAAGGATAAGAAAAAATTCTGTATGGATGCTCCTACAGAACTTGGACTGCAAAAAAACCCCTAATCCTTTCTCAGTTTATTCCCCTTTTTAATCTGAGATCCAGAGGAAGCCAGTGTGATGCCACTTACTATAGGACCTTTTTCTATCCTGAATTTCTCTAAATCTATGACTAGATCCCTGAATACATTTTGGCAATCTCATACCATGCTACTTTATATATACACTATATACATATTTTTTTATACTTCATTTCACATTAGCAATATTTTAGAGGATGGTAACAGGCTCACTGTGGTACTGCACCATGTCATAGTTTAATGCCAGCCAGCATCTAAGTACCACACAACTGCTTACTCAATCTCCCCCACCACTGGTGGGATGGGGAGGATAACTGGAAAAAGCTAAAACCCTTGAATTGAAACAATTTAATAATTGAAATAAAGTAAATAATACTAATAATATTAAAAATATTAATAATAGTAATGATGATGAAAAGGGAGATAAAAAAAAGAGAGGAATTAAACTCTAGAAAAACAGGTGATGCACACAACCACCTGCTGAATTATGACAGCCTGTTCCAGAGCAGTGCTCTGCCCCCACCTCCCTGGCAACTCCCTCAGTTTATGTACTGAGCATGACATTCTATGGTATGGAATATCCCTTTGTCTAGTCTGGGTCAGGTGTCCTGTCCGTGCACCCTCCTGGTTTCTTGCACCCCTCCTCACTGGTGGAGCACGAAAGACTGAAAAAAATTATTTAGAGTAAGTACTACCAAATCAACTAAATCATCCATTAATACAACTAAAACATTGATGTGTTATCAACATTATTCTCATACTAAATCCAAAATACAGCACTATACCAGCTACTAGGAAGGAAATTAACTATCCCAGATGAAAACAGGACATACCAAATGTAAAAAATCACAAGCTTGGGTAATAAATGCTTTCTTGTTAGTTGATGATTTCCGTTTCTTTGTTCTTTTATTTATGGTTTATTTAAAATAAATGACAGTCTGGGACTCACAGAGAGAATGAAAAATGGTGACAGCGTAGGGGAAAGGTAGAAATGCCACTTAACTATTAATGAATTATTTTTTCTGACAAAGCTATAGGAGCGCCAGAGATGATCTCCAGGGTGTTCTCTGTGTGGGGTCCACCCTGCTGTTTTGTAATTACATTACTGAGAGCTTGAGACTTTTGTACGATATGGGAGCAAAACGCAAGCAAGTACCAGCAATCTCAACTCCTGTTCCTTGTCTCCCTGAGCTTCCCTTTCTCACTCTGTAGGAAGGGATGATAACTGAAGATAGGGGAGGCCTTACAAGGGATGCCTAAAGTATATATTGGATAGGGAAGGAAAGGGCATAAGGGCGAAATCATATCTGTGTGCACAGCTGTCTGACTTGACACAGAATTATCTCCTTTCCTTGCACCGGTAGGACTCTGAAGTTCATCAGCTGAAAGCAGCCTGATGGACTGAATTAACCATGTTTCTATGTTAGCAGTACATGTAAGAGCGGCATGATCGTTAGCATACTCCATGATCATCTAAACCCTATATATTGATTCAGGAAGTTGTCATAGAGAGAGTTAAAGCATAGCATTACATGTGATTACGTAGTTGTTAATAGAAGCTTTGAGTTTTATAGACATTGAGGTTGCCTTGGGAGAACACTGTCCCAGGCCAAGGAAGATGCTAGTGATTGATAGCTACAGCTCTCTCTCTGGGCACAAACGCTTACTTACCCAGCTGGTGCTCAGGTCCTTTACAAGGGGCAGCTCACTTTTCCTTTTACTTCATACCATCATGATGTGTTGACACTTGGTCAACAGTTACTGCAGAGCAGATTATGCGTGGCAGCCTGTAATCCTATAGTAAAGCACACGTAGCAGTTACTTGGGAGACAAATGTCATAAATCTGAATGTCCCCCCTTCCTCTTTCTTCCCATAGCTTTGATTGCTGAGTATGACATCATATAGTATGGGATATCCCTTTGGTTAGTTGGGGTTAGCTGTCCTAGCTGTGCCTTCTCTCAGCTTCTTGTGCACCCCCAGCCTACTCACTGGTGGAGAGGTGTGAGAAGCAGAAAAGATCTTCACAAGCTTACATGCTTAACTCTATGTAAGCACTGCTCAGCAGTAACTAAAACATCCCTGAATTATCTACACAGATTTCATCAAAAATCCCAAAAATTATCACCATATGAACTACTATGAAGAAAATCAACTCTATCCCAGGCAAACATGGTGCACTAGTGCAATAAAGACAGCCCAAGATACTAGTAGGCCACACAGATTGCAAAATTTGTGAGTAATATTTGGCGTTTGGTACAGGTCTGCTAAATAAGAGCTAAATTTAAAATAAGTAAATCTCTGGTATAAATTGAGTGAATTATCAAATAGTAGGCAAAGAAATACTTCCATCCCAATTCATTGTGCACCAAAAAAAATAGATTGTGCAAAATTAGGAGGATTAGAATGCACCATCCTTAAAAAGCATGAGCATTTGAAGCACATCAGAATTTTAGCAGTATCTATATATTTGAAAGAATGTGATTCTTCTTTTCAAACTGCCCTTCATGGCAGTGTTATGTAACTCAGAAGACTTGCAAGATGGAGGCCAAACTTGCTATAAAAGTAAGGACTCACACAAAACATGAGCTCCTGAATGGAACTGTTATGGAATAAAAATAATCAATGGAAGAGGGAAAGTTAACAGATAACTGCAGGCTTCAATAGATTTGAAGTAGTAAAGAAGAGGAAGATCTGTATTTCAGGATAACAGAAAATTGCATGCCTTCAGAAAACAAGATTAAAAATATATGAAATATGCTGTAGTATAGCGGTTATTCTCATATCACGTAAGAAGAAAGCATAATGTCTGTTAAGCTTCTCCCTTTTTTACAGCTTTATTGGCTTTTTTCTCATTTGGTCAAAGACAAAACTGACCTCATGGTTTGAGAAGTAATAGACTAATGTTTATGAATTTAATAAACATAATGTTTGAAACGTTACCAAGTAGAGATCATGAATCTTCATTGCTTGATTTCATAAATTCCTATCAGAATACTATAATAATACTGAAAAAGATGCACCTTGTGAATGCAAGTTTTTAATTGCCACATATTTTTCCTGCAATGACTGCATTTGAACAAGCTTCAGCAAACCATAAGAAATTGCTAAAGCTCTGTCGTGGTTTAAGCCCAGGCCGTAAATCAGAACCATGAAGTCCACTTCCCCCCCACACCTTTCTTCCCTCCACTTCTGGAGGGACAGGGAGGAGAATCAAAAGAATGCAGCTCCCACGGGTTGAGATAAGAACAGTTTAATAACTAAGGTATAACACAGATCACTACTGCTACCACTAATAGTAATAATGATAAAGGAAATAACAAGGAAGAGAATACAACCGCTCACCAACCGGTACCTCGCCCCCACCCTGCAGTGATCCAGCCCTTCCGGGAACTCTCCGTTCTACCTCCTGGGCATGACGTGCTGTGGTATGGAATACCTCTTTGGCTAGTTTGGGTCAGGTGTCCTGTCCCTGCTTCCTCCCAGCTTCTCCTCCTCCCTGGCAGAGCATGAGACTCTCAAAGTCCTTGGTCAGTCTAAACATCTGTGTTATCAGCTCTGTTCCTAGGCGGAAAGTCAAAACACAGCACTGCACCAGTAGAAAAACTGACTGCTACTGCTGAACCCAGGACAGTATCCACCCCTTATTCCATACCATTCACGTCATGCTCAGATCCCACATTTTCAATATACCCTCACTCTCATCTCAGTGCACTCTTATCTTAGTGCACAGACCAATCCCTATAAAGCTGCTGAGTCCATTCGGTCCATGATGGTGGGTTCCATCTCTTGTAACAGTCTTTCAGAGCAGGAGAGGCCCATTGCAAAGTCCACCCCTCGATCATGAGTCCATCTCTATGTTGCATCTCCGCCCTGATGGATGGGCCCATCAGGCTTAAAATAATTCACCCTCCCCTGCAGCAGTCTCTGCAACTTGTCGGGGACTCCATACAGCTGCCTTCCATCTCCGACGCTTCCAAAGCACTGGAGGGGCCCAGTGGATTAGATACTCGCCCATACTGTCCCACACACCTTGACACTCATGACTGTCCAGCCTTGGGGAAAACCTCTCGGTCCCTCTGTATTGTCTAAACCCAGACAAGACCCAAACCTGACTCTGCTTAACTCTCGGGATCAGACAAAATGGTCGTGGGTAGAACACACTCTGTGTGTGTGCCAACATGGTGATCCCCATCACAATCAGCAGGCAGGTCCCAAGGGTACCCAGAGGCCATTCAAAACCTTCAGAACTCTCAAATGATGCTGCTGTGCTTGCCGGCTCTCTCACCACCAGCTTCGCTTTTTCTGAGTCCAGATCTTCCTCCTCTGCCTTGCTGGGAAATGCTGCGTGGTCTCCTGCATCCTCCTGTGGCTCAGGCTCACGGGGCTCGGCAGACGGCTGCTGGGGGATGCTCTCGGCCGCCGTGGGGCTGGGCTCGGCTGTGGGGCTCGGCTCCTCCACCGCCACCTCCTCCCGCTGCTCGGCAGCCGCCTCCTTCCCAGCCTCCGGCCCCGCTCCCGCCGCCGCTTGGTCCCCGGGGCCACTCTCCCGGGTCGCTTCGGCCGCCGCCGGCTCCCGGGGCCGCTCCCCCTCAGCTCCCCGCAGCCTCACAAATACGGAGGCGAGGACGAGGGCCAGGACAGTGAAGAGCAGCGGGACGGCCAGGTACAAGTCCACGGCCATGTCCATCCCGCCCTGCTGCCGGAGCCCCCCCATATCGCAAGCCATTACCATAAAGTACAATGAAACAAGAACCTTAGCCCAAGGCCCACACTTGATAAACACTAACACAGCAAATACCGGCTCCAAGCAAGCCACGACATACAGAAACTGTGGTATCAAAAAGAACAACTTTGAGAGCCCATAAATCAGCATTGTGCCTTGGTCAGATCTGTTGTTATCTCAACCCTCCCTGCCCCACGTTGGGCGCCAAAAAGAACTGTCGTGGTTTAAGCCCAGGCCGTAAATCAGAACCACGAAGTCCACTTCCCCCCCACACCTTTCTTCCCTCCGCTTCTGGAGGGATGGGGAGGAGAATCAAAAGAATGTAGCTCCCACGGGTTGAGATAAGAACAGTTTAATAACTAAGGTATAACACAAATCACTACTGCTGCCACCAATAATAATAATGATAAAGGAAATAACAAGGAAGAGAATACAACCGCTCACCAACCGGTACCTCGCCCCCACCCTGCAGTGATCCAGCCCTTCCAGGAACTCTCCGTTCTACCTCCTGGGCATGACGTGCTGTGGTATGGAATACCTCTTTGGCTAGTTTGGGTCAGGTGTCCTGTCCCTGCTTCCTCCCAGCTTCTCCTCCTCCCTGGCAGAGCATGAGACTCTCAAAGTCCTTGGTCAGTCTAAACATCTGTGTTATCAGCTCTGTTCCCAGGCGGAAAGTCAAAACACAGCACTGCACCAGTAGAAAAACTGACTGCTACTGCTAAACCAGGACAAGCTCTCACAGGCTTCAGACTTCTCAAAGTCCTTTTCATTCCATTTGAGTAAGAGCAAAAGAGGAATGAGCTGTAAGACATTTAAGTCCACATGGAAGGTAAAATGAAACTACCACTTTCAAAAACCCATCTACAAATAACTTTTACACTAACTAAATCACACCACATGGCAATGTCAGATTTGCTGTCTTATAAAATCCAATAAAAACCATACACAGAAGGCAGCCTGCATTTTTCAACAGTTCACACTGAATTAGTACACCTGTCTCAGACTAGCATCAGTCTTTAACAATCAGCAAATACTTCTGTTTAACTTCTATAGTATATGTGAGCATTTGTAAATACACAAAATGCAGTCAATGATGACTGAGATCAGTGTCAGTTAGAAAACACTTACACACTACATGTACTCTTGCAGTGACCATATGGTGGGATTTTGTTGGTTTGGCAGTGAAAGGCTTTAAAGGCTGGAAGTAGCAGGATGCTTTTTCATGCATTTCCCAGTTGCTTTCTTCAAGTATGCAACAACCAGCTTTATTATTTTCGGCTCTAAAAAATCCTGAGTGGGTGCCTTAGCAAAGAGAAATGTATTCTGACATGCCTTTGTAAACATTAAAGTTCAATCTTCAAAGCCTAACTTCAAACAGGTCATAAACAAATGGCAAAGATTAAATTTCAGAAATTAAACCAAAGACCTATTTCCTGCTCTTCCTATCCAAATGTGAATGCGTAACTAGTGAGGACAGCCCTATGGTTTATTTACAGAAACATGTTCTTGAAAGGCCCTTGTGGAGTGCCAGGCCCAATGCATGGATGGCTGGGGAAAGCGTGGGCAAAGCCCTGGCAGAAAAGACCTGCTTCTTATGCAGAGCACTTCCTGAGCAAGGCTGTCAAAAACATTCTAAATCCCAGGCACTAAAACAAACATAAAGGAAAGAACAGTAGGAGAACAAACATCACCATCAACATTCATGGGTTTTTTGTGTCCCTATTTATGGTGAGCTCTATCACAGATTGTGCTACTTAGTTGTTGATCTGGCTTGGAAATGACCCCAAACAGTATGGCAAATTTGTAGTGAGCTCTGCTGCACTCATCTGCAAAACAAATTGTAATTTGGAGTAATCTGAATAAATACAGTTAAGCATCCTTTGTGATCATCAGAAGCATGAGGCCAGTTCAAAGCAAACCAAACAAAAAAAAAAAAAACAAAAACAAAAACAATTTCTTGTTTAAAAATTGCTAACTTAATTCAAAAGGCATTTTAATTACCCACTAAGATTATAATAACAAATTAAATATGATTCCATAGTAGTGCTAATAGCTGTTTATTGCCCATCCACATCAAAATCCTGTTGAGAATGAAATTTGTACTAAAAGATTACTTCCTCTGATGCTTAGCAATTTAGTTTCTTCTTCCAATGCTCATCACAGCTCGCTGCCCTCTACAAGTAAGGTTAGAACAGGAGCAAAAAGAATACAAGGGAAAGAGTGATTGACTTACTCTGCTTAGGAGGGTTTTACAGTTTCTTCTTCCATAAACAAATGAGAAAGAAAAGTGTGCTTTTTCAGGGTGCTATTTACTATTATAGCTGCATGGACAGCTTGCTTCCATCAAAAAGATTTTATTCCCAGATTCTGGCTTGCATATATTTGCTTCCTAGTCTGTGTCTTATACCAATTTTGGTGCTTGACTGAACATGGGGTAGTAAATTAAATTTGATAAATTGGCAAAGAAATAAGCACCTACTCCTTAAAACAGAAGAGCGCTTTTTTCCTGAATTAGTTTTCTGCCATGTTACTGACTTGACAAGCTTCAAGTCAGGGTGAAATCAGAAAAAAAATAGAGTAAGCAAACATATGACTATTGTCTTTCAGAAGCAAGTTTTTAAATTGTTTCTAGCCATAAGGAGAAACCTCCAATCCTTTTGAATATATCTAACTTCAGCTATCAATATGTAGTTGGGTTAATGCCTAAAAAGTATATACCTACTTGCTACTATTTTCAGTGCCATTTTTACTAATATTTTGCTTTTCATTTAGTGTGTTTGCTGAGGGATTTCATTTGCTTAAGAGGCATTGAACTCCTCTCTAAGTCTTTCCAGAAATACTTTAATAATCCATCTAAAAAAATAGTACAGGCATTGATGATTTTTTTCCCTCATTTGGTTTATATGAAATTAAAATTACAGAAATAAGATGTTCTCTTTTCTTTTGAAGAAATTTTCAAATTGGCTGTTTTATTTTCTCTGAACTAGTTAAGGAAGTTGATTAAACATCAGTACTTAAATAATTTATTTAGTTAGTAGCAGAATGTTTCCATGCTGAAATGTGTCCTATTAGTAGTAATTGGATTTAACCTTGCTGCATTAAACAGAAGCTACTTCATTTTCTAGTAACTTAGGTAAATCTCATTAAGGTATAAGATATCTATACACACAATTCAGAAGCTGTTGGCTCTTTTAACTCCTAGAATGCTCTTGGACATGTATTTGGGGTAACATCTTCCAAAATTTTCCCAATTATGAGTGTTTTGATTAAAATTTGCAGGTTTTTCATGTTTGCAGAAAAAAAACCCAAAACACTTCGTACTAGAATGGCGTCAGCCCTATTTCACTGCTCTCCTTTCAAGGGACACAGTGGGGAAAAAAAAGGCCCTTCTAGTGATATGTCTTATGACTCTGACAATGCATACTTCCTGAACAGAAAATCTCCATTTAGGAGATTTGCAGTCTCTTTTAAAGAACTATTTTAAAACTTCATTTGTTTTACCATGACTGTTTTGTGGAGATGAAGATTACATCTGTGCTGAAGTGCTTTGAGTTTCATTTATTTTATTCTTCTTCATGGAGCTGTGTTCTTGAAGGAAATGCATGTACTGATAGCTGGTGTGTTGACAAAATAATTTCTCTCTTTAGTCTCCTGTTTTTATACATTTGTAATGTATATGGGTCAGTTAAAAAAGTTAGAACTTTTACCCAAAGAACAAATGCAAAACATAAAAAAAAAAAATAGAGAAGAATTTAAACTATGACAGGAGTTATAAAAGCTTCATTGCAGAGTGCTTGCAACACATTTGCTGTTTTATAGTCATGTATGTTATCTCTGTTAATAGCTGAGACTCATCCTAGTGTTGTAGAAAGGAAAGTGATCACAGAATTCCTCTGAAGAGCTGGAACACATAACTTGATCAGATGACCACTCAAAATATTAATACATGTTTTTCTACAAATATTTTGAGTACAAAGATAATTTTAAGTGTCCCAAAATGAATGACTGGTTATGTTTATCATTATGTTTAACATTATTATATACTAACAGTATAGTAACTTTATCTGTAACAGTATCTGCATTAGCAGCAAGGTTTTGCCTGGCACCAGGTTAATTATCAAGTTTCTGTCTCTTAAGTAGTGCTAGTACTGTGCAGGAATTCTGGTTGTCACACAAAATACATCTGAAGTCTGACTTTCAGTGATGCTAAGCATAAAAAATTCTTGGTTTAGTTCCCCCGACTTAATAATAATAATATCAACAACAATAAGAACAACTACAATAACATCAAGGATCATAACAACGACAGTGCTGAGGCATCCAAAACCAGCAACAACAACAGTGCTGAGGCATCCAAAAAAGAACTATCCTGTGGAAACTGAGGTAGCAAATTCCTTTTTCTCCTCTTCTAAAATGGGTAGCACAAGTATTTCCCAGGAAATTGCCAAGGTCCTATTAATTAGGACTTATTAATTAATTTAAAACCCCTGAATAAATGACATTATGGAATTGTAAAATATTATCATTCCTTCCTCAAAGTATGAGCTTCATTCCTCATTTTACAAGTGGAGCATTCTGTCTGCTTTTCTGCTGGCTAATTGCCAATGTGGAAAGCCTTTTAATTATGTGTTAGAGTGACAAGGGCCATTAGGCAGCTTAGGGTATAGCTTCTCTTTGAAAAACTAGTGCTTCCAGTCTATGGAGGATTATGTGTGCCATCTACTGCACGAGTCAATTACTAATTTGAAATTTCAACGAAAGAAGGGAAGAGTGAGCTGTGATGACATTATGTTAATTGATTTCTATAGTTGTAATAAAGTAAGTCATAGCACTATATTCTAGAATTAGTGCTTCACATGGATTCGAATCATAGAATCGTTTACGTTAGAAAAGACCTTTAACATCATTGAGTCAAACCATTAACTAGCACTGCCAAGTCCACCACTAAACCATGTCCCTAAGTACTACTTCTACACATCTTTTGAAAATACTAGATGAGTGCCATTTCCTGTAAAGCTCATTTTATATATCTAACCTCTGAATAATGATTTTTAAAGGGTTGCCATTTCCTGCCATGTATTGATTACATTAATTGAAAAGTGCTCCAGTATGTCAGCAAGGGCACAGAAATTACACATTCACAGTATCACAGTATCACAGTATGTTAGAGATTGGAAGGGACCTCAAGAGATCATCTAGTCCAATCCCCCTGCCAGAGCAGGAACACCTAGATAAGGTTACACAGGAATGTGTCCAGGCGGGTTTTGAATGTCTCCAAAGAAGGAGACTCCACAACCTCCCTGGGCAGCCTGTTCCAGTGTTCTGTCACCCTCACTGAGAAGAAGTTTCTTCTCAAGTTTAAGTGGAACCTCTTGTGTTCCAGTTTATACCCATTACCCCTTGTCTTATCATAGTTTGCCATTGAGAAGAGCCTGGCTCCATCCTCATGACACTCCCCCTTTATATATTTATATACACTAATAAGGTCCCCCCGCAGTCTCCTCTTCTCCAAACTATAGAGACCCAGCTCCCTCAGCCTTTCCTCATAAGGGAGATGCTCCACTCCCTTAATCATCTTTGTCGCCCTGCGCTGGACTCTCTCCAGCAGGTCCCTGTCCTTCTTGAACTGAGGGGCCCAGAACTGGACACAATATTCCAGATGCGGTCTCACCAGGGCCGAGTAGAGGGGAAGGAGGACCTCTCTCGACCTACTGACCACCCCCCTTCTAATACACCCCAGGATGCCATTGGCCTTCCTGGCCACAAGGGCACAGTGTTGGCTCATGGTCATCCTGCTGTCCACTAGGACCCCCAGGTCCCTCTCCCCTACACTACTCTCTAACAGGTCGTTCCCCAACCTATACTGGAACCTGGGGTTGTTCCTGCCCAGATGCAGGACTCTACACTTTCCCTTGTTATATTTCATCAAGTTTCTCCCTGCCCAACTCTCCAGCCTGTCCAGGTCCCGCTGGATGGCAGCACAGCCTTCTGGCGTGTCAGCCACTCCTCCCAGCTTAGTGTCATCAGCAAACTTGCTGACAGTACACTCAATTCCCTCATCTAAATCATTGATGAATATATTAAATAATACTGGTCCCAATACTGACCCTTGAGGCACTCCACTAGATACAGGCCTCCAACTGGACTCCGCCCCATAGACTACAACTCTCTGGCTTCTGTCCTTCAGCCAGTTCGCAGTCCATCTCACTACCTGATCATCCAGGCCACACTTCCTCAATTTAGCTATGAGGATGCTGTGGGAGACTGTGTCAAATGCTTTGCTGAAGTCAAGGTAGACCACATCCACCGCTCTGAGCAAGTTTCTTGTGTAAACAGGAACCTTATTCCCCATAATACTCATATTGGCAATTATTTCTGTTAATATCCTAGAGCATATGATTTCTGTCTTACCACTTCCTACTATACAAATGTACTCTATGGATATGTGATTCTTAACAGAAATCTTCTGCGAGAGGTATATATACTGTTCTTCCTTTTGACTTGCTCTTTACATAGTATTCACCAATACTCAAGAAAAGAGAGAAACATCATGGAAAGAAACCATTTCCTATCTTGATTTCTGGATACCTTTTCTATAGTTTTTTCCCAGTGATTCAAACGCTAAATTTACATGTGCAATATTCTCAAAAAAAAAAAAAAAAAAAAAAAGTGATCTTACGAACTCTGAAGAATATTTACTGTCTGACCTGTGTGATATTGAGTAGTAAGAACTGAGTGTATTATCATATCTCATAAAATCATCTTGTACCTATTTTACCTATAGCTGAGACTTTCTGGTTAAACAGCAACTCCCTTGATTACCTGCAATTCCAATATTCCAGTACACACTGTTATGACCCAGTCAGATGGAAATGTTAATTATGAATTAACTGAAGTCAGGCATGTTTAGCCAATAGTAATAGGAGTCATTTATATCACATTGATTTATTTGGATCTTTCCAAGTATTACTCACAGCTATGAAGGAGTGTAAATGGGATATGAATAGAATAATCAATCAATTGCTCTTGAGTAAACAGTCAATTATAGAAACAATAGCAGTAAGCAGAAGTTATCACAACTGTATTAATCGGATGCAGGTGCTAGGATGGGATGTAGCTGGGAACCCTGCAAACAATAAAGCTAGTCTTTCTAAGCAGTCAGTCAGGTATTATTTATCATCAACTTTAGCATAAACATGCCAGGCAACACTTGGGTACATGATAGCAAGTTAATTTATAGAACCCTTCTTAAGTGGGATAGTACTTGAGCTGTATTTTGGCAATCGGTGGAGCAGAGGATGTTCTTGAATAAATTTCAGGACAATACCTACTGCCTTGAGTTCTGGTCAGAACTGTGCTACACCCATGTGGCTTCAAGGAATGTAAACTACAGAGCAGGGTGAGCTCATGACTGCCAGAAAATACTGTCCTGAATTAATTATTCCTAGGTTTTTTTTGTTGTGGTGCCAGCTTTCTGGAGCCAACACTAAAGGGCAAGAGCTTCCACCACCAAAACAGATTCCTTCTGTGGGCTGAGCACTGCTCCTTTCTCTTTTATCACAGTGCAGCACTCTTTATCGCCTGGTCCTGCCTTCAAGGCCTCTTTTTGTGTGCGTGTTCTGTTCCTTTCAGCTGATTGTTCACATTCCTACTTCCTTTCAACCCTGAGATACTTCTCACTAGGCTGAATCTCCAGTAAAAGTAAAAGACCTTTCCCACAGGAGAAGGGGGCTTTTCAGAGTGGTACAAGGTGGAGGCTAGGGAAAAGAAAACTCTGACCTAGTTTCTCTGACCTAGCTATTTGAGAGAGAGTATTGCTTGTCAGAGCAGTGTCGACACAGCATGATGTTGGTCTTTGACTGGAGCTTGTACCTATTAACAGGACACAAAATTTGTCACAGCTCAAGTTATATATGATGGAGACATTCTCTGCTAGGAGTAAGAAATAAAGCAAGGGGCCTTTTTCTTTTTTTTTTTTTTCCTTTTTCTTTCTCTTGTTCTTTTTTTTTTTTTTTTTAAACTTTGCTACATTGTTCCTTGGAGTTCTGTAAGTAATTCAGGTATTTTCTTTCTGGTATAGCTGGAGGTGTCTACTCTGAGATTAATTAATATTTGAAGGACAGAACACTGCTGTTATAAATTAACATAGCACACTTGGCCCAGCTGCAACTTCATTTCAATGGGACCCAGTAGGATATTCAGTGGGAACATTCTCATGGGTTTTGGAGGAATCTAACCAGTCAGCCTTGTTGCACAAAATAACCACACAACAGAACTGTTAGGAGGATTTTAATTGACTGGTTAAGTTATCTTCTAAATCCAGGGTATAAATTCTTATCTCCTGCTCCCCATTTAGAGACTGAAGAGTTATTTAAATTTCACCATTCCTTCTGGTAACAGCTGTGAATGTTCAGATTGTGCTCCATGGACAGGCCACCACTTGTAGCCATTTTCACCTCAAACTATACAGGGTGGTGGAGGAAGAGATACTCTAGCCATGCAATAGGAGATACTAAGTAGGGTCATTTTTTATTTGCACAGTCAAGGTGTTTCAGTGCACACCAGGATTGCAGGGTTTCTCAGAGTAAGAGAGGACAGAACCAAGTAAAGGCTCCTGATTTTACAGGGTAGGGAATAGGAGACAGTTGGAAGAAAGGAGTCCTGCATTACAATGCACATCCTCTGCTACCACTGTGTCATATGTGACAACTCTTACATAGAAAATGCAGAAGCAGACTCTAAAATACTCTTTTCCAAGGAGGGAAAGGGAATACTCATTGCTAAAATGTATATCCTGGCAACTCTTGCGTGTACTATCTATCTGCTGTTAATCCTGCATTCCAAGACACAGATTGTAGAATAAGTTTGGATTTTATAAAATTAACACTTCCCTTTGGTTTAATTTAACAATTCAGATTACCAATTTAGTGGTGTGTCAGAAATTAGTAAATGGGAGCAATCTGTCTAGTTCAGATATATTTAACCCTTCAAAAGTGATCTTCCTCCTCTAGACATACTGTCATATATATTTTCTAGATGGAAAGTACTGTGTAGCATCCCACTAATCATCACAGATTCCTTAAGCCAGCCAATAGCAGGTAAAGGACAGAAGCAGGAGGAAGCTTCACAGGTAAGCTTTGTCTAATTTGTACCTACTTGGATGCAGTATGCATGGGTGGGGAAAGCTTCTGTTCAGTTGTGTGCTTGGGGTTTTGTGCTGTTCTTAACGTCAAGCAGCTCTTTGCCTATAAAAGCACATTTGCAGGTCACCTTTTTCTACCTAGTTTCACTGTCACCAGTCTCCAGAGTCAGTGAGTCCCATCTGGATCTCAGCAGGTGGTCTAAATGTTTCATATTGTTTTCTTGAATCAGAAATTATCTTACTTACTGGGTGACCCAATGTATGTATTGCTGCCCTTTCCTGCTACCTGTGTCCCTGGAAGATCCTTTATGAAATGTCTTAAATTCAGCTTTGCCTTTCATTCTATTATCCTAATTTGCTGCTCACAGATAATAATGAGAAATTCTTCAAGAAGCTGGCAAATGGTATCTAAATCAAGGTAAGAATGAGATTTCAGTGGGTAGATAGATTTCTGTGAGATAGAAAAGAAATAAAAATAAGGGAACAATTTATTTTTGTCCATTGCCATCTGTTTTGAAACAAAACTACCTGCAGCTTTTGTAAGTGCAGGAGAGAAGTAGCTGTAAAGGACATGCAGGATTTTTGGGGGGGGAGGGAAGGGATTTTTTGGTTTTTGGTTGGGTTTTTTTTGTCGGGGAGTTATGCGTTGGGTTTTTTTTCTGCACAGGAGCTGGTAATGGCAATTATTAGCAGCTACATGGAATTCTATCCTTCTTTTCAGGCATACTAAGCTACATTTCAATGGGAAATAAATATCTTTTTATATTCAGGATCAGGAAATACCTAATATAGAGACTCTTGACTGGGGGGATAAGGCTTCTCTATATATGGAAAGAAATTACTTGTATGTCATTATTCATTTCATTCTATCTGTGTTAAATTATTTTAGAAGTGTTTAATTAAAACAGAGGCTGCTTTTCTCCAGCCACTTTCATATGATGAAAGGCTTTTCTTTTGCAATGGAATAAAATTTGCACTCTTCTAAAGGAATCTTATTTTGCAAAATATAGCTAGAATCAAATCTGCCTCTTACTGCCAAGTCAATTATATTGTATGAGTGGAAATGAGAACATAAAGTTTTTTTGTTAAAAGGGCAGATACATGAAGCAAGTCATCCAGTTCCTCAATAGCTTAGTGTCGTGGTTTAAACCCAGCTGGCAATTCAGCCATGCAGCCCTCGCTCACTCCGCCCCTTCTTCCCCCCACTCCCAAAGGGATGGGGAGGAGAATCGAAAGAATGTAACTCCCAGAGGTTGAGATAAGAACAGTCCAGTAACTAAGGTATAACACAAATCACTACTGCTACCACCAATAATAATAATGATAAGGAAAACTACAAGGGAAGAGAATACAACCGCTCACCACCTGCTGAACGACACCCAGCCCGACCCCGTCAGTGATCTAGCCCTTCCAGGTGACTGCCTTCAGTTTACATAGTTGGGCATGATGTGCTGTGGTATGGAATACCTCTTCCGTTAGTTTGGGTCAGATGTCCTCTCTCTGCTTCCTCTCAGCTTCCCCTCCACCCTGGCAGAGCATGAGACTGAAAAGTCCTTGGTCAGACTAAACATTGCTAAGCAGCAACTGGTGTTATCAGAGCTGTTCCCAGGCTGAAAGTCAAAAACACAGCACTGCATCAGCTACTAAGATGGAGAAAAATGACTGCTACTGCTGAACCCAGAACACTTAGATTTGAATTATATCTGCTAGTATAAGCAAGAACTCAGGTTCCACCCAGTTAGCTCTACGAATCATGAAAGAAAAAGTGGGAAAGGGTCTACCAAAGTTGTCAAGACTGGGTCAGAGATGGCTACTCAGAAACAATGGCAGACAGCCTAAAATTACTGTTGTGAGAGGACTATAGAGCTGGAAAGAATGAAAAACAAGTATTGGAATCAACAGGATATGTCAAGTAGTACAGGAAGGAGCAGATGGTGGTTGGTAGAGGCATGATGGAAAGGAATAAGAGACACGGAGCTATAAAAGTACTGAAATCAGATACATGGAATTCGATCATCTTTCGTTTGGTTGAGATTGGTGAAGATGCTGTTCCTTCCAGTCACTAACTGGGAAATAAAGGCACAACCCTACCACATAAAATAGTTAAACCGTGTCACAGAAAACCTCCATTGTCATGACAGTTTTCTACTCAAGCACTGCAAGATTAATAAGACATGTTGCTTCAGTGACTTATAATCTGTATACTACTGGTTATAAAATATTCTTTTCTGAAGTTTGAAAAAAGTCCCTGATTCACTGCAGAGAGCATGGTATGACACTGCATTGGTATTTTCTAACATTATTGCATATATGTCATAGTAAAAGCAGAAAAAAGATAAAGAAGATGACTTAAAAATAGTTTTGCGGAGTCAAATTGCATCACTGCATGTTTAGCCAACTATGGAAATGTAGTAAACAGTCTGTCTTGAAGAGGAGTATAATTTTTCCTATAGACTACTTACTGTATTATAAAACATAATGCTTGGTATTTTTCTGCATAGCATGTGCATGAAATTTATATTATTTAGGCTTCTCTTGATATGATGCAGTTGTCATGTTTGGGATTGGTGTAACTGAAACATTTGAGACCCCATTTTAAACTGGCATTTTGACACTGACTCATCATGACAGCAAAAACTGAAGTGCTAAATATGGACATAATCCAGCATTATATTTCAATTTAGAAAGACTGTATTTTGTTAGCCATGGGGTTTTTGCTGGCATTGGTATATTTAAATGTTTTGCTGATCCACCTGGCCCATAGTCAGTCATGCATGCAAAAGCCATTAAAGATTTTCTTGCCCCATATTGTTTGCTGCCCTTGGCAAACACCTGTTTTGTCCATATGGTAGAATAGTCCTTATCTGGATTAGTTTTTCCTAACAATCATTATTAGAATCATTTAACACTCCCTCAACCAAAAAAATGACACAGACGTAGTTAAATTATTACATTTGGGATTAAAGTATTTTGAAGGCTTCATTACCTACTCTTTTCTTCTATAATTTTATGTGTTGCTTAGAGCCATTCTTTGCAACAATTGATAAATCCATTTGCTTTTCCAAGAACTGAGGTTTAAAAAGAAAGATCTAGAAGATCTGATTTCTGCAGTGCTCAAGAGCAGCTCTTACAATGTTCTCTTACCTATACGCCTCGTGAATTTTTAATTTCACTCCAGAGGTTACACGGGTTCTTAACTTTCATCGTTCCTTTTAATGTTGAACAGCCTTTACATGACAGACATTTAAAGGACGTTAAAAAAGACCTTGATTACCTGGCATCGACTGACCTTTTTAGCTTTGCAGATCTTAGCTTATCTAGTAGCATGATGCTGTGTGCATCACAGCCCTCTTCTGTAACATGCTGGGACCTACAACTAATCACTTAACTGCCATATGTTCAGAAAGACAATTGCTTCCTGCCATTTCTGGATTTACAGCAAGGTCCATGTGCAGGCTGTAGCATGGCTCAGTCTGAAAAAAGCTTGGGAAAGACAGCAGCTCAAGGTGGGCTACTGCTGCCTCAGCACTTAAAGAAGTCTGCTGTAGCCAGACTTAAATAAGCAGTTCAGATAGATGCTAAGGTCACAGCAGTGTCTTCTTGAGGCTTACATGAACTTTCCTTTGCATTTAGAAGGTGAGTTTGGACCATTTAGGAAATGGAGGAAAGCTTGAACTAAGTAGGTGCTTTGTGTAAATGTCTTTAGGTTAAATTAACTATATCTGGTAATGATAAAACATTAACTGCATAGGCTATTTCCATCACAGGGTATAAAGAAGAGGTAATGGCTCATGTGCAGATATAAATGTAGCACTTGAGAGAATTGTAAAGGTTACAAGGTAAGGTGGTGCCAGCCCTATTTTTCAACTGTAGACAAAAAAGCCAGTCAGAGCCCAAAAGGATTCTTTTGAACTTTTCTTTTAGCACAAAAGGGCCATGAGACTACCCTTGCTGGGTAGCTGAGGCTTCTTTATTCTTAGTCTTAATGACAGCTTCTTGCTCCCTCCAGTACAGGAAGCTTTTTGGGGTTGAATCTGACAAGTAGTGCTCAGGGGAGGAGGGGGAAAAAACGTTAATGAGCCTCTGGAGGCCTTCTCCTAGTAAACTATTCTCAAGAGACAAGATAAAATGTGCCAGGCCCAGGCAATCCTAAGGTTGATGCAGAGCAGAAAGGAGTATGCAAGCACATATCAGACTCTGGTGCATTGGAATACATATCTGTGACTCTTACATTTTGTTGATCAGGGACAGAAAAAAGCTAGTAAGTTATAAATAACTGAGACTCTTATGTGAGGCTGCTTTTAGGTGGTAATGTATTGATTGCAAAAAAAGGTTCCAGTTGTAAAGCAGCAGACTTTAATGAAGGTTCTGTCTTAAATCACCCTATTCTATGAAATTGCTTCATATACGTTGCTAAGAAACTTTCTGTGGGTAGTTACTGAGTTCATAGCTATGGGATATATCACTTGGTACTATCCATAAATTACCTAGAGCCTAACATGTAAAGTGGTAATGCTGAAATTATACCACTGGACTATTGCAGGCATTATTAACACTAACCAGAGTAATAGGAGCACTATCTCCATCCCTGACTAACAACCTAGCTTAATAGAGTCATAGGCATTTCTAGCAAAGCTTATCTGTCATGCAAATTCAGAATGATGGTGGTCTGTCGCTGTGGATAACTAGAATACTGCCAATGTGTTCTATGGCAGTGTCCTAGCTATATCATTTATGAGCATTACAGGGTTTAGAATTAGAATATTTATTTACAGTTATGCTGGTGTATCAGTTTCATGTGGCTGTAATCACTGGAAAAACAGCTACAGTGGGTGTTAAGAAGGGATTGTGTATCTCTTTCAGCTGATACGCAGTTCTGAGAAAACAAAGATGCAAATAGAAAGATTAAAGAATTAGTTGTCTTTATTAAGGCTGCCATACACTGACAGTCTTCCCTTTGCCCTTTGAACCTCGAAGAAGTAATGAAAAGGAAAATGAGCCAGTCTTCCACTGATAAAGCCCCTGATCACACAGTGCTCCAGGGACACAGGGTCTGGGGCCTGTCGGCCAGCCAGCCTGGTTGTGGTTGCGCTGGTCACCATGGCTGCTCACCTCTCTATGGTGAGCTGGGTTAAATCCAAGAAGACCCCAGTATTAAGGGGGAAGAAACTTCTACTATGGACATCAGATTCTTCTTGACAAAGAAGTCAGGGTGCTGATAGTTGTTGCAAAAAGCCAGTGTGAATCAGTAAACTCTTGCAATCTAAGTAACTGCACAGAAATGCAGACACGAGTGTGAATAAAAATGCCTTCCCTGATATTAATTTCCCCCAAGTTGCTGAAACTGGGGATTGTTGTAATTTTGGTGAACTCTGTATTCTGTCTCTGTTCATCAGTGCATTTAACTCATGCTTTTGTTTAACTGATGATTAATAAGTAATTCCCATGTAAACAGCACTTCTCATCAAAACATTTTGCAGAAGTCTTTGTTATTAACCTGACTTCATAGTCAGTGAAACTGAAGCACAGAAAGTGATTGCTGTGACCCTAGTCTGCTGGGGTCACAACTAATCCATACTGCTTAATCATTTAGTTACATGATGGAGTTAAAAAATAAAAATTAAATAAACCTGGTGAAAAAGAAAAAGCTCTTTTTAAAAAATACATCAAAATGATTGACAAGTTTATTAAGAATCATGTGCTGTTCACTAAATCAACTCTGAAACTAGAAAAGCATAAAATCCAGAGGCATTCAGAAGTACCACAAGTGGTGTTCAGCCTTTACATTTGTATTTGGCAAACAACAAATCTTCAGGTAGAAAATCAGTACTTGATACTAATTTTACTGTAAGTAATTCTGTGAGTGCTAGCTAGCTATTAAAAGCCTAGCACTCAGCATTGACTGAGCTTGCAATTAATTTTGAATCAGAGCTGCATACACAAGCTAAAGCAGTTTTCTTTCTAATGTTGTAGAGTATATTACTGCATAGCTTGGCTTGCTGCTGTAGCCAACCTTGCCCATTGTCTTTTGTTTACAGAAAATTTGTTCATAGTATTGAAACCTTCCTGATTTCTAAACATAGAGACTTCTTCTTTTCTTTCTTTTTTTTTTCTTTTTGCCTATTCCAGATTTATTTGAGTCAGGGAAGAATTTCTTTGAGGGAATTCTTTTATAGGAAAGAAAAACTATTTATTTTATGTTTAAGTCTTCACAGCAGTTTCCCTGAGAAGGTTTTTGTTTGCTTGTTTGTTTGTTTTTTACAATCTCACCATTGAGAGTGGAGTATGCCTTAAGGACAGGCAGCCAAATAATCATCATTTTGACTTTTAGACAGGATATTGCATTTTTCCCACAAAAATTGACACCCCTCCCCATGGAAAGTCGGATTTATTTCACTTACAGCATGTAGTTTGTTCTACCTTTGGGAGAATTAAGAAGTTTTAGGTTAAGAAACAACAGCTTCAGAAACTGAAGCCAAAAAGAATGAAATGCACATGTGCCGGAAGCTGGAGATGCTGCTAAGAGACATGGAATGTTTGAATGAGGATGTTTTCACAATAGCTTACAAAGAGATGATACGAACCTAAAGTGCAGGCACTAACTCCTGCTTTTTAGGCCTCTTCCAGTTCTTGGGTTTGTACACATTCTGCTGGATGGGTTTTTTTCTCATGTTGGTTTAAGCCAAGTTTTCTGGTTCCCACTGTATATTTTAAAGGATTCCCAAATTGGTATACAAAGTTATTGCTGTGGCAGTGACTTTTTTTTTTATTATTTAATTAGATTTTAATAGCAGCTCATGTAGGCCCATTTTGTACGGATGGTGTTAGTCGTTGTCTGCTGGACACTTTTTCTTACATTCCTCAGTGGCAGAGACAGTTGATCAACTGAAACTAGCTATCTAGATGGAAAAAGGAGAAAACACAACCATGGAAAAGTGACTAATTTGTTTATCTGTACCCTGAGGTAAAGAAAGAAAAAGGCAGCTGGGTGATAAGGACTTTAGCTTGAGTCTTTACATTCCCATTTTCTTGGAAAACTCACTGTTTCATCTTGAACATGGCATTTAATCACTCAACTTTCTGTTCTGTTTTTAAAGTAGAAATACTAACATTTGTCTACATCAGATACTATTAGAGAAATACATAGCCATTTATATACTATTATTTATATCATGTTTTTACCACTATTTTACCACATTTATATGTTACTACATTTATATATCACTACTGTCTGAGTCTTATAGAAGCATCAGAAGACATATAGGTATGTATACATATGTAAAAAAACTCTGCAAATTGCATATCTTCATTCTTACCAAAAGTAGTATATACATATGGGTAGAATTAATGGGAAGACAGTTAATTTAAAAATTTCTGTGCTTTTCATTCTCTTATCCTTTTCTTGCTTCTGTGAAGTCCATAGACACAAAGGTGACATACAAAGGCAACCACATTAATGTTTAGAACATTAACATTTAGAATACAAGCTTGTTGTGTGCGTGCATAAAAAGTTTGTTAAATGGCATTCTGAACAAAGCTTCTAGGCATTACCACAGAAAAAAAAAAAAAAAAGAATGTGTCAGTTTATGTGTGAATATGCATTTTTCCCCACAGTTTATGAACAAAAAAGCATTCTGTGTTCAAATGTAGCTAAAATTCTGTGTTACAATGTTATAACTCTATCTACTTTTCTTCTGATGTGTGTACCTGTAAATCTGTGAAAGTATCTTTAAACGCACTGCAAAACTATTTGTATGTATAAGTAAGTGCTGGTTACAGAATTATATACCTCACCTTCTATTTTCTCTTTTTACATCCTTGAGCGTAATTCAGAAAGATAGCATTTTTATTTTACCCTCTTATTAGCTAGTGCTTTGTTTTGTGTTTTTAGAGCTAATAATATATAACTTGTGGATTTTTCCTTCTTTCAGACTAGCGAAGAGCAAAAGGTCAGTGTACAAACTGAGATCAATTTTTCTCAGCATGACCAATGAGTACCATGGCAGAATCTCTTAGAAAGTGGTGTCCTTCACTGAGATGCCTTTTGGAAATATCAAGTTAATCTGTACCATTTCAGAGTAGCCTGCAGGGAGGAACATCATAAAACCAGTGAAGTGCATCACATGACACTTACTCATCCTGTAGAGCAACAGATTAATCCCAGATAACATGCTTTAGATGTACATGCCATATTACCAAGCCACCTGTAGAGAACAATCAGACAAGGTCAAAGAGATTCCAATCAGGTGGAAATAGTGAAAAAAATCAAGAAGAAGGAAGTCTTAAGCTGACTGCTGGCCTTATACTACAGCACCATTTTTGTCTCTGTGCATCTGGTGTTGGAGGAAAAAGCTTGAAACACCACTGTGCTTATTGTAGCCTAAAACTAGAGTGGTACAGTGATGATGTCAATAGCAAATCTGTTATATCCTTGCATTTTAGTGTTTTTCCACAAGCTTACATTACCTTATTTTTATAGTTTCAAAGTTACTTTAGGCATGCACTTACCAAAACTGCTGGAAGGGATTTTTCATGTTCACCTGTCTGGACCAGTCTGTACTGTGTGCCGTGGTCATGGCTACATACAATCTCCCATTCAGGTAGGGGCTGTATCCTTTGCTGTTTGCTGTATGATAGTGTAATGTGGCAATCTCTGTAAATTGTTAGTCTATGAATATATATGTGAAGGGAATAACATTGAAGCCGCTAATGCATGATAACTTGAGAGGAAAAGTACAGAAAATAAAGAGAAATATTTATCTCCATGTTGATATATTTCAGAAGACATATGAAATAAAATGTAAATGGAATCTTTCTTACCAAATTCTCTGTGGCCATTGCTTTAATGACATGGAGGTGTGAGTGTGGAAGTAGTCCATGACTATGATGATGTAAAAACAATTAGACACTAATAGGGTCCTATATTTTAATTTGACTCACAGTCATTGGACTATATCTTGAGCTGCAGATATTAGCTTTACTCTGGTGATCAAGGTCCTGAAGAAAAAAGGATTTAATTTTCCCAAGGTTTAAGCAGCAACATGAACTGGATGCTCTTCCTACCAGCTGAGGAAAGAAGTCTGAACAGACGTTTAAAAGAAGTTCAAATAGTAAAAGCTGCTTCTGGCAGCAAGTCAAATCATGGTTTATCAGGACATTGGCACAGATGAAGTCAGGGGCGAGTAGGCACATGGCAAGTTTGTTTTGCCTGACAGTAAATCACAGTATGATATACTAAAGTGTTTATTTCCCCCAAAGCAAGGGATTGCCTTAGTCAGGTCTTTATCTGAATGTCCTGGGTTCAGCAGTAGCAGTCATTTTTTCTACTGGTGCAGTGCTGTGTTTTGACTTTTGGCCTGGGAATAATACTGATAAAGCCGATGTTTTCAGTTGCGGGTCAGAATGTTTACCCTGACCAAGGACTTTGTGAGTCTCATGCTCTGCCAGGGAGGAGGAGAAGCCGGGAGGAAGCGGGGACAGGACACCTGACCCAGGCTAGCTAAAGAGGTATTCCATACCATAGCACATCATGGCCAGGAGGTAGAATGGAGAGTCCCCGGAAGGGCTGGATCATGGCAGGGTGGGGGTGAGGTACCGGTTGGTGAGCGGTTGTATTCTCTTCCTTGTTATTTCCTTTATCATTATTATTATTAGTGGTAGCAGTAGTGATTTGTGTTATACCTTAGTTATTAAACTGTTCTTATCTCAACCTGTGGGAGCTGCATTCTTTTGATTCTCCTCCCCGTCCCTCCAGGAGCGGAGGGAAGAAAGGTGTGGGGGGGAAGTGGACTTCGTGGTTCTGATTTACAGCCTGGGCTTAAACCACGACAGTTCTTTTTGGCGCCCAACGTGGGGCTTGAAGGGCTGAGATAACAACAGATCTGACTGAGGCACAATGCTGATTTATGGGCTCTCAAAGTCATTCTTTTTGATGTCACAGTTTCTGTATGTCGTAGATTGCTTGGAGCCGGTATTTGCTGTGTTAGTGTTTATCAAGTGTGGGCCTTGGGCTAAGGTTCTTGTTTCATTGTACTTTATGGTAATGACTTGTAATGCGGGGGGGCTCCGGCAGCAGGGCGGGATGGACGTGGCCGTGGACTTGTACCTGGCCGTCCCGCTGCTCTTCACTGTTGTGATTTGTTTAACTTCCCTCTTGCTTCAAGTATTTATAAATGATTGTGAATTTGAAGGAAATATATATATATAAAATATTATTTATATTTTATATATATAAATTATAAATTATACAAAATTATATAAATATATTTATATATTTTTATATATATAAAGATGACAGTGCAAAAACAGCTGTCTATGATCTCATGACATGAAGAATTTGTGTAATCAAGGACTCCTACGGAAAACCTCAATTGGGTAATCCTTATTCTATATTGGCAAATAATCTATTTGTCTAGGTAAAAGACATTACTTTCAAGAAATCTTTGACCTAAAATGGAGTGTGATAGAAACAACGAAATGGCTTTCTCCGTTCCATTTCATGTATTAGTTTATATCCTCTGGCTGTCATCTCTACTACTTAAGAAAGGCCATAAAACTTCCGAAAAGAGGAAAAAAGAAAGTACAAAGTATTTTTTCTGCAAAAATATGCCTGTATCCAAACTTTTTTATGTGCCTGTTTCTTCAGTTTTATGTCATGTTTTAATTCCTTGTCTTACTTTGAAAGTCTTACAGATAAAATAGGCTGAAAGAGAATGTTTTAAGCCCACCTGATCTCATCTGGTTTGGTTTTGCTGTCTGGTAGCCTGCTGTTTGATTAGACAGCTGATGCTGTAAGACAGTTTCTCATGATCTGTGACAGGGACTAGTCTTTTGCTAACTGACTATGTTGATTGTATAGCACAAGTTAGCTGTTTTACAAGTTAGCTGTTTTACAAGAGGGTCTGTCTGGATCAATAAATTAAAAACAAACCTGGAACGACAATACGGGAAAAACTTTTCTCATTAAAAATCTCATAATATTTGTTTATCAATTACTCTTCTAGTAAGCTGAGATCAAAAAATTGGTAGAATCCAAAAAAGGAAACAGTCACTCCCTGAAAAGTTCTTAATTTGAAAATCAAGGGGAAAACTGAATGTATTTGCAAGCCTAGAAGCAGGACTTTCAAGTCAAGTATTGGTAGTGATTACAAACAATATAGCAGTCTTTGGCAGAGATTTACATGTGAAGAAGTAGATGGCTTAGAATTTCAGAACCAGAGGCAGGAATGAAAAGGATGCTTGTCCAATGTAACTGGACAAAATACACGCAGAATTCGCAAATGGAAGACACTAATTTGCATCAATGTATGACCCGATTTTTCATAGCTTTTTGACCACTGGTCAGTGACAGAGTCAGTGTACCAGATGTCACAGTTTAAGCCCAGCTGGGAACTCAGCACCACACAGCCATTCACTCAACCCTCCTATCCTCCTCCCCCTTCTCCCCTTCTGGACAGGAAGAGTAGGAGAATTGAAAGAATGTAAACCCCATGGGTCGAGATAAGAACAGTTTAATAACTGAAGTACAGTATAATGCTACTACTACTACTACTAATAAGGGAAATAACAAGGGGAGAGAATATAAAATTAAAAGGGGAAAGAAAAAAAAAGAAACCAATAAACATAAGTGATGCACAATGCAATTGCTCACCACCCACCAAACAATACCCATCCCAACCCAAACAGCGATCTGCCCTTCCAGCTAACTCCTCCCCAGTTCATACACTGGGCATGACATGCTGTGGTAGGCAATACCCTTTTGGCTAATTTGGGTCAGGTGTCCTGTCTCTTCTCCCTCCTGGCTTCTTGTGTCCCTCCTTACTGGCACAGCATGAGAGACTGAAAAGTCCTCGATTGAGGTAAACATTACTTAGCAACAACTAAAATATCAGTGTGTTATCAGCATTATTCTCAGAGTAAAGCTGAAACACAGCATTGTGCTAGCTACTAGGAAGGAGCAAAATAGCATTTACAGCTGAAACCAGGACACCAGACTCTTGGCTGACCTATTTGTGCACCCTAACTTCAAGCTGAGGTTGCTGATGTAAATTTATTTCTAAGCAGCATATGCTGCAATTTCTAACGTATAACCTCATAAGTACCCATGTATGAAAAATGTAACTATAACTGTAAACTCTCAATTTCATTTAAAGAAGATTTCTAAATAATGGAAAAAGCAGACCCAGGTTTGTGTTTTGGATGCATTGACAAGCCTGGAAGCAGGACTCTCAACTCATAAATGGGTATTCATTATCAACAATTAGGCAATGTAGAGATCAAGAGACACTAAAGGGATCGTCCTTGTCTGTGGCAGGTCCCTGCAGGGGGTTGGAACTAGATTATCTCGAAGGTTCCTTCCAACCCTAACCATTCTATGATTCTGTGATTCTATGACTGTTCTGCATGTACAAATGACTTTATATGTTGCAAAGACTTGGGATTCCCCTATAAAAAATGTGTTTTGAAGGGTAATCTGTGATAGACGGCAATATTCCATTCATAAGAATGGTTATGATCAATGCCATTTTTTATTTTTGTAGACACTGTACTTGTTAGTAGAAGGAGATTCTAAGACATGTAGTTAGACAGGATATTGGGGCAGCAGAGAGTCACCCAGCAGAAGCTCTTTTAGGGGATAGCTGTGCAGTCACTTATAAGAAGATTTCCTGTCTGAAGTCAATAGGAGGTCTGAGTCCATCAGGGATTCAGAACAAGCTCGTAGTAGGAAAAAGACAGGAAGTCAAGAGTCTGTTGTTTGCCCACTATGAAAGACCTAAGGGCAAGGAAGATCAATACAAATGGAGAATTGGAGTTAAGAGAAGGATTTATGAATTATTTCTCAGATTCTTCTTCTCTGTAAGAAGAGAGAAAAAGCAAGTGTCTAATTTTCCTGTCTCAAGGCTTTTCTTTTTATTTTTTTCTTCTGGCAAATATCAAACATGTAGGTAGGCATTTTAACAATGTGTAAGTTACGAACTGGAAGAATTTTCAGAGGTATAGTTTTATTAAGCCTTTTAATCTTTCTTTCCACACCCCACACCCCCTACACCCCCTTCCCAGACCAGGTCAAAAACATAATCACATCTTCTTTTCCCCAGTCTAACTCAAACATAGAGATTCTTTCAAAGATCATTAAACATAGAAATCACCCTCATTTTTTATAATTATACATACTTACTCAGTATATTAAAAATAAGCCTTGGTGAACTTCCCTAAACACCTGAAGTGCGATAGGTAGGCATCCTGTACGTATCTATGCATAGAATCATAGAATCATAGAATAGTTAGGATTGATACATATTCATTTGTCCCTTGTGTGTACATATGTGTATATATTTAATGACAGAAACGTTTGATATCCTTTGCTATCTTATTCGAGCTACCTTAGTGCTAAAAGGCATTCGTAAATTTAGCATCTTTTTAAAACCATTTCAAACGCTTTAATTGAAAAACAAGTCTATTTTCGGTGAGTTTTAGACTTCCAAGCTGAGATTATTTTACTCCAACTTTGTCATCTAGAGTTCCTCAGCAATTAGTAGAAATAGGTAGACACATACTCTGTGAATCCCTATTATTTTCTATTTTTTATAGAGGGAACTTAGATGAATAGCTTAGCTAAACCACTTAAGTTTTATAGGTAATATTAAGGTTTTTGCAGTTGCATTCATCTTGAAAATAAGACTATGCATTTTTAAAATATGACATTTGTTTATAACATTAATAGTGATATAGGCAATAAAATATTCTCTAGTATGAGTGACAAAATAATAGCTTTCCTTTTTACAGTGTTTTTGTTTATGCGTTATCTCTACAATTATAAACTCACATTTTATGTTATGCACCATTTACAACTTGAGAACACTTACCATCTGTCATTTAAGGAAAAAAGGAAGAAAATAAGATCTTGGACAAAAGGAGAAATGCCAAAGAAAGGGATGTTGGAGAAGTCCTGCATTTATGAAATACTGGTGTCTCGCAATGGATTACAAAAAAAGATTAATTAACCATAGTGAATGTAACACGTGTAGTACTCCAGCAATAGAAGAAGCAACAGAAATCAAACGATATATAACTTTATAACTCAATAAGCAAGAGTGGAGTAAATAATTATTATAGAATAAAGTTTAGTTACATTGTTAAGAGAAAGTAACTCCCCCTCCCTCATTAATAGATGAGTTCCTAACAGTTTTGTACAGCTCAAAGAAAATGCTGTCCTAAGCGTGTCCTAAAGAAGGGCATGTTTTGCACTTATTGAGTTGCACTATTTTTAAGTAGAGCAGTATTTCACACACTTTTAATGTACAGCTTAGTCTTTTTTTTTTTTTTCTTTTACTAAAAATATTACTCCTATCTTATTTATGTGTCAGAAACATACATCCTTATATTTGTGGATTTATTTCCTTTATGAAAGTTCACCATATAAGAAAATATTCTGCTAAATACCTGGTAATATCCTAAACCAAATACGAATCAAAATTCTGCTCTCCTTGAAAGCCAAGTTAGTTTACCTCTGTTTTCTTTTCATGGCTAGATCTACCCTTTTGTTCAAGTTCTAAGTAAATGACTATCTGAAGCAATGTTTCTTGTCGGAAGCACCTGTTGAAGCCAGTGTATCTCAAACAACCTGAAGGCATGACTCCTATCTTTTGTCTCTAGTTTCTTCTGTCAATGATGGTAAATTGATTTTGCCATATAAATGTGTTTTACCTGTGCTCCTCAAGTTGTCATGTCCCACTTTACAAACAGATGTAGTAGGAAAAGTCAAAAATTCAGCTGATATGGAGTATGTTGCAAACAGGATCCAGGGATTGGGGAAACCGTATTTGGTGGTTGCCTGTGTCTGATTTTGTTTATCTGTTTTAATCAAGCTGACTGAATTCTCCATTCATAAGAAACTGTTCTTTTTTCTTCAACCCATGGTGAGCAGGAGTATTTGTAATCTGGATTTCTGTAATCTGTGATTATGAGAACAATAATTTAAAATTAAAGATATCAGGACAGAACAAAAATTTCCTTATTAGTACAACTGCTGCTCCATATAAACCATCCCATTTTCAGTCAGCTGAATTCCTTATTGTTGTGGTTTAAGCCCACGTGGTAAACTCAGAACCATGCAGCCACTCGCTCACTCTCCCAACTCTTTCCCCCCCACTTTCAGAACGATGGGGAGGAGAATAAAAAGAATGTAAATCTCATGGGTTGAGATAAGAACAATCTAATAAGTAAAGTATAATACAAGACTACTACTACTACCACCACCAATAATAATGATGATAAGGGAAATAACAAGGGGAGAGAATATAAAACTAGAATGAGAAAGGGGGTTAAAAAAAACAATAAACACAAGTGGTGCAAAATAAAATTCCTCACCACCCGCTAACAATACCCAGCCTGATCCAAACTGTGATCTGGCCTTCCAGCTAGCTCCCCGCAGTTTATATACTGGGCATGACATGCTGTGGTATGCAATACCACTTTGGCTAGTTTGAGTGAGGTGTCCTGTCTCTGCTCCCTCCTGGCTTCTTGTGCCTCTCCTCACTGGCAAAAGACCATGAGAAACTGAAAAGTCCTCGATTAAGGTAAACATTACTTAGCAACAACCAAAACATGTGTGTTATCTGGATTGTTCTCAGACAAAAGCTGAAAACACAGCACTGCACTATTTACCAACAAGGAGCAAAATAGCTGTCACAGCTGAACCCAGACTATTTATATAATCAAGGGCAGTACAGCACCTAGCTCCTAGCCAAGCCTGTAGGAAACAAGTGAAAATAAATTATGTAATAGGAAAGTTCAGTTGACTTTAAATGAGTTTTAGCTATGTGCTAGCATAGAAAATATTGCCCCAGTTACTGCATTCTGCATTTTTCCCTCAGTGTCTGCTTTATTTCTGCAACTTACATTTGCTTAGAGCTGTGGTGATACAAGACAAAAGAAACTCAACAAAAATAAACTCTCCAAGATGAAAGTGAGGTTATAACACTGATTTTTTCTTCTTGAATATTATCTCACGCTTTCAAATACTCATTTCAAGCATTTGGTCTTAAAGTAATTTGATTGTCTGTGGCAGGTTGATGAATTATGAAAGCTGACATTCTTCATTATAAGTCTAACAAGCAATGACCTTCTTCAAGCAGGATCTTATATAAGGACCTTTATAAGCCCTTCTTTTGCTGGAGATGAAATATTTTAGTAGTTTTCTTTGCTATAGGTACAAACAAACAATGTACCAATTTTGTTCTACTGTGTATTGGGAGTAGTTCTATGGACAAAAGTAGACTACAAACTGATAAAATATTTCAAACTCTTTCACTGCCATCCTTTCACCAGTCAGAGGTTCTAGTGTATATGACTGTCACTAAAGAGATAATGGAATTGTTTCCCAAAGAGTTTCTGACTAGAAATTCTTTTCAAACAACTGCAATCTATTTAAATCTATTTTAAGTCTTCTCTCTCTCATAGAAAAGTCTGTTTGACTCTTTTGAATGAAAATAAATTGAATGAATAAAATACAGCTAGAATATATGGAAACAAAACCTATAAAAACTCTTTTTCCAATCATTTTAAAACATCACACCACATAACAGAGTTTGCTGTTTTCAAGGAGCAGTTTTCAACAGTTACACACTTCCCCATCTTTACAGAAAAGAGAAAAAAACGTAGATACATGAATCTTTAGGCAACTGTAAGATTTCTGTATGTTCAGGTAGCAGTAGACTTTGTATTCATACTGGAGTTTGGAGGTGCTTCTGTAACAATGTGAGTTTTAGAACTAGAAAATAACTATGTCCAAAAGGTGCATTTGACATAAAGTAGTTTATCAATCAAATGTCTGTGTATTAGTTTTAACTGCATGTAATTTATTATTTAGAATACTTGCATCATAAATCTTTTGGCGCTAAGAAAAACCTGATGGCTGATGTAAAATTTTAACTTCTGTCCCCTGAATTTCATGAATTTCACTGTTACATACCTTTATTTAATAATATGCATGAATTTCAGAAGAAACAGCTGTTAAAAGGTTTTCTGTGATGTGAGAGATGAAAGAATGTGCTTAACAGCATCCTGTGTATAAAAGGGATATGGAAGTCCTCAATGTTACTTATAGTTCAAAAACAACTAGAATAGTTGGAACTATTAAAAACACTTAATAAATTAGTAAATAAAAGCTAACAGAGCAAGGAGGGGTGAGGAACAGCTAAGGCAGTTAGAAAGTGGGAGTGTTGTGGAACCAGCTAGTGAAATAGTTTGTCTGTGAGTAGGAAGAATGAGTACAAGAAAGTTCATATTAATTCTGGTATGATATGAAGGATCTAATCTGTGTTTTACTATTTACAAATTTACTCCTTAAATATGACCCTGACATTTTACCTGCGAAATATCTCTAACTAGAAGTTTACATATAGATTTTTATATATATATGATGATATAGATTTCTTCCATATTGTTGGAAAGTGTGGTAGTTGGTCATAAAATATAGTAAAAGCAAAAAACTTTCAATTTTTTTGTGATATTGAACACACTAAAGCTATTCTTGCATCTTCAAATTATCCATTCCATTCTGGATGCAAATGCATGCATGTAGCTTTTTTCAGTTTCACTGGAGCCTGACTCATTTCAGAAATTAGTATTATCCCATTTACCAAGTTTAGAGGCATTGGTGTAATGAATGGAATACTATACATGCATTGAATCCTGGGAATTTCTGTATGCCTAGTGCCTGAAAAATGCTTTTATGTATCTGAAGATAGAAAGAAAATTTTTAAAAGAAGAAAATGATATCCTGTCCAAAAATCCTATTCTGCTAAAGAGATCTGTAGAATGTCTCAGATAATATCATAAATCATATATTAATCTTGATATTTATATCCAGCAGACCCTCCCTATTTTATTTAATATGCATAGTGTGAGTTACTTCCATTTCTCTACTTTCCTGAACTGTCACTAGCTCTCTCTCTGATAATCAGGACTTTTGGTACAAATCCTGTTCATATTCCTCTTCATAATCCCCACTTTCAGTGGCAGCTATCTGCCAGTGTTGCTCATATTCGGTTTGCACATCACTTTGGCTCACCATGAGTTGCAGATTATATACTGTGTGGCTGCTCTTTGTTCTAGCCAGATGTAGTTGCTTACCATTCAGTTGTTTGTAGCAAAAGTCTGACTTTACTGAATATTTGCACCTATATGTGAGGAATCCTGGAGCTGAGGCTGTCGTCCTCCAGCCAGATGGCTGTCCTAGATGAGACAGGTGTTGAAGGAGCAATGTTGGTGCAATGTGGTGCTACCCTTGGCATGCCTTTTTCAGGCCTAATATCCTTGGAG
The DNA here is from genome assembly GCF_963264785.1 of Psittacula echo. Classification (NCBI taxonomy): domain Eukaryota; kingdom Metazoa; phylum Chordata; class Aves; order Psittaciformes; family Psittacidae; genus Psittacula; species Psittacula echo. Next base: position 79,035,007 of record NC_137737.1, read on the forward strand.
CTGTAGGCTTTGTGGCTTTCTGAAACCTAACCCTAATTTGGGAGGCATCTTGGAGCTGTGGCTGGCATTCTTCAGCAGAATGGGTGTCCCAGATGACAAAGGTGATGAACAAGCAATGTTGATGCAGTGCCGTGCTCACCTTTGCTGTGTTTTTCAGCCTTTGTAACCCTGAAGCTACAGGCTTTTTGTCTCTCTGTACCATAACCCTGTCCCTAACATGAATTCTCATGGCATCCTGGAGCTGAGGCTGACATCCTGCAGCCGAATGGGTATCCCAGAAAAGAAAGTTGTTAAAGAAGCAATGTTGGTGCAGTGCTGCCCCGGTTTAGCAGTAGCAGTCAGTTTTTTCTCCTTCTTAGTAGCTGGTGCAGTGCTGTGGTTTTGACTTTCAGCCTGGGAATAATACTGATAAAGCCGCTGTTTTCAGTTGCTGGTCAGAATGTTTACCCTGACCAAGGACTTTGTGAGTCTCATGCTCTGCCAGGGAGGAGGAGAAGCCGGGAGGAAGCAGGGACAGGACACCTGACCCAAACTAGCCAAAGAGGTATTCCATACCACAGCACGTCATGCCCAGGATGTAACTGAGAGTCACTCGGAAGGGCTGGAATTCTGTGGGGTGGGGGCGAGGTACCGGTTGTTGAGCGGTTGTATTCTCTTGCCTTGTTATTTCTCTTATCATTATTATTATTGGTGGTAGCAGTAGCGATTTGTGTTATACCTTAGTTATTAAACTGTTCTTATCTCAACCCGCGGGAGTTACATTCTTTTGATTCTCCTCCCAATCCCTCCAGGAGGGGGAAGAAAGGTGGGGGGGGAAGTAGACTGCGTGGTTCTAATTTACGGCCTGGGCTTAAACCACGACAGCTTTTAAACCTAACCCTATCATAACCCTAACCTTACTTTGCATGGCATTTTGGAGCTGGGGATGTAACATGCAAATAAGTGTTATGGTTAGAGAGATCAACAAAGCTTACTGCCCAACAGATACTGTGGCTGCCAAAGGTATGCTAAGGGGACCATGATACTACAGAAACATTGCTCCTTCAACACTTTTCTCTTCTGATAATGCCCTTCTACTGTGGACGTCAGCCTTAGCTCCAAGATGCCATGCAAATTAATGTAAGGTGTAAGTATTTGGTTGGCATTTAGAGAACCAAAATGGCTGAAGCTCTAAGGATACAGGGGCTTAAAAAGGCATCCTAAGAGGATCAAGGCACTGCACTAACAGTGCTCCTTCAACACCTTTCTCATCTAGGACAACCATTCTGCTGAAGGATGTTAGCCTCATCTTCAAGTTGCCATGAAAATTAGGGTTAAGTGTAGAGTGAGGGTTCAGAGTACCACACAGCCTAGATGTGCAGGGATACTAGGCTGCCAAAGCACAGCACTGCACGAGCATTGCCCCTTCAACACCTTTCTCATCTGGGACACCCATTCAGCTGGAGGACATCAGCCTCACCTCCAGGATGCCTCCCAGTTTAGATTTACAGTTACGATTAGGGTTATGTTTCATAGAGCCACGAAGCGTACATCTCCAGGGACACTAGGGCTCGAAAAGGCATGCCAGGGTGAGCGCGGCATTGCACAAACATTGCTCCTTTAACACCTTTCTCATCTGGGACACCCATTCAGCTGCAGGATATCAGCCTCTGCTCCAAGATGCCTCCCAAATTAGGGTTAGGATTAGGGTTCAGAGAGCCACAAATCCTGCTGCTACAGGGACACTCTTTCTGCCAATAAGATGCCAAGGAGAGTATGGCAGTGCACCAATATTGGTTCTTTAACATCTTTCTCATCTGGGACACCGATTCGCCTGGAGGATGTCAGACTCAGCTCCAGGATGCCTCCCAAATTAGAGTTAGGTTTACAACTATGTTTATGGTTCATAGAGCCACAAAGCCTGCAGCTCCAGGGATATTAGGGCTCAGAAAGGCATACTAAGGCGAGCATGGCATTGCACAAACATTGCTCCTTCAACACCTTTTCAATCTGGGACACCCGTCTGACTGGAGGACATCAGCCTCAGCTCCAAGATGCCATACAAATTAGTGTTCAGGTTAGGGTTAGGGTTCAAAGAAACACAAAGCTTACATCTCCCAGAATACTAGGAATGAAAAGGGCATATAAAGCAGAGCACGGCACTGCAACAACATTGCCCCTTTACCACCTTTCTCATCTGGAACACTCATTCAGCTGGAGGAGGTTAGCATCAGTTCAAATATCCCATGAAAATTAGGGTTAGGGCATGGGACAAGGGCTGGGTTCAGAGAGCCACAAATCACACATGTCCAGGGACATCTGGGCTGCTAAAGGCACGCAAAGTGGAGGGCAGCACTGCACCGACATTGCTCCTTCAACATATTTGTCATCTCAGACACCCATTCAGCTGTCAGACATAGGCTTCATCTTCAAGATTCATTTGAAGTTAGGGTTAAGGTTACGATTAGGCTTATGGTTCGTAGAGCCACAAATACTAAAGCCCCCGGAGTATTAGGGATGAAAAGGGCATGTTAAAGGGAGCACAGCATTACACCAACGTTGCTCCTGCAACACAGGTCTCATCTGGGACACCCATTCAGCTGGAGGACATGAGCCTCAGCTCCAGGATGCCATGCAAATTATGGTTAGGGCTAGATTTAGGGTTCATTGAGCCACAAAGCTTGCAGCTCCAGCAACAATGTTTCTGGTAAAAGAATGCTAAGGGGAACATGGCACTGCACCTACACTGCTCCTTCAACACCTTTCAAATCTGGCAGACACATGTGACTGGAGGACGATAGTATCAGTTCTGATATGCCAAGCAAAAGAAGAACATGAAGGTCCTCGAATGCGTCCAGGAGTGCAACAAAGCTGGTGACAGGGCTGGAAGGCATGTGCTGTGAGGAGCAGCTGAGAACACTGGGCTTGTCTAGTTTGGAGAAAAGGATGCTGAGAGGTGACCTCATTGCTCTCTACAGCTCTCCCCAAGGAGGGGAAACGGAGAGGGAGGTGCTGATTTTTTCTTGCTGGCATCCATTGATAGGATTTAAATGAATGGTTCGGAGCTGCACATGGGGAAGTTTAGAGTGGACATTAGGCAGCATTTCTTTACCTAGAGGTTGGCCAAAAACTGGAAGAGGATTCCTAGATAGGTGACCACTGCCCTATGCCCGTCAGTGTTTCAGAGGCATTTGGACAACACCCTTAATGACATGCTTTAACTTTGGGCCAGCTCCAGAGTGGTCGAGCAGTTGGACTTGATGATCTTTGTATGTCTCTTTCAACTTCCAATATTTTTCTCCCTACTTCCCTCTTTCCCCAAGATCAAAGCCTCAAAGATCCAGACCTCAGCCTGAAGCAAGATGTGCTCCTGAACTGAATGGTTGCAAATCTTATTTATGTGGTCAATACCTGCTCATTTCCTTGTGATTCCCCCCACTTCCTACCCCACCCCTCCCCCACATAGTAGTGTTTAAAAATGCCTGAGGTGTTTCTTTTGGAGAAACAGAACAAAACGCAAGAGCCTAGGGAACAACACCACTGCCTCAGGAGTCCATCTGGACCAGTACTTTCTCTCTCCAGTGGCACCCCCTACGTGTTTAAAGGAGAGTAGATGAGGAGTGCAGGTCCACTTGTGTCGAGATCCAGAGGGTGTTCATATGCCTCGACGCCTGGGACCGGCCTCCCTTGGGACCTTCACTGCAGATAGCCCCTCAGGCCTATATCAGAGCTTGTCATGCAGAACTATATGCATAAAATAGCAAAGATGTTCTGTTCTATTCTGTTCTGTTCCATTCCATTCTGTTCCATTCTATTCCATTCCATTCTATTCCATTATATTCCATTTCATTCCATTCCATCAAGTTCCATTCCATTTTGTTCCATTCCTTTCCATTCCTTGCACTCACGATGAGTTGTACAATGATGTGACTATTATTTATGTGCAATGCCAAGGGGCTTTTAGCACCAGAAACACTTTCAAAGACATAAACCAGACACAAATCGGGTTACAGGTGGAAAGAGTATTTTATTTATTTATAAATCCAGTTTTTAATTTATCTTATTTAAGTTTAGCTAATTTTAGTCTAGTTTAGTTTAGATTCTAGTTCCTTTTCTCAAATCTGTCAGAGCTGATGCTCACAAGCCTTAACCCGATGCACATGCGTAGCCAGCAGCAGGCTGATGCATCCTTCAGTTTAGCTGGAAGACAGATGCCTTGCAGCCTGACAAACGAAAGCCGGGGCAGGAGTAGTGCTGTGGTGGTGCAAGACAGTAGAAGAATCCAGCCAGAAAGAGCCAGGGAAGACCTGACTCGGGGTGGTGCTCAATGCCACAGAGGACAGCAGCAAGTCCCAGAGCCATGCTGGGGCCACCCTGGGAGTCCCAGGGCCATTGCAGAGGCCAGCCTGGGAGTGCTGAACGCTGCCTCCCCGCGAATGCGGGGCACAAGGGCCAGCTGCGTGGAGCACGAGCCGCTGCCTTTGGGCCACTATGACCCAAAGAAGCCCCATGAAGGGGCTGTGCTCTGCTGCGGAGGAAGACAAAAAAGCCTGGGGACACTTGCTAGTCCAGCCTGGGGGCAAAAACGCCTTTCCCTCTCACTTGCAGGACACGAGGGGCCACCTTCGTGGCGCATGAGCACCAGGCGATAACCCAGAGCACCAGGACCACAGGAGCCCTGACAAGTGGTCATACTCAGTGCTCAGAGGAAGGCAAAAAACCTTCAGGGCCAGTGCCAGTCTGCCCCGGGGGAAAATTCCTTCCTGACCCCAGCTCTGGCGATCGGCTCCTCCCTGAGCATGTGAGCAAGACCTGCTCCTGGTCCACGGGCTGGTTATGCCTCTAAGGGGACACTGCGCCTGCCTTTTCTGCCTCCACCTGCGGCCATCTCAGGGGCTTCCAAGAACAGCAAAATGCCGCTGGCCTCATCTACCCTGGAAGCAAGATCCCTTCCTGTGCCTGGCACTGGAGCTCCAAAGCACTGCCGGAGGGCACTGGCCTTATACTGCCCCAGAGCACTGTGATGCTGCATTAGCAGGTGGTGGCACTATTACACGGGGGTGACGGGGCCCCCGCAGCTCTGCCCACCGCAGCCCTGCTGCTGCTATCCTTTTGCCCAGCATGCCTTGGAGAAAGGCCTTTGGGGTGCTGGTTCTGAGGCAATGCCTGTGCCCAGGAGGCCCAACAGGATGTCCCTGCCCATGGCGGCCACACATTGAGCACCGTTGCTGGGTGTCCCTGTAAATTAATCCCTGTGTTCAGACTGTATCAATAAAAGGGTTTATACCACGGACAGTCATTTGACTGTGGCCATCCCAGACATGAAAGAAAGGGGTTTTGGTTCCCTCTGTATGAACTTTGCAGAAATGTAGAGACCACACAGGATTTCCTCATCATTCCGTATCAATGCACCAAGTGACATTTGCTACTACGCTGCTTATAGTGAGGTCTTCTTCTTGGAAAGAAGAAGAATTGAAGATATCTCTCCTGCGTTGGTTACACAGGGTGTTTAGATATTTGCTTGTGTTTATTAGCATTCATGTGTCTAGTTTGAGGGTTTACCTCTTGTATTACTACTTGAATGCAACCCATCACTGGCTGCTGCCTAATTCCGTGTTCTTGATAGCTCAAGAAAGTGATTTGATCCCATTTCAGTTTAAACTGCACGGACTGAGCAGCTTTTCCCTACAACACTCAGGAAAACAAGTAATCGACTCAGTTGTGTAGAACAGTTTTCAGCCTCTCAGCTAAGTATCACGTGAGGGTACTGGATAGAGGGCAGTGTGGGGAGTGAAGGTGATAAGATTTGCATGAAAAAGAGTTTGGGAATGAGCTCTGAGGCCTTGGTGCTTGACAAGCCCTGGGGCGATGAGTTGGAACCTTGAAGGACAGGAAAGGTAAAGAAGGCAAGCCTTGGGAGGATGGGCCGGGATGTAGTTGTGGCAGGAATCTCAGTTGGAGGCCAGAGGATGTAGGGACTGTGAGAGGGTCTGCAGCATTGTGATTGGACTATTTACCTGGAGAGTATCACAGTGGCCAGTGAGATTGGTATGCTCAGGTTGGGAAAGTACTGAACAAGGGGATAAAAAGGGCTTGGTGGTAATAAATGATGATTTGAGTCTCTGCATCAACTTGAGTCCGTGTCGTGAAATGCCACAGGCAGGGCTTTAGATATAGGCAAGAAACCTCCCAGCACATTTATTCACATCCTTGAAATGCAGAATGACTGCAGGTCTCTCTCCCATAGGCTTATTTTTTGAGTGGTCTGTCAGTGCAGGGGGTGGGATCGAAGGGAAGTTAAAGTCCTGACCTTGTTATTGGAGATGCTGGTGTAGGCTGCGGAAGACAGCCCCAGCTGGGCTCCTGTCTGAAGCAAGGAAATTTTTGTGTCTGGACAAACTGTTCTTCTAGGCAAAACACCTGTGGTGTTCAACACCTTTCTCAGCTGGGACACACATTCAGCTTGAGGACATCAGCCTCAGCTCCAAGATGCCTCCCAAATTAGGGTTAGGGTTAGGGTTAGGGTTGTTTTAGAGAGCCACAAATCTCACTGCTCCAGGGATACTAGAGCTGAAAAAAAAAATACCAAGGAGAGCATGGCACTGCACCCTTATTCCTTCAACGCCTTTCTCATCTGGGACACCCATTCAGCTGGAGGATGTTAAGCCTCAGCTCCAAGATGCCTCATCAATTAGAGCTAGTGTTGACGCAGGAGTCACGGACAACGCAGAGACGATCAATGTGAGCAAGCGATTGCCAAATTTATTCACACACACCAAGAGCTTTTATAGTTTACAGAACTAGCTGATGCAACCAATATAGATTGTGATTGGCTCAAAAGTGCAGTCCACACATTTTGAAGCAGATAACAAGCTAGCTAAAATTATCCATTCGCTACCTTTCTCACATAACTTGCAGTTTCACCATCCCGCTCCCACAACCTGTTAACCTTGAGCGAATGCCAAGCTCCTTATTCTACTGCACATAACTGTCCTTTAGTAACCTAAGGCTAGGCCTTGCAGCCTGGATAACTTGAGTTCAGGCTTTGCAACTTAATTCAGAGTTTGGCTAAGACCAAACAGCTGGGATTTCTCACACGTCCATTGTTCAGCTGTATTCTTCATATCTCCTAAGACTAAGACGTCTGGGTTGGTCACGAAATGTCCGCCATCCCTTAGCCAATCCACAAGTTAGGGTTATGGTTCAGAGAACCACAAATACCACTGCTCCAGGGGTACTAGACCTCAAACAGGCATGCCTACAGGAGCGCGGCACTGCACCAACATTGCTCTTTCAACACCTTTCCCATCTGGGACACCCATTTGGCTGAAGGATGTCAGCACCAGTTCCAATATGCTATGCAAATTAGGGTTAAGGTTGGGGAGAGTGTTAGGGTTCAGAGAGACACAAAGCCTGCAGCTCAATCATACAAAGGCTGAAAAATGCATGCCAAGGGGAGCACCACACTGCAACAATATTGCTCATTCAACACATTTCTCATGTGGTACACCCATTCGGCTGGAGGACGACAGCCTCAGCTGAAAGATGCCTCGCAAAATAGGGTAGGGTTAGGGTCAGAGTTCAGAGAGCTGCAAAGCCTGCAGCTCCAGGAATGCTAGGGATGAAAAAGGCTTGCCAAGTGGAGCACAGCACTGCACCAACATTTCTCATTCAACATCTTTCTCATCAAGGACACCCATTTGGCTGGAGGATGACAGCTTCAGCTCAAATATGCCTCACAAATTAGGATTAGATTCAGGGTTATGGTTCAAAGAGACATAGAGCCTACAGCTCCAGGTATGCTAGGACTCAGGCATGCCTAGGTGAGCAAGGCACTACACCAAAATTGCTTGTTCAACACCTTTCTCATCTTGGACACCCATTCGGCTGCAGGACGTCAGCCACAGCTGCGAGACGCCTCTCAAATTAGGGCTACGATCAGGGTTAGTGTTCAGAGACACAAAGCCTACAGCTCCAGGGACACTTTTGCTGAAAAAGGCATGCCAAGGGAGCAAGGCATTGCACAACATAGTTCCTTCAACACCTTTGTCATATGGGAAACCTATTCATATGGAGGACATCAACCTCAACTCCAAGATGCCATACAATGTAGGGTAAGGCTTGGGTTTAGGGTTCAGAGATCCACAAACCCTACAGATTCAGTGATACTAGGAATGAAAAAGGCATGCCAAGGGGAACACAGAACAGCACAAACATAGCTCCTTAAATACTTTTCTCATCTGGGATACCCACTCTGCTGAGGACATCCGCCTCAGCTCTAAGATGCCTCGGAAATTAGGGTTAGGGTTGCGGTTAGTATTCTACAAAGTTTACAGCTTCAAGGATACTAGGGATGAAAAAGTCATGCCAAGAGGAGTACAACACTGTACCAACATTGCTTCTTCCATACCTTTCTCATCTGGGACACCTATTCGGATGGAGCACATCAGCCTCAGCTCCAATATGTCATCCAAATTAGGGTTAAGATTAGAGATGGGATTCAAGAAGGCAAAAGCTTGCAGCTCCAGGGATACTATGACAGAAAAAGGCATGTCTAGGGGAGCACAACACTGCACCAACATTGCTCCCTCAACACCTTTCTCATCTGGGATACCCATTCAGCTGGAGGATGTCAGCCTCAGCTCCAAGATGCCATACAAATTAGCATTACAGTTATGATTAAGGTTATGGTCCAGAGAGCCACAAAGCCTGCAGCTCCAGGGACAGTGTGGCTTCTGAAGGCATTCCAAGGGGAGCACGGCACTGCACCAACATTGCTCCTTCAACACCTTTCTCATCTGGGACACCCATTCAGTTATAGCACGTCAGCTTCAGTTCCAAGATGCCAAGCAAATAAGGATTAGGGTAGGGACATGGGTAGGGTTCAGAGAGCCACAAAGCCTACAGCTCCAGGGATCCTAAGGCTGAAAAAAACATGCCAAGGCTAGCACGACACTGCACTAACGTTGGTCCTTCAACACCTTTCTCATCTGGGACACCCATTTGGTGAATGACTTTAGGCTCAGCTCCAAGATGTCATGCAATGTAGGTGAGGGTTAGGGACAGGGACAGGGTTAGGATTCAGAGAGCTACAAAGATTACAGATCCAGGGATACTAGAGCTTAAAAAGGCATGCCAAGGGGAGCACAGCACTGCATCAACATTCCTCCTTCAACACCTTTTTCATCTGTGACACCCATTCGGCTAGAGGTCATCAACCTCTGCTCCAAGATGCCATTCAAATTAGGGTATGGGCTATGTTTCAGAGAGCCACAGGGATACCTGGACTGCCAAAGGCATTACAAGTGGAGCACAGCAGAAGACGTATAGGCTTTATGATTTTTCTCCCACAGTATTACCATATGTCTGCTTTTGTAATTTTTATAGCTGGGTAGTTTCCTACATCATCCTCAGTCACATTTAGCAGATCTGCATGTGTCTCTAATTCTCCTGGATAACTGGTAGCATTCACACCCTGTCATAAGAAACAAGCTGTATGGTTCCCAGATGCTGCTCTTGCCTTTTACTCCTGAAATACTTATCCTTTGTTCTAATAATTTCAGTGTGTAATTACATGTGTACATGTGTGTGATTAAGTGTATGGCTTCATATACACTTGTACGTGTGTGATTATGTGTGCAAAGTGTGCTGTGCCTGCATGGGGCTGCTGGTGAGCAGCATTTTCAGAGCTGTGGTTGGGGTACAGCCATCTGATCAGCTTGACTGCACAAATACAAGCAGCAAGTTGTGGAGCTGGCTTTCCTACTGCAGGGCCAAACAATTTGCCTGAAATATGGTAAGCCATTGATAGCTTCCCTCCCCCCTCCCCTTCTTTTTCTTAAGATCAGTGGGAGAATTTCTTGTTTCTGAAAGTGAGGGATTCAGGCTGCTGGCATGGCCCAACTGCAGCAGAGGGAGGCACCATGTGAGCCTCACGCAGTCAGCCCTGCCAAAGCAGCTTGGATCTGATCTGGCATATGCACCCATCCCACACCAGCCCTGAACATCACCTCTGTCCAATGCATCTCACCCTGGCACTCCTGTACCAGCAGGGTTCTGGCACTGACGCAGAGCTGGCCTCTTTCCACAGGGCTGTGTCAACAGCCCTTGTCGCCATCTCATGACTGTATACATGCAAAAGTGATCTGAGCACAGGCAGGCTTCTCTGAGACCAGTGGCACTGCACCTACAATAGCTGCAGATGCTGCACCTCCTGCTCATCAGAATTTTCAGGTGGTGGTTTATAAACTGTTCGGGCTGAATCATATGAAGGGAGTAAAGTCTTTAGAGGATCCCACACCTTAGGTTCCTCAGTACTTCTCTTAATCCTTTTGTTTGTTGTTTTTAGGGGAACAAGTGAATTTCAGGGAGGGGTAGAATTTCTCCCTACAGCTTCACTATTGATCCGACCCAAGTCTTCCAGGAGACCTCTTACAATTCTCACACACCCAGCATACCCAGTATGCTGTGTAGTCAGACTCTTCGTGTGAGAAAGGTTCCTTAACATAGAATCATAGAATAGTTAGAATAATTCGGGTTGGAAAGGACCTTAAGATCATCTAGTTCCAAACCCCCTGCCATGGACAGGGACATCTCACACTAGACCACGTCACCCAAAACTCCGTCCAACCTGGCCTTGAGCACTGCCAGGAATGTAGCATTCACAGCTTCCTTGAACAACCTGTTTCAGTGTCTCACCACCCTCACAGTAAAAATCTTCTTCCTTATATCTAACTGTATAAGTTGAAACCCTGTTTAAGTTTAAACCCATTACCCCTTGACGTTTACAAAAATATTTAAAACCTGACAAACTTATGTTTCCTCAGCCCCATACTTTTGCTAAAAAGTGGCCAGTGGCTGAATACTTTCCTTTCTCCATATAAAACAACAGTACTATATAATGTTTTTTCCTATCTTTTCCCTTTGTGCAAGACATGTCTTTCCAATTTTTCAACATCCTCCCTAAGGGACTTTCTGGAGAAATGTTATTCCCACAATGATTCCTCTCATCCCTTCTCTTTTCCTTAGACCTATTCTTCTTATTCCCCATTCTGTTTCCTGAGACTTCCTTTCAGCAAGTCCTTACACTTTGTCCTTCTCCGGCTGTATCCCTTCCAGAATAACAGATACGTGGATCCAGACTTCACATTCACTTCTTACTTATTTTTGCATCTCAGACACGCACACTCACTCAAGTTTCTCAGAATGTCCTAACCACCAAGGTAATACTTAAAGTCCATTTTTCTTACCTTGGTCCATGCACGGAGTTGCAGTGGTGCCTACTTTATCCTCCATCTCTTTTTTCCCTTCTGGTTCACTGGGTCTACCTTATAAAAACAGTCTCAGGAATTTAGCCAGTACCTGCAGAACCCCTGTCAATTCTGCATGAGACCACTAAAACCAATGGGACACGTCTCCCCATCCTTCAGCAGCGGAGGTCCATTCAACAATGACCTGATCCCAGATGAGACCCCAAACTGTGAGAAATGGTCTCTAGATAAAAACTTAAGCTCAGGGTAGACTCATCTGTGAAGCAGCTGTTTATTAATGTCTTTGCAAAGAGGGGTGTCCTAGCAATTAGGCTCACAAAACAAAAACAGAACTATGATTTGTATTTCCTATCCCGTCCTTAAGTTCCCTCCCGTGTTTCCCCATTGGTTGAGTACTTTAAGGTTTACAGCCCATCCGAGACGTATAATCTACATGCTAACTGTCCCACTTCTGTTTACATCTCCCCTGAATTGATTTCGTACCCCTCTTCGTCTTATTTATTTATCTCCTTTTATGGTTCAATTTCCTAACTCTCTGGCAGAAATGTGGTACCCCAACTTACTGTTTAACCAGCCTGCAGCTGCTTTGTTTCATAGGTTGTACAAAGATAGTATTCTTTTTAACTGCAGAGTGTATCTTTCATCCAGAGATGTTATTGTCTTTAACCAGAGTGCGTGTCTTTCAAAGTTATGGCATCTCAAACCCTTTGTTTTGTTCCCTTAGTAACTGAACACCAGCCCCAGTATTGAAAAATCTTAATATTGCAAAACCTTAATATTGGTCTAAAAGCTCTAATACTGTAATACCCTAATATTACAAACCCTCATCCCCAATTATGCTAAACCAACACTTTTTCTCTCACAGGTGTCCCAGATGAGAAAGGTGTTGAAGGAGCAATATTGGTACAGTGCCGTCCTCCCCTCGGCATGCCTTTGGCAGCAAGAGTTTCCCTGAAGCTTTAGGCTTTGTGGCTCTCTGAAACATAACTATAATCATAACCCTAACCCTACTTTGCAAGGCATCTTGGAGCAGGCACTGATGACCTACAGCAAAATGGGTGTCCCAGATGAGAAAGGTGTTGAAAGAGAAATGTTGGTGCAGTCCTGTGCTCCCCTTGGCATGCCTTTGGCAGTCAGTAACATTAGAGCTGTAGGCTTTGTGTCTCTCTGAACACTAATCCAAAACCTAACTCTAATTTGGGAGGCATCTTGGACTTTAGGCTGATGTCCTCCAGCCAAATGGGTGTTCCACAAGAAAAAGGTGTTGAAGTGTGGAACAGTGGTTAGCCGAATGTGGACATGAGGAATATCAGAGACTGAACAATATAGGCCTTGTGTCTTATGAAAGGCTGCACAACCCAGGACGGGAGATGGCTGAATAACCGTGAGCTATCCCTGATGCAGCATAAAATGAGGAAATTTGCAACAAAAAGCATGAAGTAGAAGAAACTGCTTACTTCAAGGAATGTGCCCTGCTGATGCAGAGACTTGCCTGAATATACTAGCTTAGCCAATGGCAGTGTATAGATAGGCGCATGAACAGATCTACGTAACCAATGAAAAAACACCTAAGCGCACGTGGACAGTAACTATCTATGTAAATATAGGTGCTTCAAGCAATAAAGCAAGCAAATATGCAACTCATATTGAGTGTTTTCTTGACTTTGGCTGATATTCTTCAACATTGAAGGAGCAATGTTGGTGCAATGCCGTGCTCCCCTTGGCATGCCTTTTTCAGCCCTAGTTTCCTTGGAGCTGTAGGCTTTGTGTCTCTCTGAACCCTAACCCTAATCCTAACCCTAACCCTAACCCTAACCCTAGTTTGCATGGAATCTAGGAGCTGAGGCTGATGTCCTCCAGCTGAATGGTTGTTCTCAATGAGAAAGGTGTTGAAGGAGCAATATCGGTTCATTGCTGTACTCCTCTTCGAATCCCTTTGGCAGCACCACTGTCCTTTGACCTGTAGGCTTTGTGTCTCTCTGAACCCTAACCACAACCATAATTTGGGAGGCATCTTGGAGCTGAGGCTATTGTGCTCCTACTGAATGGGTGCCCTAGATGAGAAAGGTGTTAAAGGAGCAATATTGGTGCAGTGCTGTGCTCTCCATTGCATGCCTTTTTCAGGCCTTGTATCCTTGGATCTGTAGGCTTTTCAGCTCTCTGAACCCTAACCCTGTTTCTAACCGTAACCCTAATTTGTATGGCATCTTATAAATGAGGCTGACGTCTGACAGGCGAATAGGTGTCTCACATGAGAAGTATTTTGGAGGACCAATATTAGTGCAGAGCCTTGCTCCCATTGGCATCGCTTTGTCAGCAACTGTATCCCTGCAGCTGCAGCGTTTTTTGGCTGTCTGGACCCTAACCTTAACTTTAATATGCGAGGCATCTTGGAACATAGGCTGACATCCTCCAGCTGAATGTGTGTCCCATATGAGAAAGGTGTTGAAGGAGCAATGTTAGTGCAGTGCTGTGTTCCCCTTGGCATGCCTTTGGTATCACGAGTATCCCTGGAACTGTAGACTTTTTCGGTCTCTGAAACCTAGCCGCAACCCTAACCCTAATCCTAATTTGCATGGCATCTTGGAGCGGAGGCTGATGTTAAAGCCTTTGTAGCAATGCTTTATAACATTATTATTTCTGAAGAAAATTAGTTTTGTTTATGTACAGTAATAGTTGATATGGCCACATAATTACTATGCGCTAGGTCGTAGTTATTAATTAATTATTATATTTTCTTTTATAATTTATTTACCAGAGAAATTCAAGTCTGAGGCAGCATCTGTTTTCTAGTCACGTCCTTCTTTGACTTAATTTTGCAGCTGAGGAGGAAGGTGAACAATAAGATTGAGTAACTTGTCCAAGGTCAACCCTGATTAGAGCCAGGCACAAATTATTTTTGAATCTTGTGCTCCAGTCACTGAAGTTTACGTGATTTTATTTTTCAACAGCTGTTCCTGCAGTTACCAAGAGAGGACACAATACTGGATCATATTGACCCCTTTCTATGCATGGCAGCAAGTCAGGTAAAAGTTGTCATAAGCCTTCCTTAGACTTCCCTAAAACTTCAGTGTAAAAAAAGAGCAGTTTTAATGTAAATGGAAAATGACTTAGGCTCTACATTTTCACTAGCTTTTTTCCCCTTTTTTTCTATGTATAAAGAGGTTTGGGATAATGATAATGCTTGTAACAGAATTACCATGGTAGACTAAATTCAGTCAGGTGTCTGCAGCTTTTTCGTACCAGCCATTCTGCCTATATGATGCACATCCTGCCATTAAGGCAAACATAGTTCCTCTACTACTGGATGAGAAAACGTATAGCACAAAAGTAACTTTCATAAAACTAAAATACAGCTATCCCATATACAGGCTATGATGAAAATAAAACAAGCAAATGGATAGACTAGAAAAATAGAAATTCAAATAGAATTGGTTCAGGATAGCATAGCTCTCTGTGGTTGAAAAGAGTATAAGTTATGCTACATGGTATCATGGTGGTTGGAATGACAGTGATTGGAACCACAGCTTGGGGAATAGAGAGATGTTCCTGTGAACAACCTGAGCTGAAATTTGACTGACCATTTAATTACGGAGAAAGGTAAAGCCAGTTGTCTTTCATTTGTTTAAGTACCTGCTTCAAAGCATCAACAACTTCCTATAAGGGAAGCCTGAAATAAATTTAAATATAGCTAGCCCTTGGAAAATGTTAATACCCCAAAAGTTACACTTGAAGTATGTGTAAAAGCCAAAGTATTTCTTTGCTCTGTGGTATAGCAAAGAAAAGAAGGTAATTTAAAAACTAGTAACCATCACATATTCTATAGGAATTTTGAAACTCCTTCCATTGTCTTGATTCTATTACCCTTCTATAAATTGCTCAATGCCTTTGTCTGTATTTGATCTTTCTGAAAGCAATTTTGTCTGAAAGGGCACCTAGGCTTTGTATAAGCTAGTACAGTCAAATGAGAAATATTACAACTGCCTCTGCAATAATACAGCAGGCACCATGTTTTCCAAAATCTGTTGAAAGATTCAAGCCAGCAAAAAACTCGAAATAGTGTTAAAGAGTTGGGGAAGTGAGTTGTGAGGGAGCATTTTGTAAGAGTATAGTGTGTTTAAGTAATGCATGAAAGAAAACATGACATACTGTCTTCAACACAGTATGAACTCCAGGGAATAAGGAAAATTATTTGGCATAGGACATGGAGAAAAAGATAGGCATGGTAAAATTAATCAAACAATGAGGAAATATAAGATTGCTTTGAGAAAAACTGTCACAGCAGTAGGATTTTTGTTGTAATCTCAAGGGCATTGATTAGGGGTTTCAAATAAAATAACTTAAGAACGCAAAAAACCTCCATACTTTCAGGAGTCAATATCACGAATATACATCCATTTGCAGAAATTAGTAATCTAAAATATATTCCAGTTGTAATATATCATGCAGGTGCATACATCTTCACCAGCACATGTCAGGAGCAATAGAAAAAGCATATTAATAAATTAATAAATCCTTTCTGATGACCACGATATTCCATCATTTACATCTATCACTTTAACAGAACCATGAGAGTCAGACTGTTTCTTGTTGTTGGAAGGTGATGAAAAGCTCCACTGAAAAAGTAGATACAGCTTTTATAGACAGAGGTTTTATCTCTTTCCTCCTCTGAAATCTGGTTCATCAGTTACCAGGGTTCCACTTCTGGCATGGAGGAGGATGCATTTAAAATACCTTTCTAAGATAATCAATTTAACTTCCCAGGATTACAGGACTGTAGGGTAGCTTTAAGTTCCATCATCTTTTGAAGTCCATGGAATTTATCCAGATGTTGAATTGTGGACTCCAGGCAAGACTTCTTCCAAATCATATGCTTAAAGTTATCCTCCTAAATTTGTATTTAAGGGTAAAGAGTAAACGGACCTTTTTTCTTAGCAAGCTTAAGAAAAAACAATCAGATCTTTTGATCCAAAGGCCGATGCTGTGCTCCTGATAATGCTACTCTTACTTATTTACTATTAATTTAAGGAGCCTGGTCTCGGGCATATGCAACCCCTTCCACAGTTCAACAGCTGTGGTGCAATGTTGCAGTAGTCACTGGAGGTGAGAAAGTTTTTTCCAGCTGGGGAGTCTGTCCCCTACTGCTGAAACTATTTCTTGGTAGTTCTTCACTAGTACAACACCTTAGGGTTTGGGGTTTTTTTGGTTTTTTGTTTTTTTTTTTTTTTCTCAAACCAAAACTGGCACTGGATGAATGCTAACTAAAGCAAGCCTCAGATCAAAATTAATATATTTTTCCTTTATATAACCTGATTGCTTTCAGAGTTCGGTATCCATGGGTCGGATCACCCAATCTGTTGAGTATGTGTACAGAAGGGAAGGTGCAGCCCAAAATCTGTGTTGTCTTTAAACTGCTACTGCCAAGCAGATTACAGTTTAAATCCAGGCAGTCAGGAGCTGCTCCTGACTACTGCCATTAATACCTTAGCTTTGAGCACTATTTTCACTGTTGCAAATGTTTCTTACATTAGTTTTCCTCCTTTCTGATGTGTTTCTTAAAAAACAACACCAGTGGGTTTTATTGGGAGTTTCAAAAGCAACTGGCCTCCATGGCATTTATTGGTGGCAGGAAGCAAAAGACTTTTGTGGTCTCCTACAGAGAAGTTAAATACTTTCAAACATTTTCTATCAGCTTAAAGCACTGTGCTTGATGGTGCAAGCAACACTTTGCTTCTTTTGCCTTACAGTCACCCTGGGATATCCATTCTGAAAACAGATTTGAATGAACTTGAAAACCCAAGATAAGTTTGATTGCCAATCTGTCAACAGCCCCTAAAAATAATAGATATAAAATCTGATCAGACAGCTCAGAAAGCCAACTGCTTGGCACGCTCCATGCCCCACTCTGTGTTTTCTGTCTTGTCAACTATAAATATTTATGTTCAGTGGGAGAAGCCTGGCCAAATTGGGGAGCATAAGAAGGCACTGCTGAAATCAAAACTCTGACACAACTCACAGTTGGGCCTGACTTTTGTTTCATTAAAAATTTAATTGGAACCAAACTGTGCAGTCACAAAGCTCATCAGTGCTTCCTGTTCACAATGTTAAAGAATCAGATGTTCAAACATCACAAATTAGTGAAGAGCGTGTTTGCACTCTGCTCCCTTATTACTGAAAATGATTATTTGATAAACAAAGAGGCGAAGCCAGGAAGAAACGCTAGCATTTGTAGACAGATACAGTGTGCCTTGGTGACTGAACCTTATACCTCTGGGTAGACTGGGAATGGTTCTTCAGGGAGTACGCTTGAAAAACTGATAATAAGAGAACAGCCAGCTGGCTGTGGGCTCTAAATTAACCTCACAGCAGAAATGGTACAGGACTCTGACTTCATGCAATACTGGCAGTGATTTTCTAAATCAATGAGCTTACTTATGTGTATAAAAGGGAAGCTTGTTTGCCAGAAGCAGAAGGAGCTAAGAGGGCAACACAACTTTGTAGACAGGATCTTTACTGTGTTCAGGGTATGTTGTGGCTGTCCAGTGAAAATTAAACAGAGAAAAATAGCTTTATTCTTTCCGGGAGAAATCATACAATCATAGAATGGTTTGGATTGGAAGGGACCTTAAATATCATCTAGTTCGAACACCCCTGACATGGGCAGGAATACCTTCCACTAGGCCAGTTTGCTCAAAGTCCTATCCAATCTGGCCTTGAACGCTGCCAGAAAGGGTGCATCTACAAGTTCTCTGGGCAACCTCTTCCAGTATCTCGCCATCTGCATAGTAAAGAATTTCTTCTTAAGATCTCATCCAAATCTACCCTCTTTCAGTTTAAAGCCATTCCCTCTTGTCCTGTCACTAGATGCCCTTGTAAAAATTCCCTCTCCACATTTCTTGTAGGCCCCCTTTAGCTACTGGAAGGCTGCTATAAGGTCTCACTTCTCTTCTCCAGGCTGAACAACCCAGCTTTCTCAGCCTGAGCTCATAAGAGAGGTAATCTATCCTACTTATGATCCTCTTGGCCCTCCTATGGACTCGCTCCAACAAGTCCACATCATTCTTATGTTGGGGGTCCTAGATCTGAATGCAGCGCTCCAGATGGGGTCTCATGAGAATGGAGTAGAAGAGGAGAATCAGCTCCCTCAACCTGCCAGTGACAGCAGGTATTGCTGCAAGTCAGAGGAGATTCTACCTGGTTTAATTTCAAACAGCTTGCAGCTGGAAGACAGAATAATAAAAGTCTTATGAAGGTAATAAATGCTAACAGTTCAATAACAATGGAGCAACTTTATATATCTGTAATATGGCTTCTTAGCTGAGATCAGACCTATATGCAAAGTTGAAACTCAGTCAAAACTTACACATATACGGTTAGATAAAATAATGGAAGAAAAACAGTAAAAGTTATAGTTGTCTGTGGAATGTCGAAATGGGAATTCATTAGATTATGTATTTATAATAAGAAAATATTAATTTAGTAATCAGATGTGATAAAATTAATTACTGACTCTGCCAGTTTTATTGCCAGTGGGATTGCCATGAAATTTTTGTACACTAAAAACCACGATCCTTAAAGGTACTTGAAAAGTCTTCTGTATTTAATTGGGAAGTCCTTAACTCTGCTTAATGGGGTACGCTGAACTACCCAGGGATCATCCCAGAGAGAGTGGGAACAATTGCAATTTATGTGGCTTCTATTTTCTCTTAAATAGGATTTAAATGAGCTTAGTAATGCTGCTTATAGGTTGCATGGTGACTACCTGTGCATCAGAGCATGCAGAGACCACCTGCTGGGAAGCCTGGTAAGAGCCATCAGTGTCTCCTCCTGATTGCTTAGCAAAGGTGTCTTGATACTGACATGTTCCCAGTCTCCAGCTCTTGTCCCTTTGCCCTTACAGATTGAGCCAAACAGGCACCGGGTTACTCCTCAGCTCTCCTTAATCACTGTGTAAATCTCAGGAATATCAATACTACCAATACATGATTTTTATTATATTCTTCATTCATAATAATTCTATTAAAACATTTCATTAGTAATTCCCCATCCAGCCAGCCAGCTTTTAACTATTTTATAGCTTTTATATTTTCCTGGTTTAAGAATCAGTGCTTTTATTGTCATTTAATTATTAATGACCTCAATAACACTTGCATTGGCAAGAGTACTCTGTTGCCCAATGCATTGGCTGAAATATTTACTTTATCTTTTCTTTAGATATTCTAAAAGTAAACTGGTCATGCAGGATACCTTCCTATTAAAATAAACCAGATGTGCTGGATCTGCTTTTATCCTAAGCAAATAAGAGGTGACTGTACTGAAAATGTATCATATCTAGTTTCCCACCATGGAACAGCTTCAGCTTTAGCCTCTTGACATGCTTCACAGCTCATCATGGTTGTATGTGTGAAAGGTATTCTGAAAGGTAGTTTATAAATATATATACACGTCATTGCACAGCATACAGGTGTCTAGACTTAGCCTTTGAAGCCACAAAAACTTTTTGTGCTAGATTAACAAAGCCTACAGTCTGTCTTCTCAACATCTTGTAAAACTAAATCCTTGTGCAATCATGTTATTTCCAAAAATACTAATTACATTTTTATTTATGTCCTCATCATAAAAAGGACATGAAACTGTTGGAACAAGTCCAGAGGAGGGCCACGAGGATGATCAGGGGACTGGAGCACCTCCCCTATGAAGATAGGCTGAGAAAGTTGGGGCTGTTCAGCCTGGAGAAAAGAAGGCTGCATGGAGACTTCATAGCAGCCTTCCAGTATCTAAAGGGGGGTTATAAAGATGTTGGGGATGGACTCTTCATTAGGGACTTGTAGTGACAGGACAAGGGGTAACAGGTTAAAACTTAAACAGGGAAAGTTTAGATTGGATATAAGGAAGAAATGCTTTACTGTGAGGGTGGTGAGGCACTGGAACAGTTGCCCAAAGAAGTGGTAAATGTTCCATCCTTGGCGGTGTTCAAGGCCAGGTTGGACAGAGCCTTGGGTGGCATGGTTCAGTGTGAGGTGTTCCTGCCCATGGCGGGGGGGTTGGAACTAGATGATCTTAAGGTCCTTTCCAATCCTAACTATTCTATGATTCTGTGATTAGCGAATAATAGAGACACTGAATATATGATTCTGTTGGTGTGCTCAGTGGCTGCAGAACTGATCAGGTTGTACCCGTACCAGTGTACAAATGCACAGGATGGTTATATGCAGATTAACTTTGTTGATCTATCATCTCATAAAGATGCTTAATGCCAGGAACTCAAAAGGCCTTACCACTACAGACTTCGCCAGCAACGGCTGATTCCTCTGGAATATATAAACCTAAGGAAGAGCACAGTGACAATGTCATCTTAGTTTCCTGAAGCATCATCCAGAGGCCTGAACAGAGACTCAATTATTAAAACACAACACAAACCAAATCCACTCATGTTGTCCATGTCAGAATCAGGAGATATTATAGCTCTGTGTTACACATAGCATTGAGGTAGATCTCCTTATCCTTGCAAAATGCCTCACTGAGTTGCAAGAGACTTACGCACTTTTTTTTTTGTTGTTATAGCATACTCGCTGTACTGAAATTCATGACATTTGAATGAGATTTAAATTATACCTGTATGGCACCTTGTGGAAGTGCTACTCAGTTATTTATCAGTCTAGATGCTTCATCCCACCCGGAAAGTGGTAAGGGTGGAGGGCAGTGAGCGGCTGCCTAAGGGGTGCCAGTTTAGATGCTCCAGAATTTCCCTCCAGTAGGCTACTTTGCTACAAAAGATGCTAATAAAATCTGTGGACCTTGTAAGGAGACCAACATGTTGAAAAGCAATAGAAAAGGCTTAGACCTGAACAGAGTCATAGGCAGGTAAAAATCAGCAGCTACTCAGTCCGCAATTAATTCAGTTGTCTAAAATCTACGGGAACAAACGGCTTAGGTTTAGTTCCGACTGCAGTGTCCCTTTGCTGCCTCTCTAATGGAGAAAGGAGGTAAAGAAGGCAGATTAAAAATTTAGTTAAAAAGAAATAGTGGTCAATATTCTCCTTCCCCTCTTCCATAGTGCAACACTTTGAGGCAAAAGAAGGAGGTAGCCAAATTCAGATTCTGTGAAAATGGTAATTTTTTATTTTCTTAATAAGTAGCATGATATTTTCTTTGAAATAATATTCTTCTTTGAAGAACTGACTTCTTCCTTCAGTCTTCTCAAGTTGCTGTAAACAGAAGGATAGAGTAAATCTGTTTTACTCTACCATGGAAATAATCCAACTGCTACAAATTAAGGGATTCCAAAACTCTAACATATGAGCTTAGCCTATCTAGAATTTAGGTGTCTGAAAGGACAGCATATTCACTATTAATCTATGAAAGAAAACTCTACATTATTTCCTCACTAACTTTAGTTAGATGAGCCATTACCAGTTGAGGACACAGCATGAGAATTCCTTCAGAAATAGTATGGCACTAAAGTAGTAAAGTTATACTTTCAGGTTTTTAACTTTCCACTCAGAAAACTGAATTAAGTCCATGTTTACAGAGTTCACTTATTTCCGCACAGTTTTTTAATGATCACACTCCTTGAATAACAGATGTTTTATTGCCATTTTAAATAAAAGAGGAATTGTTCCCCGTTTTAGTTAATTACATTGCTGTACCAGAAACATGGTACTTTTACTCCCACCAGCTTAACAGAATATTAAATAGTTATTGACTTTGGAAGAGGTGAACCATCATGATTTATTGAGCTGAGAGTAAATATTCAGCAAGCACCTACGATTAAGTTTCTGCTTGTTTTCTTCATTTACAGGAAGTGTAGGTGGCAAAAAGCGACTTATGAAATGTGATAACTACATCATTAGAATCCAATTATGAACTGATCTAAAGAGGATCTGAAGAACTGTAGTTTATAAGTCAACACAACAAAGCTGACTTTTAACAAAAATAACAATAAAGCATGAAACAATTTATTCAGTTTTTGCTATATGACTGTAAAACTTTAATTCTTGATGACCTAAAGAACCTAAGGGAATTGTTAAAGGATGCACAAAAAGAATCTCCTTTTATATCATCGTCTGATGTTATATGCTGTTTAATGATTTTCAAATGAAGCAATAAATTACAGCAAAACTGACACCTTAAATTTAGCAGTTTTTTAGGTGGATTTCTCTATCACCCCTAATTCAATAAATGCGAAACTGCCAACATCTGTTTTTGTTTTAGAGCTCCAGGAATGTACTTTGAGGATTAAGTGCAACATAGTAATATTGTAGTCTTCAGGCAATTTAATATACAATTGAATTTACAGAAAGAATATAATGCACTGTATTTTCCTCCCCTGAATATGTATATTCAGAAAAGTACAGCGCTGTTGCAGAATTTGGATGCAAGTGAGATAATTTGTCTTCCTCAGGCAAGTCTGTTAAAAGAATTTTACTTATTTAGATTCAAACTAAACTAAAGCTGAAGTGTTCTTGCAACCACCACCATTTCTGATGACAAAGCATGATCTGTCAATGCCTTTACAGAGCTAATGTTAAGTGTGATCTGAACAGAAATAGACTGATTCAAGTCTTGCCATAAGTCATTTACATAACTATCACCTTAAAAAAAGGAGGAGTGTAAAGGAAGCAATGTTTGTAATTCATAAGGAGTTCGTAACTTTTTTCCCTGCTTATTACCTTGTTCCAGAAATGCAGAATGTAATTAACCTATATTCAAAAGAAAGACAAAAGGTAGTAAATGGGACTGGTAAGGAATGGCTTTGTCTATACCGGAGAGCATTCAGTCCAAATAAATTCAGGTACTAGGAGATACTCTTGAGTCCTTAGCTGATGCCGCCAGTGTTTTCTCAGGATAGAATGTTTTGTTACCTCGCAAAAGAGTTGCAACTACTCTTTCTTCCATAGTAAGAATTATTACTCCCATGGGCAACTTTTGCCACCCAATGTGAACTTGAAATCAGGTAAATCACCTGCTGGTTTTCTTGTTGCTGGAATTCTGTTGAATCACAAATTTGAATACTTCAGGCAGAAGCAAACAAGAATGAATTTGTTAGTAGAGTTTCTCTGACATTTCATGTTAATCAGCAAATGTATATGTCAAGCACTTCCATACTAAAGTGATTTAATTGTTGAGATAATTACCACACATTTTAAATATGCTTAGCATGGACAGTCTCATAAACATAACTTGCAATTTTATAGCAATTGTGTGAATGCTCATTACCATGCACAGGGATTCATTCCTACTATGTGGAAAATCTTGTTTTAATGAGAACAAACATTTCTAAAAGATTTTTTAGCTAGATAAATAGAAAGGTATGCAAGCTGTCCAAAGACTAGGTTGTTTTCTTATTTTTCTTTTAAAAGAGACAGAAAGGGAGTCAGTAATCTGATTTTTAGGGTGTGTTGTTTGAAGATGTAGTTAAGCAACTAGCCCTTTCCTAAAGATGTCTTTTCCTCCTTCAGGGAATGTTTTCCTGTCCCAGCTGCATGCAAAGTTCTAAGCCATATTGTTTTGTCTTTGACTTACAGAAAGAAAAAAAAAAAAAAGGAAAAGAAACACAACAAACCAAAAATCCCTCAATGGTAAATATTGATATTTTGTTCTGCTCTGGCTACTGTACACACGAGTCTCCTGTTAGTGCCCATGGGAGATATCCACACAGAGAACACAGAAAAGACTTTCTGAGAAAGAAGCTGCTTAGACATTATTAACTGCTTGAATACTCCACAGTAGTAATTAAATTTTAGTACCAGTCTGTTATATCTTCCCCGAACCTGACATTCTCAGCAACTGCAGAAGAAATTAATTTATTTACATAAGTGGGATATTTAGTTAGATAAACACAAGAGGAAATAACTCCTGTGTTTATGCCGCTGTCAAAGATTACGATGTATCATCTGCCCCTTTGTGATATCTGTGTACTTAGGCTTTATTGAAAGAAATGTGTGAGTGTAGTAAGAAGGTAGACTCTTCTGCTGATCCATCACTACTGTTTCAAGATATGACAGACACCTCTGTTAGTTGGTACAGTGGGCTGTGAAGAGTCATCCAGGCATTTAATACTTGAATTTCTACATGATTTAATAAATAACACCATCAGCCTCCAGGTCAAGTACAAAGCATAATTAAGTAAGTAGTGGAACTGAGCATTTAGCCTTTTGCTGGAATTCTGCAAAATTTGATATGATGCAAAGGATATTGTCCTTAGTCCCCCTTATGTCAGAGAACAGAACTATTTGCATAGAAATTTCACTGCTGCAGCTTTTGCATAATGAAAAAAATGCACCCATTCAGGACTTACTCAAAATGTATATCATAGATGCCTAAGGAAGCAGGATTTAGTTGTAATTATATATATGTATCAGATATGACATTTTATCTTGGATAGTATGAAACAGAAAATTGCATACCTCTAAGTTTACTGTGATTTTTGTGAGTCATGATTCATAAGGTTTTGATCTTTTTGAAAATCCACATTTCCTTTCAGAAGCAAGAGAGCACCTGTGGTTATAGGCTCAGCATGGTGGTCTATTTTCCATCTCCTGATAGAGAAGATCTCATACATTTATTAATCAATGTTCTTTTGTGATGTGCCTTAGTTCGGCATGATTGAAAATATGATACTAATAAATTATAAAACCTAAGAAATTAAACACAAATGAGTGTTAGCTGCTCTAAGAAACCCATTGTAGACTTGCAAGAAAGTTGCAAGAATGGGACAAATGTTGAAGGACGTTACATGATAAAAGAAAAATAAAAAATACTTTTATTTAATCTATATACACCTTAGATCAGATAGGTTTAGAAGGCTTTCTTTCTGAAAATTACTTTGAATTGTAAATTGCTGTATTCACATTTTGCTAGATATCTTTCCTTTTGTTGTTGTTATAAATAGCATGTGGCAGGGCTACATTCAGCTGCATATCTTTATCAATATTCTAGTGACTAAGACAAAATCAAGATGTGATTTTTTGGAAACTACCTACTTAAGTACATTAATAGGTATAAAAATACATTACTATTAGATATGAACATATTAGATATTAAAGATAAATGACTAGATTTGTGACTTTGCTGCTCCAAAATTGAGTGGGCACATTTTTCTCAAGATATCGTCACTCTGTATTCATAGACAGACTGAACATTTTAAGTGCAAATTTTAAACAAGATGATAAGAATTGGTAGCTGTTAAGCTTTCCACACAGAGCTATTGTGACTCCTGGTGCTGTTTTCATTGCATCTGCACATGTTCCTACATGCAGAACAGATATTACCTTTTTTGCTTATCGTCTTCTTTTGCTGGGCAAAGCAGGGAACTATCTAAAAAAATGCCCCAATAGTTTATTAGAATTTGTGGGGCTACCTGTTCTGTTTAATTAGACTCTGGCTTGGTTGGCACACCTTTCTGTCTTCAGTCTTGTATTATATGAGATTCTTTATTACAACTGCTGTGTCAGGATACTGTCCACTCTATAAACACAGATATAAACAGTAGCAAATTCTAATCATTTCCAGTATCCTGCAAGCGTTGTCCTTCAGACCTTTCTTTTTTAAGACTCGGTTGGTTCTGTCATTTTATGTTTGTCAAAACCTTCTCTTTCTTCTGTTGTTGTTGTTAGTTTCTATGTTGGGTTTGTTCTGTTGGTTTTGGTTTTGGTTTTTTGTTACTCCCTGAGAAATGCACCCTCCTATGTTTCTTTTCTTGCATAATCTCGAATACTTGCTCTCACTTCTACCATACAACTTCCAGCTTTGCTTCCTGTCGTGGTTTAAGCCCAGGCCATAAATTAGAACCACGCAGTCTACTTCCCCCCACCACCACTCCCCAGAGGGATGGGGAGGAGAATCGAAAGAATGTAACTCCCACCGGTTGAGATAAGAACAGTCCAGTAACTAAGGTATAACACAAATCACTACTGCTACCACCAATAATAATAATGATAAGAGAAATAACAAGGGAAGAGAATACGATACCGCCCGCTGGAAAAGAGCCCGACAGAGAAGAGGACGTGCCCTTCCGGGTAGCTCCCAGTTACATCCCCTGGCATGACGTGCTGTGGTATGGAATACCTCTTTGGCTAGTTTGGGTCAGGTGTCCTGTCCCTGCTTCCTCCCGGCTTCTCCTCCTCCCTGGCAGAGCATGAGACTCACAAAGTCCTTGGTCAGGGTAAACATTCTGACCAGCAACTGAAAACATCAGCTTTGTCAATATTATTCCCAGGCCGAAAGTCAAAACCGCAGCGCTGCACCATCTACTAAAGAAGGAGAAAAACTGACTGCTGCTGCTGAACCCAGGACACTTCCGAATCCTTAGTTACTGAAAATTTGTTACAGCAAGTACAAATTCTAGAACTTTTCAGGGGTGCTGTTGGAAATTAAGCTATCACCTGAAAGTCTTTTTTGTTGACTCTGGCTGCTGACAGGTACAAATGCACTTCAGTTTCAGAACCTGAGCGTTTTTCTTCTGTATTTCCAGAGAGGTTCAGCTCCAGTGATGCTTTTAGCTGTTCACTTCCTACACATAAGGTGTTTTCCTAGTTTTCTCCTGTATTCCTTAGAAAACACCATCTGAAGTTAAGAAGCCTGCTAGCAGTCTGTTTTATAGTGCTCAAGTTCCAATGGCATCAGATCAGCCTTTTCCTTCTACCAATGTTTCCAAATAGCTTGTGACAAGTTCTGTCATGTGTTAGGTAATTGTTGTTATTAATGCTTCCCTTTGTAACTTTCATGTTTATGTCTTTTTCCTAAAAAAAGAAAATCTAAGGAACTATGCTTCCTCTGTCTTCCCATAGCTAACCCATTTGCTAGTCCTCTGATTGGGAAGAAAGAAAAGTTTTGTTCAGTATTCAGTTTTGGTCCATCAGCAGTTCTGCTTATTTTTTTTTTTTTTTTTTTTCCTATTACCCAGTCCAGCAGTAATACGCTGGTTCCAAAGCTCAGAATCTCACTGCTGTTGTGGAAGGAAGAGTAGCTGCATCTCCTCAGCACAGATTGTGCTTCTGATTGCATGTTTTGCACCTAAGCATTTAACTACTAAATAGACAAATCTGTGAGAGATAAATCTGGTGAGTGAATCTTCTGCTTTTTAAAATAAGTTGAAAACCTAATGGTTGTAGATACCCTAAATAAAGCTCAGGAGAATTTTGAAGTCAGGAAGACACAGAGCAGCAATAAAAGGATACTGTAAAGTTTGTGGTCTTAAAGTCTAACATTAACTACATCATGCTCAAGTGGAGCATAAAATGAAAAATGTCAGTGTCTGATTTTAACAATGCCTGATTCTCAGGAGGGAACTGAAGCAGAAGAAACCGAGGCACCTAAGAAATCTTTCTTGTGTGGCACTGACTGTTCATTTTTGTTATTTCTACTAATAAATTACAGAGCTTAAGCTTTGTAACTCTTCAGAGAACTTCAGTTTTACTGCCTAAAAGAGATGCTAAATCAATTTGTGAAACAGTTTTTTAAGTGAGACAGTGTCAAGACAAAGCACATAAATCAATTGTTCTGAAGCAGTGTCCAAATACCTGAGGGTTGAGTGAAAAAACACAGAATTAGGCATTATTGATGGATCACATATGCAGGATAGTTTTATTAGACCATGGCCCAGATTTGGATTTCTGGCACACTGCTTTATATTGATGTAGTCCCAGGGGAGATTCAGAATGGCTGGTAGGGTGCCATCTGTGGAGCAGTTAACAAATACTTGCTCTGCAACAGTGTATGATCAGCTAATACACTGTAAAAGCCATCATATTCACCTCTAAAGAACCTTTCAGGAAAGATCCTCAAACCAGAATTCTCATTACAGAAGAAACTGAAAGTAGGGATATCTGGAGTAAATTGGTATGGATTAGATAATCTCTATTCTTCTAGGATTATTCAGTGAAATAATAGTGACATTAAATGTTCAAGAGTGGTACTTTCAACATCAGATGTGCTTTCTTACTACAATGTACCTATCGGGTTCTTTCCTGTGTTATTGTTATGTCAATCACAGGAGATTTTTTATCTGAATGAAAATAGATGCTAGGCCTCGCATTTCTTCTCATTTTTTTTAACATTTCTTTAATACAGTCTGTATTAAACTGTAAGCATACTACTTCTCAAATAGAAAAATCTCATGTCTTTCCAGTTAATTGTAACATGTTAATGGACTGTATGTCATTAATTCAAAGTCTGTTTTTTAAATTAAATAACAAGAGTCATACTGAGATGCTAAGATGAATATATTATAATTGACTTTTCAATTTACTCAAAGCAAACAGCACGAGTGATGGACAGCAACTAGATAATCAGAATTTTTCTCTCGCTGCTTCATGTATTTTACTGGGTTTTTTACAGCTTTGGCAGAATTTTCTCTGCCCTGAACTGACTGGCTTACGGACTTACATCATTCTTTTCCTCTGTGCTCCATCTTTTTACTATAGCTTTTTTCATGTGTTATTTTTTAGTTTTCTTTCTTTTTTTCTCCTTCTTATCTGATTCCTTCCATTGCATTTTTTTAGTTCATGACAGTTTATGAAAAAGTAATGTCATAAAGTCACAAGAAAATAGCTGCTTAAATGTGCATCCAACCAGGCACCATGACTCTGATGAACTTTTCCAAATGGTGCCATCAACAGGCTTCTTCGAATACTTTGGAAGCTATAATTAGAACTTACTGATAGCCTGGTCTTTTCGAATCATGTTAGTGGCTCTTCTTCCCTCTTGCCTCCTTTCTCATCTCCTGCACTGAGATGTTAGTTCATTAAGGGAAAATAATAGTAAAGATTATAAAGATAAATTTGACTCTAAAGGCTGGCTAAAGTGAAACTTGAACAACAACAACAACAACAAAATTAGGCACCTGTGTGTGAAAGCATTATGTGTAATGATCAATATCTAATTAGAACATAATTATGGTTTTCAAACAAATGTAGGTAAGCTTTAACCTAAATCAGAGAAGTAGATGTAGAGATGTTTTTAACGTATCTCAGTATAGCCATTAAGTTAGTATTATTTTCCCTGTAAATGTGACTGGCTTTGCAACCCAGTTACACATGACAGACATATGGTTGTAATATTACAGTAGCAAATGTCGAATTGCAACCACAGGTAGTATTTTAATCTATTTGCTTTAGCATTTTCAAACTATTTGCTCCACATTTGTGATCATTATGTGTTTAACCTAATTTGTAGCATTATCCATACTTACATGCTATTATTTCAAAAGCAGTGAGATCTGACCTGGTGATAATATGGCCAATTTTTGTTAAAGACAGAAACATACAACATAGGGTGATGTCTCTATTCTCTTAATTAAACTGTAAGTACTGTGTTACTGATAACCTGTAATGGGGGATGGCGAATGATTTTCTACATTATTTGTTCCTCCTGATCCAGCATATTCATTAGAAGTCCTTAGGGAATTTTGAACTCCATTTCCTTAGACTTTTTAATTCCATCCTTTAGCATTGTAATTTAGCATAATTACAAAAGAGGTCAGGCACTTCATGAACTGCATAGGTTGGACAGCAACTAAATGTAGAGCCTCCTCTTTACTGCAATAAGAAGACAGAAATACGTGTGCAGTTCTGCTGTCCTCAACATAAGAAGGACATGGAGCTGTTGGCACAAGTGCAGAGGAGGGCCGTGAGGATGATCAGGGGGCTGGAGCACCTCACATGTGAAGACAGGCTGAGAAAGTTGAAGCTGTTCAGCCTGGAGAAGAGAAGGCTGCGTGGAGACCTCATAGCAGCCTTCCAGTACCTGAAGGGGGCCTACAAAGGTGCTGGAGATGGACTTTTTATCAGGGACTGTAGTGATAGGACAAGTGATAATTGGTTTAAGCACGGGAAGTTCAGGTTAGATATAAGGAAGAAGTTCTTTCTTGTGAGGGTGATGAGGCACTGGAACAGGTTGCCCAAAGAAGTGGTAAACGCTCCATCCCTGGCAGTGTTCAAGGCCAGGCTAGACAGAATCTTAATGACATGGTTAATGTGAGGCGTCTCTGCCCATGGCAGGGGGTTTGTAACTAGGTGGTCTTAAGGTCCTTTCCAGCCCTGACTCTTCCATGATTCTGTGAAATAGAAGACTAAGTTCACTGAAAAGCAGGTAATTCATTACACAAGTAAACATACAGAATGGAACCTTTACCACATGCTTGCATGTTTCTTCTTTTGCAGGTTATTTCTTCTGAAGTGTTTTTTATTTGTTGTTAAGAGGCATAGGAAAAGGTCTATGTATTATCACCTACTTAACCTTTTGCATTTTATACTGAGGGCTAATGTGGAATTTTCTAGTTTATATACCTTATGGCTGTCAGATTTAGCTAGATGAAAACTTGAAATATTCCGATTTTTTTTTTTTGTGTGTGTGTGTGTGTGTTGTTGTTTTTTTTTGTGGGGAAACTTGAATATCATCATATGAACATGAAGACAATTATCCTGTAGTTTTATATACCCATACATATTTGAAGTTTGGATTAAGAGCAAAATGTTGAGTACCACTTTTCAAGAGGAACAGAATTGTATTGGCCTAATCACATAGTCACACTAGGAATAATAATATCACATATATTAAAACAACATTTATGTGAAAAGCACAAGAGCTTCCTAAACATTGGGTTCACTACAGTGGAGTTGACTTTTTTTTGTTCTGATACGATGGAGCTCTTTAAGCCCAACTGGTGCTGTGATCCTTTCAAGCATTCTTTCACTCCACTGCTTGATTTACTGCTTGCAGAAGCAAGAAGCCCAAGAGAGAATCCATTTAAAATAGACCGAAAAAATAAATAAAACAAATGGAGGAATGAACTCAAGCTTGTTTATTGCCAGACCCTCTCTGCTTCTGTACATCAGTGAGTAATAGACAAAAATGGTAATATTACTGCTATATTTTTATGAATAAAGGTCCTGTGTTGCAGGTACATGACACTAAAAGCTTCACAGTGAAAAAGGGCTTAGATAACCAAAAATTAATTTTCAAAGCATCAGAAAGCACTTGGCAGTATTTTCATAATACTTGGATAAACCTTGCTGCTTGGGTCAGCCTATTGTTTCCCAAAGGCAAACATTAAGTTTTTCAGAAGTAGCTTCATAAGCCAAGAAGAAAAATCACAGGTGGCATGGATAGTTTAGCAGTGTCTAGAGATGGTACTGTGCATTGCCAGAGCAAGAAAGCCCCTCTTCCTTCCTTGCTTATTTCAAGTATTACTTGTAAGATAGTTAACCATTCCTTGAATACTGTAAAACAGTTGAATTCAGCAGGATATTTAGCTCTCATCTCTTGGAAAGATGAACTTCTTCATATTTATTTGGCAATCTTTACAGAAATCAGATTTCCACTTTTTTTTTTTTTCTCAATTATTGCTGCTGTTCTCTTTTCCTTAAGATTCTGTGAAAGAGGACTTGTATACAACTGCTAATTCTGATGGAGCTGAAACAAAACTCTGAAATAAATGTTAGCTGCTGCTTGGCTTTATTGTTACAATAAATGGAATTTTTCTTAGCATGCAATCAAATATTCAGTGTTGGAAGTAGTTACTGCACTTCTGCTACTATTCCAGGTTTAAAGTAGTGGGACAACAATCTGGAGATTACTTTCCTCCACTTTGTTTAGTATTTAATTCTTCTGTTCTTGATACAGGGAGATCCCTGAGCAAGAGCAAATGCTCTCAAGGAAAAGTGTTGTTCTGAAATCTGTTAGAAGGGTGTGAACATCTACACAGAGGGAAGCAAATTACACTGGAGGATGAACTTTGCATACATGCTGCATTTTTACTCACTGATAAAGAGGCCTTTGAGACTTCTGCTGGTTTTTGCTGTTTGACAAAGGTACAGCAGTGTCATAGACAGACAATATTTTTGCTTGTAAAAGTATTATGTTTGTTAACTGGCTCCTAGTACTGGACAAACATGCTATTTGAGTGCTTGAGGAATCTGAAAACAAGCAAGAAGAATTCATACAGTTTGCCGATATTTGTGAATTTCTGGAGTGTTTACATTCATATGAAAATAGCCTAATTTGGAAACTCACAGGTTTTTCCTGTATTTTAATAATTTTTACAAAACACATGGAAGTGACTAGAAATGTTCATATTATCATAGTTTTTTTTTCTGTTAAATCTCTGTTTGTGCCACCAGTGTATCAACAAGCTAGTTTATTAGCACAGGCAAAAAATCACTGCAGTACTGCCTCAAGGGTAGTTTGTGTGAAGTGAAAGCATAGTCACACTCAAACAGTATTCAGTTTAAACTAAAAAGTGCAGCCAAAGGCAAGTTCATCCCACAAATAGTTAATCTGTAAGTCCCTGCACCGTGCGCCACAATAGATAACATGGAGTGGAGGGTGGAGATGCTTGAACTGATTTTGCACAGCCATTCTTGCTCTGTGTTCCTCAAAGCTTTAAGCAGCACTGGAGACGTAAGTCAAATACTGTGCAAAATCCTGTTAATTCAGGCCAACAAGGCCCCTCTAAATCCAAAGCACAGCATAAAGACAAACAAATTAGGGCAAGAAAGGGCAGTCAACCTACTGCCCATTTTTATCATTGTCAAAGGTAGGCTAACCCTCATGACATCAAATAAGGGACTGTTGAATTCCTTAAACACTTCGGAAGTCAAATTATAAAGTTAGGCTGATATCAAACATAAGCTAACATAACATAAGATCTGTAAGATTACCAAACATCGACTAAATGATAGGAACAGAAGAGACATACTGGACTTCCATTTCCTTCATGGTACCTCTAAGATCCACAACTCTTCTTTATAGGCTGTTGCCATACTTGGCCTGTAGCTTGAAGGAATACAGTCTTGTATTCCTTATCAAACAACTAATCTGAGACCAGTTGTTTGATAAGGCAGAGAAGGAGAAACAGCAACTCATATTCTAGTGATAGTTGTTGGGTTATTCCTGTACATTAAAAAGCCTTGATAAAACAAAGAGGAAAGAGTTAAAATCTATATCTAAATGTGAAGTTTTATGTAAAGCTGACTTTTTCAAGATCTTGCACAGTGTACAGTCCATCATGAGTATAGATTTTATTTTACCTGAGCCTTAAATTAGACTGTGACACCAGTCTGTGACTGTTACTCTCTGTATAATGAATTTGGACAATTAAGCATGTTGATTTAATGAGTTACTGTCTTAATAAAATAGATTAAAAAGCCTTAATGAAATACACACCTGGAAATATTTAATTTATCTGACACTCTTTACAAGTAATTAGGGCTAAATCAACACAGTTACCTAAAAATACCCAGTAATAAAGAGCAGGCACTGGGATTTATCTTCCAGTATGCAGCAGGCAAAGTGACCACTGAAACGATGTTGTTGATTCGTGAAAGTGCCAGGAGAGTAGATGATGAAAAATTGCAGTTACATAAAGCTGTTGCTATGGTGTTCAGTTCTTGCACCAGTATGTCTGAATTTAGTGCCTTAAACTGAATTACAAAATCATATATTCCAAATACTGCTTATCATTTCAACAGAGCCTAGTAATAAATGACAAGAAATGCATTACCCATCTGAGATATGCTAGAGTATATGAGCAAAGATTGAATTCAGACTTTCTAAAATGCTTGCTACTTTTTAAACTGACATTTGTCTCTGCTGACATAGATAATCCAGTTTGTAATTCCAAGGCATGAGATGGTGTTTGAAGATGACATTGAGTAGCTGTGAGCAGTTAGGGGTAGTGAGAACATAAAGAAGGAAGGGTATATAACACATTCATAGATCTAATCAAAGATCCATGCTTTAAAGAAGGCAGGTGGGGGAAAAGGAAACAATTAAATGTAAAGTTCAAGTAACTGCAATATTGCAGGCACAGCCATACTATGATACCACAGACGACATTGCTAACTGAAGCTGTCAAATAGGCTTCTGGATGTAAAGAGTCACAATAGCAGCCAATTTTGAGACAGTGAAAAGGGACAAGCAGACCTTTCTAAAAGGGAACAAAAAGTGACAGCAGCATTACCTTTCCTTGACCTTGTCATCTTTCCTATGCTATTTTTTAATTTCCTCGGTATTGGCACAGGTGATTTACACTCTGTGTTCCCTTACTTTCCCTTTTCCTGGAATCTTACGTCTTCAAGTCTCTTGAGCTTCCTTGTACCTTCAACCTTTGAATTAATTCATGTCCTTTTCCTTCTCTCTGGTTCCCTCAGTCTCCTCTTGCCTTTTTCTCATCATACAGTTTTCAACCTTCCCTCATTTTGAAATAAAGAAAAATCCAGTGCAAGTTTCATTACTTTATGCTTTAACAACAGCTTCATCCTGCAGAGTAGCCTTCACAAAGTTATCCTATTTGTATAACATGAGACTACTGTTGCAGAGCTGATGTTGGTATTCTGTCATCTAAGGTAGCTCTCTTTTCTATAAAGCCTCTCCTTGGTGATTCCCCAGTTTCTGTTGCAAAAAGCTTACATGATATGCTTCTACATCAGCTCTCCTGCATAGATTTCCATGCAGTAGTGACTCTCTGTCCCAAAACTCGTAGCGATGATATGTGAAAACCCTGAGAAGATAAGCAGGAAAATTCTTGCAATTAATACTTTTTAACCCATTAAAACTCAGACACATTTATAGTAAGTTTGGAGCCACATAAAATACAGCTTCATGACACAAATCCTGTTTTGGACAGTGTGAAAATGTTACCTTACTCCTTGAGTAAAACAAGAATAATTTCATTTCTTCTGTCATGCACTTTTAATGGTCTCTTCTGCATAGTGGTACAATCAAGACAGCAAGCAAAAAGATGTTTCACACTAACCAGTAGAAATACAGATTTTGCATAATGCATTTTGAAAATACAAAACTTTAAAAAATGAATCACAGATAAAAAAATCTACTGAGATTTGAAATTTCACTATGTAATTTGAAGATAAACTGATTTAGCAGTGTAGATTAAACATACTAGATTTTATTTGTCAAACTATGCTCACATCTACGGACTTCTAAAGCAAAATAATTTAATACAATATAATAATCAAGTTTAATAAAATGGTAGTTCTTAGCAAAAATTTGTATGAAGCTTTTGTAGAACTATGATTTTTGTGTTTAATTGTGCAAACAAACCCCCATTAGTGCCAAATTAACTATGCCCTGACTATTTGCACAGATCAGAGAAGCTCCCCATTGTTTCTTCAAAAATCTAAAACATGAGAGATATACCATTGCTTTAGCCTCAGTGAATGAAACGTACCTGTTTCACTCTAAAGTACTGAACTGCTAATGTTATAAAAGAAAAACAAGGTAATTAAAACACGTAAATGAAGAGGAAAGACAATAAGAAATGTGGGGGAAAAGTGAAACATTGTCAATTATGGTGTGTACAAGATGAGTAAATCATAGAATCACAGACTGGTTTGGGTTGAAGAGACCTTAAAATCATTTAGTTCCAACTCCCCCTGCCACAAGGAGGGACACCTTCCACTAGTCCAGGTTGCATAAAGCCTTACCTAACCTGTCATTAAACACCTCCAGGGATGTGGCATCCACAGCTTCTCTGGACAGCCTGTACCAGTGTCTCACCAACCTCACAGTAAAGAATTTCTTCCTCACATCTAACCTAAATCTACTCTCTTCTAGTTTAAAACCAATACCCCTTGTCCTGTCACTATGTGCCCTTGTAAAAGTCCCTCTCCAGATTTCTTGTAGGTACTGGAAGTCTGCTATAAGGTCTCCCCCGAGACTCCTCTTCTTCAAGCTGAACAATCCAACTCTTTCAGCCTGTCTTCAGAGGAGAGGTGCTTCAGTCCTCCGATCATCTTTGTATCTTTGTGTGCTCACTCCCACAGGTCCATGTCTCTCTTGTATTGGGGGCCCCAGAGCTGAACGCAGTACTCCAGGTGGGGTCTCAAAAGAGCCAAGTAGAGGGAGAGAATCATGATACAGTTGGTTTTCTAGGCTGCAAGCTCACACTGCCAGCTTTTGTTGAGCTTCACATCAAACAGCACCCTCAAGTCCTCCTCAGGTTTCCACAAGTCTGCTCTCAATCCAGTCTCTGCCCAGCCTGTATTTGTGTTTGAGATTGCCCCAACTCAGGTGCAGGACCTCGCACTTGGCTTTGTTGAACTTCATGAGGTTGGCATTGGCCCACCTCTCAAGTGTGTCAAGGTCCCTCTGGATGGCATCCCTTCCCTCCAGCAGACCAACTGAACCACACAGCTTGGTATCACAGTATCACAGTATCACAGTATGTTAGAGATTGGAAGGGACCTCAAAAGATCATCTAGTCCAATCCCCCTGCCAGAGCAGGAACACCTAGATAAGGTTACACAGGAATGTGTCCAGGCGGGTTTTGAATGTCTCCAGAGAAGGAGACTCCACAACCCCCCTGGGCAGCCTGTTCCAGTGTTCTGTCACCCTCACTGAGAAGAAGTTTCTTCTCAAGTTTAAGTGGAACCTCTTATGTTCCAGTTTATACCCATTACCCCTTGTCTTATCATTGTTAGCCATTGAGAAGAGCCTGAATCCATCCTCATGACACTCCCCCTTTATATATTTATATACACTAATAAGGTCCCCCCGCAGTCTCCTCTTCTCCAAACTATAGAGACCCAGCTCCCTCAGCCTTTCCTCATAAGGGAGATGCTCCACTCCCTTAATCATCTTTGTCGCCCTGCGCTGGACTCTCTCCAGCAGTTCCCTGTCCTTCTTGAACTGAGGGGCCCAGAACTGGACACAATATTCCAGATGCGGTCTCACCAGGGCCGAGTAGAGGGGAAGGAGGACCTCTCTCGACCTACTGACCACCCCCCTTCTAATACACCCCAGGATGCCATTGGCCTTCTTGGCCACAAGGGCACAGTGTTGGCTCATGGTCATCCTGCCATCCACTAGGACCCCCAGGTCCCTCTCCCCTACACTGCTCTCTAACAGGTCGTTCCCCAACCTATACTGGAACCTGGGGTTGTTCCTGCCCAGATGCAGGACTCTGCACTTTCCCTTGTTATATTTCATCAAGTTTCTCCCTGCCCAACTCTCCAGCCTGTCCAGGTCCCGCTGGATGGCAGCACAGCCTTCTGGCGTGTCAGCCACTCCTCCCAGCTTAGTGTCATCAGCAAACTTGCTGACAGTACACTCAATTCCCTCATCTAAATCATTGATGAATATATTAAATAATACTGGTCCCAGTACTGACCCTTGAGGCACTCCACTAGATACAGGCCTCCAACTGGACTCCGCCCCATAGACTACAACTCTCTGGCTTCTGTCCTTCAGCCAGTTTGCAGTCCACCTCACTACCTGATCATCCAGGCCACACTTCCTCAATTTAGCTATGAGGATGCTGTGGGAGACTGTGTCAAATGCTTTGCAGAAGTCAAGGTAGACCACATCCACCGCTCTGCCATCATCCATCCACAATGTTATTTCCTCATAAAAGGCTAGGAGGTTGGTCAAGCATGACTTCCCCTTGGTAAAGCCATGTTGACTGCCCCTCATAACCCTCTTATCCTTGACATGCCTTAAGATGGCATCAAGGATAAGGTGTTCCATCACTTTCCCAGGGATGGAGGTGAGGCTGACCGGTCTATAGTTACCCGGGTCCTCCTTCTTGCCCTTTTTGAAGACTGGAGTGACATTTGCTTTCCTCCAGTCCTCAGGCACCTCTCCCGTTTCCCAAGACTTGGTAAAGATGATGGAGAGTGGTCTAGCAATGACTTCCGCCAGTTCCCTCAGCACCCGCGGGTGCATCCCATCTGGACCCATGGATTTATGGATGTCCAGATTGCTCAACTGGTCCCTAACCCATTCCTCATGGACTAAGGCAAACTGCTCCAGTGACCTGACTTCATCTGAGGTCTCAGGAGTACAGTGCTCTTCAGGACTGCCTCCGGCAGAGTAGACTGAGACAAAGGCGGCATTCAATAACTCTGCCATCTCAGTATCTTCTGTCACCAGGGCACCCATCCCATTCACCAGTGGGCCAACCTTGCCTCTGGTGTTAGTTTTATCAGCTATGTATTTGAAAAAGCTCTTTCTGTTGTCCTTGACCCCTCTGGCCAGATTTAATTCTAAGGAGGCCTTAGCCACCCTAGCTGCCTTCCTACATCCTCTAGCAGCAGCCTTATATTCCTCCCGAGTGGCCAGCCCCTCCTTCCATGACCTATAAACTCTGCTCTTCCACTTGAGCATACCCAGCAGTTCCTTATTCAGCCACGCAGGTCTCCTGGCCCTCTTCCTTGACTTCCTACATGTCGGGATGCTCAGCTCTTGAGCTTGGAATAAGCAATCCTTGAATGCCAACCAACTATCTTGGGCCCCTTTACCTTCAAGCAGCCTTGCCCATGGGATTTCCCCTAGCAATTGCTTGAAAAGGCCAAAGTTTGCCCTGCTAAAGTCCAAGGTTGCAATTCTACTTGCTATTCTACTGGTCCTACCACACAAGATCCTGAATTCCACCATCTCGTGGTCGCTGCAACCAAGGCAGCCCTCAACCCTTACTGCTTCGACCAGACCCTCCTTGTTAGTGAGGATGAGATCCAGCAGTGCTCCTCTCCTGGTTGGCTGATCCACCATTTGGATGAGGAAGTTATCATCCATACACTGGAGGAACCTCCTGGACTGTGGCTGGGTTGCTGAGTAGTCCTTCCAGCAAACATCAGGGAAGTTAAAATCCCCCACGATGACCACGTCCTGTGACTGTGAGGCCGCTCTCAGCTGCCTGTAGAAGGCCTCGTCAACTTCCTCACCCTGATCTGGTGGCCTGTAACAGACACCCACAACAGTATCGCCCCTGCCAGCCTGCCCCTTAATTCTCACCCACAGACTCTCAACTCGCTCGTCCCCTGTCCCTGGACAGAGCTCAGTACATTGCAGCTGCTCTCGCACATAAAGAGCAACCCCACCACCCCGCCTGGCTGGCCTGTCTTTCCTGAAAAGGACATAGCCCTCCATGAGTATATTCCAGTCATGCGAGCTGTCCCACCACGTCTCTGTAATTGCCACCAGATCATAATCTCCTGACTTAACACAGGTCTCCAACTCCTCCTGCTTATTTCCCATGCTGCACGCATTGGTGTACAGGCATTTCAAGGAGGGAGCTGAGCTCACCAATTTCACCCTAGGATTATAGGAGGCCTCCCAGTCTTCATCAATCCTAGAGTGCTGCCCCACTGGGGCAAGCCCAGTTACAACCCCATCCCCCTTCGAATCTAGTTTAAAGCTCTCCAAATGAGCCCTGCTAATTCATGCCCCAGCATCCTTTTGCCTCTGTGAGTTAAACCTTTCCCACGTGCCATCATCCGGACTGGAGCCTTATAAAACCAGCTGTTATCAAAGAACCCAAAGCCCTGCCTAAAGCACCAGTCTCGTAGCCAATCATTTACAGGCTGAATTTTCCCATTCAGTCCCACATCATCACCGGAAGATGGAAGAAGTGAGGAGAAGATCACTTGAGCCCCAGATTCTTTCACCATCCGCCCCAAGGCCCTGTAGTCTTTCTTCATCCCCCTCAGACTGCGGGAAGCAGCTTCCCCCCCACCTGTCTGGAAGACCAGCAGCGGGTAGTAGTCTGTCGGGTGCACCAGGCTGGGGAGCGCCCTGGTGATATCCCTGATCCGGGCTCCAGGCAAACTACACACTTCCCTATGATGAGGGTCAACTCTGCATATCGGGCCCTCTGTTCCTCTCAGAAGGGAATCGCCTACGACAATGACTTTTCTTTCTTTCTTGTCAGAGGCAGTCTTGAGGTGCGAAGTCGACCGCCTTTTCCTATGTGACCTTGTAGTCTGGCCTTGCACCACATCCTCACTTACCTCTCCATCAAGATCCAGGGCCTCAAACCTATTACGGAGGGGCACCTGGGGAAGCAGGGCAGGAAGGGAGGAAGGTTGCCCACGGTTCCGAACTGGAACTCGCTTCCAGCCCTCATCGTCTTTTTGGTCCCTTACCTCTGCGCGACAGCTACAGGGCAGGGGCTGTCTCGGGTCATCCCCCTCTGTCTGAGAGGACAGGGGGTCCATCCCCTTGTGGGGGGTATCTCCCTGGAACCGTTCCTGCTGGCACGCCAGGGAGTTACTCCACCAGTCGATCTCCCTTTCACAGTCCCTGATGGTCCTCAGCGTCTCGACCTCCTCCTTAAGTTCTGCCACCAATCTAAGCAGATCTTCTACCTGCTCACACCTCACACAGGTGGAATGCTGGCCTCCCTCCCTCGGCAGCAGCAGGCTCTGGCACTCCCTGCAGCCAGAGACCTGAACAGCCACGGTTTGGGGCAGGGTCTCTGTCTGGGTTGCTACAGTCTCCTTACTGCAAGCTCTCCTTCTGGAGGCGACCATATTGGTCAGCAGTCTGGGACACCAGCAACAGAGTCTGCAACACGACCTGCTTGTTCCTCCCTGCGCCCGGTGGGCAGTGACCGGTCGCTGCCCTCCCAAAGGCTCTTTCAAGGCAAGGGGCAGGGGTGCGGTCGCCGTTACCGCGGGAACGCCCCCTGCCACGTCAGCCGCTCTCTCGCAAGGGCTGCTGGGGCTTTGGGGATCGGGAGATGTCGGGAATCGCGATGTCTCTGCGCTGTCCCCTCTGATTTTCCTAATCTCTTCTGACCCTCGTGGTCTCTGCAGCGTGCCGGCTCCGGCTCTAGCTGGGCTAGCTCCGATCAGCTGACTGACTCGCATAATCATACTTTCTGTTACACCTGAAAGCGTAACCAGAATTGGAGATAATTCTTCATTCTTTATTAACTCATGTTGAAATAACATATTTTAGAGCTCTTTGGCTGAAGAGCCTAATTTGGGTATCATAGAAGCAGATTGCTGAAGATAGGGTTAAATGAAAGAGTTGCAACAACCTCCACTATGTGCAAGGTGAGAGGTATCTAGAAAAGCTGGATGAAGCAAGAAGATTATCAAAATTTGTGATATAGTCAAGTAAGCTTTTAAAACATTCTCAATACAAAGTAATCTGCCTTTTGGAAAAAAAAGAAAAAAGGAAAGAAGAAAAAAAGAATGAAAACTGAATTCTCTTAGTGTGAACAACTCGTGTTTTTTAAAGCATGGAAACATAAGATTAAGACTTTTTTTTAAAAAGTGTGTGAAGCTGGGCTAAGAGACAGGTTAAAACCAAAGGTAAATTTTTAGTGATGACATGCTCAGTGACACACGACCCTACATCTTATTTTCAGGACCAGTTTTGGCATATTCCTGTTTGCCTATGTCAGACTACAGTGAATGAGATTGAGACTTCTTCCTCATTAAGCACCCACGGAGGACTGCCAGGAACTCATTAAGCAATCTATCTGGTTAGTGCTTTAGCTATGTCTACATGTCATACAGTTTATTTCAGCTTGTTAGCTCCTGCTGTCACTACCTGTGCTTCTCAAGCGTTCTGAGGACAGATAATGATGATAGCTCAATGTGAGCACTAAATAAAAAGAAAGGACAAAGATTTCTCCGAAGCATAAGGCATCATCTTTGCAAATGCTAAGTAAATCTTTGTATTCTGGAAATAATTCCAAATGCTTTTCATACAGTCTCAGATTTATGCTGCTTTCCTCCGTGGTCTTGAGACAAAGTCAAAATCTTTGTCTTCAGGTAATCACTCTTCAATGGCCGTACTCTGGAGTGGACACAGGACTGCACCATGATGAACCATGGAGCACTTACAGATGCTGAAATTCTTCAAGAAATGTTTGATTCCTACCCTGAAAATGCAACAGATGAAACCAAAACCACGAAATAGCATCTGTTTTGACTGCTTTAACTGATCTCTGAAGTCAATGCTGTTTTAATTTTTAAGAATGTTGAACTAACAAAGACAAGCAGTTTAATTGTTTCAGACCGAAAGACTTGATGATTTTTTCCAAATGATATTTAATTTTCCTGTTTGTTGCAATTACCCTTTTAAGATAACCAGAAGAATCTCTGATTGAGCAAAAAGAAAATGACGAATTAACTCAACCTAAAGTTCAAAGACAAAAATTATCTTGGAAGTTTTGACTTTTGCTTTGATTCAGGAAAATATTTTCCATCA
Organism: Psittacula echo; assembly: GCF_963264785.1. Classification (NCBI taxonomy): domain Eukaryota; kingdom Metazoa; phylum Chordata; class Aves; order Psittaciformes; family Psittacidae; genus Psittacula; species Psittacula echo. The sequence goes on from NC_137737.1 coordinate 79,077,219, forward strand.
TGGACATATTAACACGACTGGAAAACTGTAACTGTCCTAATGCTGTCTCCCATTGCTATTCTAGTACTAAATTACAACAGGATGAGCCAAAAGCCTTAGTTTCCTACTTGAGCAGGGGTTTGTATCAGGTGATCTCGAGAGGTCCCTTCCAACCTCAACCATTTTGTAATTCTGTGAAGTTTTAACAAATGGTTTATGGCCTTTATATCCAGTACTGTATGCTAATTGCCATTATAATTAATCCCATTGTCCAAAGATTAGATGTTATTAGATGTGTGTATGGGAAATCACATTTGTTCTTTTCATTTCAAAGGGCAGACATCCAGCTTCTGCTAATGTACATCTACACTTCTTACCTATTTGGGGTTTTTTTCTTATTTGGTGTATAGTCTGTGAGATTGAAGCTGGTCAATCAGCTTTTATCAGTATCTCCTCAGCAGGAAACGTTTGGTAGATTCTTATTGTGAGAGGTAGGTTATGGGCTTCAATTTTCTTTCATGTCCATGATTGGTAGTGATGAACTTATCTGTTCATTAGGAAACTGAGAGAATGATATGGAACTTGTAATCAACTGCAAATGTGGAAGATATCATACTTTCAAGACCTTAGTGTTGTCTTGACAAAACTTGCTTGCAATCCATATTTGAACCAGCACCTATTACTTGACTTGTAACATAGAGCTGTAACCTCTCAAAATCTGGATTGGAGGAGGTTTAGTACAAATTAGACCTTCAGAGGTGTCTGGAATCTAACCAGAGTCTTAAACGATGTGCAGAGATATCATTGATAATTTTGCAGAGATTGCATTCAGTTCCACCACAACAGTGATGTTCATACTCCAGCAGGCTTGCTGTATATACATGTACATATATATGTGATATCTCAAATAGTAAGGATCTGCAAAGGTCAGCTTTTCTAAGATGCTGTCTGTTCTTTTTCTCTAAGTAATGCAGATCTTTTTTGCTATGCTTTGTTAGCTTGTATCCCTATTTAGCTATGCTATTGTGCATTTTTGCTTGTTTGTTTTTTAATGCCCCCTGCAGGCATTTTCTTTTGCCTGTAGGTGTTTCTTGGGTAAGTCCATTTTACCACACTGGTGACATATCTGATCTTCAGAGACAACTATCTAGCTAGATCTTTTACATCCTCAAGCACTTGACATTTGTGTTTGGAAATGTCAATCATTTTGTACATTTGTATGGGTGGATTTGGCAGTTGAGAGTATTCAGCTTCCCTCCACTTTTGCTTTATTGCACAAAAACCTGCAAGTAGAAATAAGAACCATTTAAATTTAATTAAAATTACATCTGTCCGGGAAAACAAAAGCCAAATCAATGTATTGTAACCTACAATATATGCATTCATTATGGATTTAGCCAATCCATCACCCACTCTACATCCATTTCTATCCTTTCTCTAGGTCTTAAAAGATTTCACACATTTGGGTTTTGTTTTTACCTGAAGTTATAGTTCAGAGGTCAGCTTTCATTGTAGGTATAATTATTTTACTTCTCTACAAGAGATTATCAAACATAACTGCTTTTATGTATTAGGGGCAGAGATGCAGCAGTTTGTGACGTGCACAGAATGGGCCAGCAACTGCACAGAACAGCATATATGTCCACAGCAAAGTGCCAGGGGCCTTCATCTTCGTCGAAAGAAAATCACTTTCCCTGCAACATCAGAGGCCTCTACCCACAGTGAGCTCCTGAGGGAGGATGCAGCTCTGCAGCTCTTGGGCTGCAAGTGTGCTTGGCACCTGTCACTGAGGCTAAGGAAGCAGGAGATGATCTCCTAGCCTGACACAGATGCACAGGTTAAGGATATGTGCCACCAGCTAAAGATGTGGGAGGAGGTCTGCAGACTGTGCTAAAGAACCTTTTCCATAATATGGAAAAGGAAGAAGTTAAGATTAAATTTAAACAATTCAATGTTTTTATGTGTTGGCACTAACTGTGATGAACTGAGAATGATTTAATGAGCCTGGGCTACAAAATCACCATGACAACTACTTTTTTTTTTTAACATGCCAATGACAGTTAAGTCATGCTGTATGGACAAAATGTCTGTAGATTACAATGATCTTTAGCTAAATCCATGTCTATTCTAGAAAGCAGACTGTGGTCTGATGCTTAGCCAACCGTGCCCAGTTTTCCAACTATTTGCAGTCCTAAGTATTATTTTATGTTGTAAAATGAAAGATAAATATGTCAAAAGAGGAAATTTGAATTTGAAAATAATAATTTAAGGCACAGCAGTGTCACATTTATAATTTTCAGTCCATAATCATTATCTTCTGATCATCGATGTTTTTAAATATATCAAATGTATATTTCCATATATATAAAATTTTGTCTCCAAAATTTTCAACTTTTTTGAATTTTTTTTCCTCTAGCCCTGGGGAAAAAAAAGATAGTTGATTATAAAGATTCAGCAAAAAAAAAAACAAAAAACACTAGCAAACTCCATTGTATAGAATCATAGAATCATAGAACAGTTAGGGTTGGAAAGGACCTTAAGATCATCTAGTTCCAACCCCCCTGCCATGGGCAGGGACACCTCACACTAAACCATGTCACCAAAGGCTCTGTCCAACCTGGCCTTGAACACCGAAAGGGACGGAGCATTCACAACTACCCTGGTCAACCCATTCCAGTGCCTCACCACCCTCACAATAGAGAACATCTTCCTTATATCCAATCTAAACTTCCCCTGTTTAAGTTTGAACTCATTATCCCCTATTCTACCACTACAGTCCCTAATGAAGAGTCCATCCCCAGCACCCCTATAGACCCCTTCAGATACTGGAAGGCTGCTATGAGGTCTCCATGCAGCCTTCTCTTCTCCAGGCTGAACAGCCCCAACTTTCTCAGCCTGTCTCCATACGGGAGGTGCTCCAGTCCCCTTATCATCCTCGTGGCCCTCCTCTGGACTTGTTCCAACAGTTCCATGTCCTTTTTATGTTGAGGACACCAAAACTGCACACAAGACTCCAAGCGAGGTCTCATGAGAGCAGAGTAGAGGGGCAGGATCACCTCCTTCGACCTGCTGGTCACCCTTCTTTTGATGCAGCCCAGGATCTGGTTGGCTTTCTGGGCTGCAAGCGCACACTGCCAACTCATGTTCATTTTCTCATCGACCAACACCCCCAAGTCCTTCTCTGCAGGGCTGCTCTGAATCTCTTCTCTGCCCAACCTGTAGCTGTGCCTGGGATTGCTCCGACCCAGGTGTTGGACCTTGCACTTGGCATGGTTAAACTTCATAAGGTTGGCATCAGCCCACCTCACAAGCGTGTCAAGATCCCTCTGGATGGCATCCCTTCCCTCCAGCTTGGTGCCATCAGCAAACATGCCAAGAGTGCACTCAATCCCACTGTCCATGTCACCGACAAAGATGTTGAACAAGACCGCTTCTAACACCGATCCCTGAGGGACACCACTCATTACTGGTCTCCAGCCAGACATTGAGCTGTTGACCACAACTCTTTGCGTGCGGCCAGCCAGCCAGCTCTTTATCCATCGAGTGGTCCACCCATCAAATTGATGTCTCTCCAATTTAGAGACAAGGATGTCGTGTGGGACAGTGCCAAACGCTTTTCACAAGTCCAGGTAGATGACGTCAACAGCTCTGCCCCTGTCCATCAGTTCCGTAGCCCCGTCATAGAAGGCCACCAAATTGGTCAGGCAGGATTTCCCCTCAGTGAAGCCATGCTGGCTGTCACCAAGCACCTTGTTGTTTTTCACGTGCCTTAGCATGCCTTCCAGGAGAATCTGCTCCAAGATTTTGGCAGGCACAGAGGTGAGACTGACTGGTCTGTAATTCCCCGGGTCATCCCTTTTCCCCTTCTTGAAAATGGGGGTTATATTTCCCTTTTTCCAGTCATCGGGAACTTCACCTGACTGCCATGATTTTTCAAATATGATGGCCAGTGGCTTAGCAAATTCATTCGCCAGCTCCTTCAGGACCCGCGGATGGATTTCATCATGTCCCATGGATTTGTGTATGTTCAGGTTCTTAAGAAGGTCTCGAACCAGATCCTCTCCTACAGTCGGCCTAGGTCTTCATTCTCACAGTCCCTGCGTCCACCTTCCAAGAGTTGAGCGGTGTGGTCAGAACATTAATATGCACAGTTATAGTACTGTATTTTTCCTTGCATTAGCACGATTGAGGTTAGTCTTCATAGCTAAATTCTGTACTAAAGTATGTGCCATATTTAGGTCAATGGAAATACTGTGCATTAATCTAATGATAGATCTTGTTCCCCCACCCCCCAGACTTCTGATCTCCTTCTTTGAAAGTAGTGAGACAGCCATATGTACTACTGAGGAAAGACCATTGTATTTTATTTGCTGTAATAGATTTTTTCCCCCCAAATGCTAGATTTAAAGATTATAAATTAAAAATAACCAAAGTACCAAACCCTTATATTCTTTATATAAATGTTAGAGTTCCTGAACTAGTAGGTTTTTCTGTCTTCTATGGCTCTCTTCTAGGCAATAGTAGAAACTTTTTTGGTTTCTTAACCTTCATACAGAGTACTCCCTCAACTATCATTTGAAATAGAAGGCACTTAACTTTTATAACAATTGTGGCAAGATGTATGGGATAACAGCTCCTTATATGATGGAACATGATCCAGTTTCACCTACCACAGCTGTGATGCTAGTGCAAATTGGAAGAAATACCACACTGGGGTTAAAAACAGCTACAAGCAGATAATTGCCCATGAAATGCGCACACTTCCTATCTCCAATGGATTGATGAGGAAAAACAATCCCTTGAATCTGCCGAAACACATCTGTTATTAGACTGATGGGATAAAAAAGGCTTTAAGAAGAAGAGGCTTATTCCAATATTTAGCTCCAGCTGAAAGCAATTGTTTTCAAATGAATGAACTGATTATGTTACGGGCCTCTACCGATTTTATACTCTGCAGTCAAGAATTAACTTTCATAGCCATCACCTCACTTTCAAAACAAATCATCCTTGATATCAAGGTCTTTGGCAGTATTACAGAAACTGTACTTGTAGGGACAGATATTGTTCTTAAAGAATTTCACTGTTGTAATAGTTGTAATAAATATACTTAACAGCTTGCAGCAGTTTTCTTTTCCCCACAGTAATTCTCTTCAATGTACTGTTTTTTTCCTAACTTAGTACTTCTATGCCAGGCTAGTGAAAACCCTCACAAGATGTTGTGGGAAAAATAATTTGCATTTAACAGCAATATCCATCTGCATTTTTTTGTTTAAGACTGATGCATTAAAGTGTTCCAGGGCAGTGATACAAATTCAAATATTCTATCTGCACCTGTGTGCAGAATCGTCATGAAGATAAGGACCTTTTTAAAAAAAAATCTTGAATACATTGTCTTTGATGAAAACTTTATTCTATTTCTTTTGGTTCGCTTGCTTGAGAAATAAGTTAGTATATTAATTAACACTGTTAGCTTTAAGGGATTATTATAGCATTGCAGAGCACTGTTGATGAAGAATCTAGTTCTGCTTCTATTTTGCTAGTTATCATGGTAAAGAGAAATTAAATCTGACGTCCAGCTATGACCAGAACCTACTCAATTTGTAATACCCCTTGCCTAGGGTAATAATTAGATTCTGGCATAATCCTTTGAATTACACTAGCAGTTAACACATTTCTACTTCTTTGAATGTTGTAAAATTTAGAATGGATGAAGGCATAATACAGGAGGAAAAATAGCTGCCAATGGTGTTAAAAGTTCCATTACTTAGCATATAGCTGACCAAAGCAGGATCAGCTAAATGCTGTGTATCCATAGTATTCTTAAAAGCTTCTGATAATAGATATTCCAGATCTGTGTTGCAGCATATGCTAGTGCTTACTTATCATTAGAAACAATTTTACAAATAATCATGTTGATAAGGAAGTGTGAAGGATTTACTGGAGATGGAACAAGAGCAGTTAATTTCCTCTTTTTGAAGCAGCAGATATTTATGAATTATCATCTCTTTCATTGTTCCTTCTCTAGAAATTACTCCAATCCTTTTAATCTTTCCTCATAAGCAAAAGACCCCATATCTGCGATCACTCACTGTTATATCCTTCAGTTTCTCTGTAGAAAATTTATCTCCAATAAAAAACTATCAAAAACAAAGTCTCCACAGAAGGGTTTTACTCTTTTGTCTGGTATTTCAGATCTCTCTGCTTTCTCTGTTTCATTCTTCTGAAAGATTTTAATATGTGGATAATTAGCCAACTTTTAGTTTGCTCAAAAAGTTCTCTTTTTTAATCCAAGTGGTCTAAACAGGACAAAAAAAACCTCTTCATTTTTAAGGTAACCTTTAAATGGGGTACTAATCTATGTTTTAGTTTACAACAGTTTGCATGCTTTTTATTCCTAAAGTAGTAATCCATTCCATTGCAACTCCATTTCAGTCTTTAGTTTCACAGATTTTCATCACCTTTACTGGGTTTTAGTGGTGCCGGTGAGGTGAATAATTTATCAAACTCTTAAACAGAGGAAAAGAAGAGAAGTAAATGATCCTTCACAAGCAGATTTAGGAGGTGACTTTAAAATCTTAGGGGATTGCCAAATATATTAAGTGTAGTCAATTTAAAAAAATAATTAGAGACGTAGAGCCTTGTTTCATGTGTTGCATGTGTACTTTAGGTTAACCCTGAAGGAGACTTTATTAACATTTGCTCACTTCTATGCATTTGTGTTTTTAAAATTTTCTCCTTTATAATGTGCTTCCCTTTTTAAATAGGGGGAAGACTAAATACACTCAGATAAAACAAACACAAAGCCGTTAGTGAAACAGCATATTTTTTGAGCAGTCAATTAGGATAGCCTGGTCTCAAAGCCAATTTATTTTCCTTACACATTTAATTCATTAGAACAAGATAGAGAAGTCAAGGACTCTATTAAGATCATCTGGGATCTCTCCTTACGCTGATTATCTTTTCTTTATCTTACATTTTTTGCATATCTTTTCTGTGTAAATACTGCTCTTGACAAAGCATTTTCTTCTTTTTTTTTCTTATTTTGTGTTAAAAGCTTAAGATACATCCACAACATTAAATGACCTTAAATCGTGCACTTTACTATACAAACATTTGTATTATATTTGAAAGAAAAGCATTTAAGATTTTTCGTCCAGGTCCTGGCTGTTTAATATTGGTTTTAAAGATATCATGTCTCTCTTCAGCATAGAAAAAAAAAGAAAGTCTAATGGTAAATCTTCCTTCTCTTACAAGAGGTTGAAAGCATGATGCTAATTCAGTGCTGGGTTTTGATGGTAAATATTAAGTGGTTTAAAAAGAAGTTGTTTCTATAGCAATGCTGTGCCCTTGCAGACAGAATCACAGAATTCGAATAATTTCAGCTCTAAAAGACTTTTAAGATCATCAAGTCCAACTCTTGATTTAGCACTGCCAAGTCCACCACTAAACTATGTCTCTAAATTCAATAAAACCAGAGGAAAACAGAGGCAATATCTGTACATTACACAGGTAAATAATTTTTTCTTGATTAGACAAGTAGTCCTGACCTACCCAGGATAGAATTATTTCAGTAGAAGTGACAGTTTTTAATACAGCAGTTGTACTGTTCAACTAAAACTAGTGGACTTAGTTATTATGGCAATATTTTGATTTAAAAACTTTGCTGTGGGTGTGTGCCAGTTCTGTACTATTTTAACAAACAACCCTAAATAATGCTGTGGTCACTGGCATCCAATACAACGATTTCATAATCACTGAAGTCAACTGGAATTGTTTCATATTAACATAAACTACAAGTTTACTAATGCCTAGCTAGCAGACTGTCCCTAAATGTACAAAATACTGCACTGCATGCTCATTTCTAGCATAGGTTTACATAATATCAGAGGTGACTGTGTCTGGAACTGTAACTTGTAAGCATGCTACCTTCATCAACATTGAAGTATGCTTCAGGAAGGGCACTGAAAATTTTGCATTTTCATCTTTGAAAAACAGAAAAAATATACCAGTACTCCTCAGGACGCTAAGGAACAGAGAAAATATCCTCAGAGGCTGAAGTTATATTTGCATTTGCAGTTCACGTAAATAATACTTTATCAGTTCAAGAGCAAAGATAACATTTTTCATTTTTATTTCCCAATAAAGTAAATACTGAATTGAATATGAAGCTACCATAGTGACAAGGTAAAGATGCTTACAGCAAAATTAGATTGTAATACAGGCCATGATTCAAACCCAAATCTGTGATCACTTTGGTGAAATTCAGTGATGCTGGAAGTCTGCATGGGGTTTGAAGTTGAAACCCCAGATATTGGCCTTGAGTATTTTATAATACAAACCATGCCCACAGCACCATGTAAGAGTGCAAATAACTTCTACAGCTATCCTGTGTTTCTTTATACCTGCGTGCTTGGAATATACTCTTAGGGGACCAGTAATTTATTTATTACTTTAGGGCTTTTTTGGTTTCTTGTTTTGTTTGCTTACTGCTTGAACATACTTCAAAACATAGAGGAAACTGAAGTGACTAAGACGTTATTTCTAAACCTTAACTTCCACTTTTTCACATGCTTTAGATTTAAACTGCATGAATTTTACCTATACAGAAGACTTGGTATACTCTTCCTTGATAATGATTTCTAAAACGATAAAGTCTTGCTTTAGGAATAAACCTGTGCATTTTGCTGAATAATGGGAAGATATGTCTCTTTCACTTAAAAGGAAACAAGAGTAAGTTTTCTGCTAAACTGTGACTAGAACTAGTATAGAAGTTCTAATTTGAAAATGATGATGTGTTTCAATATAAAGTTTTGAGATGAACGGAGGAAGAGGATATCAATTATGTGAAATAAAGTACATTTTCAGTAAAATAAGTATATTATGAGAATTTTTCTTTTTTTTTTTTTTTGGGGGGGGGGTCATGTTTCTGTAGTTGATGATATAGTTGATAAAATAACGATGAACATAGTAATCTCACATTGCACGTCAATCCCAGAATTTAGCAGCATGAATCTTGGCCCTTGGGGTAGAGAAACCCCAATTACGTAACTGGATATGCTACTTGAGGAATTTAAACCACATTCTTCTCCCCTCAGACCACTGTAAGCAAGGGAAACATGCTATTATAAATAAATATAGGTTAAACTGTTCACATATTTGTTCAAAGACATCTATTTAAACGACTGCAATTTTAGTAAGGGCACGTACTGCCTCTTAGCTCTTGCTTATGCCTGCATTGAAAATATGAAAGGTGGTAAAAGGAGTTATGATAGAACACAATGCACTCCTCAAAAGCACAACAAGCCACGATCAGCACACAGCCCTTCTTTTGTGTCCTGTACATTTGTTTTGTCAGCGGAAATGGAGGTATAGTTTTCTTGAGTGGGTTTACGTGAAAACATACACATTTAGCTTAAAGCTAGCAAAGAATAAAGTAAACATGATTTGTTTTCCTTTTTCACACAACAGCATCTCATTTGCTTATTACCTTGTCTTTTACTCTCTCTCACTAATTATAAAAGTGACTTTAAAAGGTCTTGAAATTCTTCATGTCAGGAAGCAGGTTCTAAGCCAAATTTAATTTCAAAGCAGCAACATAACTGATCTGCCCAGCTGACAGTTTCTTGAAGATGTTGAAAACAATAGCAAACTATCTATCTTGAAGGCAAGTGACTCTCAACATGATAATCAGTGTATGTTCGTATTCTTCAATGAGATTTTGTTTCAAACTGAGCTGGCCAACTTCACAGTCTCTTCATACTAATATGCAGAGAGTGAGCAGTTTTTCTGCAGCTGCCAAATAACAGAAAAAATATTTGACTGGGTGTTGAACATGGATTTTAGTAGAATATTCAATATTGCACTCGTACTTTCTTAAGGCAGTCCAAACTGCATAAAACTGGTCAGAACTGATGCCTGCTCTTTCTTCTGTACACTTAACGTGTCAGGTTTGAGTTGAGTTACAATTCTATTTGCTGTTGTTTTAGGTGTTTGCTGAAAAAAAACAGTAGTCAGAGGTTCTACAGAGAAAATCATATCCCAACTTGCTTTGTTCTAGGAAAATAAAAGTAAGAAATAAATTTACCTGACCAGCAATTGTATCTCAAGTAGTCATGGAAGCCAATCGAAAATAACAAAACTGGAGGGTATGCACTTGGATTAAACTAAGTGTAAAATACATGCCCTCCTCAAAAAAACAAAAAAAAACAAAAAAAAAAAAAACCAACAAAAACCAAAAACAAAACAACTCCAACCAACTAACCAAAAAAAAAAAAAAAATCTATACAATAGGAGTGATAATGAAGAGACATCTGGAGTATCTGCTTGTGTCGGTTATAAAAACTACATGTATTTTACGTTTTTTCGGGGGTTTTCCTATCTTATTTTTTTTTTTTAGTTAAATCGTTGTGAACATGTCAAGGCTGTATGTATTTTTAGCTTGTTCTAAGTTTTAGGGAATTCTCCAGCCTATACATGCAGAAGGAATTAGGAACAACCAACCTGGACTTCCTAGGTAACTAGCAGCTATCATTATTTGGTTTTAATGTTTCAGACTAAACTGTAATATATAATTTTATATTGAATCTACTGGTAGATGCAATGATTACTGTGTAGGCTTCTATGACATACCATTGCAGGGTGTCAAAAGTAAGACAAAAGGTCTGTAAATTCTTTTGTGAGAATAAAGCAAAAGCCATAGTGAGTCACAAAGACAAAATTTTAAGCCTTAAGTGACTAAATACATATCAGAATATTTTTTTGGTTTCTGATTTGTGCTAAACCATCCAGTATTCATGAAGAGATTGATGACTTAGTAATATTAGCTATTTAAATCTTGCAACAGATTTTGTGTTTATATATTCCTCATTATAACCTTTCACCTTCTTAATGTTTCCACAGATTGTTTTTTTTTTGCTTGTTTGTTTTTTATGGAATCTATAAAACAGAACCAGTTTAATTACAGTGCCTACTTCTTTGAATCACCCAGAGTTTCTCTTTCTCAATTTCTGTTGCATGATTTAGTTATGACTCTAAACCTTAATGAAATTCTATTCCTCACTAGGCTGTAATCTGAAAATTTAGAATTTATCAGCTAGGAGAATAAAAATCCTAGAGGCAACACAGTATCTTGTCTACTATAACTAGTTTAACATTCTGGATTTACAAGACATGGCACTATGACAACAAGAGAGTTTTCAAGACCATGGCAGATTGAGTACAAGAGCCAGACTTGCTTAAAATTGAAATACATCAACTGAGAAATAATTCTTATAAAACAGTGTAAAATTTAGTTAGGACACTTTTATGGCATAAGAACTGTGAACACTAATAAGTCAACGTTTATGTGTTTGATATAATGACCATTACAACATCTTGGAAATATGTTAGTTACAGACAAGCAAAACATTCCATTAGTAATGATATACTATTAGCTTTTCCCTTTGCTTTCTTAATAATGCAAATGGCAGCAAACAAAGCCCAAGCCAAGCGCCATCTAGTTGCAAGTAATAATTACTTCCAGTTTCTATTCAGTTTTATTTGAAAAGTCACTTTTGTTTGAAAAGTCCAGTGCCTGGTTTCACAACTCTGCCAACTGCTGGAATGACAGTAAACTCTGAAATATGAAGCTGCACACTGATCTGAAACTCCATTTCAAAGACGTATTTTTTAGCTTTCTGAAAAGGTCAGCTATCAGCTACTGTGCTACTCTTTGCACTGTACTCAAATATTTTATATATTATTAATTTTGAATATTACAATAATAAAAATCAGTCTGCAAATGGTGGGTAGTTTCTATCAAGCCATATAGATTGCATATGGCGCAATAATTATATAGAGTATAGAAGGTTAATACAAATCAGGAGAAAACAAAAATCCCCAGTCTATTAAATTCTTAATTTTGAGATTTATTGCATGGCATGATAAATGCTAGAAAATCACAAGTATGTAAGTACCTCTGGTAAAACTAATGAATTCCAGTTTATGTGAGTATTATCGAGATATACTTGTTGGACATTCTAAATAAATGTAATGGGTCTGGCCAGGATGGAGTTAACTAGGGTCCTGGACTTTGGGTTTGTTGTTTGAACAGTTTTGATAGCACACCGATGTTTCAGCTGTTGCTGAACAGTGCTTGCACAGCATCAGGGCCTTCTTTTATTCCCACTCTGTGCCCCCCCAACGAGACTCAGAGGGGACACAGCCAAGACAGGTGATCTGAACTGCCCAAAGGGATATTCCATATAATTTCACAACATACTCAGTAATAAAAAGTGCAGTAGAAGAACAAAAGAAAGGAGGGGTTTTGGCTTCCAAGGTGACCATTGCTTGGAGAATGGCTGGGTATTGGTCTACTTGTGGGAGGTGGTATATGATTTCCTTTGCACTGCCTTCACCCCCAACCCCTCTTTCCCTCACCTATTAAACTGTCTTTCTCTTTACACATAGTTTAAACAGTTTTGGGCTTCTTATTCTCTCTCCTGTCCTTCTGGGGAAGGGTAGGGAGAGAAACCATGTGTATGTAAGCTTGACTGTTAGCCATGGTCAACTCACCACAATAACAAAGCAAACTTGAAAAACATTTATAGTATGGCCATTTGTAATTTGTCATTCTCTATGGGTATTTTTGAACATACTGAACATAATTTTCTGCCAGGGAGTAAAGAAAACACAGATGCTAAAAAAAACCAAAAACCAACCCTAAGTTTTCCTACAAAAAATAATGGAGACAGATCCAGAGTACTGAAATTGCATGCCAAAATTGGAGTCCTAATTTCAGTATGAAGATTCATTACAGTCATTCACTATCTATTGCCAATGGGGAGGGCTAAACATCTCCCCTCCCTAAAAAACCTAACAAAAACTAAAAAAAAAAAAAACAAACAAACAAAAAAACCACCAAAAAACCCAAAAAAAACCCCAAAAGCCCCCCCCCCCCCAAAAAAAAAAACAAACGAAAATCCCCAACAACTTAGAAAGCCTATGCATTTGGGCATTGAGCAGCATGCTACAAGATCTAAGCACCAGACCTTGTCTTGTTTCTTCAATGCCTGTTTCCCAACCTTCAACATGCTCTGCCTTCCCCTGGATGGGTGACAAGAAAAGAACAGGGCATACAGCAGCAGTGGCGGTATTCTTTTACATATTCTTTAGCAGTCAGAACACTGAACACTGAGGTGTAGAGATTTAGATGAATGGAGAATTTCTGTCAGATCATAAAGACAATTATTTATTTCAGACACTTAAAAACATACATTTAATATTCCTTTAACATTATAATTGACTGAAAAGAGGAAAATAAAAATAGCTTTGTGGTGGAGGGGGTTTTGTGTTGGTTTTGCTCCAGACTGCAACCCCCAATACTCAGGTAATTGCACTTTTAAAGAGAAGAGTAGAAAGCACAAGAATGCACATTGTTTGCGTACAGTTTTCATGGTACAGATATTTCAGTTCATAGTCTGTAGCTATTTCAAGCTTTCCAGGACATAGATTTAGCTTTCCTGTTGTGATGGTCAAAAGAACCTCTTTGCGTGTGTCTCAAAACAACCCAAGAGACAAAGGAGCTGAAGAACGCTGAGAACCTGTTGATGATGAGCAGCGTGTTGGTGATCGGGGACAGAGCAGGGGCTGCGCCCCACGAAGACGAGGGATGGTTTCCTGTGTTGTCTGCCCTGAGGCCGCGCACATCAACTGCCCTGGCAAGAACCTGCCCAGAGAGAGCGGCACAGCCCTTGTGGCTGCTCGACAACGCGCTGCGGCCCTGAGGGCATAGCGGGAACTGGGGCTCACCAGAGACACCTGGCACCGGCTGGAACCTTCCAGAACAGCTCCCGGTGCTGGCAGAAAATGAGTCTGGGTCTGTGGGAGGTGTCCGAGAGACCTTGACCTTATAAGCAAGCAACCAGCCACGGCTGTGATGTGAATATTCCTCCACAGTGGTCAAGAAAGATTGCTGACAAAAAGGGCTACAGTTGAAAGGGCTGATTGAGGAGACCTCGCTGGATCCATGGGGCAGTGATCCTATCGTTTTGTTTTCTCTCTTCCCTTTCTTCCTCTGCTTCAGGTCCTTTATAAGAATAAGAACTTGCCAAGATTTCTGTTCCTACTTCCACAGGGAAGCTTACAATAGAAGTAATCATTGTTTAGTTTTTCAATATGTGGAGGGCCTGTGGTTTCTTTTGCAAACAGTGCAGAGTGGGGTAAAAAAATCAGCTGCTCACCAGCTGCCAAGTGGGATGGGACACATGAGTAGCTGAATATTGCCCTGGTCTTTTAGGTACTAACTAGTTAGTATCTCAAGTGTGCAAAGCTCACTAACTGGACACAGCACAGGCAGAAATAATAAGTGACTTAAATAAAATGCTTTTCAACAAATAGTATTAATTCTTGTTTGTCTTAGAAAGTTTAGCACATTTGGATTACTTTTGTCCTTCCTGACTCCAAAGCTGTGAGAGTTAGGAACTTGTAATACGAAGTGCAGATTTTCTTCTAATTACATGGCTGGGGGGAACTGGACCTTAAAGTTTGTATAACTTGGGAATTAAAGTAAAATTAGGAACTGACAACTGACTGCTACATAGAAGAAATTTTCATCCAAAACCAGCATCTTGACATGAGAGAACTTGGTAATTACTGTAAATGATTGGCTCATAGTCATGCAGGGAGTAAAGATGGACCCTGAAGAAGGGTCTGACCTATAGAGAAATCATCCCAAGACATGAAAACTATCTTTTTTTTTTTTTTTTTCCTCACATGCTTGTATTTCATCTGAGTAGAAAACTCTGTATTTGCTTTCTCATACTCTCTTTACATTTAGCTTTCTCTTACTTACATTTTGTGGCATTTTTTATCTTTTCTACTGGAAGAATAAAGTAGTTTTTCTTTACTCCTAAATTAAGGATTTCTATGTAGAGGCAGTTCCCCTGCATTTAGATGGACAGAAAGGGCTGCTTGCAGAATGTCATCACACAAGTACTGGTAGTGGTAGTGGCTGATTTGGTGATCAAGTGAGAGGTACGTTTAAAGGCCTGATAGAGAATTGCCAGGTGCACCCACTGCTATCTGATGCAGATGGAGAATGCCAAGTTTAACGAGCCTTCCACTAAAACATCATGAAAGTCTCAGAATATAGAAAGAAGTATTTTTAATATTGATACACCCCTGTATGATACCTGTTCAACCTGCACTCACTGAGTTAGGGAAACTTACCACCTCCAGATCTCCCTATCAAGATGGCCACATGTTTCTTAATGAAGAGTGTAGTTGTCAGCTATCTCTACTGAAGTAGTATGTTCTGGGGTACATTCCATCAGAAATCTAGGAGAGAACTGTTATGAATTTGAAAATCCAAGATAATTTAGCTACCCCAAGCCTGCAGTGCAGTCTCAGTTTCCCCTTATTTGTCATTCTGCAGCTCAGAAAGTGTGATGAGGAATAAATCTGATCAAAGTAAAAATCTTGCAATTGTATAAATGCATCTTGTATGCATAAAGTAGGCCGCATACGTAGGCAGAATGAACAAATTCAGATTAAAATGAATCCTTGATAACAGCTAAAGAATAAAAAAAAAAAATATTTTACCGTGAAGCTGCTTTACTCATTACTTTTTCTGTGAATGGGAGTTTAAATCCATCTGTGTGCTGAGAACACTCTCCTAATGCTATAATGATGAAAAACACACTGCATCCTTAATGAAGAATTCAGGTACTGAATGTCTTTGTAGCAAGTGAATTCAGAGCAGTTTTGAACAGCAAGTGGAATTCCATCTATTTATTTCAGTCTGCTGCTGAGCTGGTTATCTTGATGGTCAGTGGAATCAGAGATGCGTAATCAGTTGTTGCCAGCAGCAGTGGAGTCCCTCCTTATGTATGGTATTAACAAATTGACACCTTGACTTTGCAATTTAGGTAACTTGTTTATAATATTATTTATGAGGACAATACAAATTATCTAAGAATGCATTTCCTCTTTCATCCATACTGTGAACTGCCCCAAAAGCACATACTTTTAGGAGCCTTACTAGTTTATCTTGCTGTAAAATGCAGATGTAGTGTTGTTGTAAACAATTTATTCTTCCCTCTAAATGAATATACATTTGAAATATCATTTAAAGTGTTTAGAAATTACTGGGTGCCTTCCCTCATTGCATGTACCCTAGCACCTTTATATTGTAATCATCCCTACTGATAAGTCTTATGACAAGGTTATATATATATTACATCTAACCTCCTTAATTGCTATTGGGAAAAAAGATACAGAACTGAACTTGCTGGTGTAGCAGCAAGACATATTGCTGGTTAGAAAAATATACTATAGTGATTAAATACAAAGTTAATAGGAAAAGTATTGGCCAGGAAAGGAAAGCCCTGTTTCAGCTAGGTTTATGTAAATCAGTGTCTAAACCAGTTATTTAAATAGCCTCTCAAAGTAGCTCTATTTTGTTACTAACTTCTACACTTGGAAGTCCTGCTTAGAGCAAAAAAGCATTACACCTTATGCATTAAACTAAGATTTTGTTAGACTAATCAAAATGTAGCATAAAGTTACTACTTGTGCAGTTAACTGATGCAACATTAATTAATATTTAAGATTAATATGCATAAACTCCCTATGCCTTTTCTTTATCACTATGCTTCCTCCCCCAATATCGTTTTGGGTCTCAAGATCAAAAGTACTAGTATTCCTCAAGCAGAAAAGGCAAAAGGTTATGAGAAGACACTGCCATCACCAGCCCCATCTGGTGATCATATGGCATTTAATTCTAGCAATGAAAGAGACAGAGGTGTGTATTTTCCTTGTTCTTGAGAGCCACTGAAGGCTATTTTTTTTTTTCATGTTTCGTTACTAGTCTGCTGAAGCTTGAAAGTTACACAGTAGCCTCCTTAAGCCTAATTTAACACAAAAGGGACAGATCCACATCTTCTCCTTTAGTTGCAAGAGTTCTATTTAAGATCAGATCTGGACATTTATTTCTTTCTAAAGGTACATTTCAGGTTATCTGTTTTCAGTTCTGTCTTTAGCCCCAGCTTAACGCTGATCTGTGTTGTAGCTGTGTTTCCAAGCCCTGTCTCTGACCATTTCCTGTTGCACTGGAGGCCTTGGATGGGCTCTGGACCCAACTCATCACCTTGCCGTGTCTGCCACTGTTGGTGGCACTTGTTACCAACATTCAGGTCTGCCCTCCCTGCCTAGATGTTGTAGTACTACACTTTCCTGCATGTTTGGTACCAGCAGTGAGGTCCTCCCTCATGGAATGGACCCAATTTACAAAGGGCAACTTTTTGTTATGCAGTGACTTTATAGGGTGGTGGGACTTTTTTACTATATGTGGTGTTTCCTGACATTAGGTGATGGATATTAGGCAATAATCACTTAGCTAATTGTTGTCTAACAGCTGAAATAAGATGAAACTTGATGAGGCCACTGCAGACTTAGGTAAGGTGTGAGCATCTTGTGTTGTTAGGTTTGTACAAATGTTGTAATCTTTTAGTAGAAACAACAAAGTTGTATTTATTGAGCTATGTGGCCTGATAAGGCAGTGAAGTCTGTCGACAAATGAGAAGCCTGTGTGGGGTGCTGTAGGGTAGCCCTAACTGGGGTCTATTCTGTGCTGCTATGGCCTTCCTAGAGCTTTCCAGTAGTTAGGTAAGATAGCATAGTATGTTTTAAGTGTACCTGGTGGCAAAAGTGATTTACATTACTATTTCTTGTGTTTGCTCTACTGATGAGAAGTTACAGACTGTGGGAAGAGAGGGTTTGTAGCAGCATCTATCCACTGCTTCTTGCCTTAAAATGCATGTAGAAGCTCTTCAGAGAAGTGCTGGGTTTTTCATACTGCTTTTGTAGGATCTTAAAAAACTGTGTCCTGTCCCAAGATTAGTACTGTCTTTGGTAGCACAGAAAATTACTATGGCGGATTGCTTTTCTTCTTTGGGATATGTGTTGGAACTAAGTACTAGGTATGTCTTAGTGACAACATGGTGTTTGAACATTAAAAACAAGCAAACACTTCATAGGCTATATAAACTCTTAGCTTGTGATGTAGAAGAAATATGAAAACAGAAGTAGAGAACTATGATTTAATGAAAGGTTTTATACCTGGGTTTTTTTGCCACTTGCATACCTTTCTTGAGATCAGAAATGGCATGTTGATGATGAGACAGCAAAATAATTCACCAAAATGCATGAAAATTTGTTACATAGATATCATATGTACAAAACATTTTCATATGTACTTGCGAAACAGAGACAGGAGAAAAATGCAGTAACTGGTGCCAACATGTAGTAAGTGCTACAAATAACTTTTTATGAGAGCTTTAATAAGTCTGAAGTTTTTTTAATTCCACTTTAACTTACTAGCTAGCCCTGAAATTGTCTTAAACTACAAGGCCTTTGACTTTATCATCTATACTAATTCGATCCATAAAAATTCTATTAATCCTTCATGGTATGTCTGAGGCATTGTTTTGCTTCTTCCTTCTGGATGCTCATAGGTTGGTGGCTTTTTGGGATGGTGAGGAAAGAGGCAAGGAGGAACAATGAAAAACTCAAATACGGTAATTTTGGTGTTTTCTAGCAGCTTTGTGAAGAGAAACAGAATAACAGAACTGAATGATTTTAAACAGTTCTGCTGGTTTTGCATGCACGTTTACTTCAGTGTTGTGTAGAATTTGACAATGTTAAGCTTTACAAAGACACAGTGAGTAATTATCAGTGAGAGGAAATGCATTCATCTAGAGAATGGTGGCAGACTTACAAGCACATGTAAAAATAGATATGAAATAACTCTATTTTTCTGAAATTGGAACTTAGAAGAAAAGTTTTAGATGCTGATAATGATCAGCTTTTAAAAGCAGAGCAGTCATTAGTTTGTGCAGACTGAATTCCAAAATCAAAAGCAAATTTGCCATATGAAAGTTTCAAATGAGCATGAAACTGTCTTGTGGAGTTGATAGTGGTGTTAAAAATTTTTAAGCATCTTCCATTTGAAAAACTAAAATTGAAAGTGGCTGGTGTCTCACACACTAAATTCTTTAGTGATCTAGTAACATGGAGATAGTGGCTCTGAAGACAGCTACAAATAATCTGAGCAATTCAATTTGCAGAAGGAACAACTTAACATTTTACGTTTTAAAAGTCTGTCTTCTGTTACACTTCATAAGTAGCCAAAAAAATAAACATGAAGGGTGAATAAACAGACACTAGAACTATAATAACAATAAGGATGCTGACTGTCAGGTATAGAAACCCATGGGAAGTCTGATGCTCTGTACTGATGCAGAGTGATCAACTCCATAACTATTCAGTTTGAAGATTACTGTGACCATCTTGCATGTATTGGTTTTAGAATTAATTTAAAATCAGATTGAATGAGGAGGTGCAACTAGACTTTTAATGTTACTGCTACTGTGCTGACTGTAAATTGTTATTAATGTTGAACTAGAATTTTGATGTAATTCAAAAGGGAGTGTTAAGGATTTCCAAGTACTTTCTTCTTGCTATAGTTGACAGTATTCAGGGTCAAGGTCATCATTCTCCCACTTTTATATTGCCACCTAAAAATTTCAGGTCATGACTGAGTTCTTTGCTTATAAAACGTTGGATCTTGGTTCGTCTAGTTTATCTGGATTTCACAGTGTTCAGGATTTAGCACCAGTGGTGATTTAAGTGTCCAAATCATTGAAACTGAATAGATTAATAATACACCTCCTTGAATTGTTTCTTAGCAACTCTCTGTAATAGTATTTTACTAGCTTCTGAAATAGTCATCTTTATGCATCATTGTACAAATTTGATGTTATTGGAGAGAAATAGCATATTACATAGTTAAATGTGCTGGTTGGACAAGGGGGGCTTGCTGTGGATAAATAATACACTACTCGCTGTAAAAAAACCAATATAATTACTTGCATCACCATATTACGGCCTTACTAATATGCAAGTTCACAGCTTTCTTCTTCAAAATACATTGCTTCTCTTTGAGCACACGGGTCAAGAGTTGTTCTGACCTTCATTATTTGCCCTGCTCTCCTAAGGAACACCTACAGGTCTCTTAAGTATGAAGATGAGGCACAGTTAGACTCCAGTACTGTGTCATATACATGCCAAACCTCCCTTTTGGCTGTAGTGCTATTTCAGCTGCAAATGGTGGCTGCAGTTGCTATTTCAACAGTGAAGAGCTGATAAAGTAATCTCATCTAGCATATATCCTGAGCACTAGAAGTAGAGAAGGGAAAGTCTGGTGAGAAAGTAAAACTATACTGACAAATACTGCATATAGAAAATTTACTCTTCATTTGGCTAGTACTGGTACCTATATGTAAGTGGAAATAATATGACAATTAGTAGTGGAAGGATTCCAAAACCTACAGTTTGGAGATAACTGTGGAGGATTTGTTATAGCTCATAACACTGCTAAAGTTCAGGCTTCTCTTAAAGGCAACAGCAAACAACTAATTTAATGCTAGTTAAACTCATGCCAGAAAACCTTTAAGCTTTGTATCCAGTTATCATCAATAAGCAGCTAGTACAGAAGTGAGAATTAATCCTGCAGTAAGCCACCATCTTTCTTGATGTTTTGTTCATCTACCATGAGCTCTAAGCTGTTCCGTGTTGAACTGTTTTCAGCAGACATACTTGTGTTAAATACAGCAGTGAACCTAAGTCATAGCATACCATGACAGAAGCAGAAGTAAAATATCTGCATGTAGAAGCAGTTGTCAATCATTTCCTGTTTAATGTGCTAAGATGATGGACAATTACTCTCTATAGCTAATAGTAATTTAGGACACCCCTTCCCTCCCCCCAGTACTTGAACAAATGAATACTGTATTAATGGCAAATGTAGAGCACCCTGCTTTCACTGCTCCTGGAGAACTACTATGGTGATTGTGTATTTTGTTTGGAAGTGGATGAGGAACACCATAGCAGGAAGCATAGAAAGGAGGAAACTTCACAGGGGCATTACAGTGCATGTGACCTGTTATATTATGGGCAGAGTAAGTGTTGCACAGAAGCATTAAGGGATTTATTTTTACCTAATTAATATAGTTTGCTGTTCGATAACATGAGAAAATAAGCAGAGAGAGAGTAATATCTGAGAATTATCTGGGGTGAAAACTTTAATGCTAGACTGACTTGTAAGGCAAGAAAAAACACTATAGAAATAAAAGCATTTATTTCATTGGTATCTGGTGGCTTTTCTACAGGTACTGGAATATAGATTGCTGGTCTCACTGTGTATGCTTTGCTGAAGATTTAATGTCAACAAATAGGCAGGATTCCATCATTTTCAGGAAATGAGAATGTTGACTTCTCCAAAAGTATTTTTTCTTTGTTGGTTATAAACAGTTTTCTCCTCCAGTTTACAAGCTATGGGACTAGGTTATACGTTGTTCAGAACAATATAGTGTTTTGAATGACTTGAGGCTTAGCTGCTCTTCTCTGCCAGAACTCAAGATCGAACATTCTGCCTTGATTTAAAGTTGGGCAGACAACAGATACACCACTGTACCTAGCTAGCTAAAGAATAATGTGACTTTATAAATGCCCTGGTGAAGACTCAGGATATTAGTCATGTCTTTCAGGAAAACACAAAGATAAGCTTGGAATGTGTTTATACTTTCCCAAAACAACCATTGAGAATTTAAGGAGATTGCGAGGATTTTCTGCCTCTAAAGTACTTGAACTACAAAGAGTGAAGGCCAGTTTAAATGTAAATGTAACACACATACTGTGGTGAACATTGCAGAAGCTTTGTGGGAATATGGATCCTTCATAGGTGTCACCTAAAAATACAGAAGAAATGTAGTTCCTTGAATAATAAATAATTTGTATATTAAAGGGGACCTTACTATCAGTGTTTTGAGAAGTTTGGAGTCAGAGTTGTGGACTTCAACTACTTTGGGTTTTAACTACTTGAAAATATTGCGAAATAAAAGTATTAATTTTGGTATAATCTGTTAGCAAATTCTGATGAGCTCTGATTGCTGCCTGTGTGTGACAGCTTATGAAGCATGCATTGTTTTCATGCATATTGTTAAGAGAGTTCTCTAGTACCTGCAAAACCTGATGGTCATCATTTAGCTATCTGCTAACGACTACTTCTTTTAAACATTTTGCTGCTTGAACCACTGCAAACAGTCCCTCTCCATGTGATACTGTTGCTCGTGCTTGACATCACAGCTGCTAGGTTGGACCCAGATCCCTACGGTCAACCCCAGCTTTGGGTTGAGAGGAAGCTGATAAACTGCCAAGGACTTACTGCTTTATTTTTTCTGAACAAGAAGGAAGACCCTTTTTCCGTGACTTTCTGATCTGTGTTGTTTGACTAGTATACCAAGTGATTAGCCTGTATTTTCTATTGCACTCTGTGTTTTTTTGGGAAGCGTCCTTTAGAAGCAAGTAGCAACTGTAACATCTCCCACCTTTTTTTGTGCAGTTTACTGCATGCCTTTCTAACAGGAACCCCTTCCCAAGCATTTTTCCTCTAAACATCAATGTTTATTGTCTTGCATGTTTGTGTTCCCAGAATGTGTTTTCAGGTGTGACCTGATATTATCTCATGTAATTTGTAACGAGAATTATACACAATGTGGCAGTTCTACTTATACTGCTACAAATATTACTGGGTATATATGATTCACTTAAAACATTCATCTCTGTTAATTGTGTTCTTAGGATATGCATCATTGAGAACACTTAAAGAATTAGCTCGATGTTTTATCAATTAAATTCTTGGAAGTCTAAGCACAAACACCTTGACTGCATAGATTTTTCAAATACCATGTTAATGGTGATAAAAGACAGTCTGAGGTGACAGACTCATTTGAGGCTACAAGCTAATTAGCAAGGTCCTGGTTGTAACCACCTAATGACTTGATAAAGCTGTCTTGTGAAGAATCGATCTCTCTAACTTCCCTTGAAATTTTGCAAGTAGCTCTCATTAAGTGTTGGTAACATCCCTGAAGCTAAACATCAGGATCTCTGGACTGCAGTGAGACCTCCTACTACAAAGTAAATTTTGTCGAACGCTGGTATTATTGGGGAACCTCAAACATGGGGGGAGGGAGGGTGGGAAGTGATGCTTAGTTACATCCTCACACATCAAGAGTGTATACGGTACTCTGCAGGAGAAGAAAATTGTCTAGAACACTAGTTAGGTGGTAATTGGGGTAATTCACCACTGTTACACTACTATTGATTTATCATTGATCTTCTGTTGTGGTTTGTATTTAGATTCCTATTCTTTGTTCTTTTCACCTGTTTCTGTGATGAATGTGTAGGACAGGATTTTCTACTGCTTTCCACTGTGGATTTATTTTTCTCTGGTTCCAGGAACAAAATATAATGATAGACTTCTTGCAAAAGTGTAAACTCAGAGTTATCCTGAGATGGAGTTAACACTTCTGCACATCTACAGAAGGAACACATTTTTCTTAGATGGCTGATCTAGTTATTTTTGTTATTTTTGAGTTTCCTGTCTATATTTTTGTAAAAAATGAAACACTACCAAGTGAAAGAGGTGGATGCTTCCAAAATGCGCTCTTTTTTTTAAAAAAAAAAATTTTGAAGGTGTTAAGTTGAATTACTTCTCTTCAGTGTTGCTCCTTTCCTTTGAACCAGTGAGACATCACTTGATTCTCCTTGCCCTGGAAGATGTCCTAACCAGTAAGCCGAAAGAATTCTATTGGTGGCTTATAAAATAATGAAATAAATACACAAAATGGGAAAGTCTTAAAGTTCCTACCCTGCCACACACACACACCCCCCCCGCTGGTGAACCAGAGCTATGCTGGATAGTAAGCCCCAGATCAAATACTTGAGGTGACTAGAAAAGAGGATACAACCCTTCCTCTTTAGTGCTGGAGTGTCTTTACAAAGAGTTGTATCCAGAGGTGCTGATGGCTCCATTGCAGCTTGTCAATGTCGGTTTAATATTCTTTAAAAAAAGAAAGATTCCCCAGCTTTTTCTGCAAAAAGTTTATTGTGATTCTTTTAGGTGAATTAAAATAATATGTTAAATAACATGGTCTTTTTATTTTAAAAAGATAAGAAAAAAGCCTGAAGTGTTCCTTTTCTATTAACTTTTGGCCACTAAAAAAAAGAAGTGCCTTAATTCTGAATATTATGATGTTACACTAAGGGCTCTGTTCTAACTCATCCTTTGGACAAATGCAGATTGTTACCTTTAGAGATTTTAGATATGCTTTCAAAAGAAAGACAAATCCATACTATATTATCTCAAGTATTTTCTGTGTAGAATAAGGTATATAGTGCAATCCTGGAATATAATATATATTTTCAGTGTTCTGTACCTTTCCCAAATCTCAACCCTCTCACCAGTGATTGGCTTCCAGAAAGCTATTACCCTGAAGATGCTTACCTTTTTCTGTATTAGCTTGGTTTAGCTTTTTTTGGTATGTTTGTATTTGTCAACTGATAGGGATAGCTTAATTGGGAAGAAGGCTGAGAACAGGCAATAACCTTCCTCCTGGTATTGCCTAATGTGAAATACAGATCTCACTTTACATGATATGCGTCTGTTAAGCAGCCGTGTAGCTGCTTCTTCACCAAACTCAGATTTAGGCTGACTGTATAGCCTAATATATAACACTACTGGCAAATGCAACAATTTCTCTGATTGCAGAAGACAAAGGGGACTTCAGCAATCTGATATGTCAGCTCTTGGCACAATACTCGTGGCAGAGGTGTTGTCTATTTTAAGAACCAGCTGAATGTGTTTTCACTTGGGACCTTATTGTTTTATACTGGGAGCATGGTATGTGAACATGAAATGGGTCTGTGATGCTGCTACCACACAGTACAAATAAATGCAGCACTTGAAATGTGTGCAGGAGTGTCTGTTGCAGAGCTTCATTCTGCACTGCCTGTAGAGATAGTTCAGCTAACTACAGCTAAGCTGTTATATTTTCGGCATTATGCTGTGCAATGCAGAAAAACTGAGATGTGGGAAGCAGTATGGCTGCGTGGCATTGCTCTGTGCCTGAGATATTTCCACAGAAATGTTTAGTCCCGTAAAAATACTCTATAGGTGAAATTATATTCTGGAATGTGAGCTAATTGGAAAATCCTTTGAAAAATTTTCATAACTTGCACAATACAGATTGCTTAGGTAATCTAAATGTATCATGAGATTATGAGGCTTTGATGTTTAGATTATTTTTCTTTAAGTCAAGAAAGTTCGTTCACCCATGACAGAATCTAGCAAAGCTTGTTTAAAAAACACAGTATGTTTAAAGACATATCCCATATGAAAGCAGTCATATCTTGTTTTGCCAGTTTTGATCACAGTTAATTATCTGTTCATTTATCTCAAGTATGCTCGTATAAAAAAATGCCCACAATTGTTGATACAGTTCACTGAACAGCATACATCTTTAAGGAAGTTACATTTATTTTCATTTGAAGTGCCTAGATTGTTTCTCAAGGAAATTCTAAATGCAGTTTTTGTGAATAGTATTAAGAAAGTGTCGACACGCAATAGGGAATTCTAAAGAGTTTGTTGAATTACTATGTCTGGGTATGTAATTTGTCTTTAGATTTGTGGTACTTTGAAAATCAAAGCAAAGAGCAAACAGAAAGGATCAAAAACTTCAGGAAGCTCTGTGCAAAATACATACTGAGGCAAACCCCAAACTGTCTGAGGAATAATTCTTAAACCATAAAGTGCAATCAAATCTTTACCTCAGATTGAGAAGAGCTGACAAGAGTGTGTGGAGCTAATTGATGAAAGCATAAAAAGAGGACTTAAGAGGGTGATACCACAGCAAAGGAATTACGTGGGGGTTTTCTTGCATTGCTGCTTACCGTTATGGAGTTTGGGGACTTCACACATAGAAGGCTTAAGTTTACTCTGTCAGGGAATCTGTTAAGCTGTTTGGTGGAAAAGGTTTATGAAACATTGTAGAGAAAATGAACAGGAAGAAATTGTGATGACCAGATGATATTCATCAGAGTTCTAAAATTAAATAGCTTACCATAATCCATAGTTTGGTTGTCTCCAGCTTAAAGTTGTGGTGGTATTACAGGCAGGAATTGGCTGATGTAGCACAAGTGTTTTCTTTTTAAAGGCTTCAAAGGTGTTCTAGGTGACTGCAGACCTAGTGACTATGCTATCTATGCAGGGTTAATTAATGCAAATTTTTTTGAAAAATAATATTAGTAAATACAGATGAATAAAGTACACCAGAGTGATTGCAGTTTTATAAAGAGAAACTTCCTGTCTCATGTTCAAAAAATGATTAGGCATGTAAAAGGAACTTACAGATATAATTTTGCTCCTTAAAATCTGAGACACAAATTACTGCGAGCTGCAGAGTATTCTGGAGATTTATCATCAAATGTGTGTGCTGCTCTCAGTGTTTCCTAGCCATCCCCTGTTGGACATGGTAAGAGGGGAAAGTTTGAACTATGTAAGCATTTCACCAGCTGTGAAAGCTGATGTTGCAAAAGGATCTTGTATTGAGCTAGACTTTCATCAGAACAGATGTTTACTTCTTGTTAGTATTCTGGTTTTTTTTATCTGTGCTGTAGGCTGTGCAAAAGATTTAATATTTTCTAGAATGAGAAAAGAGCTATAGATGTACAGATGGCATACAGAAAAAACCATTAAGATTTCACTGTCATTCCATTAATCTGATTTTGATATGCCAAAGTAGTCTGATTTCCAGGATAGTGGTAAGCATGATAGGTCAAAAATCATCACTTCTTTGTGCACTTTGGGGAACCAATTTGTGATTTAGACTCTGTACTGAAAGTAAGCTAACTGAATATATATTAATAACAACTAATGATCTTTGTATAACTTCAGTTTTGTGGGTGAAACATTGCTGTGGAAATGGATTACAGATATTGACAAATAGTTTGATACTGGCTGTTAAAAATAAGCTACTGTGTAAGGTATTTTCTGTGGGGAATTTAATCAGTAATGGCAGTTACAGAACTGCTGGGTTTTATACATATAGGTCTGGAAAGATACAGAATTTATACCAAATATTTTCTGTGACTTGTAAAATATAAATTGTGGTTCCTGAACTGCATTTGAACAGTGTACTGTGAGTTATTTGGAAAGTTTTTTCTGATACAAACATATGCCTATATCTTTCAAATCTAATCAGCTGAATTCTAAACAAATTTCCTAAAGGATTTTTTTTGGCGAGGGGGCCTGTTTTCAGGAAAGGGGACTATCCTCATAGCAATATTTCTGTGCATTTCCTGTTCCAGTCAGACTTGTTTCTAATTTTCTTTTACACTATGTAAAATGGACATATGAGAGTGTCAGTATGAGAAATTCACACTGCTAAAGTCACTACTGTGACTTTATAGTTGGCAGTGTGGAAAAATAATGCAATGATGGAGTTCAGGTAATGGGAGTTCATCTGTGGAGAACTGCAACCTAATCTTTGTGCCTAAGAACTTCTATATTTAGTCCTTTGTGTTTGCTCAGTTTCTTATACTTTCAGTTTCTTATACTTTGTGTTTCAAAAGGATCTAATCGGATAGTTTATCCAGAATGACAGTGAACAGCCACTGTGACTGTTATTCTTATTTGAGAATGTGATAAACACATAAATGTATTGGCTTTCGCAAATCATAGGTGTTGCTATGTGAATATAACTGTATGAGTTCACAAAGCTCGCTAAAGACACAAGATTAGACAACAAGTTGAAAATGGCCAGAACTCTTGAGCAAAATGGAGTCACATAGCAAAAGAATTTGTAAAGGGGGGAGGGCTTGATATAAGAAAAGCTAGTGCCTGGAAAACATAGGGTTAATGTACTTTTAGCCTATTTAGCCTAACTTAGGTCGAAGATAAAGAACTATGTTTGTGTTGAAAGTCTGTGGAATTTAGTGGCCGTACTAAACATGAATGAATGATTTCACACCATCCTTCTACTCATCAGTTGGTTTAGAGACAGTTCCTCCCAAACATCTGCTAGCTTTGGATACTCCTTGTCTGCCCATCCTGCAATAAATTTTGCAGGAAGGTCACACTGTTCTAAATCTTTGCCAGCTATCAGAAGAATTACAGATATGGCTTGTTTCAGCTAGTTTTATCATTACTGGGACATCCAACTGTGCCAAAGGTGAAAAGTACACTGTGAGAAAGACTGCTTACTTCATCTTGAAGACCCATACTCACATGAGGAAGACTCTTGACTTCATCTTCAAGATCCCTGCCCACAGTCACCAGAAAGCAGTGCACAGACACCAAGAGAAAGAGACTTATGATAATCAGTTCCTGGAGCTAGTTATAATATTCCCCTGCCTATACACAGGAATTATGAATATGTATATGGCTAATGCAATAGTGAAGGCATATAAACCTGTAACAAATGCTAATCTGTGCGCCTCTGGTTACGGTCATGCGCCCATCACTGTTGCTTTTGCTTTATTGACTTTGTGCCTCAATAAAACCCTGTTATCTCTATTAGAGGAGTGAGCTCATATTTCACAAGAACAAGGGATTTTTACACTAATACAAATACTTTATCAGAGAAGAACTGGTGACCCTGTAGTTATGAACATTCAACTGTTCTGTACAGCACTGGAAATAAAAGCTGAATCACATAGGCTAACTCAAATCACCAAGGCCAACTTTTTTGGATTAATAGTAAATCTCGAAGATGTGGGGTTTTTTAGTGCTATGCAATACAACACTTCTTGAATGCTGCACAGAATGTTAATTGTAGTGGTTATCTATCAGTTCTGAAAAGGCTTTTCAGAAGGACTCTCCTGACCTCAGTAATTTGTGGAGCCTTACTCTTAGCTATCGTGGCATTCATTTTGCTAGCTTATGCACAATTTATCAAGCAGCCCAGATCACTTCAGGTTTATTGATCTGTCCTCTTAATTAGACTAATTTCCTTAGTACTTGTGTCATTCATAATTGTTATCAGGAATTAATTAGTGTGTTCCTTTCAGGTCTTCCATAAAACGTTAAGTAATAGCTTAGAACTGTTCAGTGAAATTCTGCTAGAAATATGTGCTCTTTTATTATTCCTCTGTACAGGAAGGTCAAGGAAATATTTATCAGCTTTTTAATGTACTTACTGTGTCACCTTTTTAATGACTCCTTTCAATTGAAGTATTACACAACAAGTTGGTAAGCAAGGCACTAAGCTATTTGAACTAACCAGATATATCTTTATCAAAAGTAATGTTGCCATTTTTCCCCCTTGATTGGTAATAATTATTTTAATCTTTATTTTTTTAGCACTTCATTAATAGTCCTGTGTCAGCCATTCAATATTTCACCCAGGATCAGTATCAGGTTGACAAGCTGTTACTACACAGATTTTTCTGTCTACTCTCTAACAGGTGAGCAAAATTTTAGCTCTCTTCCACTGGGTTTGGAATATGGTTAATGTGCCAAGTGCTGTTGAACCTCAGCATTTCTACTCCAGCCTCCCTCTGGAAGCAGGCTGTTTGGATGCAAGCAATCTGGGAGTAATTTCCCAACATCGGAGATTCAGCCACATATGCATTCTGTGATGTGACAATATCGCCTCTTTCCAACTTTCAAGTAAACAGATACATAATCTGTTACTTAGCTTGACATGAAAGACACTTCATGCTGATTGCTTAAGGAGTTAGAAATAAAAGTAAATGTGAGACAGTATGCCTTTTCATATATTAACTTTGATAACTTATTTCTACAGTGCCTTTTTCTTTCTTACCTCCTTTCTCCTTCCCCTTTCCCTCCCCCCGATTTATAACTTTTTGTTTTTCACTGTACTGTCATTTCATATGTGTTGTGGGATTTTATTACAGTGCCGTTTTTCCCCCCATGAGAAGCATCCTGATTTTTCTCTTATCCATGAAACCTTATTCAGTCTTAGGATTGTGATTTCTAAAGCATCTAGTCAAGTAGTGTTAAATAGCTTACAACTATTACGCAGTTTCATTAACATTTTATCAGTTGATTTGACCCATTTGTCTCCAGATTCATAAACATAGTTTGAATGCCTTTCAATTTGTGACTGAAAAAAAGAATGAGGTATTTGTAAAGCATACTTTTCCAAAAATGAAAGAATCTGGCAACAAAAATATTTAGTTTTCATCATTTCACTTAACTAGAGTCTGCAATAACGGTGGGTGCTTCTCATAAACTTTGCAGAATTTAGGCCTGAATTTAAGTTCATGCAGAAACTCCAAAGTGCATATATAAATTGCAGTCATTCAGAGAAGGAAATCTTTTGGTTGAAAGAGGCTAACACTTGGCTTCTAAGCCTTTGAAGAAGAAAATAAGTAAAACGTGCCTCGCAGTTGGCAATGCTAGAAGTATACAGAAGTGCCCAGTGAGATGTACACATATGCTCTGCCCCCAGTGCCCTTCTCCTTACTGTGACTGCAAATCTAGCTGCAGACCATGGGAAGCTTTGTATGGTTGAATTTGGAATCAAATGGAAGCTGCCGATACAGTATTTTGTTAATGTCTGCTCTTCAGTTGCACATGCATGTTGGCTCTTGAATGAAAGATGCTAGCACATAGTATGTAGAGATACTCAGAAGTTTTGACAAAATAAACTGTTCCTGGAAAGTAACTCTTATTCAGGACCCATCCGCGGGTCCTGAAGGAGCTGGTGAATGAAGTTGCTAAGCCACTGGCCATCACATTTGAAAAATCATGGCAGTCAGGTGAAGTTCCCGATGACTGGAAAAAGGGAAATATAACCCCCATTTTCAAGAAGGGGAAAAGGGATGACCCGGGGAATTACAGACCAGTCAGTCTCACCTCTGTGCCTGCCAAAATCTTGGAGCAGATTCTCCTGGAAGGCATGTCAAGGCACATGAAAAACAACAAGGTGCTTGGTGACAGCCAGCATGGCTTCACTGAGGGGAAATCCTGCCTGACCAAATCGATGGCCTTCTATGATGGGGCTACGGAACTGACGGACAGGGGCAGAGCAGTTGATGTCATCTACCTGGACTTGTGTAAAGCCTTTGACACTGTCCCACATGACATCCTTGTCTCTAAATTGGAGAGACATCAATTTGATAGGTGGACCACTCGGTGGTTAAAGAAATGGCTGGATGGCCACACGCAAAGAGTTGTGGTCAATGGCTCGATGTCCGGCTGGAGACCAGTAATGAGTGGTGTCCCTCAGGGATCGGTGTTGGGACCGGTCTTGTTCAGCATCTTTGTCGGTGACATGGACAGTGGGATTGAGTGCACCCTCAGCAAGTTTGCCAATGACACCAAGCTGTGTGGTTTGGTTGATAAGCTGAAGGGAAGGAATGTCATCCAGAGGGACCTCAACACGTTTGTAAGGTGTGCTGATGCCAACCTTATGAAGTTTAACCATGTGTCGTGGTTTAAGCCCCGGCTGTAAATTAGAACCACGCAGTCTACTTCCCCCCCCCACTCCCCAGAGGGATGGGGAGGAGAATCGAAAGAATGTAACTCCCACGGGTTGAGATAAGAACAGTCCAGTAACTCAGGTATAACACAAATCACTACTGCTGCCACCAATAATAATAATGATAAGAGAAATAACAAGGGAAGAAAATATGATACCGCTCGCCGGAAAAGAGCCCGACCGAAAAGAGGACGTGCCCTTCCGGGTAGCTCCCAGTTACATCCCCGGGCATGACGTGCTGTGGTATGGAATACCTCTTTGGCTAGTTTGGGTCAGGCGTCCTGTCCCTGCTTCCTCCCGGCCCCTCCTCCTCCCTGGCAGAGCATGAGACTCACAAAGTCTTTGGTCAGTCTAAACATCAGTTGTTATCAGCTTTGTTCCGAGGCTGAAAGTCAAAAACACAGTGCTGCAACAGCTACTAAGAAGGAGAAAAACTGACTGCTACTGCTGAACCCAGGACACCATGCCAAGTGCAAGGTCCTACGCCTGGGTCAGAGCAATCCCAGGCACAGCTACAGGTTGGGCAGAGAAGAGACTTGGAGGTATTGGTCGATGAGAAAATGAACATGAGTTGGCAGTGTGCACTTGCAGGCCAGAAAGCCAACTGTATCCTGGGCTGCATCAAAAGAAGCGTGACCAGCAGATCAAAGGAGGTGATCCTGCCCCTTTACTCTGCTCTTGTGAGACCTCACTTGGAGTATTGTGTGCAGTTCTGGTGTCCTCAACATAAAAAGGACATGGAACTGTTGGAACAAGTCCAGAGGAGGGCCACGAGGACGATCAGGGGACTGGAGCACGTCCAGTGTGAAGATAGGCTGAGAAAGTTGGGACTGTTCAGCCTGGAGAAGAGAAGGAGAGGTCTCATAGCAGTCTTCCAGTATTTGAAGGGGGCCTACAAGGATGCTGGATATGGACTCTTCATTAGGGCCTGTAGTGTCAGGGCAAGGGGTAATGGGTTCAAACTTAACCAGGGAAAGTTTAGATTGGATATAAGGAAGAAATTCTTCACTGTGAGGGTGGTGAGGCACTGGAATGGGTTGCTCAGGGAGGTTGTGAATACTCCATCCTTGGCGGTGTTCAAGGCCAGGTTGGATGAGGCCTGGGGTGGCATGGTTTAGTGTGATGTGTTCCTGCCCATGGCAGGGGGGTTGGAACGAGATGATCTTTCCAACCCTAACTATTCTGTGATTCTATGATTTCCAGCATCATCACTGTAAGAGAGGGGCTGAGGCAAAGTAAAATCTCTCAAGTACAAGGCAGTACTTGTCACAGCCAGTATGCACAGAAAACTGCATGCACAGCATTTTTTTGAGAATAAAATATGTGCTTATTTTCCAGGAGAACCTGCAAGGCAATATGTAACAGCATCATATGCAATCTGATGAATTAGTCATGTGAAACTATTAGTCATACTCCTTTCACCACTTGCTCCTCTATTAATTCATTCCTTCCAGAAGTTTAACATTACAAATTCCTCAGATGTTTCATACACCTACCACTGTTTAATTTAACCTTAGGCATCCTGAAGTCTCCTTTCCTTTCAGAATATCTTCCTGCCCAAGGAGTGAAAGACAGTCAGATTCATATGACATGTTCTAAATTTTAGGGAGTCAGTTCTGGCATTATAAACCTAGGATTATTTCATGCTTAGCAATGCACAACTATAATAGTGAAGCTTTAAATTTTTTACTAACTGGAAAAAAAAAAAAAAAAACCAAACAGAAAAAGCAAGGTTTCTTTATTTTATGGATGAATGTGTGCAGCACAAAGCTGTGACAACCTCAATACTTTGCAAGAATTTGAATGTGAGTCGGGAGCTGGAAATAGGTGTCTAGGCAAAAATAATACCAGATGATATCTACAGTAGTTTGCTGACCTTTGGAGAAATGGAATATATACCTGAATGAGGTTACTTTGTTTTATAAATTCAGGAGACCTTCTTTCAGGAAAATGTTTACATCTCAAAAGGATGGTATTGAAACAAAGCAGAAATGAAACTTCAGGGTCTGATGCCTCTGGAAGGCGATTTGTTTTTTACTGGCATTACTGTGATGGTTTTGTTTTGCTTCTTTTTGGCAGTGTTTGGGCATGGGAAAACGAAAGCACTTTTGTAAGTTGAATATAGTAACAGAGTTACAGTCATAGAATGGGGCCATATAAGGTCAGATCGGAAAGAGGCCTCAGGAGGTCTCTAATCTAACCGCCTACTTAAAGCAGGATCAGCTGTGAAGTCAGAACAGGGTGGTCAGTGCCTTATCTAGTCTGTTATTGAGTACCTTTGAGGATGTAGACTGCATAGCATCTCAGGGCAGCTCGCTTTACCTAGGATGACTTTTCCTTGTATTCAGTCTGAACCTTCCAGTTTCAGTTCATTACTGTGAACCTCTGGATAGATCCTGCCTCTGTCTTTCCAGCAACACCCTTATAGGTATGGGCAGAGTGCTGGCTAGGTCCTCCAAAGGCAGTCTCTTCTACAGATTGAACAAGTCCTCGTCCTTCACCCTCTGCTTACAGGGCAAATGCTCCAGCCCTAAGCCAGCTTGGTGGCCCTCCACTGAGCTCCTGAACACTGAGCTCGTTGATATCTTTTCTGTGTTGGGGGGACCAAGATCTAGAATGAAGTGCAAGTGCTGAGCGGAGGGGCTTAGTGCCCCCACTGTTGTCCTGACTGCGCCCCTGTGGAGACTACCCAGAGTACTATTGACCATCTCTGCAGCCAGGGTGTAATGCTGGGTCATGCTCAGCCTATGTCTGCCAAGGCTCCAGCTCCCTTACTGCAGAGCTACGCTTAATCAGACACGCCCACCCTATGCTCTTGCACTGGTGCTTCCTGTCCAGGGGCAGCAATTGGCTTTGTTCTTGTTAAATTTCATGAGTTATCTCCTGGTCTTCTCTTCCAGCCTGCCAGGCCCCTCTGGAGGACAGTTGTGCCCTCAACCATATCACACCAACCACTCATCTGCAAACTTGATCAGCACATCCTCTGTAACCTCCTCCAGGTCTCTGATAAAACTGCTAAGCAGGACCAGTCCCAGAATGGACCCTGTGGAGTACTGGCTACTTGTTACTGGGTGTATGACTCATTCACTGCTACCCTCATAACCCAGTAATTCAGACAGGTTTTTACCCATCTGCTTTTTTGCCAACCTAGACTATAATGGCGTAATTAGTTACCAATGATATTGTGAGGGACAGCTCAGTTGTGCTGAAGTTGAGGTAACTAATGTATACTGTTCTCTTACTGTCCACAAACCCACTAATGTTATCACACATACTTAATGAATTAAGGGGTATAAACAAAAACGGAGGCCTTCCTCTTTGGTAGAAATTTCTGGAAATACAAGAATAATTACCAGGGCAATTCTCTTCCTGGGTGCAAAGCTTGATGAAGACAGCAACTGGACCTAATGCATGGAAAACGAAGGAGGAATGTATTTGGATCACAAAAAAAAAAAAAAACCAACAAAAAAACCCAAACCAAAACCCCAAACTTGAAACAAACACTACTGGTGCTTTACTTCCATGCTGGCTTTGGCAAAATAATAGAAGGAAAAATGGGTATGTGAGTTGGGAAAAGTAGTTTACAGTGTTTTCATTACAATGAATGTTTTAACTAAAGGAACTGGGATTAAATTTGATGCAAAACCAAGCAAACAAAAGTCTTTGTTTCTTAAGATAGCTATTACTGTCAGTGTATTTGACTCAGCTGGAAGTATCTATGACTGCTAATTGTCTGGGCTCCCTTTCTAGTTAATAGGCACAAGGCGGCTTTTTTAGCATAGTTTGTGCCCATAGTTTGTTTAGCATAGTTTTAGACACGTGATCTATAATAAAATTATGATTTGCATACCCTTTCAACCACAGTTGTGATTTTGGTTTGACTCCTAATGCAAATTTAAATTTGGTTTCATACATTCTACTATGCCACCAATCTG
Source organism: Psittacula echo (assembly GCF_963264785.1). Classification (NCBI taxonomy): domain Eukaryota; kingdom Metazoa; phylum Chordata; class Aves; order Psittaciformes; family Psittacidae; genus Psittacula; species Psittacula echo. The sequence continues at coordinate 79,112,515 of NC_137737.1, forward strand.
ACCATTAGTAAAAGTTTTCAAAGCCGCATGCTCTGGTGGAGAGCGTGGGACAGCTGCCACAAACTGACAGACCATATAATGGCAATAGTAATAACTGTCATTCTCAGGCAAACTCAGCAGTGATGAAATACTGTAACCGCTGGAAAACTACAGTCTTTTTAACGTCCCCTCACTCTGCAGTTGTCTAATTTATGCTTTTAAAATGTGGCTGGTTTAGTACAGAAACCTCCCAGGATGTGCATTATACTTCAAGGAAAATCAGTCCCCACTGCAAGTGTTTTTTGAGCTGTACTATCATATGAACACTAATCATCAATAGTTGGACATCATGCTAATGAGACCTAATTCTGCCTCCCCCAATCCTCCCTTCAGCAGTTGATTTCTATAAAGAACCATAACTTATTATAGCAGTATCCTATTCATTCATTGGGTAGATTCTAATTGATCTAAGAGACTCAAAAGGAACAGCGTAGCTGATAACTCTTAACTTCACTGAGTAAATTAGAAACTGAATTGATTCATGATGCATGATTGATTTCTCCAAATAGCTAACTGAAAACTGGAAGTAGTAAAATGAAATAAATGTTATGCCGTAATTATGGCAGTCCCACTCATCTTCAAAGTTCTCTTTGTTTTTACTGGTTATTCCCTAAACATTCTTTATTTTTCTGCTGGCGAAACATACCTGTACTTAAAAGCATATACTGCAACTGCCCTTACTTCAAAATACAGTTCTCAACTATAACTTACTGGTTTGTTTTGTAGTCATCACAGTTACGACTTTTGTTTGCATACATTATTTTACTCAGATGTTATAGATGTTACATACTCTGTTTGGAAAAAGGTGGAATCATAGAATTTGGTTTGGGTTGGAAGCGACCTTAAAGATCTTCCAGTTCTGACCCCCTGCCACAAGCAAGGACACCTTCCACCAGACCAGGTTGCCTAAAGTCCTACCCAGCCTGGCATTGAAACCTACAGGGATGGGGCATCCACAGCTTTTCTGGGCAACCTGTTCCAGTGTCTCACCAACCTCACAGTGAAGAATTTTTTCCTGATGTCTAATCTAGATCTCCCCTCTGTCAGTTTAAAACCACTCCCCCTTGTGCTGTCACTACATGCCCTTGTAAAAAGTCCCTCTCCAGGTTTCTTGTAGGACCTCTTCAGGTTCTGGGGTAGAACTAAAATAAGCTGGTATTGAAAAATGGAGATATGCATGGCAGTGGTGAAAGAGGACAGGCAGGGCTAAGGGAAGATATGGGAAACTTAATAAAGTAGGAAACAGTAATTGGGTTCAGAGTTCACTTAGGGGATAAACTAATACAGGAATTAAAATCAGTAACAAATCTAAAAGAAGTTTACTTGTCCAAAGGGAAAAATATACAAAAGCACATACAGGTTGCTGCTTGATTGAAAAAAATCAAAGTGGTCTGATGGATGAGAAACTGTTGATCCCAAGCCATATGCCTTCTGCAGTGATAATAGTTGTTGCTTCATATGTAAATTAAGTGGTCTGAAATCTCTTCAGTTCCAAAGGTCAGGTCATAATGCTATGCATGCTGTAAAAATTGTTCTCCCACCTGGATAGTCCCATTCCAGGCACAGAGCTGTTTCAAGTAGAACAGTGTGAATTGGTTTGAAAGGGCTGTGTTATACAATTTTAAGCAATTTGGGTATCAGATGCAATTAGAATCTGAAAGATGTCTGAATAATAGACTAGAATTACAGAGTAGCATTTTATGGCAGTGACTCTCCACAATCAGCTGAGCAACCTGAGGTGAGTTTTGCTGTTCCCCCTGCCCTGCTTGCTGTGCAAGCTCCACCATGGACTAGGAAGTCTAGCTGCGTTTTCTCATTCATCCACCATCAGTTGGCATTTTTCTTCTTTCTTGCTCAAGGAGGTTCACATTATATCTCTATCCCTAGTGTTATGGTTTTTTTTAGTGACACCCACAATTCAAAACAAGCTCATCTCTGGGATTTTGAAGTCAGACTTGGTGCAGACCTAGTAATGTCAGTACACATACATTTATATGGAGTGTGGTTACTCTGACCGGATCTGTGAACTTCTGTTTGCTTTTGTTGTAAAAGCTTGAATTGGCACGGATATTTAGGGAAAGAGTGTGCCACAGTAAAACTGTAAATATAGGAACTGACCACTGTAATGTCATAGCTATGCTAAAATTGCCTGATTTGCTCATAAAGCTTGAGTGATTGAAAGTGGAAAAAGAAATTATGTGGGGCATTGAGTCAACAACCACATTCAGGTAAGAAAATGTCAAAATTAATAGTGAAGCAAACGATACCTGGCTGAAAATTCATAGGCAAATTTGATTTATTGGAAGGAATGCAACACGTTTAAACTTGTAAAATACCCAGCAGCACCTCCCGTATGAAGATAGGCTGGGAAAGTTGGGGCTGTTCAGCCTGGAGAAGAGAAGGCTGCGTGGAGATCTCATAGCAGTCTTCCAGTATCTGAAGGGGGCCTACAAGGATGCTGGGGATGCACTATTCATCAGGGACTGTAGTGACAGGACAAGGGGTAACGGGTTCAAACTTAAACAGGGGAAGTTTAGATTGGATATAAGGAAGAAATTCTTTACTGTGAGGGTGGTGAGGCACTGGAATGGGTTGCCCTGGGAGGTTGCGAATGCTCCATCCTTGGCAGTGTTCAAGGCCAGGTTGGATGAGGTGTTGGGTGGCATGGTTTAGTGTGGGGTGTCCCTGCCCATGGCAGGGGGGTTGGAAGTAGATGATCTTAAGGTCCTTTCCAACCGTAACTATTCTATGATTCTGTGATTCTATGATATAGTGCAAGCTGCAATTAGGATACAAGTTACAATCACTTGTGATTCTTTTCCTGTGAAATTATTTTCTTTAAGCCTGTGTGTCTGAAGATGTAAAACATTATTTTACATGTGATCTATCAAGTTTGAGCTAAGCCTGGAGTCTTGATGTCTTACAAACTATTTTCTTAAAATACAAAACCTTTCATCTAAAGGTTTCTGTTTCATAGGTCCAAGGTTATAAATGGGTTACTACAACACAAATGCATACTAGGGCCTGCAAATTAAAACTCCAAAGCCTATTTTAAAGTTCTCTGATCTTGTTTAATCAGCATCATAAAAGCAGTCAATTCCCGTGTGCGCTCCAGTTAGCAGAATGTTATTGCTTAGATAAACAGTACATCTATTCTGATGAGGTTTATGTTTATTCATTGAGTCAAAGAAATAGGGGATGAAAAGACCTCTGAGATCATCTTGTCCAATACCTTGTAGGTGTACGATTGTTTCCAACAGGATATTGTAAGCTAGATGTTCTGTATGCTCCAGCTTTTACCAGTTCAAGTAACTGGCTTTCTGCCACTTCCTGTGAGAATTATTAAGCAATTGAACAGACTTCAGTCTTGAAAAAATAATTTGATGTTTCTGAGTTTGCATTTGATTTTGAGTTTCTGGATGTTAAATATACTATGGTCCAAGCAAGGACCACTTTTTTTTTATGCGTTAGTTTGTCTTGCTCTGTCATACATTCGTGTTGTTCTGATTTTTTTTAATTTTAACAGTTCCTAAAATTAGCTACACTGTCTTGCTGAAAACTTCAGTGGTAGCCTAGGGCTTTTTTTATTTTTGCCCCTTTTTTTTTGGGGTGGGGGGGGAGGGTGAGGGGGTGTGTGGGCCAATTTTAAAATACAAATAAAACAATAAAATCTTCCTTATCATGCTTGTGATAAGAAGCCTTTCTGCTCAAAACTTGTCTCTGGTTGGCTGTGCTTGCTGTCATTGCTACAGAATGTGTTTCTAAATGATACGCGGTTTGACTCCACAACACGTTGAAGTTGTAAAGTAGGTATGCTTTTATTCAGCGCTGAGGTGCATGGGGATAGCTCCTCCAAAGTATGCACACCTCAGTGTCGTTTCCCGCTACATTTATCCTCTAAGGTTACATGCCTATACACATTCATGACCTATCCCCGCTTCGTATTGTAATGAGCTAAAAGGTCCTTTGCGCATGTGCAGTGTCCCCTCCATGGTCATGGGTGAGGGTGTCAGGATGAAGTAAATGAGTCTTCCTTTGGTGAGTAGGGGTCTTCAAGATGAAGTAAACGAGTCTTCCTCTTCTTAAACTTTTCACCTTTGGCACAGTTGGACGCCCCACTAGTCACACAATTCTGTTAACTAGCAAAGAGGGTGACCTTCCTGCAAAATTTATTGCAGGATGGGCAGGCAAGGAGTATCCCAAGCTAACAGATGTTTAGGAGGCTCTGTCTTTGAACTAACTGATAAGTAGAAGGATGGTGTGAAATGTTATACTTTAGAAGGCTAGTGTGAAACAATTAACTCATGTTTAGTGAGGTCCCTAAATTCCACAGACTTATAACATACTTTAACTCTAATTTTCCAGGCACTAGTGTTTCTTATATCAAGTCCCCTGTATCATAAAAGGAGGGAAAAAAACCTCCCAGCAACCAAAACCTCCATAAACTTGTTTGCTGAGTTGTGTATGTTCTGAATAGGTCCCATTTGAAACATGTGGTTAAAAAAACAAATAAGTCAACTTTGACTTCATAGCTGGAAGTTCATGTATGAGTAGTTGCAGATGGCTACAGGCTTTACCAGGTGAAGAATGGTGCTTGAGGGACTGCTTAAAAATCCATTGCATCAGCAGTTTTGAGGCTTTACTCTACAGCAGCCTGGGTTTTGAACACATAATATTTCTGTCTTAAAAACTTCGTTTTTCTCTAGGCACAGAACTCTTTGCCCTACTAGTCTTTCACATCAATTACATATCAACCCGTTCATGACCTTTACTTGTGAAGCCATTGATGCAGAAACTTAATGTCTCACATGAACTCTGAGGGGGTGTAGAAAAATGAAGTCACCAAACAACACAATGTACTTTCCAGCTTATCCATATCCGTGGATCTTACATTGTGGTTGTAAGTCTCCTTCTACTACCTCATTATCCGAAGTTCTGTTCATCCACGGTTAATATTGGGAAGCAGTTGTTCTGTAAAGTAGCAACCTGAGAGACTAGTTTTGCCTTCTGCCTTGCTAATGTCTAGGGCTTTGGTACTTGAGAACAGTAGAGTGATTTAATACATTAACACTTGTGCCACTGTATGTTAGCCAAATGCACAATCACGCTAGTGTTTGAATCTTTTCTCAGTGTTCACCTTGATAAATACCTATTAAAATGACTGATAACCCACCCTTTGCTACTTCTGCATGTACTATGGATTTTTAAAACAACTTTTCCTTCTTACTGTGGTGGATCAGTATATTAAAAATAAATCTCAGCCTGTGCTGAGGTCTTTCCAGCACATTTAGTTATGTTTTTAAATGCTTCAATAGTGTGTAAGTGGCGTAAACACAATGTGCTAGCATTCAGTAGCAGGCAAGTTTAATGCTGCTAACCTGGAGCCTAACTAAAATATATACTTGCCCTCCACCACCTACTTTAATGGTGATGAGGAGGAGGGGAAGATCCAAGCCCACCACCATTTGAAAAGTGTCTAAAAGGAAAGGGATAATGATACAGTAAATCTGTTAGGATGGACTTCTGATATAGAAGTCTTTTATTGAGGTGACTTAGCTGGTGTGCATGTTTAGCACTATAAATTAAGTGCAGAAATAAAAATGAGAAATGAAAAAGAGAAAATCAAATTGTTTGCCTTTAGAAGAAAAACATAATCCCCTGCTCCTAAAATTCGATTCGGGTGTTCACTTTGATGTGTTAAGGTCAGGTAGACATAATAATAATCTTTAGCTTCTAACCCACTAGCATCTGCAGCAGTGAAATAAAAGATGCAAATTCTCATTTTAGGCAGGAGGTGAAACTAAATTACCGTAATGGTGCCTTGAGGTCCAAATGCTCTGAATTGTACATAGAAAACTGTATTGGTGGACCAGTTGACAGGATTTATTGGTAGTCCCTGTCCTTTATATTTTTTGTGTGGTTGTGGGGGGAGCTGGCTGCTCTGTAGCATGCGGCCAGCTTTCTAGCAGTGTCCTCAAGCAGAGCTTATGTAGCTGAAGTGCAATTCAAGAATGTCTGCCAGGGCATACGGGCAACAAAGATGGGAACTAAAGGGTCCTGCCTGAAGAGTCGTGTAAACATGTGCCTTAACCAAGTGACAGTGGATCACCTTGAAGCTATTAAAGGCTTCAAGTGGTAAAACATGGTTGGATGAGTCTAAAAAGCAAACTGCACTTAGGTTTACTATCTCCTGAGCTCTGGTACAATAGAGGGAAATAAAAACCAATGAAGCTGAAGTCCATGCCTGCAATATGGGTAAAAATAACTGGGGACAAATACTACAGACTGAATCAATTATTCCCTGGCTGGTGAAATCACACCCTTTTAGTTCCTTAGTGGCAGACATTTTGAAAGAATCGAATATAGAATCCATTTGCTTTTCTTTCAAGACTACTTGTGCTCTTAGTTTTCTTAAATGGGTTGCATCAGTTGTACTCCATGTGCTTCAACAATGTGTAACCAAATAGAATAGGATCACATGCATCCATACTGAATTTTAGAGAAAAATAATTTTGCAGCCTACAAAAAATTCAAGTGGAAAAAAATACAATAAATTCTATTTTTGAATGAGTGGAGAAACTATGAGTACTCTTGCTCTAGACTCTGGAACTTTTATTCAGCCAATTAAATAGATGCATAGGTTGTCATGAATGCACAAATTCTTTGATAGGGATAAAGGCTGCAAAACTGACATTAACATGAAGAAATAAAATTTAAATGATGCTACGAAATCCAGAGATTTAACTTGAGAAAGAGAAATTAATATAAAAACATAGTAATAGAATGCATTAACAAAAGCAAAACCAGTTGTCAACAGGAAAAAGATTACATGCAGTTATAAATAAGTGATAGAAAAGAGGAAATGAGACATTTGGCAGTATGCTTTCCTAGAAGATAAGGGAAATTAACTTGCAGTAAATTTCCCCCCAATGCACAGCTTTGTAAAGCTTTCAAATAAAAAAAAGTCCTTTTAATAGAGTTAGAAAGTCATGACAAAGCTGAAGAGAAAGGAAGAAATATTGCCATGCTGGAATGATGCGACATTAAGAAAAATGGACAGGCAATAAATTCATTTGGTCTTACCTGATATGAGACAATAGGGCATCTATGGGTTATATAAGACAATGTGGCCTGGGATATAAGACAGGTGGTCTGGGAAGAATACAGGGATGTTGTCTGGGAAGCTAGGGACCAGGTTAGGAAAGCTAAGGCCCAGTTAGAATTAAACTTGGCTAGGGATGTGAAAGGTAACAGGAAGGGATTCTGTAAGTACATTGCAAATAAAACACAGACTAGTGACAACGTGGGCCCTCTCCAGAAGCTATCAGAACTGGCTACCCTGGATTTGGAGAAGGCTGAGGTTCTTAATGACTTCTTTGACTCAGTCATCTTCACTGGCAAATGCTCTGACCACATCACCCAATTCGGAACTAGATGATCTTAAGGTCCTTTCCAGCCCTGAGTATTCTGTGATTCTATGTGAATGCAGAAAATATAAGGAAACTAAATAACTGAATCGTGTGGAATGTGTTGCCTCTACTTTCCAAGAAAAAGTTTTAGGATGGTTTTGCCAGCATTTGAGTGTTTCATTATTTGAATGCAGTGCAAAAGTGGTTCCAATAACGGTAAAATGGCAACACAAATTAAAGAGGAAAAGATGATTATACCGCTGTGCTTTACAAATTTCCTTTTCTTTTATTTTTTCTTTTTTTTTTTTCTTTTTTCAAATACAAGGCATGACAGACTTATGTACACAGACTGAGAATGAACTAAAAGGTAACAGATGAGTTAAGAGGGGGTGGATAAAGAGAGGAGGAAAAAAGCCTACTCTTGGATTGACAGTGAAATAAGTGGTTGTTTTAAGGCAGCTGTATGAGAGGCTATCAAAATTTCACCTCTGCTAAGCTTTGCTATATTCATACATAAATTACAGCATGAAGAGCAGCAGGCTGAAACATTATATCAGACTAATCAAATTATTGCTGGTGAAAGCAGATCCTGGTACATCAAGTAATCGCATTTTTTTTTTTCCTTGCACTTGTCACTTTAGGGATTTTCTAATTAGTATAATGAAACAAGTGAGTAAATCCATTCCTATTCATGGTACTTCCTGATGCAGTACTTCAAGAATTGGACAAATGGGGCAGTAATCTTCTGTAGATTATACTTTCCACTGCAGAAATGGAAAGTGCGATTAACATAATGTAATTGATCTTGTAAAGTTCCATATTACTGATCCTTTGTAGAGGTCAACACTAACATTGCATCTGAATACTCAGTCTGAAATATTATTTTGGCATTACATAGATTAACCAATATACTTACAGTTTTTCTTCTGTTCACATCCTAGTAATCCTGATGCTAAGATCAGAGTACCACTGAACTGAGTTTCTAGATCCCCCAGTCATCTTGGTAGATAGGAATAATGACCCAGCTCACCACACGACACTGTTTTTAAGATGCTTTAATATATTGGGAGTTGCAATATTGTTAATGTCCACATGTTAAGTACCAAAACTGGTGATACCATATAACTGCCTATACCTAACCAGAAGTGATAATAGTCCCAAAAGCTGAAATCCAAAAGCTGAAATCCTCTAAAATGGGTATTTATGTTATCTTTCTGAATTACATCATTTTCTTGAACTGTGCAGAAACTCTCTCTGCCCTGAGGTAGCAGGGATCTGACTCATCTTACTGAATTTAAATCCAAATGCTCATGTTACTGAATTTGAATCCAGATTTAGCCCTTGTACCAATTTCAACACTGGCATTTTGTTTCAGTTGCATTAAATTATAAGTGGAGTAACACTGAAAATATTGAAGAAAATGCTGTGGTTTTGCACTGGTAGGAGGTAAGAGAGTACTACAATCTACTTCTGCTTTTTAGAGCATTCCATTAGCTTCTTCTAAAACCATGTACTTAGTCTGTATTCCTAACTATAATGTTTTATTCTTCATTAAGCAGTTTGAAGTTCTGTTCTTCCACTAAACAGTGGTGTCATGGTTTAAACTTAGTCAGCCATGCAACCTCTTTCTCACTCCCCCCCCTTCCTCCTCCCTGCTCCCGGAGGGATGATATGGAGAATCAAAAGAATGTAACTCCCACGGGTTGAGATAACAACAATCCAGTAACTAAGGTATAACACAAACCCACTGCTGCTACCACCAATAATAATAATGATAAGCGAAATAACAAGGAAAGAGAACACAACCGCTCACCACCTGCCGACCGATACCCAGCCTGACCGAGCAGTGATCTAGTCCTTCTGGGTAACTGCTCCAGTTTATATACTGGGTATAACGTGCTGTGGTATGGAATACCTCTTTGGTTAGTTTTGGTCAGGTGTCCTGTCTCTGCTTCCTCCTGGCTTCGCCTCCTTCCTGGCAGAGCATGAGACTCAGACTCAGAAAGTCCTTGGTCAGAGTAAACATTACTGAGCAACAACTAAAACCATTGGTGTTATCAGAGCTGTTCCCAGGCTGAAAGTCAAAAACACAGCACTGCACCAGCTACTAAGAAGGAGAAAAATGACTGCTACTGCTGAACCCAGGACAAGTGGAAATACTCTTTAAACATAAAGGTATTTTTAACAAAGCTCAGTATGATATTCTCCTGGCATGAAGTCAAATCTTCATCACTTGGGAGGTACATCTTCTTACATTAAAGAGGGTAACACATTAATCTTTAAGGGTATTCTTGAAGAGCTAGAATAGGGTATTTTGAAGTAGCTTCACTGCTCTGAAATGCCTCTGGTTTAAATTATTTCCAAAGTAAACAAGTAAGCAAAGTCTACTCCTGAATCATTCAGTATGGCTCAAAGTTTTATTTGAAAAATAAGCATAGTAATACTCATCTTAATGGTTTACAGGAGTTGGCTGAAATGGGCCCTGTGTAGCACAGTACGGAGGAGGCAGCTTGCTCAACTTTTGAGGTGAGATAATGCGAGAGTCCTACTCCACATTTGAGTTTTTCCTTCTGTGTCAGATCTCTGTCCACCATAGTGTCCCACCTGTGCCCAGCTAGCTAGTTCCTCAGATATATTCATGGAATTATGGAATAGTTAAGTAGGAAGGGACCTTAAAGATCATCTAGTTCCAACCCCCCATTCCGTGGGCAGGGACACCTTCCACTAGACCAGGTGGCTCAAAGCCTCATCCAAGCTGGTCTTAAACACCTGATAATAAAGGAGGTGCAGGCTCTACTTAGAGTTCCTTTGTCCTTCTAGGTGATTCAGAAATACACTTAGAAACTTTGAGCCATTGTGTCAGATGCAGTCAGTATCAGCAGGCCCTAGAGCTGGCACCTACCTGGGGCCTGTGCCCTTTCCAGAGGTATCCTGGAATCTCAGAAACTCAACAATTCCCTGAAAGGAAAAACAGCTCACATATCCTGGTGATATGATCTACTCCTAACAGTTATGTAGGTACTGGGATTACTCACTTTTTTGTAATGAACCTTATGTTTAAATGCTTTGTTGGTGCACATGCAAAAAATATTTTCCACATTCATTTATCTTGCTTACTTTTCTGTGGTAAATGATGATTCCTATTTTTACTAGTAAACTCTTCCTTTGATGTTTTTTCAAGAAAGTAAATTTTTCTGTGGGAAATCCTTACCATAGGACTTTGAGATTTTTCTAGTGATGTAAACAGTTTTTTCTAACACCTTTCTGGCAAGAAAGAACATAATTATTAGACTAAAAATACTCAAGGGTGAAAGATTAAAGAAAAACGTAAGGGGAGCAAGCACAAGTTTGGTTCAGAGTATGGAGTAATCCTTATTTATTAAACAGAAAGCAAATCTGATAAGCTTATGAAATCTTTAGGCATCATATTATCCTTAATGGTCTTCAACCAGGAATCGTGGCATAGCAAACTGCCTTGCCATTACTCAAGAATGCTTTCTATTTAAAATGTTTGGTAGCTTGCTGAATATGTCACAATTATATGACTGCAGACAGAAAAAGGTTGCAAGAAATAAAAACACTTGGCTAAAATTATTTGTAATAAAGATGTATTTGTGTAATTTTCTCTAAATTCAGACTTAACTGTGAAGCATAACAATCTATTTTACTTTGTCTTTCAGCTCCACAGTATGTTTGAATTTCTGTTATGTTTTGGCAACCTGTTAAATGTAGTGCATACTTTGTTCAATGATTATGATAAATCCTTTGTAGTGGGAATCTGCAGGATGAATCATAGCATGAGAGTTTACTTACGAATCTCCTGGTAAATAGTCAGGACCCTTGCCTGCTCCTCACAGAGCTGTCAATGGAACCATTAATGTTTTAGTGTGATCTTGCACTGGAACAAGTCTGATGCTGCTGGTAATAATGACGTGCCCTAGCTCAATAATTTTTTCTTAAAAGAATGAGATATCAGATGGATTTTAGCCAGTGAAATCAATAGCTTCTTGTGCAAGGTCTGAAAGGCCATTTTCTCAAGTTTTCCCTCTGCAGAGGGTGGTCATCAGAGTAGCTGAAGTATGTCTGTGATAAATGCATTTATTTCTGTAGTGTTGATATGGGCAACCCTATTACGCTTTGCTAGGAAAGCAGCAGGTCTGTTTTTTCCATTCCTGTTCTGCCTTTCTGTTACTTGAATTAGGAAGTAAACATGACTGATACATGAAAACACATGAAATTTAGGAGCTATTATAACTGATGTTCAAGGACAAAATAGCCATAATGATGATAACTGAACTAGAAAACATTTGAAGTAAACCCATAGTATTGCTTCAATACCTAGATGGAGTAAATTTCAGTTGTGAAATTTACTGATAAGACAATGTAATAAGTTCTTCTGTGCTCATCAAGCTGCGTAAATAGTTAAAATATTTCTGAACTTGTGAATTAAGAATCAGATGCATGTTATGGGAATTGCTAGTAAACTTAACATTAATGAGTAGCTCCAACCAGATGCTTGATGAGAAATTTTGATGAGTAGCTGTGGAGACATTATCCCTTGTGAGCTCTGTCAGGTGACTGAGGACATTTTAGAGTAACCTAAGATACTGTAGCGCTTTTGCTTGTCAAAATGATCCACTTTTAAATGCAACAATGTTAGTAATGCAACCACAAAGCCTGAGAAACTGTGATGATTTGAAGTACCTTTGGAGATAGGTTGCGTTCTATGCTGTAGTTATTTACTACTGCTAGAACTGGAATTTTACTGATGTGTTTGCTGATAACTAGGAATAATAGTCATGTCTTTTTTATATCTGTATTATTCTGTGATATACAATACTGTGACCTTTTATAAGAAAAAAACACCCTGAATCTCTAAATGCACTGATGTTACAAGACATGACAATAAAGGCACCAGAGGTTTTTGGGTTTATCCTCTGATGTCACAAATTAATCATGCTCTGTGTCTAAATCATCTCTAAATTAATTTTAGTATCCATATCCTTCTACTACTCTTCAGAGTTTCTCAGCTTTGAATAGTAAAAAATTCCAAATTTCTCCTTCTAAATATAATTCTGTGCCTAAAAATCCACTTTTTTATGACTACTGTTCAGTTCTAGCCCTCTCCTACTTCTGGAATGAACCTGTGCAGTTTTATTAACCGCTTTTGTCTGTCAGTCACATTGCCCCCCTTAAACTTTTAATTTTGGACATGCTTTAAAAAAGGTATAGTTTTCAAAGTTGTATTTTCGGAGATTCCTGTATATTTTGTGAGAAGGATAGTTGAGTACATCAGAGATACAAATCGGTGATCTCTGCCGACAGGAAATACAAACTATTTTGATATACCTGGAGAGGATAGTAAGTGTGTGAATAGGTTTGGTCTGCTTGCAGTGTTCATCTCTTTGTCTTTTGGAGTTGTCTTGGAGAATGAACTTGGTTCAGTTACGATGTATATAGGGAAGCTGAAGTATTGAGTAGGACAACTAAGGACAGAATTATTTCTTACTGTTCACAGAACAAAAAACCTTACAAATAGTTTCTCTAAAAGCCTTAATTCAAGCATTAGTTTTCTCTTTCCCTTGAAACCTTACTTAAATGGTCAGATTAAAGGATAGTACATGATGTACATCACTGGCAATGCTCACTTTTGTTGTTTTCTTTTTCATAATGAAGATGAGTTGCAGTCTTCAGTGTTTGCTGTTCCTGAAACTATGCTTAGAGTAATTTGTCTTCTGAGCTCATGACTAATTGCTTAAACATAACAACAATCACAAGCATTTATTTCCATTTTAGGTTTATAAGGGAACTAAATCTGTTCTATGTAAACAAAGCAAGATGAAATCCATGTATATTATCTATGTATAAAAATGTAAGGAAAAGAAAAATGAAAGAAAGTTAATGAAATTGTCTTAGGGTCGTAGCACTTTCACTTTGAAAACAGGCATACAGTCTGAAATTCAAAGCTTGCCTCAGGGGCATAGTACAGAAGCATGAGGCAAATTTAGAAGGTGGAAGCCACAGTCCTTGGTCACTTTCTTGTGAGGAGGCAGTCTAATACAATAGCAGTGTCTTCTTTCACAAACATGAAATTTTCACTGAACACAAGTTAACTCAGAATCATGTCCTTCATCTGGAGGCTTCCCGATATACCTTAAATAAGGAAGGCATTTCAGAGCACTAGCAGAATATGAACTGAGGAAAGCCAGTCACCATTCATTGCTGTTTCAGCCGCATTCATGAAGTCTAAAAAAGAATTAGATGAAAATTAATAGAAAGTTTTGGAATAATAACTGGAACACAGGTATAACAATTTTGAAATATGGATGAATATGTAATTTTATACTGTAAGAAAATCATACCAGCTTTAAAGTTCACATAAGCAATGACCTTTATGGCTTAGGCTTGGCTTAGGCTTGGCTTAGTACAAACTAATAGCATAATATAAAACATGCTATGCCAACATATCGTTTTAAATTCTCCACCATTCTTCAAAGCTTTTGGTTGGTGCCTTTATCTTTCTAAACTTATATTAATAAAATTACCTTTTACCTTGATTTTAAATAAATTTTGGTTATTACTTAAACAAAAAAAAAAGAGGTAAATATGCCTTAATCTTTTCAAAAGCTAAGTCTTTCCTATAAAATGAGGGCCTTCTATTCTCAAGTACAATTAGGAATTTTGGGCTTTATCTTATTAATGCATTGACATTACAATTTGAAATTAATACCTACTATGGGTAGATACAGAACTTTTGTCCTGATTGATAGGAGCAAGAAGTGCTTTGAGTTAGCAAGTGCTACTCACTGGAACATGTGAAATCATAGGTGTAAACATTATATTTTATATTGTATATATTATTTATATTCTCTATATTTATATAGAAAAATAGATATTTCTATATATTATATTAATTATATGATATGATATTATGTTTTGATTCTGAAAAGCCATTATATTAAAATAAAATACACTAATTGATGACATTTATTTGTAAGTAGATATTAGATCAATCTAAACTGGTTGATCCGCCGAAGTATGGAAATATTTCAAAACAGAATACAGCTGAAGTTTAATTTCACAAAGCTAACACACCAAATAACTCATTTCTTAATACATCCTGAGGAGTTAGCAAAACATTTGATCCATTTTCTTTATATTGCATCACAAACCTTATTCTAACAGTTCTTCAGCAGAATAATAATAGCAGTGATTTAACCTTTATGTAAGTTGAGAGACTGAATAAGAAGTTAGTATCTTCTGTCCTCCACAGAGAAGACCTCTGCATATTAACTGTAGTTGTGATTTTTGTCATAAAGCATAATATAATTGTTTTCACAATTGCTTTCTTCATCCTATTAAGAACAGTAAAGATCATTGGTGTGTTTGTGTTCTTGTTTTTAAAGACCAGATATGCATCTAGTATTATGAGAGAAATGTATTGTTAACAAATGGATTCAAAATGAGAGCTGTAAAGGCATCGGAAAATGGTGGGTTTGGGTTGTTTTTTTTTAAGTACTGGGAGGAAATAATCATTTTTGTTACTGTTCTTGACTAAAGGCCTTGTGGTTAAAAGTGCTTTGAGTTTGTTTGCTATAGAATTCATGTGACAGAGCTTCACAACCTTAAATTAACCAATCTCCATAACCCTTCTAATAATTATTGTGGCAGTTCTGTGGGTGTATAGAGAATGAGGCAGAGTACTTGATCTAGCTTCACGGTTGTTAAGACAAGAATCCCATTGTCTCTAGAATCTGAGCATGTGAAAGTAAAACTTGGCATAATAGTGTTTTAATGATCACACAAACTACCAGTTCAGCTGAGGATACTGGGAGGAAGGGTTGCAGCTGGCTGTGCTCCACTTTGTGTAGCACCTCCCAGTGGAGGGCAATTAGAGCACATCCGGTGATGTGCTGTAATTGCTGCACAACCTCTCCATCTGTTTTCTGGCTGTATCTAACAATGCTTAACACCCACTCAAAAAAAAAAACAACCCAAAACAACACAACCCACCAACAAAAAACCAAACAAAAACAATCAAAAAAGGGCAACCAAAAACCCCCTATATATATTCCACAGTGAACACTGCTTGGAAGAAGATTCAGTGGATACACCAGCATAACTGCAGAAGCAATTTATGTGTAGTTACTGGCTTTGAGTGAATAAATATCAATTTGCATGCCCATTATGAGGTTTTGCAAGCATAATGTGTGCAAAAGCATTTACGTCAGGCACAGTGAGTATGCTTATAAATCTTGAAAGTAAATGTTAAGAGCAAAGACATGTTTGAAGTTCTCAGTATATGGGGAAGTGGATTGCTTAATAAGCAGCACACGGCTTGAATGCTTGCAACGTTCTTTTCTTTAGGTTTTTGTACTGCCTTTGTCACAGTGTTTGAACTCTTTAGATGATATTCTAAGTGAAACAGCTGCCATTTTTAACATAAGGTCTGTTTTCCCTTTCTTTCATCTCCCTCTTGGAAGGAAGAAGGTGAATTAGCTTCAACACTTTATAAACTAAGACAATTTTATCTGTTACTGACTGTGAGCAAGCCAGTACCTCCATGACACAAACTGTTTGTGGATTTTCAAGTAACCTTCCTTCCCACCTGGCAATTTCTGTCTTCTCGCTGTCCCCTCCATTCCCAAGGCAGAGCTGTTTCTGGACTTGTATTGTGATCTGGATGAGGGAACAAGTCTGTTAGTAGAAAAAAAAAAACCAACACAAACTGTTTCAACATCACATAATGATGACTTCTCCCATTATACAGATACATTAATATAACTGAAGGGAAAGAAACTATGTGAAGAAGCACTTACTGATGTCAAACAGTGTCACCCCTAAATGTGGTGGGGTTTTGTTTTGGTGGGTTTTGGGTTTTTTTACTATGAAACTATGGTCTTGCAGGAGGACTCACATGGTGCTCTGCATATCCCAGCTCAGTTACTATTATGACTGTACACAAACAAGAGGATTTATCTACCACTTTTTCAATAAATAAAATTCTGGTAAGTGTGAATGCAGAGAAAAATAATCTTAAATTTGCATTATTGTTTGGTAAAGTAAATATGTTTGATAAGGCTTGGCAGCCATTGTACCTATATGAAAAAAATTAAATGTAACAGTGTATAAATACTACACAGCTTGAGTTCAAAATAAAAAAATAAATGGGGCAGCTGAATTGAATGCATTGCTGTCATTTTGATCAAGCTGAATTTGGCAGACCATCCAAGAGGAAATTACAATAACCAGTGAGCATTATAATGAAAGCATGTGAGAAGATTACTGCAATATTACAATTAAAAGTATATGACAGCATATTCTGTCATTCTCTCATTCTAGCTTCTGGAATGAAAGGACACTGTAAAAGGGAAAATGTGGCAAAACTTTTTTCATAAACATAGCAGAGCCTTTTAACAGTTTTGCCCACAGCATAATAGGTGTGGTTTAATTAAATACCATAGCATATGCAACCATAGCCATTCCAAGCTGAGAAACAAAATGTATGTATCATAAATCATTCAGACAACAAAACATGAAACTGCAGCATACACCTAAATAGAAAGAGATCACATCATAATAGTTTTAGATGAATAAACATTCTACTAATTGGTGAATAACTCTTGTGACTTAAATCAGGGGTTTTACCACTATAAAAGAAATTAAAGTACTAAGGACTTGGTACTATGTTTAAGAGCAGGTTAGTATGCAATACACTGCAATGCATTTTGCAAATGAACAATGCAGCATTCAGAATTTGGAACATTAAACCTCCTACAAATGTTAGAATTGATGGAAAAAGTAATGGTCATCATGGCATTTTCTTACAAGCAGCACTTTTTCACTAAGAATTTTCAGGTTAAGGCAACTAAAGATGTGCAGTTGGTCCTGGTACCATTTTGTAGGGCGACAGTGGAAGCTTCTTGAGAAATCTGGTATAGTCACTGGCCTATGTTTCTTTGTCTGGAGGGATACTTTGGAGAAAAGGAATAGCTGATATGCCAACTATTCCAACTTATGTTCTCTCTAGATACAGCACTTAGTTGAAGAATACTCCATTGATTTCTTACTCCTTTTTGTATATATTTTCAGTCATCACAGAAAACGACAGACTGAATCCAGCATGTTCTTTCTTAAGTGGTCAAAGAAGTTAGCATTTATTAAACACCACAGGCTACACCACAAGCATTTACATTTTGCCAGGCCCCAGAGATCAGTTTTAAATGGATACTGTCTGGTGTTAGATTTTCACCTCAGTATTTCCAATCCGTCAGATTTTTTTTAAACTCTTGTTTTGTATCTAGTAAAAAAATATGAAACTGCAGAAAGCTACATGAAAGCACAAGCGAATATATGACATTTGACCTGAAGACCTGCAACTATTGTTAAAAAGTCAGTGCTGTAATGCGTGTGTTCCATTGTGTTTTCCACAGTTTATTTGGCCTCATGACATACTTAAAGCAAGCAAACACTTCCTAAAGCATTCTATTACTTCCTTGAAATCTCTGGCAGCATAACTCAAACTAGTTAGGATATACCTTGACATCTGAGAAATAGCAGGGTGTATTTTTAGAGATCAGTAAGTCCTGAGAGTAATATGAAAGAAGGGTCATTCCTTCAGGCCTCAGCTGGTCAGACAGCTTGGGCTATGCCACAGAGGGAAGTAGATGTGTTATTTCTGATGATGGGAAGCAAACTGAAGGTAGGTGGAGTGTTTGCTCTCCCACACCTTTCAATGCTTCTCAAGGTCCTGTAGAGGTGACCTGATGCTTTCAATGCCTGTCTCTCAATACAACTAACCACTTTTCCAAGGTTCTGTGAAACTCATGGACTTCATACCTTGTGGATCAGAATGGTGCAGGGTGGGGTTTGTTGGTTTTTTTTTTGTTTGGTGTGGTTCTTTTTGTTTTTCTCATATTGGAGTTGATTTTTAATATTTTGTATCAAAGGAATGCACTTACTGTCGGTTTCTCTGCTCTATTCACTTCAAGAAAACGATAAATAGGCCAGTCTCTGAGGTATCAGAGACAGAGCTGGGGAATCATTTACCGGGGGGCGGGGGGGAAAGTGGGGAAACAAAAACCCAAACCTTGGCGATCTGTCAGTTTTCTTCATGGTGTTCTCTTTCCTTTGCAAAAGCTTACAGAACTCATAGGATACCTTGGGAATAAAACCTGCCCCAGAGCACTGGTCATGTTACAAGAACTCTGCAGTTCTTCTCTGGTGTCAGTAAATTGCCTGGTATATGAGAAGACAAAGTGTGTGGCCAGTTCTCCCCATTGCTGAGTTAAGAAAACTGTGGCTGGCTGCTTACATTTAGCCTTCAGTCTGTTAATTTTTAACTTCTGGGTAGCACACCAATGGAAGCAGGACTGTGACATGAGAAAATCCATTTCTAATATCCAGAGCTGCATGTGAGCTATTACTGATTTCATAATAGCTGTCTGTCATGCTGCCTATGCAGTCCCAGTCATTATCAAGTCAACAGTTTTCAAAGCATCCTGTGACTATCACAGGAGAAACAGAATCTGGTTTTGTAATCCTCATCTATAAAGGACAGTGATGCTTTCAAGTGAAACTGAGATCCTTGGCACTCAGAATTCTTAAAGATCTCCTGTTACTTAATGCTGGATTAGATACATAGATTATAGGTCTGGAGGCTGGCTAGATCCTATATATTCTACTAAAAGTCTAAATTGATCTGTTATATTGCAGCACTCAGCTAATCAGCACATATTCATACAAATTTCTTCAGTGGACTGTAAAATCACATATATGTTTGGGAAGCTGTCATATTAAAGGACCTTGATGAATTTCAAGGGAGTATACATGCTTTAAATGTGATCTCAAATAATGCAGGTAGGTACAGATTAAAACAAAACCAAACCAACCGAACAAACAAACCCCAAACCTCAAAACAGATAACCCACCAAAACCACCCATCCCCAGTTTTATACAATTATGCTTATAAACCTAACGAAATTAATATTCCCTGTTTCTGATACACTGTTAAATTGTTAATGTTTCTTCCCTGTGTGTGTTTTGAACTTGAGTATAAATTGCAAGATCAGTGTCTCTAAATGAATATTTTTAAATTTCCTCTTAATATCACCCTTATTTTAAACATCAATATTTGTGCTTTTGAGAGTATGCATTTTTATAAAGAAAACTATACTGCTTAGGGTAGTGATAGAATTGTAGAATCATAAAATTCCTGATCTTGTCACTGAGATATAGAAATAGCTTTTCATTCAGAGTCTCAGCATTTATCTTGGGTAGATGTGAGGATTCTCCGTTCTTAGTAGGATCTAAAAAGCATTACAAAGCAGGTCAGTACTGGGGTGTAGAAATTAGGACTGTGGTTGCACGCACTTGAGGATGAATTTGAGAAACAGAAGATAAGGAGAAAGTTGTATTAAAGAGAGAGAGTAGAAGCTGAGACATGACATAAGAAGAATTGGCTGGATGGTTGCAGTCCAGATTGAAATAAGTGACAGGTGGTATCCTTCAGGGGTCTGTACTGGGACCAGTACTGTTTAATATTGTCATCAATAACAGACAATGTGATCAAGTGTACTCTATGCAAGTTTGCAGATGACATGAAGCTGAGTGATAGAGTTGACATGCCTGAGGGAAAGAATGCTGTCCAGAGGAACCTGGACAACCTTGAGAAGTGGGACCATGTGAACAGCATAAGTTTCAACCTGGTGAAGTGCAAGGTCCTGCACCTGAGTTAGGACAACTCCAGTATCAATACGTGTTGCTCTGAACAACCTGATCTAGTTGAAGATGTCCCTGCTTATTGCAGGGAGGTGGATTGGACTAGATGATCTTTAAAGGTCCTTTCCAACTGAAACTGTTGTATTGACTCTGATCTTTGAGAGGATGTGCAGGTGTCCTGGGTTCAGCAGTAGCAGTCAGTTTTTCTCCTTCTTAGTAGCTGGTGCAGCACTGTGTTTTTGACTTTCAGCCTCGGAACACAGCTGATAACACTGATGTTTAGACTGACCAAGGACTTTGTGAGTCTCATGCTCTGCCAGGGAGGAGGAGGGGCCGGGAGGAAGCAGGGACAGGACGCCTGACCCAAACTAGCCAAAGAGGTATTCCATACCACAGCACGTCATGCCCGGGGATGTAACTGGGAGCTAGCCGGAAGGGCACGTCCTCTTTTCGGTCGGGCTCTTTTCCCGCGAGCGGTATCATATTTTCTTCCCTTGTTATTTCTCTTATCATTATTATTATTGGTGGCAGCAGTAGTGATTTGTGTTATACCTTAGTTACTGGACTGTTCTTATCTCAACCCGTGGGAGTTACATTCTTTCGATTCTCCTCCCCATCCCTCTGGGGAGTGGGGGGGGGGGAAGTAGACTGCGTGGTTCTAATTTACAGCCGGGGCTTAAACCACGACAGTTCTTTTTGGCGCCCAACATGGGGCACGAAGGGTTGAGATAACGACAGATCTGACCGGAGTGTGTCTAATCGTATTTATGATAAGAATTCAGTGTTTTAGATTAATATTCACTTGTCACAATGCTGATTTATTGGCTCTCAAAGTTGTTTTTGATCTCACAGTCTCAATATGCCGTAGGTTACTTAGAGCCGGTATTTGCTGTGTTGGTGTTTTTCAAGTGTGGGGCTTGGGCTAAGGTTGTTGTCTCGTTGTATTTTGTGGCAATGACTTGTAATACAATAGAAGGATTGATCATGAAACTGATCTGGCTTGTGTTCCCAGTGTGGTCACCACCTTTATACTTTGGGAGGTATATAATACAAATGCTTAGCAACAATACATCTTTTTTCTCCTTCCTGGGTGGTCAACCTATGAAGGAGACATTCTTTTACCCTCCCAGTGCCCCTCCCAGACCGTTTACAGCATCGTTTGAGAGTTTTGAAATTTTTGAGTGGCCTTTTAATATTGTTGAGACCTGTTTGCTGATTGTGATGGGGGTCACCATGTTGGCACGCATACAGAGTGTGTTTTGTTCACAACCATTACGTCTGATCTCAAGAGTTAAGCAGAGTCGGGTTTGGGTCTTGTCTGGGGTTAGACAACAAAATAGGGGGACCGAGAGATTTTCCCCGAGGCTGGACAGCCATGAGTGGCAAGGTGTGTGGGATAGTACGGGCAAGTACCTAGGTCAGTGGGCCCCTCCAGTGTTTTGGAATTTCACCACCGAACAACTGCAAAATCCAGAAGAATTAGTAAAACACTTAAATGAGGTGTGCTGTCATCCTGGTCATACCAGAGAGGGACAAATCATGTCAACGTGCTGGGGCTTGGCCTATACTTACCAGGCCTTGTTCAACGCTATCCAGCACCTTCAAAAGGGAAAAAATGTCCCTGGATCTGAGGGCGAAGCAACAGACAGCGCAGCTACTCCAGCTCCGAGCACAGCAGCTACACCACCCCCAGCGACAAGTACAGCCACTACTCAAACTTCGACTGCAACAGACAGTGCAGCTACCCCAGCTCCAACCACAGCAGCTACACCACCCCCAGCGACAAGTACAGCCGCTACTCAAACTTCAACTGCAACAGACAGCGAAGCTACCCCAGCTCCAACCACAGCAGCTACACCACCCCCAGCAACAAGTACTGTTGCTACTCAAACCACAGTGATGACTGCAGCTAAACCAGAGGACCAATTCGTACCAATATCGATTGCCCCTCTACGCAAGAGAAAAAGCAAAAAAGAGGCAAGAAGGGTGAAGCAAGATGAAGAAACAATGTATTCACCACTCAGGACAGCATCTGGTCAGGAGTCATCATCACATGACGAAGAAGAAGAAGAGGTGACTTCTCGACCTCGGACCTCAACCGAGCTACGGAATATGCGAAAAGATTTTACCCATCAACCAGGGGAGCACATCATCACCTGGTTGCTGCGATGCTGGGACAATGGGGCCGATGGTCACGAACTAGGAGGTACGGAAGCCAAGCAGCTGGGATCACTTGCTAGAGAAGGGGGAATTGACAAAGCAATTGCAAGAGAGAAAAAGTCCCTCAGTCTTTGGAGGCAGCTCTTGGCAGCTGTGAAAGAAAGGTTTCCATACAAGGACGATGTTACGAGTCGTTCGGCCAAGTGGACTACTTTAGACAAAGGCATCCAGTCTCTGAGGGAATCAGCCATCGTAGAGATGATTTATCACATCAAACCGAATAACGGAGATATACCCATAGACCCAGATGAAGTCGAATGTACACAATCCATGTGGCGAAAACTTACACGGAATGCACCGTCATCATATGCCCATTCATTGGCAACAGTAACCTGGGGTGACATAGTAACACCAACAGTGGATGAAATGATTCATAAACTCTGAGAGTTCGAAGACAATCTCACCCCTTCCATCATCTCAGCTGTGGAAAAACTGTCCCAGGATGTCAAACAATTGAGGGACGATCTATCTGATTTATCCAGCTCCTCATGTGTACCAACACACGTCTCAGCTGTTAACAAAAGACGTCCTATTGTTCGAGACAGAAGATATAGAAGGCAAACACCACGGGCCACCCTATGGTTTTACCTGCGGGATCATGGAGAAGACATGACGAAGTGGGATGGAAAACCTACTTCAGCTTTGGAGGAACGGGTGCATGAATTGAAAATAGGAACAAGGGTCAAGACTAATCATCCCATGAGAGCTGCGGCTTCAGTCTCTGGTGAGCAGGTTCCCAGATGGAGTGGAAGAGCTGATTTTACTCCAGCTCCTATGATAACGAAGAATAATCCCTTTCAATACGACTTAGGTGTCCAACGTTGTGATGACTGTTAGAGGGACCCTGCCTCCAGCCAGGTGGAGGTAGGGGACAATCGGATTTACTGGACTGTGTGGGTCAGATGGCCTGGCACATCAGTCCCACAGAAGTATAAAGCTCTCATAGATACCGGTGCACAGTGTACCCTGATGCCATCAAGCTGTCAAGGGGTGGAACCCATCTATATCTCTGGAGTGACAGGAGGATCCCAAGAGTTGACTGTACTGGAGGCTGAGATCAGCCTGACTGGAAGGAAATGGCAAAAGCACCCCATTGTGACTGGTCCAGAAGGCTCCATGCATCCTCGGCATAGATTACCTCAGGAGAGGGTACTTCAAAGACCCAAAAGGGTACCGATGGGCTTTTGGTATTGCTGCTTTGGAGACTGAGGAAAATGAGCAGCTGTCCACCTTGCCTGGTCTCTCAGAGGATCCCTCTGTTGTGGGGTTGCTGAAGGTCGAAGAACAACAAGTGCCAATCGTGACCACAACAGTGCACCGGCGGCAGTATCGCACCAACCGAGACTCCCTGATTCCCATCCATAAACTGATCCGTAGTCTGGAGAGTCAGGGAGTGATCAGCAGGACCCGCTCACCCTTTAATAGCCCCATATGGCCAGTGCGAAAGTCTAACGGAGAGTGGAGACTAACAGTAGACTATCGTGGCCTGAATGAAGTCACACCACCATTGAGTGCTGCTGTACCGGACATGCTAGACCTTCAGTATGAACTGGAGTCAAAAGGCAGCCAAGTGGTATGCCATGATTGATATTGCCAATGCATTCTTCTCAATTCCTTTGGCAGCAGAGTGTAGGTCACAGTTTGCTTTTACTTGGAGGGGCGTCCAGTACACTTGGAACCGACTGCCCCAGGGGTGGAAACACAGCCCTACCATTTGCCATGGACTGATCCAGAATGCACTGGAACAGGGGCAAGCTCCAGAACACCTGCAATACATTGATGACATTATTGTGTGGGGTGATACAGCGGAAGAAGTCTTTGAGAAAGGGAGGGAAATAATCCAAATCCTGCTGAAAGCTGGTTTTGCCATAAAACGGAGTAAGGTCAAGGGACCTGCACAGCAGATTCAGTTTTTGGGAATAAAATGGCAAGATGGACGTCGCCAGATCCCTACAGATGTGATCAACAAAATAACAGCAATGTCTCCACCAACTAATAAGAAAGAAACACAAGCTTTCTTGGGTGCTGTGGGGTTCTGGAGAATGCACATCCCAAATTACAGTTCGATTGTAAGCCCTCTCTATCATGTGACCCGGAAGAAGAACGATTTTAAATGGGGCCCTGAGCAACAACAAGCCTTTGAGCAAATTAAACGTGAGATAGTTCATGCAGTAGCCCTTGGACCAGTCCGGAACGGGCCAGATGTAAAAAATGTACTGTACACCACAGCTGGGGAGAATGGTCCTACCTGGAGCCTCTGGCAGAAAGCTCCAGGGGAGACTCGAGGTCGACCCCTCGGCTTTTGGAGTCGGGGATACAAAGGATCTGAGGCCAGCTATACCCCAACTGAGAAAGAGATACTGGCAGCCTATGAAGGGGTTCGAGCTGCTTCGGAGGTGATTGGCACTGAAGCACAGCTCCTCCTGGCACCCCGGTTGCCCGTGCTGGGCTGGATGTTCAAAGGCAGGGTCTCCTCTACACATCATGCAACCGATGCGACATGGAGTAAATGGGCTGCACTAATTACACAACGGGCTCGAATAGGAAATCCCAGTCGTCCAGGCATTCTAGAAGTCATCATGGACTGACCAGAGGGCAAAGATTTTGGAATGTCACCAGAGGAGCAGGTGATGCGTGCTGAAGAGGCCCCACCATATAATAAACTGTCAGAAAGTGAAAAGCAGTATGCCTTGTTTACTGATGGGTCCTGCCGTATTGTGGGAAAGCATCGGAGATGGAAGGCAGCCGTATGGAGTCCTCAACGACAAGTTGCAGAAACTGCTGAAGGGGAGGGTGAATCGAGTCAGTTTGCCGAGGTGAAAGCCATCCAGCTGGCCCTGGACATTGCTGAACGAGAAAAGTGGCCAGTACTTTATCTCTATACTGACTCATGGATGGTGGCAAATGCCCTGTGGGGGTGGTTGCAGCAATGGAAGCAGAGCAACTGACAACGCAGAGGTAAACCCATCTGGGCTGCTGCACTGTGGCAAGATATCGCTGCCCGGGTGCAGAACCTGGTGGTGAAGGTACGCCATGTAGACGCCCATGTACCCAAGAGTCGGGCCACTGAGGAACACCAGAACAACCAACAAGTGGATAAAGCTGCTAAGATTGAAGTGGCTCAGATGGACTTAGATTGGCAACATAAAGGTGAATTATTTTTGGCCCGGTGGGCCCATGACACTTCAGGCCATCAGGGCAGAGATGCAACATACAGATGGGCCCGTGATCGAGGGGTGGACTTAACAATGGACACTATTGCCCAGGTTATTCATGAGTGTGAAACATGTGCTGCAATTAAACAAGCCAAACGGTTAAAGCCTCTTTGGTATGGAGGACGATGGCTGAAGTATAAATATGGGGAGGCCTGGCAGATTGATTATATCACACTCCCACCAACCCGCCACGGCAAGCGCCATGTGCTTACCATGGTGGAAGCAACCACCGGATGGCTGGAAACATACGCTGTGCCCCATGCCACTGCCAGGAACACTATCCTGGGCCTTGAGAACCAGATTTTGTGGCGACATGGCACCCCAGAAAGAATTGAATCAGACAATGGGACTCATTTCCGGAATAACCTTATAGACACTTGGGCCAAAGAGCATGGCATTGAGTGGGTATATCACATCCCCTACCATGCACCAGCCTCTGGGAAAATCGAACGGTATAATGGGCTGTTAAAAACTACACTGAGAGCAATGGGTGGGGGAACTTTCAAGCATTGGGATACACACTTACCAAAGGCCACCTGGTTGGTCAACACCAGAGGATCTGCCAACAGGGCTGGCCCAGCCCAGTCAGAACTTTTACATATTGTAGAGGGGGACAAAGTTCCTGTGGTGCACATGAAGAATTTGCTGGGGAAGACAGTCTGGGTTATTCCTGCTTCAGGTAAAGGCAAACCCACTCGTGGGATTGCTTTTGCTCAGGGACCTGGATATACTTGGTGGGTAATGCAGGAAGATGGGGAAGTCCGATGCGTACCTCAAGGGGATTTGATTTTAGGGGAAAACAGACAATGAACTCAATTGTACGCTGTTGCCTGCTATAGCCATCAACTAGAAGTCTGCAGGGCACCAGCGACTGGCCCTGACTTCCCTCCGACCATCATCCCAACAGAGAATGAACTTTGATAGAACCGGATGAGTTCTACAGTAAAGGAATGATCAGCATCAGCAGACAACGATCCAACACTGCACACAGCTTCTCCTGCCCTGAAAGACTGTTACAAGAGATGGAGCCCAACATCATGAACCGAACGGACTCAGTAGCTTTATAGGAATTGGTCCGTGCACTAAGATAACAGTGCACTGAAATGAGAGTGAGGGTATATGGAAAATGTGGGATCTGAGCATGACGTGAATGGTATGGAATAAGGGGTGGATACTGTCCTGGGTTCAGCAGTAGCAGTCAGTTTTTCTCCTTCTTAGTAGCTGGTGCAGCACTGTGTTTTTGACTTTCAGCCTCGGAACACAGCTGATAACACTGATGTTTAGACTGACCAAGGACTTTGTGAGTCTCATGCTCTGCCAGGGAGGAGGAGGGGCCGGGAGGAAGCAGGGACAGGACGCCTGACCCAAACTAGCCAAAGAGGTATTCCATACCACAGCACGTCATGCCCGGGGATGTAACTGGGAGCTAGCCGGAAGGGCACGTCCTCTTTTCGGTCGGGCTCTTTTCCCGCGAGCGGTATCATATTTTCTTCCCTTGTTATTTCTCTTATCATTATTATTATTGGTGGCAGCAGTAGTGATTTGTGTTATACCTGAGTTACTGGACTGTTCTTATCTCAACCCGTGGGAGTTACATTCTTTCGATTCTCCTCCCCATCCCTCTGGGGAGTGGGGGGGGGAAGTAGACTGCGTGGTTCTAATTTACAGCCGGGGCTTAAACCACGACAGCAGGAAAGGGAAACATACTCAGCAGCTCTCTTCCCACCTCCTTCTTGCCTGTGCTGAACACCAGCTCTAACCATGTCTTTTTATATCCAGACAAGTGGGGAATAACTCCAGCCATCCATTTTCTGAAATAATGCTTTGATAAAAGGCAAATCTATTTCCTAGCTGCTATGCATACCCTACTCTTGTTTTTCTTGTATGGGAGTACTAATAAGAGCTTGGATTTATCGCTGCTCTGAAAGGCTGATCACATAGTTGTGAAGTGACTTCTGATACTGGGAATTAAAGGTTAAATGGGAACTCACAGAACCAGCCATTGTTGGAAGGGAAATGTATGACTGCTAGCCTTAATTGAAAGAAAATTACTTCCTTTCCTAAAAAAG
Organism: Psittacula echo; assembly: GCF_963264785.1. NCBI lineage: Eukaryota > Metazoa > Chordata > Aves > Psittaciformes > Psittacidae > Psittacula > Psittacula echo. The sequence goes on from NC_137737.1 coordinate 79,140,187, forward strand.
AAAACTTATTGTAATGAATGCTGAAGAAATAATACTTCTCAAATATTAGCTGTTGTTTTCTGAAGAGGTGAGAGTGAGAGGCAATGAGAATAAACCCCTGCGGAGTTAGCATCTAACTTAAAAAAAAACCCCATATTAGAAATGGTATAGTTTTTCTCATTATGATGTAAGGGCCTAATTTCATGCAAAAAATATGATGTAATTGTGACCTCAAGTTCAAGTTCTGTAAGCCTTAACTTCAAAGTACTGCCCAAGCAGTCAGTATTGTCACATGAGACTACTGTGTGACATCGGTCTGTTACTCTTAAGATATTTCTGCTGTCAAAAATGACTATGCATCTAGCTTACTCAGTTGTATTATGTATAAAGAGCTATTCTGTATTATATTATGAGGTTTTTAAACTTTACAGGCCTTTTTGTGTATGTGATGTCTTGTCACAAAGACAGCTGGTTTTGACAGAAAAATAAGTTTTCTACAGAGATAATTTTTTCACAAAGAATTTTTGCTTTCTGTAAAAAAAGGTTACTTCTGGGGGAAAAAATCCAAGCCTGAAAACTGATTTTTTCTTTTTTTTTTACATCCACAGTTCCACAAATTCCTGTGGCAGAAAGACTTCTTTGCAGCTTTATGCCAGCATGAGAAGCTATTTCCTTCTCCTTCCATAGGCAAAGTTTCCTGATCACTGTAAAACATGTATCTCCTTGCCTTGCACTACACAGTAACTGTCAGTGCACTACTGAAATGTCTGTTTACATGTACATACATATAAACCCCACAGTCTGTTACTGCCTTGTGTATTTAATTGAAGAGGAAAAGAAAAAAGTATATTCACTAATCCCTGTATAAAAAAAAAAATCTAAAATTTATTAATTTTTTAGCCTTATTCATATGGCGAAAGTGAGAGGAAATGGAAGAAGAAACTTTGTCTTTATACAAACTGGACAATGAATATGAAACCCCTAGAAATGTAAAGAAATGGTTGTGTTTATTTTCCTGGTGAATTATATGGCTTTGCTTCAGGAATTACTTGCATCTCATTGGTAAACCTGAGAGCCGATGAATTTGACTTAGTCTGCTGTCAGTTCCATGGCTTCACTAATACTTCAAAGGCTTTAATGTAGCTCCACTGAACTGCACAGGCTTTAATAGCAGCTTTCAAAGGCAGTGATGGGTTTGGTCTCAAGCTTGAGTTGTCACTTAGGATGGGAGTTCTTGTACACAAGTTTAGAGATGTCTGTGTAATCAATTCATTTGTATAATCCACTCTGCAGAAGTACTTGTTTCTCCTCTGGAAGGCTGAAACCAAATTGTTTCTGTGTAGGCATGTAGTCATGTAGTACTCTCCTACTGAAGACTATATGTGACACAGCATTTAAAACACAAATGTTGTAATCTTCGCAGTAAGAAGAGAATAGGTAGTTTAAGATATAAGTTGTGTTTCTAAAATTAATTATATACTCCCTCTCTTCCACACACTTCAGTAAAGACACTTGACAATTCATGGTATTAGTAGTCATTTAATTACTTGTAACTTCACTAGGCTTATCTTCATCAGCCAAGATCAGAGTGAAATGAAGATTTATAAGAAGAATCTTCCGACTGGTTTTGTATTTATACCAAAAGTACTTCAAACTGTGGGAAGGTCAGTCGTCTGGATGAAAGAGAAGAGAAATAAATGATTAAAACAAATAAGAACCACCTAATTTTAAGATCTTAATGGGCCACACATTCATCTTCCTTGGTACTACATGTCCCTCCCAAGAAGAAAGTATTAAAGTAATGTAATAAATCAGGATATTGGAGTTTAGCTTTTCTGCATGACTTTGGTATAGACCAGCTCACCCCCCCACCCCTTCCTGCTTTTTAATTGCAAGCACTGTAGAGTGATATATTCCCATGTCCAAGTGAATACATTGGAAGTATCACTGGCTGTAAAATGGGAAATGGGTATTGCTCAAGGAAGAAGTTCCTAAAACTTTCATTTTCCATCCACAGTCTACGTAGTGGATGATGTAGTAGTCATAATTCACCATTTAATATGCTGCCTCTTTATTTCATTGCTTTAATTCACTGTGCTGTCAGGGTGCCACAGCGGGACACAGGGCTGGCAGGGCAGGGGCCTCTCCTGGCAGCGGCTGTCCCACTGCTTCCCTGAGCCAGGGACCAGGATCAGGCCCAGCAAGGGTAACCAGGGTCAGATGCAGTCCATTTATCATTAAGCAAGTCCAGAGTGGTGTAGCAGGACTGAGGCCCGACTGGGATGTCAGCCTGAGTCAATGTCCAGATAAAGAAGGCCCATAGCTGGGCACAGGCAGGGCTGTGCTATACATGTAGCTTAGGCAGGGGCCAAATGGAGAGGCTCAGCCTAAAAGCTGCTTCTATGGGCACAGGATCAGTCCTGGCTGAGGTGTTCACTGCTTACTGGGAGGGCCATGTCCCAGGTCACTGGAGGAATGTGTCAGTGTGTGGCTATGCTGGCCCTGAGCCCTGGCAGCCAAGCCTTCAGGAGTGGCGATGTACTTGGGGCCCTGACATCTTGAAGGCATGCTGAAAATTCATACGCTTGTCATCATTTTGTTCTTCTGAGTGATCAAAGCCCCTGATGTGAATGTATGATTGTCTACAATTTATTATGGACACTTAACACAAAGGTGCAGACTGAGAGAACTGTTATAAAGTACAAAAGTACAAAAATCATTTTTCTGTATTGGGAGTATCCTTCTCAGCAGCAAAGTATTCAGATACAGTTCAGTCTCTGTATGTATTAATCCACATGAATTTATATGCAGTAATCTGTGACCTTATCCTCAATCTGGTATATGTACATGTATAGTCTAGTCTGTATACATTAATCTTAGTTCTGGATTCAGCAAAACTATCCTGAAGTAGAGTGAAGTCATTCAGTTACTGTGAAACTTGACTTAGATCCTCCCGTATGAGGGCTTTGCAATATCCTGTTCAGCTATGACTGCCCAAATACCAGCATGTCTGACAGCAAAATAATCTTGCTTACAAAAGACCTCACCTCTTGGTACTTGGGTACACTGCTGTGTTGGGTTTATAGGACAACAGGAAGAAAAAGGACTCACTGGGATTTGGGAAAAGTGTATGAAGAACCCGGGGACTAGTCATTCAAGCATCCAGAGATCAGACAATGTGTTTGAGGCGAAAAAGCAGAAACAGTTTTAAAATGTAATACAGCAGCAGAAGTTGATCACTACTGAGTGGAAACAGCAGAACCAGTGGATCATGTTCTCTAAAGATTGTGTCTTCCTAATTAAATGCATTCCAAGTGAATGGATGCAATACATACTATAGAAATTCATAGTAAGTGGTGGAAAAGTGTCACATAGTGATATGAGCCTTAGGGAAGTCTATTGACAAAAATCTAAGTATTTTACTGCCTGTATCTTTAACTCAATAGTCATCAGACTCTCCTGTTATCTTCTGCTGGAAATAACAGATAAAGGCTCTAATTCTGTTGCTCTGCTAATTAAAATTAGAGCAATAGTAAAGAAGTCAACATAGTTGAAGTAGTATGACCAGTCAAACCTAGAATCTGCCAAATAATTTATACAAACTGCTCGCTTTATTGGTAGTGCTAATCTAATTGACCACTACTTACAAATATATAATGTGGATTTTTACTGTTTCTTACTTTCCAAATAATGTAAAATTTATGTGTGAGCTTAAATTGTCAACTTGCTTTGCATATAATTAACTTGGGTCTTTGTAAACTTGTCTTGGAATATTTGTCTGCATGCCACTTTCCAGTGCTGTGAATGTTTGTTTGTGATATTTTCTAACTACCTTATTTGTCTTCAGCTCCTGCATGCACCTGTTCATAGGTTGGAAGTTTACATATCAGGAAACAGTCTAAGGTGCACAGGAGAATGGACAGAATAGTCCCAACATCTACCTCAACTGAACAGCACTCTGGGAAGAATGTGCCCTTGGGAGGAGAAAGTAGACCCAGTTAACAAGGGCCTCCAAAAATCATTGGTTCTGCTGCTGCCTGGTGACTGCAGGAGGTAAGTATTTCCCATTCAGAAGCAACACCATCTCACTTGAGACCCTACATCAACAGGGTGCTGCTTATGCAGCTGGGTCTCCAGGAATCAAAACGTACTGTTGCTTTGAGGCAAGCAGACGAGCCACATGCAGGAACAATGCATTGGCTGTGCATTTGCAGCATTCTGTAACCTGGGCAAGTCACCTCCAAATGCAAATCATAACTTTACTGTTTCACTGGAAGAGAGAAAGGATAGTCAGAGAACGTGGTTAACATGCCTCTGTTCCAGGTTGTATACAATTTTAGCTGCCCAATTACAGCTGTTGTGCTTGTAGCAATAGTGTATGTCTGGAGGTGAGTTGGAAAGGCAGCAATTTAGTCTGACAGGAGGTGAGATGAAATCCCTACGTTAGTAAGATTTTTCCATCTGATAGAATACATCCAGGAGACCTGACACAAAAAGCATGTTTTGCCAGTAATGTGCTGGATGTACTACTGCAGTAGGCTTGTACTGGTTCATCCTATCTTATCCCACATGACTGACATTCTCTACAATTCCTTCCGAAGCTCTCATTCCTTGTTTCAACAAGCTACACATTTAATACTGGGTAAAGAGGAATTCAGCAACAGATTATGGCTTGGAAATTACAAGGTGGAGCTTTTGGGGAGGCTGGGGGAAGACTGTATGAAAACAATATCTGTTTCATTAAAATGCCTGCATAGCTTTAGGGATTTCATAGGCTGCTTTTTGGCAGCCTGACAGCTGCGTAATGTAGGATGTTGAAGTAGATTCTCATACAGAAAGATATATTAGCAGGGTCCATACCTGCCTCAACAGCACTACGAGGCTTTGCAGGTGCAAGGCATGAGACCTGCAGCATCACAGCAGCTGCAGGAGGGGGAAATAATGCTGTGGGAGGCACTGCCAGCACAGCTTGGGTGGAAAGGGCACTGCAACTAGCAGGTCCCTATCACTGTGAAGGCTGAGGTACCGAGGTACCGCCCAGCACAGCCAAATGGTGGCTGTTCTGACATACAGGCATTACTGGGCAATAGAGCATTTGGGGCAGGCCAGGGTGTAGCCATGGCATTATCTGACCTCTCTTTGCCACTTGGTGCCAGTGACCTTAAGCAAATGGAATATGAGGGGAGAAGATTCATCAGAAAACCTTTAAGACAGAGAAGACTTCATTCTGTTTCCTTCAGAATTTTTTGAGGGTCATGTCCTATCTGATTCTGAGTTTGCGTTGTCATCTTGCTGACATCTAGTTAATCAATGGAAAACTATAATTTGAGAAAACTTTATTTAAGAAGAAAATGGTAATTGGTTGGATAAATCAATATCCCTTCCTCTTTGACTTTGGCCTGTATCCTGTAGTTTCCAGAATTTACTAGACTCGTATGCCTCTGCAGTAGTTTCTTGTTTATTCTATTCCCATTTGCACTGCATTTGAGTCTGTCAATCTGTGTTCCGCATAAGTATGCTAAGACAGTGCTCTGGGAAAGAGGGGCTCCTTTGAAGTACAGAAAGAAAAAGAAATTTGTCTGAGAACTTCAGTGATGAAGGAGTCTATGCTGTTACCTCAGCCTCTGCTGTAATGTGGAAAAGTGAACTTTTCACTGAAGGTGAATGCATGTAGAAGCTGTATGCTGCATGTAGAGTCGGGGTGATATAAATGTGGGCAAAAAATTTGCATCAGTAACAGCTGGAATGGACAGCCCTCTTTGTTTCCATGTTTATAGATACATTTTTCATTCTCCTAGATGCTGTCAAACATAATGAAGTGAATCGTGCACACACAAAAACAAGTAGTTCTGCTGCTTTTGTAATTTGGATGGGTTTTGTTTGGGGGGATTTCAATTTTTATTTTTTGGTCCTATAGTCTCATGCCCAGAATAGTCAACTAACTAAAAATGAAGAATGATTTCCACAAGGAAAGCTAGCACTTGAAAATAGAGGGGTTTGGCAAGGGAAAGGAGGTGGTGGTTCTTAAACAATGCTCTCACACCTTTTTTTTTTTTTCAAACCTTCATTCTGATGTTTAAAAGAAGAAAAAGTCTTGCCAGTGCTCTTTTGGGGCTTAACTTCTCTCACTTCTTGACAGTTGCTGTCATGTGCAAATCTTGGATCACCCCTTAAAGTAAGGGAGAAAATCTCATTTTGGAAAGTATACAAGGGATACAGTGATCCGGTTATGATGGTTTCAGGAGTTTTCACTTTTACTGCAATGTTTTTATTATTATTTTTAATTCAGTCAAGGCTAGTACTTTGAGCCAGGATCTGCAAGGTGTGTTGTGACTTATGTGAGACTATGAAAGCTTTTCACTGGTGCTGAGGTTACTTTGCTCTTAAGAAGGCAAGGACGCTCATTCATTCCTGTGGGGCACACAGCTCATTCAGCTCTTGGAAACTCATCTTTTTCACCTCGCAATGAGGACAGCATGACAGTGGCAGAGAAGTTGCTGCATCCCGGTTTCACTCTCTAACCAGTAGGGACTACTGTATTCACAAGCCCATGCATCTCCTCATCTTCTCAGTCCTGCAGTTTGAAACAGCCATTTGTCATCACTTCCCTTGGGGCCATACCTTGTAAAAGGCTCAATACTTTTAATTGCCTCTGAATTCACTCAGCAGCTCTTGGGAGATATGCCTAACTCGCTAATCCTTTTCATCATCACCTCCTCTTTTTCTATGAACCACAAAGATGTGATAAAGCTGGTGATACCAGCTTTTACTCACTGAATCCAATCCCCATACATAATGTCAATACAATGGTGAAAACAATCGCAGGTCTTGAACCTTTGAGTGCCCTGAGCTTCTCTGTGTTTGGACTGTTATGGGAAGAGTATCACAGTTAAAAAATTACCCTTGAGAAATATATCTTGAATAAGTGTAGTGATAATGGGGGGCTTTGCCTTAAAAGATATCATCAGATCTGTTACATGAAGGAACATCACAGTGCACACAGCACTATGACTACTGTGCCTCTCTCTTACCATGGCTGGAATTATGTCTTAAGTTCCCGACTTACCATTGTATATGGGGGTATAATTAGATCCACAGCTTTAACAACAGTTATATAAAAGTTGAATAGTTAATTGAAATCAAAGTATTTTCTGAGTTAGCTATTTTGCTTATAGCACTGTCTCTTTGGAATGCTTTTTTTCTTTTGTCATGTTTTCTGCTTTGGATTGTTCAGTGTTCATGTATAAAAAAGACCCAGTATCTTCACAGTTGCAGAATCCAAAAATTTACCTTACAGACAAAACTAGTGCATGGTATCTATTAATTTCCTATGAGAAATAGTCCCAAAATGATGACTGGAAAAAGGGAAATATAACCCCTATCTTCAAGAAGGGGAAAATGGATGACCCAGGGAATTACAGACCAGTCAGTCTCACTTCTGTGCCTTGCAAAATCTTTGAGCAGATTCTCCTGGGAGGCATGCTAAGGCACATGAAAAACAAGGAGGTGATTGGTGACAGCCAGCATGGCTTCACTAAGGGGAAATCCTGCCTAACCAATTCGGTGGCCTTCTATGATGGGGCTACAGAACTGGGACAGGGGCAGAGCAGTTGATGTCATCTACCTGGACTTGTGTAAAGCCTTTGACACTGTCCCACATGACATCCTTGTCTCTAAATTGGAGAGACGACAATTTGATAAATGGACCACTTGGTGGATAAAGAACTGGCTGGATGGCCGCACGCAAAAAGTTGTGGTCAACATCTCAATGTCCGGCTGGAGACCAGTAAGGAGTGGTGTCCCTCAGGGATTGGTGTTGGGACCGGTCTTTTTCAACATCTTTGTCAGTGACATGGACAGTGGGATTGAGTGCGTCCTCAGCAAGTTTGCCGATGACACCAAGCTGTGTGGTTTGGTTGATACACCGGAGGGAAGGGATGTCATCCAGAGGGACCTTGACATGCTTGTAAGGTGTGCTGATGCCAACCTGATGAAGTTTAACCATGCCAAGTGCAAGGTCCTACACCTGGATCAGAGCAATCCCAGGCACAGCTACAGGTTGGGCAGAGAAGAGATTCAGAGCAGCCCTGCAGAGAAGGACTTGGGGGTGTTGGTCGATGAAAAAATGAACATGAACCGGCTTCAGTGTGCGCTCGCAGCCCAGAAAGCCAACTGTATCCTGGGCTGCACCAAAAGGAGCGTGACCAGCAGATCGAAGGAGGTGATCCTGCCCCTTTACTCTGCTCTTGTGAGACCTCACTTAGAGTATTGTGTGCAGTTCTGGTGTCCTCAACATAAAAAGGACATGGAACTGTTGGAACAAGTCCAGAGGAGGGCCATGAGGATGATCAGGGGACTGGAGCACCTCCCATATGAAGACAGACTGAGAAAGTTGGGGCTGTTCAGCCTGGAGAAGAGAAGGCTGCGTGGAGGCCTTCCAGTATCTGAAGGGGGCCTACAAGGATGCTAGGGACGGACTCT